>NW_027457619.1:87500-736579 GCF_050624435.1 Tenrec ecaudatus | reverse complement strand
TTAGCTCTCTGTCTAGTTTCAGGGATTGGATTACATTAACGGTGATATGGAGGCTTGGATTGAAGGTGATGGATAGAGTTGTTAGGTTCAGGCAAAGGGTGACTGTTAGGATTAAGGTTAGTTGTAGGGGGAGCTGCATGTTCACATCAGATTTGGGGTTAGGATTAGGCTTAGCCTTAAGGTAGACATATGGTTAGGGTTAGAGCTTGGTTTAGGGTGAGCCTTAGGTTAGGGTTCAGTTTAAGCTTAGGAGTATACAGAATTAGACCTAGGCTTAGGGTTACACCTCTTTTAAGGTTTAGACTTAGGGCTAGGTTTTGACCTAGGTTAGGGTTAGGATTAAGGTTGGTTTTAGGATAGGATTAAGGTTTGAGGTTTCATTTAAGTGTTGGATTATTGGAAGTACATCTGCTCTCCCTGGTTTTCCTTCACGATCACAATGTTTCTGAGATTCATGGTTTAAGGAAAATCTTGCTTCTTGCCGGTTTCAAGGCAATATGGCGCCACCGGCAGTTTGTTTTTCCGTCAAACTTACGCTCGCTCTTTGAGAATCTTGGGTCTTTGGGAAAGCCGTGAGTCCAGCAAGATTTTTCAGTTCAAGTGTGCCCCAAGCAGTGGGTTCTACCTCTGAGCAATACAGCCCATGGAATTCCTGAGAATCTGGAACCTGCTATGAAGGTCAGCCTGCGTTTTATTCACACGGAAGAAGCTCCTTCCAGGTTCCCAAGCCTCTGTGCACTGAAGCTTCCAGCAATGTCATGTATCACAGGTCAACAGTGCTTCTCTGTGTTTCACTGGTCTAGAGTAAAGGGTGAAGCGCCTGGGTTCCCGTGCTTCACTACTGTATGGCCTCAAGATGATATTTGTAGGCACAACGGCAAATCCATCGGTGGCAATTCTCTCATATTGTCATTGCGATGGGAAGATTCCTTATTCGCTAGGAAATGTTTTACCGTGGAAGACGGGTCACCACAGAGCAGACTCTTTGTGTTAAGACAAAGTTTGCTGAATTTACCTGCCAGCAGTTGCGTGTCCAACCTTTCTTTTAAGGTCGATGGAGACGCACGAGTGTAAGGAGAACGGTGAAAGGTGGCCGTTCATAACTCAGGATCATCAGAAACGGCAGAGTAAATTTTAGGGACATAGATGTAGCACAGCTGAGAAAACTTCACGCAGGGACTTCAGTGAACTCGCCTTACAATGCTGAGGCCTGACACGCCTAGTGCCTGAGGGCAACCAGTCTCCTGCCCTAGGTAGTTTTGTTGAGCATGCTTCCCTTAGGTGGTGCCTTTTCTCTCCCAGCAATATTGCTCCGTGAAATTCTGCCAATGATGAAAACTATTTGCCAGGGTTATGTAGTTTTACATCATTGGCCTCCTCTTAGAAGTACAAATGCTTTCCAACATGGGTGCTGCCTCCCTGAGTTTTCCTTTGTCTTGGATCAATCTATGCAGATTCCTGTGCTGAATAAGTGATGGGCTGGCACAGCTGGGTGCTTGTCATATAGCCAGCACAATCAGCAACTTCCTTTGTCAAGACCCACCTGGCTTGATCAAGGTTCCTTATTCCCGTGAAAACGATTTTTATCCAAATTCTAGAGGAGCACCAGTGTGCCTCTGGGAGCTACACCCGGGCCTGCTGAACAGAGGCTCCGGAGTTTTCATTTTCTGACTAAAATTCAACAAGGAATTTCATGGATCTAAGGAAACCATGAATTTTGGACGTACTAGATTCTCACATCTTCATTGTCTAATGGAAGCTTAAGTTTCCCAGTCTGATCCGGCTGCCACTTCATTTCTGGCAATGACCATTCAATTGTGGACGTTCAGCCTTCTTCGGAATTCTCTTATACCGGCATGTCCCAGCGCCACATTAAGACCACTTGGTGCAGGTTTATGTGACTCAGGACAACTCTTTATTTCAGGAGTCTAGAACAAAGGGAATTCACAGTGGTTGGTGATCACTTATTAAAGTCCCGTTTGTCTATAAAGCCCACTGATGACACTTCTACATCTGAGGGCAAAGAGCTCGTGCAGCATAATATTCTCATTTCAGCCACCCCGCCTGCAGTTTCTTCCTTGCAGAAAAATCTTTCCCAGTGTACTTCTGTAAAATGCTGCAAAATAGTGGGACAGAAGATTTTGGTTTAGGGTTCACTTTAAAGGGGCATAGGTACAGGCATGTGGGCATGTTTAGAGACAGTGTTAGAGTTCAGGTTAGAGTTAAGGCTGCTTGAGGATTCGGGTTATGGTAAGGTTGTGGATCAAATGTAGGGTGAGTGTGAGGTTGAAGGTAAGAGTAGGGTTTAGTGCTTAAGGATGAATGAACCTATTGTCTCATTTAGGCTTATGGTACACTTGACTGTTAAGGTATGGGTTGAGGTTAATATTTGTGTGAGGGTTAGAAAGTGTGCTAGGTAAAGAGTTGGGGTCAGGCTTGCTCCTTGTGTGTTACATCCGTTTTGGTTGTGGATAAGTTTAGCTCTCTGTCTAGTTTCAGGGATTGGATTACATTAACGGTGATATGGAGGCTTGGATTGAAGGTGATGGATAGAGTTGTTAGGTTCAGGCAAAGGGTGACTGTTAGGATTAAGGTTAGTTGTAGGGGGAGCTGCATGTTCACATCAGATTTGGGGTTAGGATTAGGCTTAGCCTTAAGGTAGACATATGGTTAGGGTTAGAGCTTGGTTTAGGGTGAGCCTTAGGTTAGGGTTCAGTTTAAGCTTAGGAGTATACAGAATTAGACCTAGGCTTAGGGTTACACCTCTTTTAAGGTTTAGACTTAGGGCTAGGTTTTGACCTAGGTTAGGGTTAGGATTAAGGTTGGTTTTAGGATAGGATTAAGGTTTGAGGTTTCATTTAAGTGTTGGATTATTGGAAGTACATCTGCTCTCCCTGGTTTTCCTTCACGATCACAATGTTTCTGAGATTCATGGTTTAAGGAAAATCTTGCTTCTTGCCGGTTTCAAGGCAATATGGCGCCACCGGCAGTTTGTTTTTCCGTCAAACTTACGCTCGCTCTTTGAGAATCTTGGGTCTTTGGGAAAGCCGTGAGTCCAGCAAGATTTTTCAGTTCAAGTGTGCCCCAAGCAGTGGGTTCTACCTCTGAGCAATACAGCCCATGGAATTCCTGAGAATCTGGAACCTGCTATGAAGGTCAGCCTGCGTTTTATTCACACGGAAGAAGCTCCTTCCAGGTTCCCAAGCCTCTGTGCACTGAAGCTTCCAGCAATGTCATGTATCACAGGTCAACAGTGCTTCTCTGTGTTTCACTGGTCTAGAGTAAAGGGTGAAGCGCCTGGGTTCCCGTGCTTCACTACTGTATGGCCTCAAGATGATATTTGTAGGCACAACGGCAAATCCATCGGTGGCAATTCTCTCATATTGTCATTGCGATGGGAAGATTTCTTATTCGCTAGGAAATGTTTTACCGTGGAAGACGGGTCACCACAGAGCAGACTCTTTGTGTTAAGACAAAGTTTGCTGAATTTACCTGCCAGCAGTTGCGTGTCCAACCTTTCTTTTAAGGTCGATGGAGACGCACGAGTGTAAGGAGAACGGTGAAAGGTGGCCGTTCATAACTCAGGATCATCAGAAACGGCAGAGTAAATTTTAGGGACATAGATGTAGCACAGCTGAGAAAACTTCACGCAGGGACTTCAGTGAACTCGCCTTACAATGCTGAGGCCTGACACGCCTAGTGCCTGAGGGCAACCAGTCTCCTGCCCTAGGTAGTTTTGTTGAGCATGCTTCCCTTAGGTGGTGCCTTTTCTCTCCCAGCAATATTGCTCCGTGAAATTCTGCCAATGATGAAAACTATTTGCCAGGGTTATGTAGTTTTACATCATTGGCCTCCTCTTAGAAGTACAAATGCTTTCCAACATGGGTGCTGCCTCCCTGAGTTTTCCTTTGTCTTGGATCAATCTATGCAGATTCCTGTGCTGAATAAGTGATGGGCTGGCACAGCTGGGTGCTTGTCATATAGCCAGCACAATCAGCAACTTCCTTTGTCAAGACCCACCTGGCTTGATCAAGGTTCCTTATTCCCGTGAAAACGATTTTTATCCAAATTCTAGAGGAGCACCAGTGTGCCTCTGGGAGCTACACCCGGGCCTGCTGAACAGAGGCTCCGGAGTTTTCATTTTCTGACTAAAATTCAACAAGGAATTTCATGGATCTAAGGAAACCATGAATTTTGGACGTACTAGATTCTCACATCTTCATTGTCTAATGGAAGCTTAAGTTTCCCAGTCTGATCCGGCTGCCACTTCATTTCTGGCAATGACCATTCAATTGTGGACGTTCAGCCTTCTTCGGAATTCTCTTATACCGGCATGTCCCAGCGCCACATTAAGACCACTTGGTGCAGGTTTATGTGACTCAGGACAACTCTTTATTTCAGGAGTCTAGAACAAAGGGAATTCACAGTGGTTGGTGATCACTTATTAAAGTCCCGTTTGTCTATAAAGCCCACTGATGACACTTCTACATCTGAGGGCAAAGAGCTCGTGCAGCATAATATTCTCATTTCAGCCACCCCGCCTGCAGTTTCTTCCTTGCAGAAAAATCTTTCCCAGTGTACTTCTGTAAAATGCTGCAAAATAGTGGGACAGAAGATTTTGGTTTAGGGTTCACTTTAAAGGGGCATAGGTACAGGCATGTGGGCATGTTTAGAGACAGTGTTAGAGTTCAGGTTAGAGTTAAGGCTGCTTGAGGATTCGGGTTATGGTAAGGTTGTGGATCAAATGTAGGGTGAGTGTGAGGTTGAAGGTAAGAGTAGGGTTTAGTGCTTAAGGATGAATGAACCTATTGTCTCATTTAGGCTTATGGTACACTTGACTGTTAAGGTATGGGTTGAGGTTAATATTTGTGTGAGGGTTAGAAAGTGTGCTAGGTAAAGAGTTGGGGTCAGGCTTGCTCCTTGTGTGTTACATCCGTTTTGGTTGTGGATAAGTTTAGCTCTCTGTCTAGTTTCAGGGATTGGATTACATTAACGGTGATATGGAGGCTTGGATTGAAGGTGATGGATAGAGTTGTTAGGTTCAGGCAAAGGGTGACTGTTAGGATTAAGGTTAGTTGTAGGGGGAGCTGCATGTTCACATCAGATTTGGGGTTAGGATTAGGCTTAGCCTTAAGGTAGACATATGGTTAGGGTTAGAGCTTGGTTTAGGGTGAGCCTTAGGTTAGGGTTCAGTTTAAGCTTAGGAGTATACAGAATTAGACCTAGGCTTAGGGTTACACCTCTTTTAAGGTTTAGACTTAGGGCTAGGTTTTGACCTAGGTTAGGGTTAGGATTAAGGTTGGTTTTAGGATAGGATTAAGGTTTGAGGTTTCATTTAAGTGTTGGATTATTGGAAGTACATCTGCTCTCCCTGGTTTTCCTTCACGATCACAATGTTTCTGAGATTCATGGTTTAAGGAAAATCTTGCTTCTTGCCGGTTTCAAGGCAATATGGCGCCACCGGCAGTTTGTTTTTCCGTCAAACTTACGCTCGCTCTTTGAGAATCTTGGGTCTTTGGGAAAGCCGTGAGTCCAGCAAGATTTTTCAGTTCAAGTGTGCCCCAAGCAGTGGGTTCTACCTCTGAGCAATACAGCCCATGGAATTCCTGAGAATCTGGAACCTGCTATGAAGGTCAGCCTGCGTTTTATTCACACGGAAGAAGCTCCTTCCAGGTTCCCAAGCCTCTGTGCACTGAAGCTTCCAGCAATGTCATGTATCACAGGTCAACAGTGCTTCTCTGTGTTTCACTGGTCTAGAGTAAAGGGTGAAGCGCCTGGGTTCCCGTGCTTCACTACTGTATGGCCTCAAGATGATATTTGTAGGCACAACGGCAAATCCATCGGTGGCAATTCTCTCATATTGTCATTGCGATGGGAAGATTCCTTATTCGCTAGGAAATGTTTTACCGTGGAAGACGGGTCACCACAGAGCAGACTCTTTGTGTTAAGACAAAGTTTGCTGAATTTACCTGCCAGCAGTTGCGTGTCCAACCTTTCTTTTAAGGTCGATGGAGACGCACGAGTGTAAGGAGAACGGTGAAAGGTGGCCGTTCATAACTCAGGATCATCAGAAACGGCAGAGTAAATTTTAGGGACATAGATGTAGCACAGCTGAGAAAACTTCACGCAGGGACTTCAGTGAACTCGCCTTACAATGCTGAGGCCTGACACGCCTAGTGCCTGAGGGCAACCAGTCTCCTGCCCTAGGTAGTTTTGTTGAGCATGCTTCCCTTAGGTGGTGCCTTTTCTCTCCCAGCAATATTGCTCCGTGAAATTCTGCCAATGATGAAAACTATTTGCCAGGGTTATGTAGTTTTACATCATTGGCCTCCTCTTAGAAGTACAAATGCTTTCCAACATGGGTGCTGCCTCCCTGAGTTTTCCTTTGTCTTGGATCAATCTATGCAGATTCCTGTGCTGAATAAGTGATGGGCTGGCACAGCTGGGTGCTTGTCATATAGCCAGCACAATCAGCAACTTCCTTTGTCAAGACCCACCTGGCTTGATCAAGGTTCCTTATTCCCGTGAAAACGATTTTTATCCAAATTCTAGAGGAGCACCAGTGTGCCTCTGGGAGCTACACCCGGGCCTGCTGAACAGAGGCTCCGGAGTTTTCATTTTCTGACTAAAATTCAACAAGGAATTTCATGGATCTAAGGAAACCATGAATTTTGGACGTACTAGATTCTCACATCTTCATTGTCTAATGGAAGCTTAAGTTTCCCAGTCTGATCCGGCTGCCACTTCATTTCTGGCAATGACCATTCAATTGTGGACGTTCAGCCTTCTTCGGAATTCTCTTATACCGGCATGTCCCAGCGCCACATTAAGACCACTTGGTGCAGGTTTATGTGACTCAGGACAACTCTTTATTTCAGGAGTCTAGAACAAAGGGAATTCACAGTGGTTGGTGATCACTTATTAAAGTCCCGTTTGTCTATAAAGCCCACTGATGACACTTCTACATCTGAGGGCAAAGAGCTCCTGCAGCATAATATTCTCATTTCAGCCACCCCGCCTGCAGTTTCTTCCTTGCAGAAAAATCTTTCCCAGTGTACTTCTGTAAAATGCTGCAAAATAGTGGGACAGAAGATTTTGGTTTAGGGTTCACTTTAAAGGGGCATAGGTACAGGCATGTGGGCATGTTTAGAGACAGTGTTAGAGTTCAGGTTAGAGTTAAGGCTGCTTGAGGATTCGGGTTATGGTAAGGTTGTGGATCAAATGTAGGGTGAGTGTGAGGTTGAAGGTAAGAGTAGGGTTTAGTGCTTAAGGATGAATGAACCTATTGTCTCATTTAGGCTTATGGTACACTTGACTGTTAAGGTATGGGTTGAGGTTAATATTTGTGTGAGGGTTAGAAAGTGTGCTAGGTAAAGAGTTGGGGTCAGGCTTGCTCCTTGTGTGTTACATCCGTTTTGGTTGTGGATAAGTTTAGCTCTCTGTCTAGTTTCAGGGATTGGATTACATTAACGGTGATATGGAGGCTTGGATTGAAGGTGATGGATAGAGTTGTTAGGTTCAGGCAAAGGGTGACTGTTAGGATTAAGGTTAGTTGTAGGGGGAGCTGCATGTTCACATCAGATTTGGGGTTAGGATTAGGCTTAGCCTTAAGGTAGACATATGGTTAGGGTTAGAGCTTGGTTTAGGGTGAGCCTTAGGTTAGGGTTCAGTTTAAGCTTAGGAGTATACAGAATTAGACCTAGGCTTAGGGTTACACCTCTTTTAAGGTTTAGACTTAGGGCTAGGTTTTGACCTAGGTTAGGGTTAGGATTAAGGTTGGTTTTAGGATAGGATTAAGGTTTGAGGTTTCATTTAAGTGTTGGATTATTGGAAGTACATCTGCTCTCCCTGGTTTTCCTTCACGATCACAATGTTTCTGAGATTCATGGTTTAAGGAAAATCTTGCTTCTTGCCGGTTTCAAGGCAATATGGCGCCACCGGCAGTTTGTTTTTCCGTCAAACTTACGCTCGCTCTTTGAGAATCTTGGGTCTTTGGGAAAGCCGTGAGTCCAGCAAGATTTTTCAGTTCAAGTGTGCCCCAAGCAGTGGGTTCTACCTCTGAGCAATACAGCCCATGGAATTCCTGAGAATCTGGAACCTGCTATGAAGGTCAGCCTGCGTTTTATTCACACGGAAGAAGCTCCTTCCAGGTTCCCAAGCCTCTGTGCACTGAAGCTTCCAGCAATGTCATGTATCACAGGTCAACAGTGCTTCTCTGTGTTTCACTGGTCTAGAGTAAAGGGTGAAGCGCCTGGGTTCCCGTGCTTCACTACTGTATGGCCTCAAGATGATATTTGTAGGCACAACGGCAAATCCATCGGTGGCAATTCTCTCATATTGTCATTGCGATGGGAAGATTCCTTATTCGCTAGGAAATGTTTTACCGTGGAAGACGGGTCACCACAGAGCAGACTCTTTGTGTTAAGACAAAGTTTGCTGAATTTACCTGCCAGCAGTTGCGTGTCCAACCTTTCTTTTAAGGTCGATGGAGACGCACGAGTGTAAGGAGAACGGTGAAAGGTGGCCGTTCATAACTCAGGATCATCAGAAACGGCAGAGTAAATTTTAGGGACATAGATGTAGCACAGCTGAGAAAACTTCACGCAGGGACTTCAGTGAACTCGCCTTACAATGCTGAGGCCTGACACGCCTAGTGCCTGAGGGCAACCAGTCTCCTGCCCTAGGTAGTTTTGTTGAGCATGCTTCCCTTAGGTGGTGCCTTTTCTCTCCCAGCAATATTGCTCCGTGAAATTCTGCCAATGATGAAAACTATTTGCCAGGGTTATGTAGTTTTACATCATTGGCCTCCTCTTAGAAGTACAAATGCTTTCCAACACGGGTGCTGCCTCCCTGAGTTTTCCTTTGTCTTGGATCAATCTATGCAGATTCCTGTGCTGAATAAGTGATGGGCTGGCACAGCTGGGTGCTTGTCATATAGCCAGCACAATCAGCAACTTCCTTTGTCAAGACCCACCTGGCTTGATCAAGGTTCCTTATTCCCGTGAAAACGATTTTTATCCAAATTCTAGAGGAGCACCAGTGTGCCTCTGGGAGCTACACCCGGGCCTGCTGAACAGAGGCTCCGGAGTTTTCATTTTCTGACTAAAATTCAACAAGGAATTTCATGGATCTAAGGAAACCATGAATTTTGGACGTACTAGATTCTCACATCTTCATTGTCTAATGGAAGCTTAAGTTTCCCAGTCTGATCCGGCTGCCACTTCATTTCTGGCAATGACCATTCAATTGTGGACGTTCAGCCTTCTTCGGAATTCTCTTATACCGGCATGTCCCAGCGCCACATTAAGACCACTTGGTGCAGGTTTATGTGACTCAGGACAACTCTTTATTTCAGGAGTCTAGAACAAAGGGAATTCACAGTGGTTGGTGATCACTTATTAAAGTCCCGTTTGTCTATAAAGCCCACTGATGACACTTCTACATCTGAGGGCAAAGAGCTCCTGCAGCATAATATTCTCATTTCAGCCACCCCGCCTGCAGTTTCTTCCTTGCAGAAAAATCTTTCCCAGTGTACTTCTGTAAAATGCTGCAAAATAGTGGGACAGAAGATTTTGGTTTAGGGTTCACTTTAAAGGGGCATAGGTACAGGCATGTGGGCATGTTTAGAGACAGTGTTAGAGTTCAGGTTAGAGTTAAGGCTGCTTGAGGATTCGGGTTATGGTAAGGTTGTGGATCAAATGTAGGGTGAGTGTGAGGTTGAAGGTAAGAGTAGGGTTTAGTGCTTAAGGATGAATGAACCTATTGTCTCATTTAGGCTTATGGTACACTTGACTGTTAAGGTATGGGTTGAGGTTAATATTTGTGTGAGGGTTAGAAAGTGTGCTAGGTAAAGAGTTGGGGTCAGGCTTGCTCCTTGTGTGTTACATCCGTTTTGGTTGTGGATAAGTTTAGCTCTCTGTCTAGTTTCAGGGATTGGATTACATTAACGGTGATATGGAGGCTTGGATTGAAGGTGATGGATAGAGTTGTTAGGTTCAGGCAAAGGGTGACTGTTAGGATTAAGGTTAGTTGTAGGGGGAGCTGCATGTTCACATCAGATTTGGGGTTAGGATTAGGCTTAGCCTTAAGGTAGACATATGGTTAGGGTTAGAGCTTGGTTTAGGGTGAGCCTTAGGTTAGGGTTCAGTTTAAGCTTAGGAGTATACAGAATTAGACCTAGGCTTAGGGTTACACCTCTTTTAAGGTTTAGACTTAGGGCTAGGTTTTGACCTAGGTTAGGGTTAGGATTAAGGTTGGTTTTAGGATAGGATTAAGGTTTGAGGTTTCATTTAAGTGTTGGATTATTGGAAGTACATCTGCTCTCCCTGGTTTTCCTTCACGATCACAATGTTTCTGAGATTCATGGTTTAAGGAAAATCTTGCTTCTTGCCGGTTTCAAGGCAATATGGCGCCACCGGCAGTTTGTTTTTCCGTCAAACTTACGCTCGCTCTTTGAGAATCTTGGGTCTTTGGGAAAGCCGTGAGTCCAGCAAGATTTTTCAGTTCAAGTGTGCCCCAAGCAGTGGGTTCTACCTCTGAGCAATACAGCCCATGGAATTCCTGAGAATCTGGAACCTGCTATGAAGGTCAGCCTGCGTTTTATTCACACGGAAGAAGCTCCTTCCAGGTTCCCAAGCCTCTGTGCACTGAAGCTTCCAGCAATGTCATGTATCACAGGTCAACAGTGCTTCTCTGTGTTTCACTGGTCTAGAGTAAAGGGTGAAGCGCCTGGGTTCCCGTGCTTCACTACTGTATGGCCTCAAGATGATATTTGTAGGCACAACGGCAAATCCATCGGTGGCAATTCTCTCATATTGTCATTGCGATGGGAAGATTCCTTATTCGCTAGGAAATGTTTTACCGTGGAAGACGGGTCACCACAGAGCAGACTCTTTGTGTTAAGACAAAGTTTGCTGAATTTACCTGCCAGCAGTTGCGTGTCCAACCTTTCTTTTAAGGTCGATGGAGACGCACGAGTGTAAGGAGAACGGTGAAAGGTGGCCGTTCATAACTCAGGATCATCAGAAACGGCAGAGTAAATTTTAGGGACATAGATGTAGCACAGCTGAGAAAACTTCACGCAGGGACTTCAGTGAACTCGCCTTACAATGCTGAGGCCTGACACGCCTAGTGCCTGAGGGCAACCAGTCTCCTGCCCTAGGTAGTTTTGTTGAGCATGCTTCCCTTAGGTGGTGCCTTTTCTCTCCCAGCAATATTGCTCCGTGAAATTCTGCCAATGATGAAAACTATTTGCCAGGGTTATGTAGTTTTACATCATTGGCCTCCTCTTAGAAGTACAAATGCTTTCCAACACGGGTGCTGCCTCCCTGAGTTTTCCTTTGTCTTGGATCAATCTATGCAGATTCCTGTGCTGAATAAGTGATGGGCTGGCACAGCTGGGTGCTTGTCATATAGCCAGCACAATCAGCAACTTCCTTTGTCAAGACCCACCTGGCTTGATCAAGGTTCCTTATTCCCGTGAAAACGATTTTTATCCAAATTCTAGAGGAGCACCAGTGTGCCTCTGGGAGCTACACCCGGGCCTGCTGAACAGAGGCTCCGGAGTTTTCATTTTCTGACTAAAATTCAACAAGGAATTTCATGGATCTAAGGAAACCATGAATTTTGGACGTACTAGATTCTCACATCTTCATTGTCTAATGGAAGCTTAAGTTTCCCAGTCTGATCCGGCTGCCACTTCATTTCTGGCAATGACCATTCAATTGTGGACGTTCAGCCTTCTTCGGAATTCTCTTATACCGGCATGTCCCAGCGCCACATTAAGACCACTTGGTGCAGGTTTATGTGACTCAGGACAACTCTTTATTTCAGGAGTCTAGAACAAAGGGAATTCACAGTGGTTGGTGATCACTTATTAAAGTCCCGTTTGTCTATAAAGCCCACTGATGACACTTCTACATCTGAGGGCAAAGAGCTCGTGCAGCATAATATTCTCATTTCAGCCACCCCGCCTGCAGTTTCTTCCTTGCAGAAAAATCTTTCCCAGTGTACTTCTGTAAAATGCTGCAAAATAGTGGGACAGAAGATTTTGGTTTAGGGTTCACTTTAAAGGGGCATAGGTACAGGCATGTGGGCATGTTTAGAGACAGTGTTAGAGTTCAGGTTAGAGTTAAGGCTGCTTGAGGATTCGGGTTATGGTAAGGTTGTGGATCAAATGTAGGGTGAGTGTGAGGTTGAAGGTAAGAGTAGGGTTTAGTGCTTAAGGATGAATGAACCTATTGTCTCATTTAGGCTTATGGTACACTTGACTGTTAAGGTATGGGTTGAGGTTAATATTTGTGTGAGGGTTAGAAAGTGTGCTAGGTAAAGAGTTGGGGTCAGGCTTGCTCCTTGTGTGTTACATCCGTTTTGGTTGTGGATAAGTTTAGCTCTCTGTCTAGTTTCAGGGATTGGATTACATTAACGGTGATATGGAGGCTTGGATTGAAGGTGATGGATAGAGTTGTTAGGTTCAGGCAAAGGGTGACTGTTAGGATTAAGGTTAGTTGTAGGGGGAGCTGCATGTTCACATCAGATTTGGGGTTAGGATTAGGCTTAGCCTTAAGGTAGACATATGGTTAGGGTTAGAGCTTGGTTTAGGGTGAGCCTTAGGTTAGGGTTCAGTTTATGCTTAGGAGTATACAGAATTAGACCTAGGCTTAGGGTTACACCTCTTTTAAGGTTTAGACTTAGGGCTAGGCTTTGACCTAGGTTAGGGTTAGGATTAAGGTTGGTTTTAGGATAGGATTAAGGTTTGAGGTTTCATTTAAGTGTTGGATTATTGGAAGTACATCTGCTCTCCCTGGTTTTCCTTCACGATCACAATGTTTCTGAGATTCATGGTTTAAGGAAAATCTTGCTTCTTGCCGGTTTCAAGGCAATATGGCGCCACCGGCAGTTTGTTTTTCCGTCAAACTTACGCTCGCTCTTTGAGAATCTTGGGTCTTTGGGAAAGCCGTGAGTCCAGCAAGATTTTTCAGTTCAAGTGTGCCCCAAGCAGTGGGTTCTACCTCTGAGCAATACAGCCCATGGAATTCCTGAGAATCTGGAACCTGCTATGAAGGTCAGCCTGCGTTTTATTCACACGGAAGAAGCTCCTTCCAGGTTCCCAAGCCTCTGTGCACTGAAGCTTCCAGCAATGTCATGTATCACAGGTCAACAGTGCTTCTCTGTGTTTCACTGGTCTAGAGTAAAGGGTGAAGCGCCTGGGTTCCCGTGCTTCACTACTGTATGGCCTCAAGATGATATTTGTAGGCACAACGGCAAATCCATCGGTGGCAATTCTCTCATATTGTCATTGCGATGGGAAGATTCCTTATTCGCTAGGAAATGTTTTACCGTGGAAGACGGGTCACCACAGAGCAGACTCTTTGTGTTAAGACAAAGTTTGCTGAATTTACCTGCCAGCAGTTGCGTGTCCAACCTTTCTTTTAAGGTCGATGGAGACGCACGAGTGTAAGGAGAACGGTGAAAGGTGGCCGTTCATAACTCAGGATCATCAGAAACGGCAGAGTAAATTTTAGGGACATAGATGTAGCACAGCTGAGAAAACTTCACGCAGGGACTTCAGTGAACTCGCCTTACAATGCTGAGGCCTGACACGCCTAGTGCCTGAGGGCAACCAGTCTCCTGCCCTAGGTAGTTTTGTTGAGCATGCTTCCCTTAGGTGGTGCCTTTTCTCTCCCAGCAATATTGCTCCGTGAAATTCTGCCAATGATGAAAACTATTTGCCAGGGTTATGTAGTTTTACATCATTGGCCTCCTCTTAGAAGTACAAATGCTTTCCAACATGGGTGCTGCCTCCCTGAGTTTTCCTTTGTCTTGGATCAATCTATGCAGATTCCTGTGCTGAATAAGTGATGGGCTGGCACAGCTGGGTGCTTGTCATATAGCCAGCACAATCAGCAACTTCCTTTGTCAAGACCCACCTGGCTTGATCAAGGTTCCTTATTCCCGTGAAAACGATTTTTATCCAAATTCTAGAGGAGCACCAGTGTGCCTCTGGGAGCTACACCCGGGCCTGCTGAACAGAGGCTCCGGAGTTTTCATTTTCTGACTAAAATTCAACAAGGAATTTCATGGATCTAAGGAAACCATGAATTTTGGACGTACTAGATTCTCACATCTTCATTGTCTAATGGAAGCTTAAGTTTCCCAGTCTGATCCGGCTGCCACTTCATTTCTGGCAATGACCATTCAATTGTGGACGTTCAGCCTTCTTCGGAATTCTCTTATACCGGCATGTCCCAGCGCCACATTAAGACCACTTGGTGCAGGTTTATGTGACTCAGGACAACTCTTTATTTCAGGAGTCTAGAACAAAGGGAATTCACAGTGGTTGGTGATCACTTATTAAAGTCCCGTTTGTCTATAAAGCCCACTGATGACACTTCTACATCTGAGGGCAAAGAGCTCGTGCAGCATAATATTCTCATTTCAGCCACCCCGCCTGCAGTTTCTTCCTTGCAGAAAAATCTTTCCCAGTGTACTTCTGTAAAATGCTGCAAAATAGTGGGACAGAAGATTTTGGTTTAGGGTTCACTTTAAAGGGGCATAGGTACAGGCATGTGGGCATGTTTAGAGACAGTGTTAGAGTTCAGGTTAGAGTTAAGGCTGCTTGAGGATTCGGGTTATGGTAAGGTTGTGGATCAAATGTAGGGTGAGTGTGAGGTTGAAGGTAAGAGTAGGGTTTAGTGCTTAAGGATGAATGAACCTATTGTCTCATTTAGGCTTATGGTACACTTGACTGTTAAGGTATGGGTTGAGGTTAATATTTGTGTGAGGGTTAGAAAGTGTGCTAGGTAAAGAGTTGGGGTCAGGCTTGCTCCTTGTGTGTTACATCCGTTTTGGTTGTGGATAAGTTTAGCTCTCTGTCTAGTTTCAGGGATTGGATTACATTAACGGTGATATGGAGGCTTGGATTGAAGGTGATGGATAGAGTTGTTAGGTTCAGGCAAAGGGTGACTGTTAGGATTAAGGTTAGTTGTAGGGGGAGCTGCATGTTCACATCAGATTTGGGGTTAGGATTAGGCTTAGCCTTAAGGTAGACATATGGTTAGGGTTAGAGCTTGGTTTAGGGTGAGCCTTAGGTTAGGGTTCAGTTTATGCTTAGGAGTATACAGAATTAGACCTAGGCTTAGGGTTACACCTCTTTTAAGGTTTAGACTTAGGGCTAGGCTTTGACCTAGGTTAGGGTTAGGATTAAGGTTGGTTTTAGGATAGGATTAAGGTTTGAGGTTTCATTTAAGTGTTGGATTATTGGAAGTACATCTGCTCTCCCTGGTTTTCCTTCACGATCACAATGTTTCTGAGATTCATGGTTTAAGGAAAATCTTGCTTCTTGCCGGTTTCAAGGCAATATGGCGCCACCGGCAGTTTGTTTTTCCGTCAAACTTACGCTCGCTCTTTGAGAATCTTGGGTCTTTGGGAAAGCCGTGAGTCCAGCAAGATTTTTCAGTTCAAGTGTGCCCCAAGCAGTGGGTTCTACCTCTGAGCAATACAGCCCATGGAATTCCTGAGAATCTGGAACCTGCTATGAAGGTCAGCCTGCGTTTTATTCACACGGAAGAAGCTCCTTCCAGGTTCCCAAGCCTCTGTGCACTGAAGCTTCCAGCAATGTCATGTATCACAGGTCAACAGTGCTTCTCTGTGTTTCACTGGTCTAGAGTAAAGGGTGAAGCGCCTGGGTTCCCGTGCTTCACTACTGTATGGCCTCAAGATGATATTTGTAGGCACAACGGCAAATCCATCGGTGGCAATTCTCTCATATTGTCATTGCGATGGGAAGATTTCTTATTCGCTAGGAAATGTTTTACCGTGGAAGACGGGTCACCACAGAGCAGACTCTTTGTGTTAAGACAAAGTTTGCTGAATTTACCTGCCAGCAGTTGCGTGTCCAACCTTTCTTTTAAGGTCGATGGAGACGCACGAGTGTAAGGAGAACGGTGAAAGGTGGCCGTTCATAACTCAGGATCATCAGAAACGGCAGAGTAAATTTTAGGGACATAGATGTAGCACAGCTGAGAAAACTTCACGCAGGGACTTCAGTGAACTCGCCTTACAATGCTGAGGCCTGACACGCCTAGTGCCTGAGGGCAACCAGTCTCCTGCCCTAGGTAGTTTTGTTGAGCATGCTTCCCTTAGGTGGTGCCTTTTCTCTCCCAGCAATATTGCTCCGTGAAATTCTGCCAATGATGAAAACTATTTGCCAGGTTTATGTAGTTTTACATCATTGGCCTCCTCTTAGAAGTACAAATGCTTTCCAACATGGGTGCTGCCTCCCTGAGTTTTCCTTTGTCTTGGATCAATCTATGCAGATTCCTGTGCTGAATAAGTGATGGGCTGGCACAGCTGGGTGCTTGTCATATAGCCAGCACAATCAGCAACTTCCTTTGTCAAGACCCACCTGGCTTGATCAAGGTTCCTTATTCCCGTGAAAACGATTTTTATCCAAATTCTAGAGGAGCACCAGTGTGCCTCTGGGAGCTACACCCGGGCCTGCTGAACAGAGGCTCCGGAGTTTTCATTTTCTGACTAAAATTCAACAAGGAATTTCATGGATCTAAGGAAACCATGAATTTTGGACGTACTAGATTCTCACATCTTCATTGTCTAATGGAAGCTTAAGTTTCCCAGTCTGATCCGGCTGCCACTTCATTTCTGGCAATGACCATTCAATTGTGGACGTTCAGCCTTCTTCGGAATTCTCTTATACCGGCATGTCCCAGCGCCACATTAAGACCACTTGGTGCAGGTTTATGTGACTCAGGACAACTCTTTATTTCAGGAGTCTAGAACAAAGGGAATTCACAGTGGTTGGTGATCACTTATTAAAGTCCCGTTTGTCTATAAAGCCCACTGATGACACTTCTACATCTGAGGGCAAAGAGCTCGTGCAGCATAATATTCTCATTTCAGCCACCCCGCCTGCAGTTTCTTCCTTGCAGAAAAATCTTTCCCAGTGTACTTCTGTAAAATGCTGCAAAATAGTGGGACAGAAGATTTTGGTTTAGGGTTCACTTTAAAGGGGCATAGGTACAGGCATGTGGGCATGTTTAGAGACAGTGTTAGAGTTCAGGTTAGAGTTAAGGCTGCTTGAGGATTCGGGTTATGGTAAGGTTGTGGATCAAATGTAGGGTGAGTGTGAGGTTGAAGGTAAGAGTAGGGTTTAGTGCTTAAGGATGAATGAACCTATTGTCTCATTTAGGCTTATGGTACACTTGACTGTTAAGGTATGGGTTGAGGTTAATATTTGTGTGAGGGTTAGAAAGTGTGCTAGGTAAAGAGTTGGGGTCAGGCTTGCTCCTTGTGTGTTACATCCGTTTTGGTTGTGGATAAGTTTAGCTCTCTGTCTAGTTTCAGGGATTGGATTACATTAACGGTGATATGGAGGCTTGGATTGAAGGTGATGGATAGAGTTGTTAGGTTCAGGCAAAGGGTGACTGTTAGGATTAAGGTTAGTTGTAGGGGGAGCTGCATGTTCACATCAGATTTGGGGTTAGGATTAGGCTTAGCCTTAAGGTAGACATATGGTTAGGGTTAGAGCTTGGTTTAGGGTGAGCCTTAGGTTAGGGTTCAGTTTAAGCTTAGGAGTATACAGAATTAGACCTAGGCTTAGGGTTACACCTCTTTTAAGGTTTAGACTTAGGGCTAGGTTTTGACCTAGGTTAGGGTTAGGATTAAGGTTGGTTTTAGGATAGGATTAAGGTTTGAGGTTTCATTTAAGTGTTGGATTATTGGAAGTACATCTGCTCTCCCTGGTTTTCCTTCACGATCACAATGTTTCTGAGATTCATGGTTTAAGGAAAATCTTGCTTCTTGCCGGTTTCAAGGCAATATGGCGCCACCGGCAGTTTGTTTTTCCGTCAAACTTACGCTCGCTCTTTGAGAATCTTGGGTCTTTGGGAAAGCCGTGAGTCCAGCAAGATTTTTCAGTTCAAGTGTGCCCCAAGCAGTGGGTTCTACCTCTGAGCAATACAGCCCATGGAATTCCTGAGAATCTGGAACCTGCTATGAAGGTCAGCCTGCGTTTTATTCACACGGAAGAAGCTCCTTCCAGGTTCCCAAGCCTCTGTGCACTGAAGCTTCCAGCAATGTCATGTATCACAGGTCAACAGTGCTTCTCTGTGTTTCACTGGTCTAGAGTAAAGGGTGAAGCGCCTGGGTTCCCGTGCTTCACTACTGTATGGCCTCAAGATGATATTTGTAGGCACAACGGCAAATCCATCGGTGGCAATTCTCTCATATTGTCATTGCGATGGGAAGATTCCTTATTCGCTAGGAAATGTTTTACCGTGGAAGACGGGTCACCACAGAGCAGACTCTTTGTGTTAAGACAAAGTTTGCTGAATTTACCTGCCAGCAGTTGCGTGTCCAACCTTTCTTTTAAGGTCGATGGAGACGCACGAGTGTAAGGAGAACGGTGAAAGGTGGCCGTTCATAACTCAGGATCATCAGAAACGGCAGAGTAAATTTTAGGGACATAGATGTAGCACAGCTGAGAAAACTTCACGCAGGGACTTCAGTGAACTCGCCTTACAATGCTGAGGCCTGACACGCCTAGTGCCTGAGGGCAACCAGTCTCCTGCCCTAGGTAGTTTTGTTGAGCATGCTTCCCTTAGGTGGTGCCTTTTCTCTCCCAGCAATATTGCTCCGTGAAATTCTGCCAATGATGAAAACTATTTGCCAGGGTTATGTAGTTTTACATCATTGGCCTCCTCTTAGAAGTACAAATGCTTTCCAACATGGGTGCTGCCTCCCTGAGTTTTCCTTTGTCTTGGATCAATCTATGCAGATTCCTGTGCTGAATAAGTGATGGGCTGGCACAGCTGGGTGCTTGTCATATAGCCAGCACAATCAGCAACTTCCTTTGTCAAGACCCACCTGGCTTGATCAAGGTTCCTTATTCCCGTGAAAACGATTTTTATCCAAATTCTAGAGGAGCACCAGTGTGCCTCTGGGAGCTACACCCGGGCCTGCTGAACAGAGGCTCCGGAGTTTTCATTTTCTGACTAAAATTCAACAAGGAATTTCATGGATCTAAGGAAACCATGAATTTTGGACGTACTAGATTCTCACATCTTCATTGTCTAATGGAAGCTTAAGTTTCCCAGTCTGATCCGGCTGCCACTTCATTTCTGGCAATGACCATTCAATTGTGGACGTTCAGCCTTCTTCGGAATTCTCTTATACCGGCATGTCCCAGCGCCACATTAAGACCACTTGGTGCAGGTTTATGTGACTCAGGACAACTCTTTATTTCAGGAGTCTAGAACAAAGGGAATTCACAGTGGTTGGTGATCACTTATTAAAGTCCCGTTTGTCTATAAAGCCCACTGATGACACTTCTACATCTGAGGGCAAAGAGCTCGTGCAGCATAATATTCTCATTTCAGCCACCCCGCCTGCAGTTTCTTCCTTGCAGAAAAATCTTTCCCAGTGTACTTCTGTAAAATGCTGCAAAATAGTGGGACAGAAGATTTTGGTTTAGGGTTCACTTTAAAGGGGCATAGGTACAGGCATGTGGGCATGTTTAGAGACAGTGTTAGAGTTCAGGTTAGAGTTAAGGCTGCTTGAGGATTCGGGTTATGGTAAGGTTGTGGATCAAATGTAGGGTGAGTGTGAGGTTGAAGGTAAGAGTAGGGTTTAGTGCTTAAGGATGAATGAACCTATTGTCTCATTTAGGCTTATGGTACACTTGACTGTTAAGGTATGGGTTGAGGTTAATATTTGTGTGAGGGTTAGAAAGTGTGCTAGGTAAAGAGTTGGGGTCAGGCTTGCTCCTTGTGTGTTACATCCGTTTTGGTTGTGGATAAGTTTAGCTCTCTGTCTAGTTTCAGGGATTGGATTACATTAACGGTGATATGGAGGCTTGGATTGAAGGTGATGGATAGAGTTGTTAGGTTCAGGCAAAGGGTGACTGTTAGGATTAAGGTTAGTTGTAGGGGGAGCTGCATGTTCACATCAGATTTGGGGTTAGGATTAGGCTTAGCCTTAAGGTAGACATATGGTTAGGGTTAGAGCTTGGTTTAGGGTGAGCCTTAGGTTAGGGTTCAGTTTAAGCTTAGGAGTATACAGAATTAGACCTAGGCTTAGGGTTACACCTCTTTTAAGGTTTAGACTTAGGGCTAGGTTTTGACCTAGGTTAGGGTTAGGATTAAGGTTGGTTTTAGGATAGGATTAAGGTTTGAGGTTTCATTTAAGTGTTGGATTATTGGAAGTACATCTGCTCTCCCTGGTTTTCCTTCACGATCACAATGTTTCTGAGATTCATGGTTTAAGGAAAATCTTGCTTCTTGCCGGTTTCAAGGCAATATGGCGCCACCGGCAGTTTGTTTTTCCGTCAAACTTACGCTCGCTCTTTGAGAATCTTGGGTCTTTGGGAAAGCCGTGAGTCCAGCAAGATTTTTCAGTTCAAGTGTGCCCCAAGCAGTGGGTTCTACCTCTGAGCAATACAGCCCATGGAATTCCTGAGAATCTGGAACCTGCTATGAAGGTCAGCCTGCGTTTTATTCACACGGAAGAAGCTCCTTCCAGGTTCCCAAGCCTCTGTGCACTGAAGCTTCCAGCAATGTCATGTATCACAGGTCAACAGTGCTTCTCTGTGTTTCACTGGTCTAGAGTAAAGGGTGAAGCGCCTGGGTTCCCGTGCTTCACTACTGTATGGCCTCAAGATGATATTTGTAGGCACAACGGCAAATCCATCGGTGGCAATTCTCTCATATTGTCATTGCGATGGGAAGATTCCTTATTCGCTAGGAAATGTTTTACCGTGGAAGACGGGTCACCACAGAGCAGACTCTTTGTGTTAAGACAAAGTTTGCTGAATTTACCTGCCAGCAGTTGCGTGTCCAACCTTTCTTTTAAGGTCGATGGAGACGCACGAGTGTAAGGAGAACGGTGAAAGGTGGCCGTTCATAACTCAGGATCATCAGAAACGGCAGAGTAAATTTTAGGGACATAGATGTAGCACAGCTGAGAAAACTTCACGCAGGGACTTCAGTGAACTCGCCTTACAATGCTGAGGCCTGACACGCCTAGTGCCTGAGGGCAACCAGTCTCCTGCCCTAGGTAGTTTTGTTGAGCATGCTTCCCTTAGGTGGTGCCTTTTCTCTCCCAGCAATATTGCTCCGTGAAATTCTGCCAATGATGAAAACTATTTGCCAGGGTTATGTAGTTTTACATCATTGGCCTCCTCTTAGAAGTACAAATGCTTTCCAACATGGGTGCTGCCTCCCTGAGTTTTCCTTTGTCTTGGATCAATCTATGCAGATTCCTGTGCTGAATAAGTGATGGGCTGGCACAGCTGGGTGCTTGTCATATAGCCAGCACAATCAGCAACTTCCTTTGTCAAGACCCACCTGGCTTGATCAAGGTTCCTTATTCCCGTGAAAACGATTTTTATCCAAATTCTAGAGGAGCACCAGTGTGCCTCTGGGAGCTACACCCGGGCCTGCTGAACAGAGGCTCCGGAGTTTTCATTTTCTGACTAAAATTCAACAAGGAATTTCATGGATCTAAGGAAACCATGAATTTTGGACGTACTAGATTCTCACATCTTCATTGTCTAATGGAAGCTTAAGTTTCCCAGTCTGATCCGGCTGCCACTTCATTTCTGGCAATGACCATTCAATTGTGGACGTTCAGCCTTCTTCGGAATTCTCTTATACCGGCATGTCCCAGCGCCACATTAAGACCACTTGGTGCAGGTTTATGTGACTCAGGACAACTCTTTATTTCAGGAGTCTAGAACAAAGGGAATTCACAGTGGTTGGTGATCACTTATTAAAGTCCCGTTTGTCTATAAAGCCCACTGATGACACTTCTACATCTGAGGGCAAAGAGCTCGTGCAGCATAATATTCTCATTTCAGCCACCCCGCCTGCAGTTTCTTCCTTGCAGAAAAATCTTTCCCAGTGTACTTCTGTAAAATGCTGCAAAATAGTGGGACAGAAGATTTTGGTTTAGGGTTCACTTTAAAGGGGCATAGGTACAGGCATGTGGGCATGTTTAGAGACAGTGTTAGAGTTCAGGTTAGAGTTAAGGCTGCTTGAGGATTCGGGTTATGGTAAGGTTGTGGATCAAATGTAGGGTGAGTGTGAGGTTGAAGGTAAGAGTAGGGTTTAGTGCTTAAGGATGAATGAACCTATTGTCTCATTTAGGCTTATGGTACACTTGACTGTTAAGGTATGGGTTGAGGTTAATATTTGTGTGAGGGTTAGAAAGTGTGCTAGGTAAAGAGTTGGGGTCAGGCTTGCTCCTTGTGTGTTACATCCGTTTTGGTTGTGGATAAGTTTAGCTCTCTGTCTAGTTTCAGGGATTGGATTACATTAACGGTGATATGGAGGCTTGGATTGAAGGTGATGGATAGAGTTGTTAGGTTCAGGCAAAGGGTGACTGTTAGGATTAAGGTTAGTTGTAGGGGGAGCTGCATGTTCACATCAGATTTGGGGTTAGGATTAGGCTTAGCCTTAAGGTAGACATATGGTTAGGGTTAGAGCTTGGTTTAGGGTGAGCCTTAGGTTAGGGTTCAGTTTAAGCTTAGGAGTATACAGAATTAGACCTAGGCTTAGGGTTACACCTCTTTTAAGGTTTAGACTTAGGGCTAGGTTTTGACCTAGGTTAGGGTTAGGATTAAGGTTGGTTTTAGGATAGGATTAAGGTTTGAGGTTTCATTTAAGTGTTGGATTATTGGAAGTACATCTGCTCTCCCTGGTTTTCCTTCACGATCACAATGTTTCTGAGATTCATGGTTTAAGGAAAATCTTGCTTCTTGCCGGTTTCAAGGCAATATGGCGCCACCGGCAGTTTGTTTTTCCGTCAAACTTACGCTCGCTCTTTGAGAATCTTGGGTCTTTGGGAAAGCCGTGAGTCCAGCAAGATTTTTCAGTTCAAGTGTGCCCCAAGCAGTGGGTTCTACCTCTGAGCAATACAGCCCATGGAATTCCTGAGAATCTGGAACCTGCTATGAAGGTCAGCCTGCGTTTTATTCACACGGAAGAAGCTCCTTCCAGGTTCCCAAGCCTCTGTGCACTGAAGCTTCCAGCAATGTCATGTATCACAGGTCAACAGTGCTTCTCTGTGTTTCACTGGTCTAGAGTAAAGGGTGAAGCGCCTGGGTTCCCGTGCTTCACTACTGTATGGCCTCAAGATGATATTTGTAGGCACAACGGCAAATCCATCGGTGGCAATTCTCTCATATTGTCATTGCGATGGGAAGATTTCTTATTCGCTAGGAAATGTTTTACCGTGGAAGACGGGTCACCACAGAGCAGACTCTTTGTGTTAAGACAAAGTTTGCTGAATTTACCTGCCAGCAGTTGCGTGTCCAAACTTTCTTTTAAGGTCGATGGAGACGCACGAGTGTAAGGAGAACGGTGAAAGGTGGCCGTTCATAACTCAGGATCATCAGAAACGGCAGAGTAAATTTTAGGGACATAGATGTAGCACAGCTGAGAAAACTTCACGCAGGGACTTCAGTGAACTCGCCTTACAATGCTGAGGCCTGACACGCCTAGTGCCTGAGGGCAACCAGTCTCCTGCCCTAGGTAGTTTTGTTGAGCATGCTTCCCTTAGGTGGTGCCTTTTCTCTCCCAGCAATATTGCTCCGTGAAATTCTGCCAATGATGAAAACTATTTGCCAGGGTTATGTAGTTTTACATCATTGGCCTCCTCTTAGAAGTACAAATGCTTTCCAACATGGGTGCTGCCTCCCTGAGTTTTCCTTTGTCTTGGATCAATCTATGCAGATTCCTGTGCTGAATAAGTGATGGGCTGGCACAGCTGGGTGCTTGTCATATAGCCAGCACAATCAGCAACTTCCTTTGTCAAGACCCACCTGGCTTGATCAAGGTTCCTTATTCCCGTGAAAACGATTTTTATCCAAATTCTAGAGGAGCACCAGTGTGCCTCTGGGAGCTACACCCGGGCCTGCTGAACAGAGGCTCCGGAGTTTTCATTTTCTGACTAAAATTCAACAAGGAATTTCATGGATCTAAGGAAACCATGAATTTTGGACGTACTAGATTCTCACATCTTCATTGTCTAATGGAAGCTTAAGTTTCCCAGTCTGATCCGGCTGCCACTTCATTTCTGGCAATGACCATTCAATTGTGGACGTTCAGCCTTCTTCGGAATTCTCTTATACCGGCATGTCCCAGCGCCACATTAAGACCACTTGGTGCAGGTTTATGTGACTCAGGACAACTCTTTATTTCAGGAGTCTAGAACAAAGGGAATTCACAGTGGTTGGTGATCACTTATTAAAGTCCCGTTTGTCTATAAAGCCCACTGATGACACTTCTACATCTGAGGGCAAAGAGCTCGTGCAGCATAATATTCTCATTTCAGCCACCCCGCCTGCAGTTTCTTCCTTGCAGAAAAATCTTTCCCAGTGTACTTCTGTAAAATGCTGCAAAATAGTGGGACAGAAGATTTTGGTTTAGGGTTCACTTTAAAGGGGCATAGGTACAGGCATGTGGGCATGTTTAGAGACAGTGTTAGAGTTCAGGTTAGAGTTAAGGCTGCTTGAGGATTCGGGTTATGGTAAGGTTGTGGATCAAATGTAGGGTGAGTGTGAGGTTGAAGGTAAGAGTAGGGTTTAGTGCTTAAGGATGAATGAACCTATTGTCTCATTTAGGCTTATGGTACACTTGACTGTTAAG
Source organism: Tenrec ecaudatus (assembly GCF_050624435.1). Classification (NCBI taxonomy): domain Eukaryota; kingdom Metazoa; phylum Chordata; class Mammalia; order Afrosoricida; family Tenrecidae; genus Tenrec; species Tenrec ecaudatus. Next base: position 711,917 of record NW_027457619.1, on the reverse strand, counting down.
GTATGGGTTGAGGTTAATATTTGTGTGAGGGTTAGAAAGTGTGCTAGGTAAAGAGTTGGGGTCAGGCTTGCTCCTTGTGTGTTACATCCGTTTTGGTTGTGGATAAGTTTAGCTCTCTGTCTAGTTTCAGGGATTGGATTACATTAACGGTGATATGGAGGCTTGGATTGAAGGTGATGGATAGAGTTGTTAGGTTCAGGCAAAGGGTGACTGTTAGGATTAAGGTTAGTTGTAGGGGGAGCTGCATGTTCACATCAGATTTGGGGTTAGGATTAGGCTTAGCCTTAAGGTAGACATATGGTTAGGGTTAGAGCTTGGTTTAGGGTGAGCCTTAGGTTAGGGTTCAGTTTAAGCTTAGGAGTATACAGAATTAGACCTAGGCTTAGGGTTACACCTCTTTTAAGGTTTAGACTTAGGGCTAGGTTTTGACCTAGGTTAGGGTTAGGATTAAGGTTGGTTTTAGGATAGGATTAAGGTTTGAGGTTTCATTTAAGTGTTGGATTATTGGAAGTACATCTGCTCTCCCTGGTTTTCCTTCACGATCACAATGTTTCTGAGATTCATGGTTTAAGGAAAATCTTGCTTCTTGCCGGTTTCAAGGCAATATGGCGCCACCGGCAGTTTGTTTTTCCGTCAAACTTACGCTCGCTCTTTGAGAATCTTGGGTCTTTGGGAAAGCCGTGAGTCCAGCAAGATTTTTCAGTTCAAGTGTGCCCCAAGCAGTGGGTTCTACCTCTGAGCAATACAGCCCATGGAATTCCTGAGAATCTGGAACCTGCTATGAAGGTCAGCCTGCGTTTTATTCACACGGAAGAAGCTCCTTCCAGGTTCCCAAGCCTCTGTGCACTGAAGCTTCCAGCAATGTCATGTATCACAGGTCAACAGTGCTTCTCTGTGTTTCACTGGTCTAGAGTAAAGGGTGAAGCGCCTGGGTTCCCGTGCTTCACTACTGTATGGCCTCAAGATGATATTTGTAGGCACAACGGCAAATCCATCGGTGGCAATTCTCTCATATTGTCATTGCGATGGGAAGATTCCTTATTCGCTAGGAAATGTTTTACCGTGGAAGACGGGTCACCACAGAGCAGACTCTTTGTGTTAAGACAAAGTTTGCTGAATTTACCTGCCAGCAGTTGCGTGTCCAACCTTTCTTTTAAGGTCGATGGAGACGCACGAGTGTAAGGAGAACGGTGAAAGGTGGCCGTTCATAACTCAGGATCATCAGAAACGGCAGAGTAAATTTTAGGGACATAGATGTAGCACAGCTGAGAAAACTTCACGCAGGGACTTCAGTGAACTCGCCTTACAATGCTGAGGCCTGACACGCCTAGTGCCTGAGGGCAACCAGTCTCCTGCCCTAGGTAGTTTTGTTGAGCATGCTTCCCTTAGGTGGTGCCTTTTCTCTCCCAGCAATATTGCTCCGTGAAATTCTGCCAATGATGAAAACTATTTGCCAGGGTTATGTAGTTTTACATCATTGGCCTCCTCTTAGAAGTACAAATGCTTTCCAACACGGGTGCTGCCTCCCTGAGTTTTCCTTTGTCTTGGATCAATCTATGCAGATTCCTGTGCTGAATAAGTGATGGGCTGGCACAGCTGGGTGCTTGTCATATAGCCAGCACAATCAGCAACTTCCTTTGTCAAGACCCACCTGGCTTGATCAAGGTTCCTTATTCCCGTGAAAACGATTTTTATCCAAATTCTAGAGGAGCACCAGTGTGCCTCTGGGAGCTACACCCGGGCCTGCTGAACAGAGGCTCCGGAGTTTTCATTTTCTGACTAAAATTCAACAAGGAATTTCATGGATCTAAGGAAACCATGAATTTTGGACGTACTAGATTCTCACATCTTCATTGTCTAATGGAAGCTTAAGTTTCCCAGTCTGATCCGGCTGCCACTTCATTTCTGGCAATGACCATTCAATTGTGGACGTTCAGCCTTCTTCGGAATTCTCTTATACCGGCATGTCCCAGCGCCACATTAAGACCACTTGGTGCAGGTTTATGTGACTCAGGACAACTCTTTATTTCAGGAGTCTAGAACAAAGGGAATTCACAGTGGTTGGTGATCACTTATTAAAGTCCCGTTTGTCTATAAAGCCCACTGATGACACTTCTACATCTGAGGGCAAAGAGCTCGTGCAGCATAATATTCTCATTTCAGCCACCCCGCCTGCAGTTTCTTCCTTGCAGAAAAATCTTTCCCAGTGTACTTCTGTAAAATGCTGCAAAATAGTGGGACAGAAGATTTTGGTTTAGGGTTCACTTTAAAGGGGCATAGGTACAGGCATGTGGGCATGTTTAGAGACAGTGTTAGAGTTCAGGTTAGAGTTAAGGCTGCTTGAGGATTCGGGTTATGGTAAGGTTGTGGATCAAATGTAGGGTGAGTGTGAGGTTGAAGGTAAGAGTAGGGTTTAGTGCTTAAGGATGAATGAACCTATTGTCTCATTTAGGCTTATGGTACACTTGACTGTTAAGGTATGGGTTGAGGTTAATATTTGTGTGAGGGTTAGAAAGTGTGCTAGGTAAAGAGTTGGGGTCAGGCTTGCTCCTTGTGTGTTACATCCGTTTTGGTTGTGGATAAGTTTAGCTCTCTGTCTAGTTTCAGGGATTGGATTACATTAACGGTGATATGGAGGCTTGGATTGAAGGTGATGGATAGAGTTGTTAGGTTCAGGCAAAGGGTGACTGTTAGGATTAAGGTTAGTTGTAGGGGGAGCTGCATGTTCACATCAGATTTGGGGTTAGGATTAGGCTTAGCCTTAAGGTAGACATATGGTTAGGGTTAGAGCTTGGTTTAGGGTGAGCCTTAGGTTAGGGTTCAGTTTAAGCTTAGGAGTATACAGAATTAGACCTAGGCTTAGGGTTACACCTCTTTTAAGGTTTAGACTTAGGGCTAGGTTTTGACCTAGGTTAGGGTTAGGATTAAGGTTGGTTTTAGGATAGGATTAAGGTTTGAGGTTTCATTTAAGTGTTGGATTATTGGAAGTACATCTGCTCTCCCTGGTTTTCCTTCACGATCACAATGTTTCTGAGATTCATGGTTTAAGGAAAATCTTGCTTCTTGCCGGTTTCAAGGCAATATGGCGCCACCGGCAGTTTGTTTTTCCGTCAAACTTACGCTCGCTCTTTGAGAATCTTGGGTCTTTGGGAAAGCCGTGAGTCCAGCAAGATTTTTCAGTTCAAGTGTGCCCCAAGCAGTGGGTTCTACCTCTGAGCAATACAGCCCATGGAATTCCTGAGAATCTGGAACCTGCTATGAAGGTCAGCCTGCGTTTTATTCACACGGAAGAAGCTCCTTCCAGGTTCCCAAGCCTCTGTGCACTGAAGCTTCCAGCAATGTCATGTATCACAGGTCAACAGTGCTTCTCTGTGTTTCACTGGTCTAGAGTAAAGGGTGAAGCGCCTGGGTTCCCGTGCTTCACTACTGTATGGCCTCAAGATGATATTTGTAGGCACAACGGCAAATCCATCGGTGGCAATTCTCTCATATTGTCATTGCGATGGGAAGATTCCTTATTCGCTAGGAAATGTTTTACCGTGGAAGACGGGTCACCACAGAGCAGACTCTTTGTGTTAAGACAAAGTTTGCTGAATTTACCTGCCAGCAGTTGCGTGTCCAACCTTTCTTTTAAGGTCGATGGAGACGCACGAGTGTAAGGAGAACGGTGAAAGGTGGCCGTTCATAACTCAGGATCATCAGAAACGGCAGAGTAAATTTTAGGGACATAGATGTAGCACAGCTGAGAAAACTTCACGCAGGGACTTCAGTGAACTCGCCTTACAATGCTGAGGCCTGACACGCCTAGTGCCTGAGGGCAACCAGTCTCCTGCCCTAGGTAGTTTTGTTGAGCATGCTTCCCTTAGGTGGTGCCTTTTCTCTCCCAGCAATATTGCTCCGTGAAATTCTGCCAATGATGAAAACTATTTGCCAGGGTTATGTAGTTTTACATCATTGGCCTCCTCTTAGAAGTACAAATGCTTTCCAACACGGGTGCTGCCTCCCTGAGTTTTCCTTTGTCTTGGATCAATCTATGCAGATTCCTGTGCTGAATAAGTGATGGGCTGGCACAGCTGGGTGCTTGTCATATAGCCAGCACAATCAGCAACTTCCTTTGTCAAGACCCACCTGGCTTGATCAAGGTTCCTTATTCCCGTGAAAACGATTTTTATCCAAATTCTAGAGGAGCACCAGTGTGCCTCTGGGAGCTACACCCGGGCCTGCTGAACAGAGGCTCCGGAGTTTTCATTTTCTGACTAAAATTCAACAAGGAATTTCATGGATCTAAGGAAACCATGAATTTTGGACGTACTAGATTCTCACATCTTCATTGTCTAATGGAAGCTTAAGTTTCCCAGTCTGATCCGGCTGCCACTTCATTTCTGGCAATGACCATTCAATTGTGGACGTTCAGCCTTCTTCGGAATTCTCTTATACCGGCATGTCCCAGCGCCACATTAAGACCACTTGGTGCAGGTTTATGTGACTCAGGACAACTCTTTATTTCAGGAGTCTAGAACAAAGGGAATTCACAGTGGTTGGTGATCACTTATTAAAGTCCCGTTTGTCTATAAAGCCCACTGATGACACTTCTACATCTGAGGGCAAAGAGCTCCTGCAGCATAATATTCTCATTTCAGCCACCCCGCCTGCAGTTTCTTCCTTGCAGAAAAATCTTTCCCAGTGTACTTCTGTAAAATGCTGCAAAATAGTGGGACAGAAGATTTTGGTTTAGGGTTCACTTTAAAGGGGCATAGGTACAGGCATGTGGGCATGTTTAGAGACAGTGTTAGAGTTCAGGTTAGAGTTAAGGCTGCTTGAGGATTCGGGTTATGGTAAGGTTGTGGATCAAATGTAGGGTGAGTGTGAGGTTGAAGGTAAGAGTAGGGTTTAGTGCTTAAGGATGAATGAACCTATTGTCTCATTTAGGCTTATGGTACACTTGACTGTTAAGGTATGGGTTGAGGTTAATATTTGTGTGAGGGTTAGAAAGTGTGCTAGGTAAAGAGTTGGGGTCAGGCTTGCTCCTTGTGTGTTACATCCGTTTTGGTTGTGGATAAGTTTAGCTCTCTGTCTAGTTTCAGGGATTGGATTACATTAACGGTGATATGGAGGCTTGGATTGAAGGTGATGGATAGAGTTGTTAGGTTCAGGCAAAGGGTGACTGTTAGGATTAAGGTTAGTTGTAGGGGGAGCTGCATGTTCACATCAGATTTGGGGTTAGGATTAGGCTTAGCCTTAAGGTAGACATATGGTTAGGGTTAGAGCTTGGTTTAGGGTGAGCCTTAGGTTAGGGTTCAGTTTAAGCTTAGGAGTATACAGAATTAGACCTAGGCTTAGGGTTACACCTCTTTTAAGGTTTAGACTTAGGGCTAGGTTTTGACCTAGGTTAGGGTTAGGATTAAGGTTGGTTTTAGGATAGGATTAAGGTTTGAGGTTTCATTTAAGTGTTGGATTATTGGAAGTACATCTGCTCTCCCTGGTTTTCCTTCACGATCACAATGTTTCTGAGATTCATGGTTTAAGGAAAATCTTGCTTCTTGCCGGTTTCAAGGCAATATGGCGCCACCGGCAGTTTGTTTTTCCGTCAAACTTACGCTCGCTCTTTGAGAATCTTGGGTCTTTGGGAAAGCCGTGAGTCCAGCAAGATTTTTCAGTTCAAGTGTGCCCCAAGCAGTGGGTTCTACCTCTGAGCAATACAGCCCATGGAATTCCTGAGAATCTGGAACCTGCTATGAAGGTCAGCCTGCGTTTTATTCACACGGAAGAAGCTCCTTCCAGGTTCCCAAGCCTCTGTGCACTGAAGCTTCCAGCAATGTCATGTATCACAGGTCAACAGTGCTTCTCTGTGTTTCACTGGTCTAGAGTAAAGGGTGAAGCGCCTGGGTTCCCGTGCTTCACTACTGTATGGCCTCAAGATGATATTTGTAGGCACAACGGCAAATCCATCGGTGGCAATTCTCTCATATTGTCATTGCGATGGGAAGATTCCTTATTCGCTAGGAAATGTTTTACCGTGGAAGACGGGTCACCACAGAGCAGACTCTTTGTGTTAAGACAAAGTTTGCTGAATTTACCTGCCAGCAGTTGCGTGTCCAACCTTTCTTTTAAGGTCGATGGAGACGCACGAGTGTAAGGAGAACGGTGAAAGGTGGCCGTTCATAACTCAGGATCATCAGAAACGGCAGAGTAAATTTTAGGGACATAGATGTAGCACAGCTGAGAAAACTTCACGCAGGGACTTCAGTGAACTCGCCTTACAATGCTGAGGCCTGACACGCCTAGTGCCTGAGGGCAACCAGTCTCCTGCCCTAGGTAGTTTTGTTGAGCATGCTTCCCTTAGGTGGTGCCTTTTCTCTCCCAGCAATATTGCTCCGTGAAATTCTGCCAATGATGAAAACTATTTGCCAGGGTTATGTAGTTTTACATCATTGGCCTCCTCTTAGAAGTACAAATGCTTTCCAACATGGGTGCTGCCTCCCTGAGTTTTCCTTTGTCTTGGATCAATCTATGCAGATTCCTGTGCTGAATAAGTGATGGGCTGGCACAGCTGGGTGCTTGTCATATAGCCAGCACAATCAGCAACTTCCTTTGTCAAGACCCACCTGGCTTGATCAAGGTTCCTTATTCCCGTGAAAACGATTTTTATCCAAATTCTAGAGGAGCACCAGTGTGCCTCTGGGAGCTACACCCGGGCCTGCTGAACAGAGGCTCCGGAGTTTTCATTTTCTGACTAAAATTCAACAAGGAATTTCATGGATCTAAGGAAACCATGAATTTTGGACGTACTAGATTCTCACATCTTCATTGTCTAATGGAAGCTTAAGTTTCCCAGTCTGATCCGGCTGCCACTTCATTTCTGGCAATGACCATTCAATTGTGGACGTTCAGCCTTCTTCGGAATTCTCTTATACCGGCATGTCCCAGCGCCACATTAAGACCACTTGGTGCAGGTTTATGTGACTCAGGACAACTCTTTATTTCAGGAGTCTAGAACAAAGGGAATTCACAGTGGTTGGTGATCACTTATTAAAGTCCCGTTTGTCTATAAAGCCCACTGATGACACTTCTACATCTGAGGGCAAAGAGCTCGTGCAGCATAATATTCTCATTTCAGCCACCCCGCCTGCAGTTTCTTCCTTGCAGAAAAATCTTTCCCAGTGTACTTCTGTAAAATGCTGCAAAATAGTGGGACAGAAGATTTTGGTTTAGGGTTCACTTTAAAGGGGCATAGGTACAGGCATGTGGGCATGTTTAGAGACAGTGTTAGAGTTCAGGTTAGAGTTAAGGCTGCTTGAGGATTCGGGTTATGGTAAGGTTGTGGATCAAATGTAGGGTGAGTGTGAGGTTGAAGGTAAGAGTAGGGTTTAGTGCTTAAGGATGAATGAACCTATTGTCTCATTTAGGCTTATGGTACACTTGACTGTTAAGGTATGGGTTGAGGTTAATATTTGTGTGAGGGTTAGAAAGTGTGCTAGGTAAAGAGTTGGGGTCAGGCTTGCTCCTTGTGTGTTACATCCGTTTTGGTTGTGGATAAGTTTAGCTCTCTGTCTAGTTTCAGGGATTGGATTACATTAACGGTGATATGGAGGCTTGGATTGAAGGTGATGGATAGAGTTGTTAGGTTCAGGCAAAGGGTGACTGTTAGGATTAAGGTTAGTTGTAGGGGGAGCTGCATGTTCACATCAGATTTGGGGTTAGGATTAGGCTTAGCCTTAAGGTAGACATATGGTTAGGGTTAGAGCTTGGTTTAGGGTGAGCCTTAGGTTAGGGTTCAGTTTAAGCTTAGGAGTATACAGAATTAGACCTAGGCTTAGGGTTACACCTCTTTTAAGGTTTAGACTTAGGGCTAGGTTTTGACCTAGGTTAGGGTTAGGATTAAGGTTGGTTTTAGGATAGGATTAAGGTTTGAGGTTTCATTTAAGTGTTGGATTATTGGAAGTACATCTGCTCTCCCTGGTTTTCCTTCACGATCACAATGTTTCTGAGATTCATGGTTTAAGGAAAATCTTGCTTCTTGCCGGTTTCAAGGCAATATGGCGCCACCGGCAGTTTGTTTTTCCGTCAAACTTACGCTCGCTCTTTGAGAATCTTGGGTCTTTGGGAAAGCCGTGAGTCCAGCAAGATTTTTCAGTTCAAGTGTGCCCCAAGCAGTGGGTTCTACCTCTGAGCAATACAGCCCATGGAATTCCTGAGAATCTGGAACCTGCTATGAAGGTCAGCCTGCGTTTTATTCACACGGAAGAAGCTCCTTCCAGGTTCCCAAGCCTCTGTGCACTGAAGCTTCCAGCAATGTCATGTATCACAGGTCAACAGTGCTTCTCTGTGTTTCACTGGTCTAGAGTAAAGGGTGAAGCGCCTGGGTTCCCGTGCTTCACTACTGTATGGCCTCAAGATGATATTTGTAGGCACAACGGCAAATCCATCGGTGGCAATTCTCTCATATTGTCATTGCGATGGGAAGATTCCTTATTCGCTAGGAAATGTTTTACCGTGGAAGACGGGTCACCACAGAGCAGACTCTTTGTGTTAAGACAAAGTTTGCTGAATTTACCTGCCAGCAGTTGCGTGTCCAACCTTTCTTTTAAGGTCGATGGAGACGCACGAGTGTAAGGAGAACGGTGAAAGGTGGCCGTTCATAACTCAGGATCATCAGAAACGGCAGAGTAAATTTTAGGGACATAGATGTAGCACAGCTGAGAAAACTTCACGCAGGGACTTCAGTGAACTCGCCTTACAATGCTGAGGCCTGACACGCCTAGTGCCTGAGGGCAACCAGTCTCCTGCCCTAGGTAGTTTTGTTGAGCATGCTTCCCTTAGGTGGTGCCTTTTCTCTCCCAGCAATATTGCTCCGTGAAATTCTGCCAATGATGAAAACTATTTGCCAGGGTTATGTAGTTTTACATCATTGGCCTCCTCTTAGAAGTACAAATGCTTTCCAACACGGGTGCTGCCTCCCTGAGTTTTCCTTTGTCTTGGATCAATCTATGCAGATTCCTGTGCTGAATAAGTGATGGGCTGGCACAGCTGGGTGCTTGTCATATAGCCAGCACAATCAGCAACTTCCTTTGTCAAGACCCACCTGGCTTGATCAAGGTTCCTTATTCCCGTGAAAACGATTTTTATCCAAATTCTAGAGGAGCACCAGTGTGCCTCTGGGAGCTACACCCGGGCCTGCTGAACAGAGGCTCCGGAGTTTTCATTTTCTGACTAAAATTCAACAAGGAATTTCATGGATCTAAGGAAACCATGAATTTTGGACGTACTAGATTCTCACATCTTCATTGTCTAATGGAAGCTTAAGTTTCCCAGTCTGATCCGGCTGCCACTTCATTTCTGGCAATGACCATTCAATTGTGGACGTTCAGCCTTCTTCGGAATTCTCTTATACCGGCATGTCCCAGCGCCACATTAAGACCACTTGGTGCAGGTTTATGTGACTCAGGACAACTCTTTATTTCAGGAGTCTAGAACAAAGGGAATTCACAGTGGTTGGTGATCACTTATTAAAGTCCCGTTTGTCTATAAAGCCCACTGATGACACTTCTACATCTGAGGGCAAAGAGCTCGTGCAGCATAATATTCTCATTTCAGCCACCCCGCCTGCAGTTTCTTCCTTGCAGAAAAATCTTTCCCAGTGTACTTCTGTAAAATGCTGCAAAATAGTGGGACAGAAGATTTTGGTTTAGGGTTCACTTTAAAGGGGCATAGGTACAGGCATGTGGGCATGTTTAGAGACAGTGTTAGAGTTCAGGTTAGAGTTAAGGCTGCTTGAGGATTCGGGTTATGGTAAGGTTGTGGATCAAATGTAGGGTGAGTGTGAGGTTGAAGGTAAGAGTAGGGTTTAGTGCTTAAGGATGAATGAACCTATTGTCTCATTTAGGCTTATGGTACACTTGACTGTTAAGGTATGGGTTGAGGTTAATATTTGTGTGAGGGTTAGAAAGTGTGCTAGGTAAAGAGTTGGGGTCAGGCTTGCTCCTTGTGTGTTACATCCGTTTTGGTTGTGGATAAGTTTAGCTCTCTGTCTAGTTTCAGGGATTGGATTACATTAACGGTGATATGGAGGCTTGGATTGAAGGTGATGGATAGAGTTGTTAGGTTCAGGCAAAGGGTGACTGTTAGGATTAAGGTTAGTTGTAGGGGGAGCTGCATGTTCACATCAGATTTGGGGTTAGGATTAGGCTTAGCCTTAAGGTAGACATATGGTTAGGGTTAGAGCTTGGTTTAGGGTGAGCCTTAGGTTAGGGTTCAGTTTAAGCTTAGGAGTATACAGAATTAGACCTAGGCTTAGGGTTACACCTCTTTTAAGGTTTAGACTTAGGGCTAGGTTTTGACCTAGGTTAGGGTTAGGATTAAGGTTGGTTTTAGGATAGGATTAAGGTTTGAGGTTTCATTTAAGTGTTGGATTATTGGAAGTACATCTGCTCTCCCTGGTTTTCCTTCACGATCACAATGTTTCTGAGATTCATGGTTTAAGGAAAATCTTGCTTCTTGCCGGTTTCAAGGCAATATGGCGCCACCGGCAGTTTGTTTTTCCGTCAAACTTACGCTCGCTCTTTGAGAATCTTGGGTCTTTGGGAAAGCCGTGAGTCCAGCAAGATTTTTCAGTTCAAGTGTGCCCCAAGCAGTGGGTTCTACCTCTGAGCAATACAGCCCATGGAATTCCTGAGAATCTGGAACCTGCTATGAAGGTCAGCCTGCGTTTTATTCACACGGAAGAAGCTCCTTCCAGGTTCCCAAGCCTCTGTGCACTGAAGCTTCCAGCAATGTCATGTATCACAGGTCAACAGTGCTTCTCTGTGTTTCACTGGTCTAGAGTAAAGGGTGAAGCGCCTGGGTTCCCGTGCTTCACTACTGTATGGCCTCAAGATGATATTTGTAGGCACAACGGCAAATCCATCGGTGGCAATTCTCTCATATTGTCATTGCGATGGGAAGATTTCTTATTCGCTAGGAAATGTTTTACCGTGGAAGACGGGTCACCACAGAGCAGACTCTTTGTGTTAAGACAAAGTTTGCTGAATTTACCTGCCAGCAGTTGCGTGTCCAACCTTTCTTTTAAGGTCGATGGAGACGCACGAGTGTAAGGAGAACGGTGAAAGGTGGCCGTTCATAACTCAGGATCATCAGAAACGGCAGAGTAAATTTTAGGGACATAGATGTAGCACAGCTGAGAAAACTTCACGCAGGGACTTCAGTGAACTCGCCTTACAATGCTGAGGCCTGACACGCCTAGTGCCTGAGGGCAACCAGTCTCCTGCCCTAGGTAGTTTTGTTGAGCATGCTTCCCTTAGGTGGTGCCTTTTCTCTCCCAGCAATATTGCTCCGTGAAATTCTGCCAATGATGAAAACTATTTGCCAGGGTTATGTAGTTTTACATCATTGGCCTCCTCTTAGAAGTACAAATGCTTTCCAACATGGGTGCTGCCTCCCTGAGTTTTCCTTTGTCTTGGATCAATCTATGCAGATTCCTGTGCTGAATAAGTGATGGGCTGGCACAGCTGGGTGCTTGTCATATAGCCAGCACAATCAGCAACTTCCTTTGTCAAGACCCACCTGGCTTGATCAAGGTTCCTTATTCCCGTGAAAACGATTTTTATCCAAATTCTAGAGGAGCACCAGTGTGCCTCTGGGAGCTACACCCGGGCCTGCTGAACAGAGGCTCCGGAGTTTTCATTTTCTGACTAAAATTCAACAAGGAATTTCATGGATCTAAGGAAACCATGAATTTTGGACGTACTAGATTCTCACATCTTCATTGTCTAATGGAAGCTTAAGTTTCCCAGTCTGATCCGGCTGCCACTTCATTTCTGGCAATGACCATTCAATTGTGGACGTTCAGCCTTCTTCGGAATTCTCTTATACCGGCATGTCCCAGCGCCACATTAAGACCACTTGGTGCAGGTTTATGTGACTCAGGACAACTCTTTATTTCAGGAGTCTAGAACAAAGGGAATTCACAGTGGTTGGTGATCACTTATTAAAGTCCCGTTTGTCTATAAAGCCCACTGATGACACTTCTACATCTGAGGGCAAAGAGCTCGTGCAGCATAATATTCTCATTTCAGCCACCCCGCCTGCAGTTTCTTCCTTGCAGAAAAATCTTTCCCAGTGTACTTCTGTAAAATGCTGCAAAATAGTGGGACAGAAGATTTTGGTTTAGGGTTCACTTTAAAGGGGCATAGGTACAGGCATGTGGGCATGTTTAGAGACAGTGTTAGAGTTCAGGTTAGAGTTAAGGCTGCTTGAGGATTCGGGTTATGGTAAGGTTGTGGATCAAATGTAGGGTGAGTGTGAGGTTGAAGGTAAGAGTAGGGTTTAGTGCTTAAGGATGAATGAACCTATTGTCTCATTTAGGCTTATGGTACACTTGACTGTTAAGGTATGGGTTGAGGTTAATATTTGTGTGAGGGTTAGAAAGTGTGCTAGGTAAAGAGTTGGGGTCAGGCTTGCTCCTTGTGTGTTACATCCGTTTTGGTTGTGGATAAGTTTAGCTCTCTGTCTAGTTTCAGGGATTGGATTACATTAACGGTGATATGGAGGCTTGGATTGAAGGTGATGGATAGAGTTGTTAGGTTCAGGCAAAGGGTGACTGTTAGGATTAAGGTTAGTTGTAGGGGGAGCTGCATGTTCACATCAGATTTGGGGTTAGGATTAGGCTTAGCCTTAAGGTAGACATATGGTTAGGGTTAGAGCTTGGTTTAGGGTGAGCCTTAGGTTAGGGTTCAGTTTAAGCTTAGGAGTATACAGAATTAGACCTAGGCTTAGGGTTACACCTCTTTTAAGGTTTAGACTTAGGGCTAGGTTTTGACCTAGGTTAGGGTTAGGATTAAGGTTGGTTTTAGGATAGGATTAAGGTTTGAGGTTTCATTTAAGTGTTGGATTATTGGAAGTACATCTGCTCTCCCTGGTTTTCCTTCACGATCACAATGTTTCTGAGATTCATGGTTTAAGGAAAATCTTGCTTCTTGCCGGTTTCAAGGCAATATGGCGCCACCGGCAGTTTGTTTTTCCGTCAAACTTACGCTCGCTCTTTGAGAATCTTGGGTCTTTGGGAAAGCCGTGAGTCCAGCAAGATTTTTCAGTTCAAGTGTGCCCCAAGCAGTGGGTTCTACCTCTGAGCAATACAGCCCATGGAATTCCTGAGAATCTGGAACCTGCTATGAAGGTCAGCCTGCGTTTTATTCACACGGAAGAAGCTCCTTCCAGGTTCCCAAGCCTCTGTGCACTGAAGCTTCCAGCAATGTCATGTATCACAGGTCAACAGTGCTTCTCTGTGTTTCACTGGTCTAGAGTAAAGGGTGAAGCGCCTGGGTTCCCGTGCTTCACTACTGTATGGCCTCAAGATGATATTTGTAGGCACAACGGCAAATCCATCGGTGGCAATTCTCTCATATTGTCATTGCGATGGGAAGATTCCTTATTCGCTAGGAAATGTTTTACCGTGGAAGACGGGTCACCACAGAGCAGACTCTTTGTGTTAAGACAAAGTTTGCTGAATTTACCTGCCAGCAGTTGCGTGTCCAACCTTTCTTTTAAGGTCGATGGAGACGCACGAGTGTAAGGAGAACGGTGAAAGGTGGCCGTTCATAACTCAGGATCATCAGAAACGGCAGAGTAAATTTTAGGGACATAGATGTAGCACAGCTGAGAAAACTTCACGCAGGGACTTCAGTGAACTCGCCTTACAATGCTGAGGCCTGACACGCCTAGTGCCTGAGGGCAACCAGTCTCCTGCCCTAGGTAGTTTTGTTGAGCATGCTTCCCTTAGGTGGTGCCTTTTCTCTCCCAGCAATATTGCTCCGTGAAATTCTGCCAATGATGAAAACTATTTGCCAGGGTTATGTAGTTTTACATCATTGGCCTCCTCTTAGAAGTACAAATGCTTTCCAACATGGGTGCTGCCTCCCTGAGTTTTCCTTTGTCTTGGATCAATCTATGCAGATTCCTGTGCTGAATAAGTGATGGGCTGGCACAGCTGGGTGCTTGTCATATAGCCAGCACAATCAGCAACTTCCTTTGTCAAGACCCACCTGGCTTGATCAAGGTTCCTTATTCCCGTGAAAACGATTTTTATCCAAATTCTAGAGGAGCACCAGTGTGCCTCTGGGAGCTACACCCGGGCCTGCTGAACAGAGGCTCCGGAGTTTTCATTTTCTGACTAAAATTCAACAAGGAATTTCATGGATCTAAGGAAACCATGAATTTTGGACGTACTAGATTCTCACATCTTCATTGTCTAATGGAAGCTTAAGTTTCCCAGTCTGATCCGGCTGCCACTTCATTTCTGGCAATGACCATTCAATTGTGGACGTTCAGCCTTCTTCGGAATTCTCTTATACCGGCATGTCCCAGCGCCACATTAAGACCACTTGGTGCAGGTTTATGTGACTCAGGACAACTCTTTATTTCAGGAGTCTAGAACAAAGGGAATTCACAGTGGTTGGTGATCACTTATTAAAGTCCCGTTTGTCTATAAAGCCCACTGATGACACTTCTACATCTGAGGGCAAAGAGCTCGTGCAGCATAATATTCTCATTTCAGCCACCCCGCCTGCAGTTTCTTCCTTGCAGAAAAATCTTTCCCAGTGTACTTCTGTAAAATGCTGCAAAATAGTGGGACAGAAGATTTTGGTTTAGGGTTCACTTTAAAGGGGCATAGGTACAGGCATGTGGGCATGTTTAGAGACAGTGTTAGAGTTCAGGTTAGAGTTAAGGCTGCTTGAGGATTCGGGTTATGGTAAGGTTGTGGATCAAATGTAGGGTGAGTGTGAGGTTGAAGGTAAGAGTAGGGTTTAGTGCTTAAGGATGAATGAACCTATTGTCTCATTTAGGCTTATGGTACACTTGACTGTTAAGGTATGGGTTGAGGTTAATATTTGTGTGAGGGTTAGAAAGTGTGCTAGGTAAAGAGTTGGGGTCAGGCTTGCTCCTTGTGTGTTACATCCGTTTTGGTTGTGGATAAGTTTAGCTCTCTGTCTAGTTTCAGGGATTGGATTACATTAACGGTGATATGGAGGCTTGGATTGAAGGTGATGGATAGAGTTGTTAGGTTCAGGCAAAGGGTGACTGTTAGGATTAAGGTTAGTTGTAGGGGGAGCTGCATGTTCACATCAGATTTGGGGTTAGGATTAGGCTTAGCCTTAAGGTAGACATATGGTTAGGGTTAGAGCTTGGTTTAGGGTGAGCCTTAGGTTAGGGTTCAGTTTAAGCTTAGGAGTATACAGAATTAGACCTAGGCTTAGGGTTACACCTCTTTTAAGGTTTAGACTTAGGGCTAGGTTTTGACCTAGGTTAGGGTTAGGATTAAGGTTGGTTTTAGGATAGGATTAAGGTTTGAGGTTTCATTTAAGTGTTGGATTATTGGAAGTACATCTGCTCTCCCTGGTTTTCCTTCACGATCACAATGTTTCTGAGATTCATGGTTTAAGGAAAATCTTGCTTCTTGCCGGTTTCAAGGCAATATGGCGCCACCGGCAGTTTGTTTTTCCGTCAAACTTACGCTCGCTCTTTGAGAATCTTGGGTCTTTGGGAAAGCCGTGAGTCCAGCAAGATTTTTCAGTTCAAGTGTGCCCCAAGCAGTGGGTTCTACCTCTGAGCAATACAGCCCATGGAATTCCTGAGAATCTGGAACCTGCTATGAAGGTCAGCCTGCGTTTTATTCACACGGAAGAAGCTCCTTCCAGGTTCCCAAGCCTCTGTGCACTGAAGCTTCCAGCAATGTCATGTATCACAGGTCAACAGTGCTTCTCTGTGTTTCACTGGTCTAGAGTAAAGGGTGAAGCGCCTGGGTTCCCGTGCTTCACTACTGTATGGCCTCAAGATGATATTTGTAGGCACAACGGCAAATCCATCGGTGGCAATTCTCTCATATTGTCATTGCGATGGGAAGATTCCTTATTCGCTAGGAAATGTTTTACCGTGGAAGACGGGTCACCACAGAGCAGACTCTTTGTGTTAAGACAAAGTTTGCTGAATTTACCTGCCAGCAGTTGCGTGTCCAACCTTTCTTTTAAGGTCGATGGAGACGCACGAGTGTAAGGAGAACGGTGAAAGGTGGCCGTTCATAACTCAGGATCATCAGAAACGGCAGAGTAAATTTTAGGGACATAGATGTAGCACAGCTGAGAAAACTTCACGCAGGGACTTCAGTGAACTCGCCTTACAATGCTGAGGCCTGACACGCCTAGTGCCTGAGGGCAACCAGTCTCCTGCCCTAGGTAGTTTTGTTGAGCATGCTTCCCTTAGGTGGTGCCTTTTCTCTCCCAGCAATATTGCTCCGTGAAATTCTGCCAATGATGAAAACTATTTGCCAGGGTTATGTAGTTTTACATCATTGGCCTCCTCTTAGAAGTACAAATGCTTTCCAACATGGGTGCTGCCTCCCTGAGTTTTCCTTTGTCTTGGATCAATCTATGCAGATTCCTGTGCTGAATAAGTGATGGGCTGGCACAGCTGGGTGCTTGTCATATAGCCAGCACAATCAGCAACTTCCTTTGTCAAGACCCACCTGGCTTGATCAAGGTTCCTTATTCCCGTGAAAACGATTTTTATCCAAATTCTAGAGGAGCACCAGTGTGCCTCTGGGAGCTACACCCGGGCCTGCTGAACAGAGGCTCCGGAGTTTTCATTTTCTGACTAAAATTCAACAAGGAATTTCATGGATCTAAGGAAACCATGAATTTTGGACGTACTAGATTCTCACATCTTCATTGTCTAATGGAAGCTTAAGTTTCCCAGTCTGATCCGGCTGCCACTTCATTTCTGGCAATGACCATTCAATTGTGGACGTTCAGCCTTCTTCGGAATTCTCTTATACCGGCATGTCCCAGCGCCACATTAAGACCACTTGGTGCAGGTTTATGTGACTCAGGACAACTCTTTATTTCAGGAGTCTAGAACAAAGGGAATTCACAGTGGTTGGTGATCACTTATTAAAGTCCCGTTTGTCTATAAAGCCCACTGATGACACTTCTACATCTGAGGGCAAAGAGCTCGTGCAGCATAATATTCTCATTTCAGCCACCCCGCCTGCAGTTTCTTCCTTGCAGAAAAATCTTTCCCAGTGTACTTCTGTAAAATGCTGCAAAATAGTGGGACAGAAGATTTTGGTTTAGGGTTCACTTTAAAGGGGCATAGGTACAGGCATGTGGGCATGTTTAGAGACAGTGTTAGAGTTCAGGTTAGAGTTAAGGCTGCTTGAGGATTCGGGTTATGGTAAGGTTGTGGATCAAATGTAGGGTGAGTGTGAGGTTGAAGGTAAGAGTAGGGTTTAGTGCTTAAGGATGAATGAACCTATTGTCTCATTTAGGCTTATGGTACACTTGACTGTTAAGGTATGGGTTGAGGTTAATATTTGTGTGAGGGTTAGAAAGTGTGCTAGGTAAAGAGTTGGGGTCAGGCTTGCTCCTTGTGTGTTACATCCGTTTTGGTTGTGGATAAGTTTAGCTCTCTGTCTAGTTTCAGGGATTGGATTACATTAACGGTGATATGGAGGCTTGGATTGAAGGTGATGGATAGAGTTGTTAGGTTCAGGCAAAGGGTGACTGTTAGGATTAAGGTTAGTTGTAGGGGGAGCTGCATGTTCACATCAGATTTGGGGTTAGGATTAGGCTTAGCCTTAAGGTAGACATATGGTTAGGGTTAGAGCTTGGTTTAGGGTGAGCCTTAGGTTAGGGTTCAGTTTAAGCTTAGGAGTATACAGAATTAGACCTAGGCTTAGGGTTACACCTCTTTTAAGGTTTAGACTTAGGGCTAGGTTTTGACCTAGGTTAGGGTTAGGATTAAGGTTGGTTTTAGGATAGGATTAAGGTTTGAGGTTTCATTTAAGTGTTGGATTATTGGAAGTACATCTGCTCTCCCTGGTTTTCCTTCACGATCACAATGTTTCTGAGATTCATGGTTTAAGGAAAATCTTGCTTCTTGCCGGTTTCAAGGCAATATGGCGCCACCGGCAGTTTGTTTTTCCGTCAAACTTACGCTCGCTCTTTGAGAATCTTGGGTCTTTGGGAAAGCCGTGAGTCCAGCAAGATTTTTCAGTTCAAGTGTGCCCCAAGCAGTGGGTTCTACCTCTGAGCAATACAGCCCATGGAATTCCTGAGAATCTGGAACCTGCTATGAAGGTCAGCCTGCGTTTTATTCACACGGAAGAAGCTCCTTCCAGGTTCCCAAGCCTCTGTGCACTGAAGCTTCCAGCAATGTCATGTATCACAGGTCAACAGTGCTTCTCTGTGTTTCACTGGTCTAGAGTAAAGGGTGAAGCGCCTGGGTTCCCGTGCTTCACTACTGTATGGCCTCAAGATGATATTTGTAGGCACAACGGCAAATCCATCGGTGGCAATTCTCTCATATTGTCATTGCGATGGGAAGATTCCTTATTCGCTAGGAAATGTTTTACCGTGGAAGACGGGTCACCACAGAGCAGACTCTTTGTGTTAAGACAAAGTTTGCTGAATTTACCTGCCAGCAGTTGCGTGTCCAACCTTTCTTTTAAGGTCGATGGAGACGCACGAGTGTAAGGAGAACGGTGAAAGGTGGCCGTTCATAACTCAGGATCATCAGAAACGGCAGAGTAAATTTTAGGGACATAGATGTAGCACAGCTGAGAAAACTTCACGCAGGGACTTCAGTGAACTCGCCTTACAATGCTGAGGCCTGACACGCCTAGTGCCTGAGGGCAACCAGTCTCCTGCCCTAGGTAGTTTTGTTGAGCATGCTTCCCTTAGGTGGTGCCTTTTCTCTCCCAGCAATATTGCTCCGTGAAATTCTGCCAATGATGAAAACTATTTGCCAGGGTTATGTAGTTTTACATCATTGGCCTCCTCTTAGAAGTACAAATGCTTTCCAACATGGGTGCTGCCTCCCTGAGTTTTCCTTTGTCTTGGATCAATCTATGCAGATTCCTGTGCTGAATAAGTGATGGGCTGGCACAGCTGGGTGCTTGTCATATAGCCAGCACAATCAGCAACTTCCTTTGTCAAGACCCACCTGGCTTGATCAAGGTTCCTTATTCCCGTGAAAACGATTTTTATCCAAATTCTAGAGGAGCACCAGTGTGCCTCTGGGAGCTACACCCGGGCCTGCTGAACAGAGGCTCCGGAGTTTTCATTTTCTGACTAAAATTCAACAAGGAATTTCATGGATCTAAGGAAACCATGAATTTTGGACGTACTAGATTCTCACATCTTCATTGTCTAATGGAAGCTTAAGTTTCCCAGTCTGATCCGGCTGCCACTTCATTTCTGGCAATGACCATTCAATTGTGGACGTTCAGCCTTCTTCGGAATTCTCTTATACCGGCATGTCCCAGCGCCACATTAAGACCACTTGGTGCAGGTTTATGTGACTCAGGACAACTCTTTATTTCAGGAGTCTAGAACAAAGGGAATTCACAGTGGTTGGTGATCACTTATTAAAGTCCCGTTTGTCTATAAAGCCCACTGATGACACTTCTACATCTGAGGGCAAAGAGCTCGTGCAGCATAATATTCTCATTTCAGCCACCCCGCCTGCAGTTTCTTCCTTGCAGAAAAATCTTTCCCAGTGTACTTCTGTAAAATGCTGCAAAATAGTGGGACAGAAGATTTTGGTTTAGGGTTCACTTTAAAGGGGCATAGGTACAGGCATGTGGGCATGTTTAGAGACAGTGTTAGAGTTCAGGTTAGAGTTAAGGCTGCTTGAGGATTCGGGTTATGGTAAGGTTGTGGATCAAATGTAGGGTGAGTGTGAGGTTGAAGGTAAGAGTAGGGTTTAGTGCTTAAGGATGAATGAACCTATTGTCTCATTTAGGCTTATGGTACACTTGACTGTTAAGGTATGGGTTGAGGTTAATATTTGTGTGAGGGTTAGAAAGTGTGCTAGGTAAAGAGTTGGGGTCAGGCTTGCTCCTTGTGTGTTACATCCGTTTTGGTTGTGGATAAGTTTAGCTCTCTGTCTAGTTTCAGGGATTGGATTACATTAACGGTGATATGGAGGCTTGGATTGAAGGTGATGGATAGAGTTGTTAGGTTCAGGCAAAGGGTGACTGTTAGGATTAAGGTTAGTTGTAGGGGGAGCTGCATGTTCACATCAGATTTGGGGTTAGGATTAGGCTTAGCCTTAAGGTAGACATATGGTTAGGGTTAGAGCTTGGTTTAGGGTGAGCCTTAGGTTAGGGTTCAGTTTAAGCTTAGGAGTATACAGAATTAGACCTAGGCTTAGGGTTACACCTCTTTTAAGGTTTAGACTTAGGGCTAGGTTTTGACCTAGGTTAGGGTTAGGATTAAGGTTGGTTTTAGGATAGGATTAAGGTTTGAGGTTTCATTTAAGTGTTGGATTATTGGAAGTACATCTGCTCTCCCTGGTTTTCCTTCACGATCACAATGTTTCTGAGATTCATGGTTTAAGGAAAATCTTGCTTCTTGCCGGTTTCAAGGCAATATGGCGCCACCGGCAGTTTGTTTTTCCGTCAAACTTACGCTCGCTCTTTGAGAATCTTGGGTCTTTGGGAAAGCCGTGAGTCCAGCAAGATTTTTCAGTTCAAGTGTGCCCCAAGCAGTGGGTTCTACCTCTGAGCAATACAGCCCATGGAATTCCTGAGAATCTGGAACCTGCTATGAAGGTCAGCCTGCGTTTTATTCACACGGAAGAAGCTCCTTCCAGGTTCCCAAGCCTCTGTGCACTGAAGCTTCCAGCAATGTCATGTATCACAGGTCAACAGTGCTTCTCTGTGTTTCACTGGTCTAGAGTAAAGGGTGAAGCGCCTGGGTTCCCGTGCTTCACTACTGTATGGCCTCAAGATGATATTTGTAGGCACAACGGCAAATCCATCGGTGGCAATTCTCTCATATTGTCATTGCGATGGGAAGATTCCTTATTCGCTAGGAAATGTTTTACCGTGGAAGACGGGTCACCACAGAGCAGACTCTTTGTGTTAAGACAAAGTTTGCTGAATTTACCTGCCAGCAGTTGCGTGTCCAACCTTTCTTTTAAGGTCGATGGAGACGCACGAGTGTAAGGAGAACGGTGAAAGGTGGCCGTTCATAACTCAGGATCATCAGAAACGGCAGAGTAAATTTTAGGGACATAGATGTAGCACAGCTGAGAAAACTTCACGCAGGGACTTCAGTGAACTCGCCTTACAATGCTGAGGCCTGACACGCCTAGTGCCTGAGGGCAACCAGTCTCCTGCCCTAGGTAGTTTTGTTGAGCATGCTTCCCTTAGGTGGTGCCTTTTCTCTCCCAGCAATATTGCTCCGTGAAATTCTGCCAATGATGAAAACTATTTGCCAGGGTTATGTAGTTTTACATCATTGGCCTCCTCTTAGAAGTACAAATGCTTTCCAACACGGGTGCTGCCTCCCTGAGTTTTCCTTTGTCTTGGATCAATCTATGCAGATTCCTGTGCTGAATAAGTGATGGGCTGGCACAGCTGGGTGCTTGTCATATAGCCAGCACAATCAGCAACTTCCTTTGTCAAGACCCACCTGGCTTGATCAAGGTTCCTTATTCCCGTGAAAACGATTTTTATCCAAATTCTAGAGGAGCACCAGTGTGCCTCTGGGAGCTACACCCGGGCCTGCTGAACAGAGGCTCCGGAGTTTTCATTTTCTGACTAAAATTCAACAAGGAATTTCATGGATCTAAGGAAACCATGAATTTTGGACGTACTAGATTCTCACATCTTCATTGTCTAATGGAAGCTTAAGTTTCCCAGTCTGATCCGGCTGCCACTTCATTTCTGGCAATGACCATTCAATTGTGGACGTTCAGCCTTCTTCGGAATTCTCTTATACCGGCATGTCCCAGCGCCACATTAAGACCACTTGGTGCAGGTTTATGTGACTCAGGACAACTCTTTATTTCAGGAGTCTAGAACAAAGGGAATTCACAGTGGTTGGTGATCACTTATTAAAGTCCCGTTTGTCTATAAAGCCCACTGATGACACTTCTACATCTGAGGGCAAAGAGCTCGTGCAGCATAATATTCTCATTTCAGCCACCCCGCCTGCAGTTTCTTCCTTGCAGAAAAATCTTTCCCAGTGTACTTCTGTAAAATGCTGCAAAATAGTGGGACAGAAGATTTTGGTTTAGGGTTCACTTTAAAGGGGCATAGGTACAGGCATGTGGGCATGTTTAGAGACAGTGTTAGAGTTCAGGTTAGAGTTAAGGCTGCTTGAGGATTCGGGTTATGGTAAGGTTGTGGATCAAATGTAGGGTGAGTGTGAGGTTGAAGGTAAGAGTAGGGTTTAGTGCTTAAGGATGAATGAACCTATTGTCTCATTTAGGCTTATGGTACACTTGACTGTTAAGGTATGGGTTGAGGTTAATATTTGTGTGAGGGTTAGAAAGTGTGCTAGGTAAAGAGTTGGGGTCAGGCTTGCTCCTTGTGTGTTACATCCGTTTTGGTTGTGGATAAGTTTAGCTCTCTGTCTAGTTTCAGGGATTGGATTACATTAACGGTGATATGGAGGCTTGGATTGAAGGTGATGGATAGAGTTGTTAGGTTCAGGCAAAGGGTGACTGTTAGGATTAAGGTTAGTTGTAGGGGGAGCTGCATGTTCACATCAGATTTGGGGTTAGGATTAGGCTTAGCCTTAAGGTAGACATATGGTTAGGGTTAGAGCTTGGTTTAGGGTGAGCCTTAGGTTAGGGTTCAGTTTAAGCTTAGGAGTATACAGAATTAGACCTAGGCTTAGGGTTACACCTCTTTTAAGGTTTAGACTTAGGGCTAGGTTTTGACCTAGGTTAGGGTTAGGATTAAGGTTGGTTTTAGGATAGGATTAAGGTTTGAGGTTTCATTTAAGTGTTGGATTATTGGAAGTACATCTGCTCTCCCTGGTTTTCCTTCACGATCACAATGTTTCTGAGATTCATGGTTTAAGGAAAATCTTGCTTCTTGCCGGTTTCAAGGCAATATGGCGCCACCGGCAGTTTGTTTTTCCGTCAAACTTACGCTCGCTCTTTGAGAATCTTGGGTCTTTGGGAAAGCCGTGAGTCCAGCAAGATTTTTCAGTTCAAGTGTGCCCCAAGCAGTGGGTTCTACCTCTGAGCAATACAGCCCATGGAATTCCTGAGAATCTGGAACCTGCTATGAAGGTCAGCCTGCGTTTTATTCACACGGAAGAAGCTCCTTCCAGGTTCCCAAGCCTCTGTGCACTGAAGCTTCCAGCAATGTCATGTATCACAGGTCAACAGTGCTTCTCTGTGTTTCACTGGTCTAGAGTAAAGGGTGAAGCGCCTGGGTTCCCGTGCTTCACTACTGTATGGCCTCAAGATGATATTTGTAGGCACAACGGCAAATCCATCGGTGGCAATTCTCTCATATTGTCATTGCGATGGGAAGATTCCTTATTCGCTAGGAAATGTTTTACCGTGGAAGACGGGTCACCACAGAGCAGACTCTTTGTGTTAAGACAAAGTTTGCTGAATTTACCTGCCAGCAGTTGCGTGTCCAACCTTTCTTTTAAGGTCGATGGAGACGCACGAGTGTAAGGAGAACGGTGAAAGGTGGCCGTTCATAACTCAGGATCATCAGAAACGGCAGAGTAAATTTTAGGGACATAGATGTAGCACAGCTGAGAAAACTTCACGCAGGGACTTCAGTGAACTCGCCTTACAATGCTGAGGCCTGACACGCCTAGTGCCTGAGGGCAACCAGTCTCCTGCCCTAGGTAGTTTTGTTGAGCATGCTTCCCTTAGGTGGTGCCTTTTCTCTCCCAGCAATATTGCTCCGTGAAATTCTGCCAATGATGAAAACTATTTGCCAGGGTTATGTAGTTTTACATCATTGGCCTCCTCTTAGAAGTACAAATGCTTTCCAACACGGGTGCTGCCTCCCTGAGTTTTCCTTTGTCTTGGATCAATCTATGCAGATTCCTGTGCTGAATAAGTGATGGGCTGGCACAGCTGGGTGCTTGTCATATAGCCAGCACAATCAGCAACTTCCTTTGTCAAGACCCACCTGGCTTGATCAAGGTTCCTTATTCCCGTGAAAACGATTTTTATCCAAATTCTAGAGGAGCACCAGTGTGCCTCTGGGAGCTACACCCGGGCCTGCTGAACAGAGGCTCCGGAGTTTTCATTTTCTGACTAAAATTCAACAAGGAATTTCATGGATCTAAGGAAACCATGAATTTTGGACGTACTAGATTCTCACATCTTCATTGTCTAATGGAAGCTTAAGTTTCCCAGTCTGATCCGGCTGCCACTTCATTTCTGGCAATGACCATTCAATTGTGGACGTTCAGCCTTCTTCGGAATTCTCTTATACCGGCATGTCCCAGCGCCACATTAAGACCACTTGGTGCAGGTTTATGTGACTCAGGACAACTCTTTATTTCAGGAGTCTAGAACAAAGGGAATTCACAGTGGTTGGTGATCACTTATTAAAGTCCCGTTTGTCTATAAAGCCCACTGATGACACTTCTACATCTGAGGGCAAAGAGCTCGTGCAGCATAATATTCTCATTTCAGCCACCCCGCCTGCAGTTTCTTCCTTGCAGAAAAATCTTTCCCAGTGTACTTCTGTAAAATGCTGCAAAATAGTGGGACAGAAGATTTTGGTTTAGGGTTCACTTTAAAGGGGCATAGGTACAGGCATGTGGGCATGTTTAGAGACAGTGTTAGAGTTCAGGTTAGAGTTAAGGCTGCTTGAGGATTCGGGTTATGGTAAGGTTGTGGATCAAATGTAGGGTGAGTGTGAGGTTGAAGGTAAGAGTAGGGTTTAGTGCTTAAGGATGAATGAACCTATTGTCTCATTTAGGCTTATGGTACACTTGACTGTTAAGGTATGGGTTGAGGTTAATATTTGTGTGAGGGTTAGAAAGTGTGCTAGGTAAAGAGTTGGGGTCAGGCTTGCTCCTTGTGTGTTACATCCGTTTTGGTTGTGGATAAGTTTAGCTCTCTGTCTAGTTTCAGGGATTGGATTACATTAACGGTGATATGGAGGCTTGGATTGAAGGTGATGGATAGAGTTGTTAGGTTCAGGCAAAGGGTGACTGTTAGGATTAAGGTTAGTTGTAGGGGGAGCTGCATGTTCACATCAGATTTGGGGTTAGGATTAGGCTTAGCCTTAAGGTAGACATATGGTTAGGGTTAGAGCTTGGTTTAGGGTGAGCCTTAGGTTAGGGTTCAGTTTATGCTTAGGAGTATACAGAATTAGACCTAGGCTTAGGGTTACACCTCTTTTAAGGTTTAGACTTAGGGCTAGGCTTTGACCTAGGTTAGGGTTAGGATTAAGGTTGGTTTTAGGATAGGATTAAGGTTTGAGGTTTCATTTAAGTGTTGGATTATTGGAAGTACATCTGCTCTCCCTGGTTTTCCTTCACGATCACAATGTTTCTGAGATTCATGGTTTAAGGAAAATCTTGCTTCTTGCCGGTTTCAAGGCAATATGGCGCCACCGGCAGTTTGTTTTTCCGTCAAACTTACGCTCGCTCTTTGAGAATCTTGGGTCTTTGGGAAAGCCGTGAGTCCAGCAAGATTTTTCAGTTCAAGTGTGCCCCAAGCAGTGGGTTCTACCTCTGAGCAATACAGCCCATGGAATTCCTGAGAATCTGGAACCTGCTATGAAGGTCAGCCTGCGTTTTATTCACACGGAAGAAGCTCCTTCCAGGTTCCCAAGCCTCTGTGCACTGAAGCTTCCAGCAATGTCATGTATCACAGGTCAACAGTGCTTCTCTGTGTTTCACTGGTCTAGAGTAAAGGGTGAAGCGCCTGGGTTCCCGTGCTTCACTACTGTATGGCCTCAAGATGATATTTGTAGGCACAACGGCAAATCCATCGGTGGCAATTCTCTCATATTGTCATTGCGATGGGAAGATTCCTTATTCGCTAGGAAATGTTTTACCGTGGAAGACGGGTCACCACAGAGCAGACTCTTTGTGTTAAGACAAAGTTTGCTGAATTTACCTGCCAGCAGTTGCGTGTCCAACCTTTCTTTTAAGGTCGATGGAGACGCACGAGTGTAAGGAGAACGGTGAAAGGTGGCCGTTCATAACTCAGGATCATCAGAAACGGCAGAGTAAATTTTAGGGACATAGATGTAGCACAGCTGAGAAAACTTCACGCAGGGACTTCAGTGAACTCGCCTTACAATGCTGAGGCCTGACACGCCTAGTGCCTGAGGGCAACCAGTCTCCTGCCCTAGGTAGTTTTGTTGAGCATGCTTCCCTTAGGTGGTGCCTTTTCTCTCCCAGCAATATTGCTCCGTGAAATTCTGCCAATGATGAAAACTATTTGCCAGGGTTATGTAGTTTTACATCATTGGCCTCCTCTTAGAAGTACAAATGCTTTCCAACATGGGTGCTGCCTCCCTGAGTTTTCCTTTGTCTTGGATCAATCTATGCAGATTCCTGTGCTGAATAAGTGATGGGCTGGCACAGCTGGGTGCTTGTCATATAGCCAGCACAATCAGCAACTTCCTTTGTCAAGACCCACCTGGCTTGATCAAGGTTCCTTATTCCCGTGAAAACGATTTTTATCCAAATTCTAGAGGAGCACCAGTGTGCCTCTGGGAGCTACACCCGGGCCTGCTGAACAGAGGCTCCGGAGTTTTCATTTTCTGACTAAAATTCAACAAGGAATTTCATGGATCTAAGGAAACCATGAATTTTGGACGTACTAGATTCTCACATCTTCATTGTCTAATGGAAGCTTAAGTTTCCCAGTCTGATCCGGCTGCCACTTCATTTCTGGCAATGACCATTCAATTGTGGACGTTCAGCCTTCTTCGGAATTCTCTTATACCGGCATGTCCCAGCGCCACATTAAGACCACTTGGTGCAGGTTTATGTGACTCAGGACAACTCTTTATTTCAGGAGTCTAGAACAAAGGGAATTCACAGTGGTTGGTGATCACTTATTAAAGTCCCGTTTGTCTATAAAGCCCACTGATGACACTTCTACATCTGAGGGCAAAGAGCTCGTGCAGCATAATATTCTCATTTCAGCCACCCCGCCTGCAGTTTCTTCCTTGCAGAAAAATCTTTCCCAGTGTACTTCTGTAAAATGCTGCAAAATAGTGGGACAGAAGATTTTGGTTTAGGGTTCACTTTAAAGGGGCATAGGTACAGGCATGTGGGCATGTTTAGAGACAGTGTTAGAGTTCAGGTTAGAGTTAAGGCTGCTTGAGGATTCGGGTTATGGTAAGGTTGTGGATCAAATGTAGGGTGAGTGTGAGGTTGAAGGTAAGAGTAGGGTTTAGTGCTTAAGGATGAATGAACCTATTGTCTCATTTAGGCTTATGGTACACTTGACTGTTAAGGTATGGGTTGAGGTTAATATTTGTGTGAGGGTTAGAAAGTGTGCTAGGTAAAGAGTTGGGGTCAGGCTTGCTCCTTGTGTGTTACATCCGTTTTGGTTGTGGATAAGTTTAGCTCTCTGTCTAGTTTCAGGGATTGGATTACATTAACGGTGATATGGAGGCTTGGATTGAAGGTGATGGATAGAGTTGTTAGGTTCAGGCAAAGGGTGACTGTTAGGATTAAGGTTAGTTGTAGGGGGAGCTGCATGTTCACATCAGATTTGGGGTTAGGATTAGGCTTAGCCTTAAGGTAGACATATGGTTAGGGTTAGAGCTTGGTTTAGGGTGAGCCTTAGGTTAGGGTTCAGTTTAAGCTTAGGAGTATACAGAATTAGACCTAGGCTTAGGGTTACACCTCTTTTAAGGTTTAGACTTAGGGCTAGGTTTTGACCTAGGTTAGGGTTAGGATTAAGGTTGGTTTTAGGATAGGATTAAGGTTTGAGGTTTCATTTAAGTGTTGGATTATTGGAAGTACATCTGCTCTCCCTGGTTTTCCTTCACGATCACAATGTTTCTGAGATTCATGGTTTAAGGAAAATCTTGCTTCTTGCCGGTTTCAAGGCAATATGGCGCCACCGGCAGTTTGTTTTTCCGTCAAACTTACGCTCGCTCTTTGAGAATCTTGGGTCTTTGGGAAAGCCGTGAGTCCAGCAAGATTTTTCAGTTCAAGTGTGCCCCAAGCAGTGGGTTCTACCTCTGAGCAATACAGCCCATGGAATTCCTGAGAATCTGGAACCTGCTATGAAGGTCAGCCTGCGTTTTATTCACACGGAAGAAGCTCCTTCCAGGTTCCCAAAGCCTCTGTGCACTGAAGCTTCCAGCAATGTCATGTATCACAGGTCAACAGTGCTTCTCTGTGTTTCACTGGTCTAGAGTAAAGGGTGAAGCGCCTGGGTTCCCGTGCTTCACTACTGTATGGCCTCAAGATGATATTTGTAGGCACAACGGCAAATCCATCGGTGGCAATTCTCTCATATTGTCATTGCGATGGGAAGATTTCTTATTCGCTAGGAAATGTTTTACCGTGGAAGACGGGTCACCACAGAGCAGACTCTTTGTGTTAAGACAAAGTTTGCTGAATTTACCTGCCAGCAGTTGCGTGTCCAACCTTTCTTTTAAGGTCGATGGAGACGCACGAGTGTAAGGAGAACGGTGAAAGGTGGCCGTTCATAACTCAGGATCATCAGAAACGGCAGAGTAAATTTTAGGGACATAGATGTAGCACAGCTGAGAAAACTTCACGCAGGGACTTCAGTGAACTCGCCTTACAATGCTGAGGCCTGACACGCCTAGTGCCTGAGGGCAACCAGTCTCCTGCCCTAGGTAGTTTTGTTGAGCATGCTTCCCTTAGGTGGTGCCTTTTCTCTCCCAGCAATATTGCTCCGTGAAATTCTGCCAATGATGAAAACTATTTGCCAGGGTTATGTAGTTTTACATCATTGGCCTCCTCTTAGAAGTACAAATGCTTTCCAACATGGGTGCTGCCTCCCTGAGTTTTCCTTTGTCTTGGATCAATCTATGCAGATTCCTGTGCTGAATAAGTGATGGGCTGGCACAGCTGGGTGCTTGTCATATAGCCAGCACAATCAGCAACTTCCTTTGTCAAGACCCACCTGGCTTGATCAAGGTTCCTTATTCCCGTGAAAACGATTTTTATCCAAATTCTAGAGGAGCACCAGTGTGCCTCTGGGAGCTACACCCGGGCCTGCTGAACAGAGGCTCCGGAGTTTTCATTTTCTGACTAAAATTCAACAAGGAATTTCATGGATCTAAGGAAACCATGAATTTTGGACGTACTAGATTCTCACATCTTCATTGTCTAATGGAAGCTTAAGTTTCCCAGTCTGATCCGGCTGCCACTTCATTTCTGGCAATGACCATTCAATTGTGGACGTTCAGCCTTCTTCGGAATTCTCTTATACCGGCATGTCCCAGCGCCACATTAAGACCACTTGGTGCAGGTTTATGTGACTCAGGACAACTCTTTATTTCAGGAGTCTAGAACAAAGGGAATTCACAGTGGTTGGTGATCACTTATTAAAGTCCCGTTTGTCTATAAAGCCCACTGATGACACTTCTACATCTGAGGGCAAAGAGCTCGTGCAGCATAATATTCTCATTTCAGCCACCCCGCCTGCAGTTTCTTCCTTGCAGAAAAATCTTTCCCAGTGTACTTCTGTAAAATGCTGCAAAATAGTGGGACAGAAGATTTTGGTTTAGGGTTCACTTTAAAGGGGCATAGGTACAGGCATGTGGGCATGTTTAGAGACAGTGTTAGAGTTCAGGTTAGAGTTAAGGCTGCTTGAGGATTCGGGTTATGGTAAGGTTGTGGATCAAATGTAGGGTGAGTGTGAGGTTGAAGGTAAGAGTAGGGTTTAGTGCTTAAGGATGAATGAACCTATTGTCTCATTTAGGCTTATGGTACACTTGACTGTTAAGGTATGGGTTGAGGTTAATATTTGTGTGAGGGTTAGAAAGTGTGCTAGGTAAAGAGTTGGGGTCAGGCTTGCTCCTTGTGTGTTACATCCGTTTTGGTTGTGGATAAGTTTAGCTCTCTGTCTAGTTTCAGGGATTGGATTACATTAACGGTGATATGGAGGCTTGGATTGAAGGTGATGGATAGAGTTGTTAGGTTCAGGCAAAGGGTGACTGTTAGGATTAAGGTTAGTTGTAGGGGGAGCTGCATGTTCACATCAGATTTGGGGTTAGGATTAGGCTTAGCCTTAAGGTAGACATATGGTTAGGGTTAGAGCTTGGTTTAGGGTGAGCCTTAGGTTAGGGTTCAGTTTAAGCTTAGGAGTATACAGAATTAGACCTAGGCTTAGGGTTACACCTCTTTTAAGGTTTAGACTTAGGGCTAGGTTTTGACCTAGGTTAGGGTTAGGATTAAGGTTGGTTTTAGGATAGGATTAAGGTTTGAGGTTTCATTTAAGTGTTGGATTATTGGAAGTACATCTGCTCTCCCTGGTTTTCCTTCACGATCACAATGTTTCTGAGATTCATGGTTTAAGGAAAATCTTGCTTCTTGCCGGTTTCAAGGCAATATGGCGCCACCGGCAGTTTGTTTTTCCGTCAAACTTACGCTCGCTCTTTGAGAATCTTGGGTCTTTGGGAAAGCCGTGAGTCCAGCAAGATTTTTCAGTTCAAGTGTGCCCCAAGCAGTGGGTTCTACCTCTGAGCAATACAGCCCATGGAATTCCTGAGAATCTGGAACCTGCTATGAAGGTCAGCCTGCGTTTTATTCACACGGAAGAAGCTCCTTCCAGGTTCCCAAGCCTCTGTGCACTGAAGCTTCCAGCAATGTCATGTATCACAGGTCAACAGTGCTTCTCTGTGTTTCACTGGTCTAGAGTAAAGGGTGAAGCGCCTGGGTTCCCGTGCTTCACTACTGTATGGCCTCAAGATGATATTTGTAGGCACAACGGCAAATCCATCGGTGGCAATTCTCTCATATTGTCATTGCGATGGGAAGATTTCTTATTCGCTAGGAAATGTTTTACCGTGGAAGACGGGTCACCACAGAGCAGACTCTTTGTGTTAAGACAAAGTTTGCTGAATTTACCTGCCAGCAGTTGCGTGTCCAACCTTTCTTTTAAGGTCGATGGAGACGCACGAGTGTAAGGAGAACGGTGAAAGGTGGCCGTTCATAACTCAGGATCATCAGAAACGGCAGAGTAAATTTTAGGGACATAGATGTAGCACAGCTGAGAAAACTTCACGCAGGGACTTCAGTGAACTCGCCTTACAATGCTGAGGCCTGACACGCCTAGTGCCTGAGGGCAACCAGTCTCCTGCCCTAGGTAGTTTTGTTGAGCATGCTTCCCTTAGGTGGTGCCTTTTCTCTCCCAGCAATATTGCTCCGTGAAATTCTGCCAATGATGAAAACTATTTGCCAGGGTTATGTAGTTTTACATCATTGGCCTCCTCTTAGAAGTACAAATGCTTTCCAACACGGGTGCTGCCTCCCTGAGTTTTCCTTTGTCTTGGATCAATCTATGCAGATTCCTGTGCTGAATAAGTGATGGGCTGGCACAGCTGGGTGCTTGTCATATAGCCAGCACAATCAGCAACTTCCTTTGTCAAGACCCACCTGGCTTGATCAAGGTTCCTTATTCCCGTGAAAACGATTTTTATCCAAATTCTAGAGGAGCACCAGTGTGCCTCTGGGAGCTACACCCGGGCCTGCTGAACAGAGGCTCCGGAGTTTTCATTTTCTGACTAAAATTCAACAAGGAATTTCATGGATCTAAGGAAACCATGAATTTTGGACGTACTAGATTCTCACATCTTCATTGTCTAATGGAAGCTTAAGTTTCCCAGTCTGATCCGGCTGCCACTTCATTTCTGGCAATGACCATTCAATTGTGGACGTTCAGCCTTCTTCGGAATTCTCTTATACCGGCATGTCCCAGCGCCACATTAAGACCACTTGGTGCAGGTTTATGTGACTCAGGACAACTCTTTATTTCAGGAGTCTAGAACAAAGGGAATTCACAGTGGTTGGTGATCACTTATTAAAGTCCCGTTTGTCTATAAAGCCCACTGATGACACTTCTACATCTGAGGGCAAAGAGCTCGTGCAGCATAATATTCTCATTTCAGCCACCCCGCCTGCAGTTTCTTCCTTGCAGAAAAATCTTTCCCAGTGTACTTCTGTAAAATGCTGCAAAATAGTGGGACAGAAGATTTTGGTTTAGGGTTCACTTTAAAGGGGCATAGGTACAGGCATGTGGGCATGTTTAGAGACAGTGTTAGAGTTCAGGTTAGAGTTAAGGCTGCTTGAGGATTCGGGTTATGGTAAGGTTGTGGATCAAATGTAGGGTGAGTGTGAGGTTGAAGGTAAGAGTAGGGTTTAGTGCTTAAGGATGAATGAACCTATTGTCTCATTTAGGCTTATGGTACACTTGACTGTTAAGGTATGGGTTGAGGTTAATATTTGTGTGAGGGTTAGAAAGTGTGCTAGGTAAAGAGTTGGGGTCAGGCTTGCTCCTTGTGTGTTACATCCGTTTTGGTTGTGGATAAGTTTAGCTCTCTGTCTAGTTTCAGGGATTGGATTACATTAACGGTGATATGGAGGCTTGGATTGAAGGTGATGGATAGAGTTGTTAGGTTCAGGCAAAGGGTGACTGTTAGGATTAAGGTTAGTTGTAGGGGGAGCTGCATGTTCACATCAGATTTGGGGTTAGGATTAGGCTTAGCCTTAAGGTAGACATATGGTTAGGGTTAGAGCTTGGTTTAGGGTGAGCCTTAGGTTAGGGTTCAGTTTAAGCTTAGGAGTATACAGAATTAGACCTAGGCTTAGGGTTACACCTCTTTTAAGGTTTAGACTTAGGGCTAGGTTTTGACCTAGGTTAGGGTTAGGATTAAGGTTGGTTTTAGGATAGGATTTAAGTTTGAGGTTTCAATTAAGTGTTGGATTATTGGAAGTACATCTGCTCTCCCTGGTTTTCCTTCACGATCACAATGTTTCTGAGATTCATGGTTTAAGGAAAATCTTGCTTCTTGCCGGTTTCAAGGCAATATGGCGCCACCGGCAGTTTGTTTTTCCGTCAAACTTACGCTCGCTCTTTGAGAATCTTGGGTCTTTGGGAAAGCCGTGAGTCCAGCAAGATTTTTCAGTTCAAGTGTGCCCCAAGCAGTGGGTTCTACCTCTGAGCAATACAGCCCATGGAATTCCTGAGAATCTGGAACCTGCTATGAAGGTCAGCCTGCGTTTTATTCACACGGAAGAAGCTCCTTCCAGGTTCCCAAGCCTCTGTGCACTGAAGCTTCCAGCAATGTCATGTATCACAGGTCAACAGTGCTTCTCTGTGTTTCACTGGTCTAGAGTAAAGGGTGAAGCGCCTGGGTTCCCGTGCTTCACTACTGTATGGCCTCAAGATGATATTTGTAGGCACAACGGCAAATCCATCGGTGGCAATTCTCTCATATTGTCATTGCGATGGGAAGATTTCTTATTCGCTAGGAAATGTTTTACCGTGGAAGACGGGTCACCACAGAGCAGACTCTTTGTGTTAAGACAAAGTTTGCTGAATTTACCTGCCAGCAGTTGCGTGTCCAACCTTTCTTTTAAGGTCGATGGAGACGCACGAGTGTAAGGAGAACGGTGAAAGGTGGCCGTTCATAACTCAGGATCATCAGAAACGGCAGAGTAAATTTTAGGGACATAGATGTAGCACAGCTGAGAAAACTTCACGCAGGGACTTCAGTGAACTCGCCTTACAATGCTGAGGCCTGACACGCCTAGTGCCTGAGGGCAACCAGTCTCCTGCCCTAGGTAGTTTTGTTGAGCATGCTTCCCTTAGGTGGTGCCTTTTCTCTCCCAGCAATATTGCTCCGTGAAATTCTGCCAATGATGAAAACTATTTGCCAGGGTTATGTAGTTTTACATCATTGGCCTCCTCTTAGAAGTACAAATGCTTTCCAACATGGGTGCTGCCTCCCTGAGTTTTCCTTTGTCTTGGATCAATCTATGCAGATTCCTGTGCTGAATAAGTGATGGGCTGGCACAGCTGGGTGCTTGTCATATAGCCAGCACAATCAGCAACTTCCTTTGTCAAGACCCACCTGGCTTGATCAAGGTTCCTTATTCCCGTGAAAACGATTTTTATCCAAATTCTAGAGGAGCACCAGTGTGCCTCTGGGAGCTACACCCGGGCCTGCTGAACAGAGGCTCCGGAGTTTTCATTTTCTGACTAAAATTCAACAAGGAATTTCATGGATCTAAGGAAACCATGAATTTTGGACGTACTAGATTCTCACATCTTCATTGTCTAATGGAAGCTTAAGTTTCCCAGTCTGATCCGGCTGCCACTTCATTTCTGGCAATGACCATTCAATTGTGGACGTTCAGCCTTCTTCGGAATTCTCTTATACCGGCATGTCCCAGCGCCACATTAAGACCACTTGGTGCAGGTTTATGTGACTCAGGACAACTCTTTATTTCAGGCGTCTACAACAAAGGGAATTCATAGAGGTTGATGATCACTTATTAAAGTCCCGTTTGTCTATAAAGCCCACTGATGACACTTCTACATCTGAGGGCAAAGAGCTCGTGCAGCATAATATTCTCATTTCAGCCACCCCGCCTGCAGTTTCTTCCTTGCAGAAAAATCTTTCCCAGTGTACTTCTGTAAAATGCTGCAAAATAGTGGGACAGAAGATTTTGGTTTAGGGTTCACTTTAAAGGGGCATAGGTACAGGCATGTGGGCATGTTTAGAGACAGTGTTAGAGTTCAGGTTAGAGTTAAGGCTGCTTGAGGATTCGGGTTATGGTAAGGTTGTGGATCAAATGTAGGGTGAGTGTGAGGTTGAAGGTAAGAGTAGGGTTTAGTGCTTAAGGATGAATGAACCTATTGTCTCATTTAGGCTTATGGTACACTTGACTGTTAAGGTATGGGTTGAGGTTAATATTTGTGTGAGGGTTAGAAAGTGTGCTAGGTAAAGAGTTGGGGTCAGGCTTGCTCCTTGTGTGTTACATCCGTTTTGGTTGTGGATAAGTTTAGCTCTCTGTCTAGTTTCAGGGATTGGATTACATTAACGGTGATATGGAGGCTTGGATTGAAGGTGATGGATAGAGTTGTTAGGTTCAGGCAAAGGGTGACTGTTAGGATTAAGGTTAGTTGTAGGGGGAGCTGCATGTTCACATCAGATTTGGGGTTAGGATTAGGCTTAGCCTTAAGGTAGACATATGGTTAGGGTTAGAGCTTGGTTTAGGGTGAGCCTTAGGTTAGGGTTCAGTTTAAGCTTAGGAGTATACAGAATTAGACCTAGGCTTAGGGTTACACCTCTTTTAAGGTTTAGACTTAGGGCTAGGTTTTGACCTAGGTTAGGGTTAGGATTAAGGTTGGTTTTAGGATAGGATTAAGGTTTGAGGTTTCATTTAAGTGTTGGATTATTGGAAGTACATCTGCTCTCCCTGGTTTTCCTTCACGATCACAATGTTTCTGAGATTCATGGTTTAAGGAAAATCTTGCTTCTTGCCGGTTTCAAGGCAATATGGCGCCACCGGCAGTTTGTTTTTCCGTCAAACTTACGCTCGCTCTTTGAGAATCTTGGGTCTTTGGGAAAGCCGTGAGTCCAGCAAGATTTTTCAGTTCAAGTGTGCCCCAAGCAGTGGGTTCTACCTCTGAGCAATACAGCCCATGGAATTCCTGAGAATCTGGAACCTGCTATGAAGGTCAGCCTGCGTTTTATTCACACGGAAGAAGCTCCTTCCAGGTTCCCAAGCCTCTGTGCACTGAAGCTTCCAGCAATGTCATGTATCACAGGTCAACAGTGCTTCTCTGTGTTTCACTGGTCTAGAGTAAAGGGTGAAGCGCCTGGGTTCCCGTGCTTCACTACTGTATGGCCTCAAGATGATATTTGTAGGCACAACGGCAAATCCATCGGTGGCAATTCTCTCATATTGTCATTGCGATGGGAAGATTTCTTATTCGCTAGGAAATGTTTTACCGTGGAAGACGGGTCACCACAGAGCAGACTCTTTGTGTTAAGACAAAGTTTGCTGAATTTACCTGCCAGCAGTTGCGTGTCCAACCTTTCTTTTAAGGTCGATGGAGACGCACGAGTGTAAGGAGAACGGTGAAAGGTGGCCGTTCATAACTCAGGATCATCAGAAACGGCAGAGTAAATTTTAGGGACATAGATGTAGCACAGCTGAGAAAACTTCACGCAGGGACTTCAGTGAACTCGCCTTACAATGCTGAGGCCTGACACGCCTAGTGCCTGAGGGCAACCAGTCTCCTGCCCTAGGTAGTTTTGTTGAGCATGCTTCCCTTAGGTGGTGCCTTTTCTCTCCCAGCAATATTGCTCCGTGAAATTCTGCCAATGATGAAAACTATTTGCCAGGGTTATGTAGTTTTACATCATTGGCCTCCTCTTAGAAGTACAAATGCTTTCCAACACGGGTGCTGCCTCCCTGAGTTTTCCTTTGTCTTGGATCAATCTATGCAGATTCCTGTGCTGAATAAGTGATGGGCTGGCACAGCTGGGTGCTTGTCATATAGCCAGCACAATCAGCAACTTCCTTTGTCAAGACCCACCTGGCTTGATCAAGGTTCCTTATTCCCGTGAAAACGATTTTTATCCAAATTCTAGAGGAGCACCAGTGTGCCTCTGGGAGCTACACCCGGGCCTGCTGAACAGAGGCTCCGGAGTTTTCATTTTCTGACTAAAATTCAACACGGAATTTCATGGACCTAAGGAAACAGTGATTTGTGGACGTACCAGATTCTCACATCTTTATTGTCTAAGGCAAGCTTAAGTTTCCCAGTGTGATCCGGCTGCCACTTCATTTCTGGCATGGCCATTCAATTGTGGAAGTTCAGCCTTCTTCGGAATTCTCTTATACCGGCATGTTCCCGCGCCACACTAAGACCACTCGGTGCAGGTTTATGTGACTCAGGACAACTCTTTATTTCAGGCGTCTACAACAAAGGGAATTCATAGAGGTTGATGATCACTTATTAAAGTCCCGTTTCTCTATAAAGCCCACTGATGACACTTCTACATCTGAGGGCAAAGAGCTCGTGCAGCATGATATTCTCATTTCAGACACGCCGCCTGCAGTTTCTTCCTTGCAGAAAAATCTTGCCAGTGTACTTCTTTAAAATGCTTCAAAATAGTGGGACCGAAGATTTCGGTTTAGGGTTCACTTTAAAGGGGCATACGTACAGGCATGTGGGCATGTTTAGAGACAGTGTTAGAGTTCAGGTTAAAGTTACGGCTGCGTGAGGATTCGGGTTCTGGTAAGGTTGTGGATCAAATGTAGGGTGAGTGTGAGGTTGAAGGTAAGAGTAGGGTTTAGTGCTTAAGGATGAATGAACCTATTGTCTCATTTAGGCTTATGGTAAACTTGACTGTTTAGGTATGGGTTGGGGTTAATATTTGTGTGAGGGTTAGAAAGTGTGCGAGGTTAAGAGTTGGGGTCAGGCTAGCGGCTTGTGTGTTACATCCGTTTTGGTTGTGGATAAGTTTAGCTCTCTGTCTAGTTTCAGGAATTGGATTACATTAACTGTGATATGGAGGCTTGGATTGAAGGTGATGGATAGAGTTAAGTTAGGTTCAGGCGAAGGGTGACGGTTAGGAGTAAGGTTAGTTGTAGGGGGAGCTGCATGTTCACATCAGATTTGGGGTTAGGATTAGGCTTAGCCTTAGGGTAGACATAAGGTTAGGGTTAGGGCTTGGTTTAGGGTGAGCCTTAGGTTAGGGTTCAGTTTAAGCTTAGGAGTATACAAAATTAGACCTAGGCTTAGGGATACACCTCTTTTTAGGTTTAGACCTAGGGCTAGGTTTTGACCTAGGTTAGGGTTAGGATTAAGGTTGGTTTTAGGATAGGATTAAGGTTTGAGGTTTCATTTAAGTGTTGGATTATTGGAAGTACATCTGCTCTCCCTGGTTTTCCTTCACGATCACAATGTTTCTGAGATTCATGGTTTAAGGAAAATCTTGCTTCTTGCCGGTTTCAAGGCAATATGGCGCCACCGGCAGTTTGTTTTTCCGTCAAACTTACGCTCGCTCTTTGAGAATCTTGGGTCTTTGGGAAAGCCGTGAGTCCAGCAAGATTTTTCAGTTCAAGTGTGCCCCAAGCAGTGGGTTCTACCTCTGAGCAATACAGCCCATGGAATTCCTGAGAATCTGGAACCTGCTATGAAGGTCAGCCTGCGTTTTATTCACACGGAAGAAGCTCCTTCCAGGTTCCCAAGCCTCTGTGCACTGAAGCTTCCAGCAATGTCATGTATCACAGGTCAACAGTGCTTCTCTGTGTTTCACTGGTCTAGAGTAAAGGGTGAAGCGCCTGGGTTCCCGTGCTTCACTACTGTATGGCCTCAAGATGATATTTGTAGGCACAACGGCAAATCCATCGGTGGCAATTCTCTCATATTGTCATTGCGATGGGAAGATTTCTTATTCGCTAGGAAATGTTTTACCGTGGAAGACGGGTCACCACAGAGCAGACTCTTTGTGTTAAGACAAAGTTTGCTGAATTTACCTGCCAGCAGTTGCGTGTCCAACCTTTCTTTTAAGGTCGATGGAGACGCACGAGTGTAAGGAGAACGGTGAAAGGTGGCCGTTCATAACTCAGGATCATCAGAAACGGCAGAGTAAATTTTAGGGACATAGATGTAGCACAGCTGAGAAAACTTCACGCAGGGACTTCAGTGAACTCGCCTTACAATGCTGAGGCCTGACACGCCTAGTGCCTGAGGGCAACCAGTCTCCTGCCCTAGGTAGTTTTGTTGAGCATGCTTCCCTTAGGTGGTGCCTTTTCTCTCCCAGCAATATTGCTCCGTGAAATTCTGCCAATGATGAAAACTATTTGCCAGGGTTATGTAGTTTTACATCATTGGCCTCCTCTTAGAAGTACAAATGCTTTCCAACATGGGTGCTGCCTCCCTGAGTTTTCCTTTGTCTTGGATCAATCTATGCAGATTCCTGTGCTGAATAAGTGATGGGCTGGCACAGCTGGGTGCTTGTCATATAGCCAGCACAATCAGCAACTTCCTTTGTCAAGACCCACCTGGCTTGATCAAGGTTCCTTATTCCCGTGAAAACGATTTTTATCCAAATTCTAGAGGAGCACCAGTGTGCCTCTGGGAGCTACACCCGGGCCTGCTGAACAGAGGCTCCGGAGTTTTCATTTTCTGACTAAAATTCAACAAGGAATTTCATGGATCTAAGGAAACCATGAATTTTGGACGTACTAGATTCTCACATCTTCATTGTCTAATGGAAGCTTAAGTTTCCCAGTCTGATCCGGCTGCCACTTCATTTCTGGCAATGACCATTCAATTGTGGACGTTCAGCCTTCTTCGGAATTCTCTTATACCGGCATGTCCCAGCGCCACATTAAGACCACTTGGTGCAGGTTTATGTGACTCAGGACAACTCTTTATTTCAGGAGTCTAGAACAAAGGGAATTCACAGTGGTTGGTGATCACTTATTAAAGTCCCGTTTGTCTATAAAGCCCACTGATGACACTTCTACATCTGAGGGCAAAGAGCTCGTGCAGCATAATATTCTCATTTCAGCCACCCCGCCTGCAGTTTCTTCCTTGCAGAAAAATCTTTCCCAGTGTACTTCTGTAAAATGCTGCAAAATAGTGGGACAGAAGATTTTGGTTTAGGGTTCACTTTAAAGGGGCATAGGTACAGGCATGTGGGCATGTTTAGAGACAGTGTTAGAGTTCAGGTTAGAGTTAAGGCTGCTTGAGGATTCGGGTTATGGTAAGGTTGTGGATCAAATGTAGGGTGAGTGTGAGGTTGAAGGTAAGAGTAGGGTTTAGTGCTTAAGGATGAATGAACCTATTGTCTCATTTAGGCTTATGGTACACTTGACTGTTAAGGTATGGGTTGAGGTTAATATTTGTGTGAGGGTTAGAAAGTGTGCTAGGTAAAGAGTTGGGGTCAGGCTTGCTCCTTGTGTGTTACATCCGTTTTGGTTGTGGATAAGTTTAGCTCTCTGTCTAGTTTCAGGGATTGGATTACATTAACGGTGATATGGAGGCTTGGATTGAAGGTGATGGATAGAGTTGTTAGGTTCAGGCAAAGGGTGACTGTTAGGATTAAGGTTAGTTGTAGGGGGAGCTGCATGTTCACATCAGATTTGGGGTTAGGATTAGGCTTAGCCTTAAGGTAGACATATGGTTAGGGTTAGAGCTTGGTTTAGGGTGAGCCTTAGGTTAGGGTTCAGTTTAAGCTTAGGAGTATACAGAATTAGACCTAGGCTTAGGGTTACACCTCTTTTAAGGTTTAGACTTAGGGCTAGGTTTTGACCTAGGTTAGGGTTAGGATTAAGGTTGGTTTTAGGATAGGATTAAGGTTTGAGGTTTCATTTAAGTGTTGGATTATTGGAAGTACATCTGCTCTCCCTGGTTTTCCTTCACGATCACAATGTTTCTGAGATTCATGGTTTAAGGAAAATCTTGCTTCTTGCCGGTTTCAAGGCAATATGGCGCCACCGGCAGTTTGTTTTTCCGTCAAACTTACGCTCGCTCTTTGAGAATCTTGGGTCTTTGGGAAAGCCGTGAGTCCAGCAAGATTTTTCAGTTCAAGTGTGCCCCAAGCAGTGGGTTCTACCTCTGAGCAATACAGCCCATGGAATTCCTGAGAATCTGGAACCTGCTTTGAAGGTCAGCCTGCGTTTTATTCACACGGAAGAAGCTCCTTCCAGGTTCCCAAGCCTCTGTGCACTGAAGCTTCCAGCAATGTCATGTATCACAGGTCAACAGTGCTTCTCTGTGTTTCACTGGTCTAGAGTAAAGGGTGAAGCGCCTGGGTTCCCGTGCTTCACTACTGTATGGCCTCAAGATGATATTTGTAGGCACAACGGCAAATCCATCGGTGGCAATTCTCTCATATTGTCATTGCGATGGGAAGATTTCTTATTCGCTAGGAAATGTTTTACCGTGGAAGACGGGTCACCACAGAGCAGACTCTTTGTGTTAAGACAAAGTTTGCTGAATTTACCTGCCAGCAGTTGCGTGTCCAACCTTTCTTTTAAGGTCGATGGAGACGCACGAGTGTAAGGAGAACGGTGAAAGGTGGCCGTTCATAACTCAGGATCATCAGAAACGGCAGAGTAAATTTTAGGGACATAGATGTAGCACAGCTGAGAAAACTTCACGCAGGGATTTCAGTGAACTCGCCTTACAATGCTGAGGCCTGACAC
Source organism: Tenrec ecaudatus (assembly GCF_050624435.1). Classification (NCBI taxonomy): domain Eukaryota; kingdom Metazoa; phylum Chordata; class Mammalia; order Afrosoricida; family Tenrecidae; genus Tenrec; species Tenrec ecaudatus. Next base: position 670,959 of record NW_027457619.1, on the reverse strand, counting down.
GCCTAGTGCCTGGGGGCAACCAGGCTCCTGCCCTAGGTAGTTTTGTTGAGCGTGCCTCCCTCAGGTGGTGCCTTTTCTCTCCCAGCAATATTGCTCCGTGAAATTCTGCCAATGATGAAAACTATTTGCCAGGGTTATGTAGTTTTACATCATTGGCCTCCTCTTAGAAGTACAAATGCTTTCCAACATGGGTGCTGCCTCCCTGAGTTTTCCTTTGTCTTGGATCAATCTATGCAGATTCCTGTGCTGAATAAGTGATGGGCTGGCACAGCTGGGTGCTTGTCATATAGCCAGCACAAGCAGCAATTTCCTTTGTCAAGACCCACCTGGCTTGATCAAGGTTCCTTATTCCCGTGAAAACGATTTTTATCCAAATTCTAGAGGAGCACCAGTGTGCCTCTGGGAGCTACACCCGGGCCTGCTGAACAGAGGCTCCGGAGTTTTCATTTTCTGACTAAAATTCAACAAGGAATTTCATGGATCTAAGGAAACCATGAATTTTGGACGTACTAGATTCTCACATCTTCATTGTCTAATGGAAGCTTAAGTTTCCCAGTCTGATCCGGCTGCCACTTCATTTCTGGCAATGACCATTCAATTGTGGACGTTCAGCCTTCTTCGGAATTCTCTTATACCGGCATGTCCCAGCGCCACATTAAGACCACTTGGTGCAGGTTTATGTGACTCAGGACAACTCTTTATTTCAGGAGTCTAGAACAAAGGGAATTCACAGTGGTTGGTGATCACTTATTAAAGTCCCGTTTGTCTATAAAGCCCACTGATGACACTTCTACATCTGAGGGCAAAGAGCTCGTGCAGCATAATATTCTCATTTCAGCCACCCCGCCTGCAGTTTCTTCCTTGCAGAAAAATCTTTCCCAGTGTACTTCTGTAAAATGCTGCAAAATAGTGGGACAGAAGATTTTGGTTTAGGGTTCACTTTAAAGGGGCATAGGTACAGGCATGTGGGCATGTTTAGAGACAGTGTTAGAGTTCAGGTTAGAGTTAAGGCTGCTTGAGGATTCGGGTTATGGTAAGGTTGTGGATCAAATGTAGGGTGAGTGTGAGGTTGAAGGTAAGAGTAGGGTTTAGTGCTTAAGGATGAATGAACCTATTGTCTCATTTAGGCTTATGGTACACTTGACTGTTAAGGTATGGGTTGAGGTTAATATTTGTGTGAGGGTTAGAAAGTGTGCTAGGTAAAGAGTTGGGGTCAGGCTTGCTCCTTGTGTGTTACATCCGTTTTGGTTGTGGATAAGTTTAGCTCTCTGTCTAGTTTCAGGGATTGGATTACATTAACGGTGATATGGAGGCTTGGATTGAAGGTGATGGATAGAGTTGTTAGGTTCAGGCAAAGGGTGACTGTTAGGATTAAGGTTAGTTGTAGGGGGAGCTGCATGTTCACATCAGATTTGGGGTTAGGATTAGGCTTAGCCTTAAGGTAGACATATGGTTAGGGTTAGAGCTTGGTTTAGGGTGAGCCTTAGGTTAGGGTTCAGTTTAAGCTTAGGAGTATACAGAATTAGACCTAGGCTTAGGGTTACACCTCTTTTAAGGTTTAGACTTAGGGCTAGGTTTTGACCTAGGTTAGGGTTAGGATTAAGGTTGGTTTTAGGATAGGATTAAGGTTTGAGGTTTCATTTAAGTGTTGGATTATTGGAAGTACATCTGCTCTCCCTGGTTTTCCTTCACGATCACAATGTTTCTGAGATTCATGGTTTAAGGAAAATCTTGCTTCTTGCCGGTTTCAAGGCAATATGGCGCCACCGGCAGTTTGTTTTTCCGTCAAACTTACGCTCGCTCTTTGAGAATCTTGGGTCTTTGGGAAAGCCGTGAGTCCAGCAAGATTTTTCAGTTCAAGTGTGCCCCAAGCAGTGGGTTCTACCTCTGAGCAATACAGCCCATGGAATTCCTGAGAATCTGGAACCTGCTATGAAGGTCAGCCTGCGTTTTATTCACACGGAAGAAGCTCCTTCCAGGTTCCCAAGCCTCTGTGCACTGAAGCTTCCAGCAATGTCATGTATCACAGGTCAACAGTGCTTCTCTGTGTTTCACTGGTCTAGAGTAAAGGGTGAAGCGCCTGGGTTCCCGTGCTTCACTACTGTATGGCCTCAAGATGATATTTGTAGGCACAACGGCAAATCCATCGGTGGCAATTCTCTCATATTGTCATTGCGATGGGAAGATTCCTTATTCGCTAGGAAATGTTTTACCGTGGAAGACGGGTCACCACAGAGCAGACTCTTTGTGTTAAGACAAAGTTTGCTGAATTTACCTGCCAGCAGTTGCGTGTCCAACCTTTCTTTTAAGGTCGGTGGAGACGCACGAGTGTAAGGAGAACGGTGAAAGGTGGCCGTTCATAACTCAGGATCATCAGAAACGGCAGAGTAAATTTTAGGGACATAGATGTAGCACAGCTGAGAAAACTTCACGCAGGGACTTCAGTGAACTCGCCTTACAATGCTGAGGCCTGACACGCCTAGTGCCTGAGGGCAACCAGTCTCCTGCCCTAGGTAGTTTTGTTGAGCATGCTTCCCTTAGGTGGTGCCTTTTCTCTCCCAGCAATATTGCTCCGTGAAATTCTGCCAATGATGAAAACTATTTGCCAGGGTTATGTAGTTTTACATCATTGGCCTCCTCTTAGAAGTACAAATGCTTTCCAACATGGGTGCTGCCTCCCTGAGTTTTCCTTTGTCTTGGATCAATCTATGCAGATTCCTGTGCTGAATAAGTGATGGGCTGGCACAGCTGGGTGCTTGTCATATAGCCAGCACAATCAGCAACTTCCTTTGTCAAGACCCACCTGGCTTGATCAAGGTTCCTTATTCCCGTGAAAACGATTTTTATCCAAATTCTAGAGGAGCACCAGTGTGCCTCTGGGAGCTACACCCGGGCCTGCTGAACAGAGGCTCCGGAGTTTTCATTTTCTGACTAAAATTCAACAAGGAATTTCATGGATCTAAGGAAACCATGAATTTTGGACGTACTAGATTCTCACATCTTCATTGTCTAATGGAAGCTTAAGTTTCCCAGTCTGATCCGGCTGCCACTTCATTTCTGGCAATGACCATTCAATTGTGGACGTTCAGCCTTCTTCGGAATTCTCTTATACCGGCATGTCCCAGCGCCACATTAAGACCACTTGGTGCAGGTTTATGTGACTCAGGACAACTCTTTATTTCAGGAGTCTAGAACAAAGGGAATTCACAGTGGTTGGTGATCACTTATTAAAGTCCCGTTTGTCTATAAAGCCCACTGATGACACTTCTACATCTGAGGGCAAAGAGCTCGTGCAGCATAATATTCTCATTTCAGCCACCCCGCCTGCAGTTTCTTCCTTGCAGAAAAATCTTTCCCAGTGTACTTCTGTAAAATGCTGCAAAATAGTGGGACAGAAGATTTTGGTTTAGGGTTCACTTTAAAGGGGCATAGGTACAGGCATGTGGGCATGTTTAGAGACAGTGTTAGAGTTCAGGTTAGAGTTAAGGCTGCTTGAGGATTCGGGTTATGGTAAGGTTGTGGATCAAATGTAGGGTGAGTGTGAGGTTGAAGGTAAGAGTAGGGTTTAGTGCTTAAGGATGAATGAACCTATTGTCTCATTTAGGCTTATGGTACACTTGACTGTTAAGGTATGGGTTGAGGTTAATATTTGTGTGAGGGTTAGAAAGTGTGCTAGGTAAAGAGTTGGGGTCAGGCTTGCTCCTTGTGTGTTACATCCGTTTTGGTTGTGGATAAGTTTAGCTCTCTGTCTAGTTTCAGGGATTGGATTACATTAACGGTGATATGGAGGCTTGGATTGAAGGTGATGGATAGAGTTGTTAGGTTCAGGCAAAGGGTGACTGTTAGGATTAAGGTTAGTTGTAGGGGGAGCTGCATGTTCACATCAGATTTGGGGTTAGGATTAGGCTTAGCCTTAAGGTAGACATATGGTTAGGGTTAGAGCTTGGTTTAGGGTGAGCCTTAGGTTAGGGTTCAGTTTAAGCTTAGGAGTATACAGAATTAGACCTAGGCTTAGGGTTACACCTCTTTTAAGGTTTAGACTTAGGGCTAGGTTTTGACCTAGGTTAGGGTTAGGATTAAGGTTGGTTTTAGGATAGGATTAAGGTTTGAGGTTTCATTTAAGTGTTGGATTATTGGAAGTACATCTGCTCTCCCTGGTTTTCCTTCACGATCACAATGTTTCTGAGATTCATGGTTTAAGGAAAATCTTGCTTCTTGCCGGTTTCAAGGCAATATGGCGCCACCGGCAGTTTGTTTTTCCGTCAAACTTACGCTCGCTCTTTGAGAATCTTGGGTCTTTGGGAAAGCCGTGAGTCCAGCAAGATTTTTCAGTTCAAGTGTGCCCCAAGCAGTGGGTTCTACCTCTGAGCAATACAGCCCATGGAATTCCTGAGAATCTGGAACCTGCTTTGAAGGTCAGCCTGCGTTTTATTCACACGGAAGAAGCTCCTTCCAGGTTCCCAAGCCTCTGTGCACTGAAGCTTCCAGCAATGTCATGTATCACAGGTCAACAGTGCTTCTCTGTGTTTCACTGGTCTAGAGTAAAGGGTGAAGCGCCTGGGTTCCCGTGCTTCACTACTGTATGGCCTCAAGATGATATTTGTAGGCACAACGGCAAATCCATCGGTGGCAATTCTCTCATATTGTCATTGCGATGGGAAGATTCCTTATTCGCTAGGAAATGTTTTACCGTGGAAGACGGGTCACCACAGAGCAGACTCTTTGTGTTAAGACAAAGTTTGCTGAATTTACCTGCCAGCAGTTGCGTGTCCAACCTTTCTTTTAAGGTCGATGGAGACGCACGAGTGTAAGGAGAACGGTGAAAGGTGGCCGTTCATAACTCAGGATCATCAGAAACGGCAGAGTAAATTTTAGGGACATAGATGTAGCACAGCTGAGAAAACTTCACGCAGGGACTTCAGTGAACTCGCCTTACAATGCTGAGGCCTGACACGCCTAGTGCCTGAGGGCAACCAGTCTCCTGCCCTAGGTAGTTTTGTTGAGCATGCTTCCCTTAGGTGGTGCCTTTTCTCTCCCAGCAATATTGCTCCGTGAAATTCTGCCAATGATGAAAACTATTTGCCAGGGTTATGTAGTTTTACATCATTGGCCTCCTCTTAGAAGTACAAATGCTTTCCAACATGGGTGCTGCCTCCCTGAGTTTTCCTTTGTCTTGGATCAATCTATGCAGATTCCTGTGCTGAATAAGTGATGGGCTGGCACAGCTGGGTGCTTGTCATATAGCCAGCACAATCAGCAACTTCCTTTGTCAAGACCCACCTGGCTTGATCAAGGTTCCTTATTCCCGTGAAAACGATTTTTATCCAAATTCTAGAGGAGCACCAGTGTGCCTCTGGGAGCTACACCCGGGCCTGCTGAACAGAGGCTCCGGAGTTTTCATTTTCTGACTAAAATTCAACAAGGAATTTCATGGATCTAAGGAAACCATGAATTTTGGACGTACTAGATTCTCACATCTTCATTGTCTAATGGAAGCTTAAGTTTCCCAGTCTGATCCGGCTGCCACTTCATTTCTGGCAATGACCATTCAATTGTGGACGTTCAGCCTTCTTCGGAATTCTCTTATACCGGCATGTCCCAGCGCCACATTAAGACCACTTGGTGCAGGTTTATGTGACTCAGGACAACTCTTTATTTCAGGAGTCTAGAACAAAGGGAATTCACAGTGGTTGGTGATCACTTATTAAAGTCCCGTTTGTCTATAAAGCCCACTGATGACACTTCTACATCTGAGGGCAAAGAGCTCGTGCAGCATAATATTCTCATTTCAGCCACCCCGCCTGCAGTTTCTTCCTTGCAGAAAAATCTTTCCCAGTGTACTTCTGTAAAATGCTGCAAAATAGTGGGACAGAAGATTTTGGTTTAGGGTTCACTTTAAAGGGGCATAGGTACAGGCATGTGGGCATGTTTAGAGACAGTGTTAGAGTTCAGGTTAGAGTTAAGGCTGCTTGAGGATTCGGGTTATGGTAAGGTTGTGGATCAAATGTAGGGTGAGTGTGAGGTTGAAGGTAAGAGTAGGGTTTAGTGCTTAAGGATGAATGAACCTATTGTCTCATTTAGGCTTATGGTACACTTGACTGTTAAGGTATGGGTTGAGGTTAATATTTGTGTGAGGGTTAGAAAGTGTGCTAGGTAAAGAGTTGGGGTCAGGCTTGCTCCTTGTGTGTTACATCCGTTTTGGTTGTGGATAAGTTTAGCTCTCTGTCTAGTTTCAGGGATTGGATTACATTAACGGTGATATGGAGGCTTGGATTGAAGGTGATGGATAGAGTTGTTAGGTTCAGGCAAAGGGTGACTGTTAGGATTAAGGTTAGTTGTAGGGGGAGCTGCATGTTCACATCAGATTTGGGGTTAGGATTAGGCTTAGCCTTAAGGTAGACATATGGTTAGGGTTAGAGCTTGGTTTAGGGTGAGCCTTAGGTTAGGGTTCAGTTTAAGCTTAGGAGTATACAGAATTAGACCTAGGCTTAGGGTTACACCTCTTTTAAGGTTTAGACTTAGGGCTAGGTTTTGACCTAGGTTAGGGTTAGGATTAAGGTTGGTTTTAGGATAGGATTAAGGTTTGAGGTTTCATTTAAGTGTTGGATTATTGGAAGTACATCTGCTCTCCCTGGTTTTCCTTCACGATCACAATGTTTCTGAGATTCATGGTTTAAGGAAAATCTTGCTTCTTGCCGGTTTCAAGGCAATATGGCGCCACCGGCAGTTTGTTTTTCCGTCAAACTTACGCTCGCTCTTTGAGAATCTTGGGTCTTTGGGAAAGCCGTGAGTCCAGCAAGATTTTTCAGTTCAAGTGTGCCCCAAGCAGTGGGTTCTACCTCTGAGCAATACAGCCCATGGAATTCCTGAGAATCTGGAACCTGCTTTGAAGGTCAGCCTGCGTTTTATTCACACGGAAGAAGCTCCTTCCAGGTTCCCAAGCCTCTGTGCACTGAAGCTTCCAGCAATGTCATGTATCACAGGTCAACAGTGCTTCTCTGTGTTTCACTGGTCTAGAGTAAAGGGTGAAGCGCCTGGGTTCCCGTGCTTCACTACTGTATGGCCTCAAGATGATATTTGTAGGCACAACGGCAAATCCATCGGTGGCAATTCTCTCATATTGTCATTGCGATGGGAAGATTCCTTATTCGCTAGGAAATGTTTTACCGTGGAAGACGGGTCACCACAGAGCAGACTCTTTGTGTTAAGACAAAGTTTGCTGAATTTACCTGCCAGCAGTTGCGTGTCCAACCTTTCTTTTAAGGTCGATGGAGACGCACGAGTGTAAGGAGAACGGTGAAAGGTGGCCGTTCATAACTCAGGATCATCAGAAACGGCAGAGTAAATTTTAGGGACATAGATGTAGCACAGCTGAGAAAACTTCACGCAGGGACTTCAGTGAACTCGCCTTACAATGCTGAGGCCTGACACGCCTAGTGCCTGAGGGCAACCAGTCTCCTGCCCTAGGTAGTTTTGTTGAGCATGCTTCCCTTAGGTGGTGCCTTTTCTCTCCCAGCAATATTGCTCCGTGAAATTCTGCCAATGATGAAAACTATTTGCCAGGGTTATGTAGTTTTACATCATTGGCCTCCTCTTAGAAGTACAAATGCTTTCCAACATGGGTGCTGCCTCCCTGAGTTTTCCTTTGTCTTGGATCAATCTATGCAGATTCCTGTGCTGAATAAGTGATGGGCTGGCACAGCTGGGTGCTTGTCATATAGCCAGCACAATCAGCAACTTCCTTTGTCAAGACCCACCTGGCTTGATCAAGGTTCCTTATTCCCGTGAAAACGATTTTTATCCAAATTCTAGAGGAGCACCAGTGTGCCTCTGGGAGCTACACCCGGGCCTGCTGAACAGAGGCTCCGGAGTTTTCATTTTCTGACTAAAATTCAACAAGGAATTTCATGGATCTAAGGAAACCATGAATTTTGGACGTACTAGATTCTCACATCTTCATTGTCTAATGGAAGCTTAAGTTTCCCAGTCTGATCCGGCTGCCACTTCATTTCTGGCAATGACCATTCAATTGTGGACGTTCAGCCTTCTTCGGAATTCTCTTATACCGGCATGTCCCAGCGCCACATTAAGACCACTTGGTGCAGGTTTATGTGACTCAGGACAACTCTTTATTTCAGGAGTCTAGAACAAAGGGAATTCACAGTGGTTGGTGATCACTTATTAAAGTCCCGTTTGTCTATAAAGCCCACTGATGACACTTCTACATCTGAGGGCAAAGAGCTCGTGCAGCATAATATTCTCATTTCAGCCACCCCGCCTGCAGTTTCTTCCTTGCAGAAAAATCTTTCCCAGTGTACTTCTGTAAAATGCTGCAAAATAGTGGGACAGAAGATTTTGGTTTAGGGTTCACTTTAAAGGGGCATAGGTACAGGCATGTGGGCATGTTTAGAGACAGTGTTAGAGTTCAGGTTAGAGTTAAGGCTGCTTGAGGATTCGGGTTATGGTAAGGTTGTGGATCAAATGTAGGGTGAGTGTGAGGTTGAAGGTAAGAGTAGGGTTTAGTGCTTAAGGATGAATGAACCTATTGTCTCATTTAGGCTTATGGTACACTTGACTGTTAAGGTATGGGTTGAGGTTAATATTTGTGTGAGGGTTAGAAAGTGTGCTAGGTAAAGAGTTGGGGTCAGGCTTGCTCCTTGTGTGTTACATCCGTTTTGGTTGTGGATAAGTTTAGCTCTCTGTCTAGTTTCAGGGATTGGATTACATTAACGGTGATATGGAGGCTTGGATTGAAGGTGATGGATAGAGTTGTTAGGTTCAGGCAAAGGGTGACTGTTAGGATTAAGGTTAGTTGTAGGGGGAGCTGCATGTTCACATCAGATTTGGGGTTAGGATTAGGCTTAGCCTTAAGGTAGACATATGGTTAGGGTTAGAGCTTGGTTTAGGGTGAGCCTTAGGTTAGGGTTCAGTTTAAGCTTAGGAGTATACAGAATTAGACCTAGGCTTAGGGTTACACCTCTTTTAAGGTTTAGACTTAGGGCTAGGTTTTGACCTAGGTTAGGGTTAGGATTAAGGTTGGTTTTAGGATAGGATTAAGGTTTGAGGTTTCATTTAAGTGTTGGATTATTGGAAGTACATCTGCTCTCCCTGGTTTTCCTTCACGATCACAATGTTTCTGAGATTCATGGTTTAAGGAAAATCTTGCTTCTTGCCGGTTTCAAGGCAATATGGCGCCACCGGCAGTTTGTTTTTCCGTCAAACTTACGCTCGCTCTTTGAGAATCTTGGGTCTTTGGGAAAGCCGTGAGTCCAGCAAGATTTTTCAGTTCAAGTGTGCCCCAAGCAGTGGGTTCTACCTCTGAGCAATACAGCCCATGGAATTCCTGAGAATCTGGAACCTGCTATGAAGGTCAGCCTGCGTTTTATTCACACGGAAGAAGCTCCTTCCAGGTTCCCAAGCCTCTGTGCACTGAAGCTTCCAGCAATGTCATGTATCACAGGTCAACAGTGCTTCTCTGTGTTTCACTGGTCTAGAGTAAAGGGTGAAGCGCCTGGGTTCCCGTGCTTCACTACTGTATGGCCTCAAGATGATATTTGTAGGCACAACGGCAAATCCATCGGTGGCAATTCTCTCATATTGTCATTGCGATGGGAAGATTCCTTATTCGCTAGGAAATGTTTTACCGTGGAAGACGGGTCACCACAGAGCAGACTCTTTGTGTTAAGACAAAGTTTGCTGAATTTACCTGCCAGCAGTTGCGTGTCCAACCTTTCTTTTAAGGTCGATGGAGACGCACGAGTGTAAGGAGAACGGTGAAAGGTGGCCGTTCATAACTCAGGATCATCAGAAACGGCAGAGTAAATTTTAGGGACATAGATGTAGCACAGCTGAGAAAACTTCACGCAGGGACTTCAGTGAACTCGCCTTACAATGCTGAGGCCTGACACGCCTAGTGCCTGAGGGCAACCAGTCTCCTGCCCTAGGTAGTTTTGTTGAGCATGCTTCCCTTAGGTGGTGCCTTTTCTCTCCCAGCAATATTGCTCCGTGAAATTCTGCCAATGATGAAAACTATTTGCCAGGGTTATGTAGTTTTACATCATTGGCCTCCTCTTAGAAGTACAAATGCTTTCCAACACGGGTGCTGCCTCCCTGAGTTTTCCTTTGTCTTGGATCAATCTATGCAGATTCCTGTGCTGAATAAGTGATGGGCTGGCACAGCTGGGTGCTTGTCATATAGCCAGCACAATCAGCAACTTCCTTTGTCAAGACCCACCTGGCTTGATCAAGGTTCCTTATTCCCGTGAAAACGATTTTTATCCAAATTCTAGAGGAGCACCAGTGTGCCTCTGGGAGCTACACCCGGGCCTGCTGAACAGAGGCTCCGGAGTTTTCATTTTCTGACTAAAATTCAACAAGGAATTTCATGGATCTAAGGAAACCATGAATTTTGGACGTACTAGATTCTCACATCTTCATTGTCTAATGGAAGCTTAAGTTTCCCAGTCTGATCCGGCTGCCACTTCATTTCTGGCAATGACCATTCAATTGTGGACGTTCAGCCTTCTTCGGAATTCTCTTATACCGGCATGTCCCAGCGCCACATTAAGACCACTTGGTGCAGGTTTATGTGACTCAGGACAACTCTTTATTTCAGGAGTCTAGAACAAAGGGAATTCACAGTGGTTGGTGATCACTTATTAAAGTCCCGTTTGTCTATAAAGCCCACTGATGACACTTCTACATCTGAGGGCAAAGAGCTCGTGCAGCATAATATTCTCATTTCAGCCACCCCGCCTGCAGTTTCTTCCTTGCAGAAAAATCTTTCCCAGTGTACTTCTGTAAAATGCTGCAAAATAGTGGGACAGAAGATTTTGGTTTAGGGTTCACTTTAAAGGGGCATAGGTACAGGCATGTGGGCATGTTTAGAGACAGTGTTAGAGTTCAGGTTAGAGTTAAGGCTGCTTGAGGATTCGGGTTATGGTAAGGTTGTGGATCAAATGTAGGGTGAGTGTGAGGTTGAAGGTAAGAGTAGGGTTTAGTGCTTAAGGATGAATGAACCTATTGTCTCATTTAGGCTTATGGTACACTTGACTGTTAAGGTATGGGTTGAGGTTAATATTTGTGTGAGGGTTAGAAAGTGTGCTAGGTAAAGAGTTGGGGTCAGGCTTGCTCCTTGTGTGTTACATCCGTTTTGGTTGTGGATAAGTTTAGCTCTCTGTCTAGTTTCAGGGATTGGATTACATTAACGGTGATATGGAGGCTTGGATTGAAGGTGATGGATAGAGTTGTTAGGTTCAGGCAAAGGGTGACTGTTAGGATTAAGGTTAGTTGTAGGGGGAGCTGCATGTTCACATCAGATTTGGGGTTAGGATTAGGCTTAGCCTTAAGGTAGACATATGGTTAGGGTTAGAGCTTGGTTTAGGGTGAGCCTTAGGTTAGGGTTCAGTTTAAGCTTAGGAGTATACAGAATTAGACCTAGGCTTAGGGTTACACCTCTTTTAAGGTTTAGACTTAGGGCTAGGTTTTGACCTAGGTTAGGGTTAGGATTAAGGTTGGTTTTAGGATAGGATTAAGGTTTGAGGTTTCATTTAAGTGTTGGATTATTGGAAGTACATCTGCTCTCCCTGGTTTTCCTTCACGATCACAATGTTTCTGAGATTCATGGTTTAAGGAAAATCTTGCTTCTTGCCGGTTTCAAGGCAATATGGCGCCACCGGCAGTTTGTTTTTCCGTCAAACTTACGCTCGCTCTTTGAGAATCTTGGGTCTTTGGGAAAGCCGTGAGTCCAGCAAGATTTTTCAGTTCAAGTGTGCCCCAAGCAGTGGGTTCTACCTCTGAGCAATACAGCCCATGGAATTCCTGAGAATCTGGAACCTGCTATGAAGGTCAGCCTGCGTTTTATTCACACGGAAGAAGCTCCTTCCAGGTTCCCAAGCCTCTGTGCACTGAAGCTTCCAGCAATGTCATGTATCACAGGTCAACAGTGCTTCTCTGTGTTTCACTGGTCTAGAGTAAAGGGTGAAGCGCCTGGGTTCCCGTGCTTCACTACTGTATGGCCTCAAGATGATATTTGTAGGCACAACGGCAAATCCATCGGTGGCAATTCTCTCATATTGTCATTGCGATGGGAAGATTTCTTATTCGCTAGGAAATGTTTTACCGTGGAAGACGGGTCACCACAGAGCAGACTCTTTGTGTTAAGACAAAGTTTGCTGAATTTACCTGCCAGCAGTTGCGTGTCCAACCTTTCTTTTAAGGTCGATGGAGACGCACGAGTGTAAGGAGAACGGTGAAAGGTGGCCGTTCATAACTCAGGATCATCAGAAACGGCAGAGTAAATTTTAGGGACATAGATGTAGCACAGCTGAGAAAACTTCACGCAGGGACTTCAGTGAACTCGCCTTACAATGCTGAGGCCTGACACGCCTAGTGCCTGAGGGCAACCAGTCTCCTGCCCTAGGTAGTTTTGTTGAGCATGCTTCCCTTAGGTGGTGCCTTTTCTCTCCCAGCAATATTGCTCCGTGAAATTCTGCCAATGATGAAAACTATTTGCCAGGGTTATGTAGTTTTACATCATTGGCCTCCTCTTAGAAGTACAAATGCTTTCCAACATGGGTGCTGCCTCCCTGAGTTTTCCTTTGTCTTGGATCAATCTATGCAGATTCCTGTGCTGAATAAGTGATGGGCTGGCACAGCTGGGTGCTTGTCATATAGCCAGCACAATCAGCAACTTCCTTTGTCAAGACCCACCTGGCTTGATCAAGGTTCCTTATTCCCGTGAAAACGATTTTTATCCAAATTCTAGAGGAGCACCAGTGTGCCTCTGGGAGCTACACCCGGGCCTGCTGAACAGAGGCTCCGGAGTTTTCATTTTCTGACTAAAATTCAACAAGGAATTTCATGGATCTAAGGAAACCATGAATTTTGGACGTACTAGATTCTCACATCTTCATTGTCTAATGGAAGCTTAAGTTTCCCAGTCTGATCCGGCTGCCACTTCATTTCTGGCAATGACCATTCAATTGTGGACGTTCAGCCTTCTTCGGAATTCTCTTATACCGGCATGTCCCAGCGCCACATTAAGACCACTTGGTGCAGGTTTATGTGACTCAGGACAACTCTTTATTTCAGGAGTCTAGAACAAAGGGAATTCACAGTGGTTGGTGATCACTTATTAAAGTCCCGTTTGTCTATAAAGCCCACTGATGACACTTCTACATCTGAGGGCAAAGAGCTCGTGCAGCATAATATTCTCATTTCAGCCACCCCGCCTGCAGTTTCTTCCTTGCAGAAAAATCTTTCCCAGTGTACTTCTGTAAAATGCTGCAAAATAGTGGGACAGAAGATTTTGGTTTAGGGTTCACTTTAAAGGGGCATAGGTACAGGCATGTGGGCATGTTTAGAGACAGTGTTAGAGTTCAGGTTAGAGTTAAGGCTGCTTGAGGATTCGGGTTATGGTAAGGTTGTGGATCAAATGTAGGGTGAGTGTGAGGTTGAAGGTAAGAGTAGGGTTTAGTGCTTAAGGATGAATGAACCTATTGTCTCATTTAGGCTTATGGTACACTTGACTGTTAAGGTATGGGTTGAGGTTAATATTTGTGTGAGGGTTAGAAAGTGTGCTAGGTAAAGAGTTGGGGTCAGGCTTGCTCCTTGTGTGTTACATCCGTTTTGGTTGTGGATAAGTTTAGCTCTCTGTCTAGTTTCAGGGATTGGATTACATTAACGGTGATATGGAGGCTTGGATTGAAGGTGATGGATAGAGTTGTTAGGTTCAGGCAAAGGGTGACTGTTAGGATTAAGGTTAGTTGTAGGGGGAGCTGCATGTTCACATCAGATTTGGGGTTAGGATTAGGCTTAGCCTTAAGGTAGACATATGGTTAGGGTTAGAGCTTGGTTTAGGGTGAGCCTTAGGTTAGGGTTCAGTTTAAGCTTAGGAGTATACAGAATTAGACCTAGGCTTAGGGTTACACCTCTTTTAAGGTTTAGACTTAGGGCTAGGTTTTGACCTAGGTTAGGGTTAGGATTAAGGTTGGTTTTAGGATAGGATTAAGGTTTGAGGTTTCATTTAAGTGTTGGATTATTGGAAGTACATCTGCTCTCCCTGGTTTTCCTTCACGATCACAATGTTTCTGAGATTCATGGTTTAAGGAAAATCTTGCTTCTTGCCGGTTTCAAGGCAATATGGCGCCACCGGCAGTTTGTTTTTCCGTCAAACTTACGCTCGCTCTTTGAGAATCTTGGGTCTTTGGGAAAGCCGTGAGTCCAGCAAGATTTTTCAGTTCAAGTGTGCCCCAAGCAGTGGGTTCTACCTCTGAGCAATACAGCCCATGGAATTCCTGAGAATCTGGAACCTGCTATGAAGGTCAGCCTGCGTTTTATTCACACGGAAGAAGCTCCTTCCAGGTTCCCAAGCCTCTGTGCACTGAAGCTTCCAGCAATGTCATGTATCACAGGTCAACAGTGCTTCTCTGTGTTTCACTGGTCTAGAGTAAAGGGTGAAGCGCCTGGGTTCCCGTGCTTCACTACTGTATGGCCTCAAGATGATATTTGTAGGCACAACGGCAAATCCATCGGTGGCAATTCTCTCATATTGTCATTGCGATGGGAAGATTTCTTATTCGCTAGGAAATGTTTTACCGTGGAAGACGGGTCACCACAGAGCAGACTCTTTGTGTTAAGACAAAGTTTGCTGAATTTACCTGCCAGCAGTTGCGTGTCCAACCTTTCTTTTAAGGTCGATGGAGACGCACGAGTGTAAGGAGAACGGTGAAAGGTGGCCGTTCATAACTCAGGATCATCAGAAACGGCAGAGTAAATTTTAGGGACATAGATGTAGCACAGCTGAGAAAACTTCACGCAGGGACTTCAGTGAACTCGCCTTACAATGCTGAGGCCTGACACGCCTAGTGCCTGAGGGCAACCAGTCTCCTGCCCTAGGTAGTTTTGTTGAGCATGCTTCCCTTAGGTGGTGCCTTTTCTCTCCCAGCAATATTGCTCCGTGAAATTCTGCCAATGATGAAAACTATTTGCCAGGGTTATGTAGTTTTACATCATTGGCCTCCTCTTAGAAGTACAAATGCTTTCCAACATGGGTGCTGCCTCCCTGAGTTTTCCTTTGTCTTGGATCAATCTATGCAGATTCCTGTGCTGAATAAGTGATGGGCTGGCACAGCTGGGTGCTTGTCATATAGCCAGCACAATCAGCAACTTCCTTTGTCAAGACCCACCTGGCTTGATCAAGGTTCCTTATTCCCGTGAAAACGATTTTTATCCAAATTCTAGAGGAGCACCAGTGTGCCTCTGGGAGCTACACCCGGGCCTGCTGAACAGAGGCTCCGGAGTTTTCATTTTCTGACTAAAATTCAACAAGGAATTTCATGGATCTAAGGAAACCATGAATTTTGGACGTACTAGATTCTCACATCTTCATTGTCTAATGGAAGCTTAAGTTTCCCAGTCTGATCCGGCTGCCACTTCATTTCTGGCAATGACCATTCAATTGTGGACGTTCAGCCTTCTTCGGAATTCTCTTATACCGGCATGTCCCAGCGCCACATTAAGACCACTTGGTGCAGGTTTATGTGACTCAGGACAACTCTTTATTTCAGGAGTCTAGAACAAAGGGAATTCACAGTGGTTGGTGATCACTTATTAAAGTCCCGTTTGTCTATAAAGCCCACTGATGACACTTCTACATCTGAGGGCAAAGAGCTCGTGCAGCATAATATTCTCATTTCAGCCACCCCGCCTGCAGTTTCTTCCTTGCAGAAAAATCTTTCCCAGTGTACTTCTGTAAAATGCTGCAAAATAGTGGGACAGAAGATTTTGGTTTAGGGTTCACTTTAAAGGGGCATAGGTACAGGCATGTGGGCATGTTTAGAGACAGTGTTAGAGTTCAGGTTAGAGTTAAGGCTGCTTGAGGATTCGGGTTATGGTAAGGTTGTGGATCAAATGTAGGGTGAGTGTGAGGTTGAAGGTAAGAGTAGGGTTTAGTGCTTAAGGATGAATGAACCTATTGTCTCATTTAGGCTTATGGTACACTTGACTGTTAAGGTATGGGTTGAGGTTAATATTTGTGTGAGGGTTAGAAAGTGTGCTAGGTAAAGAGTTGGGGTCAGGCTTGCTCCTTGTGTGTTACATCCGTTTTGGTTGTGGATAAGTTTAGCTCTCTGTCTAGTTTCAGGGATTGGATTACATTAACGGTGATATGGAGGCTTGGATTGAAGGTGATGGATAGAGTTGTTAGGTTCAGGCAAAGGGTGACTGTTAGGATTAAGGTTAGTTGTAGGGGGAGCTGCATGTTCACATCAGATTTGGGGTTAGGATTAGGCTTAGCCTTAAGGTAGACATATGGTTAGGGTTAGAGCTTGGTTTAGGGTGAGCCTTAGGTTAGGGTTCAGTTTAAGCTTAGGAGTATACAGAATTAGACCTAGGCTTAGGGTTACACCTCTTTTAAGGTTTAGACTTAGGGCTAGGTTTTGACCTAGGTTAGGGTTAGGATTAAGGTTGGTTTTAGGATAGGATTAAGGTTTGAGGTTTCATTTAAGTGTTGGATTATTGGAAGTACATCTGCTCTCCCTGGTTTTCCTTCACGATCACAATGTTTCTGAGATTCATGGTTTAAGGAAAATCTTGCTTCTTGCCGGTTTCAAGGCAATATGGCGCCACCGGCAGTTTGTTTTTCCGTCAAACTTACGCTCGCTCTTTGAGAATCTTGGGTCTTTGGGAAAGCCGTGAGTCCAGCAAGATTTTTCAGTTCAAGTGTGCCCCAAGCAGTGGGTTCTACCTCTGAGCAATACAGCCCATGGAATTCCTGAGAATCTGGAACCTGCTATGAAGGTCAGCCTGCGTTTTATTCACACGGAAGAAGCTCCTTCCAGGTTCCCAAGCCTCTGTGCACTGAAGCTTCCAGCAATGTCATGTATCACAGGTCAACAGTGCTTCTCTGTGTTTCACTGGTCTAGAGTAAAGGGTGAAGCGCCTGGGTTCCCGTGCTTCACTACTGTATGGCCTCAAGATGATATTTGTAGGCACAACGGCAAATCCATCGGTGGCAATTCTCTCATATTGTCATTGCGATGGGAAGATTTCTTATTCGCTAGGAAATGTTTTACCGTGGAAGACGGGTCACCACAGAGCAGACTCTTTGTGTTAAGACAAAGTTTGCTGAATTTACCTGCCAGCAGTTGCGTGTCCAACCTTTCTTTTAAGGTCGATGGAGACGCACGAGTGTAAGGAGAACGGTGAAAGGTGGCCGTTCATAACTCAGGATCATCAGAAACGGCAGAGTAAATTTTAGGGACATAGATGTAGCACAGCTGAGAAAACTTCACGCAGGGACTTCAGTGAACTCGCCTTACAATGCTGAGGCCTGACACGCCTAGTGCCTGAGGGCAACCAGTCTCCTGCCCTAGGTAGTTTTGTTGAGCATGCTTCCCTTAGGTGGTGCCTTTTCTCTCCCAGCAATATTGCTCCGTGAAATTCTGCCAATGATGAAAACTATTTGCCAGGGTTATGTAGTTTTACATCATTGGCCTCCTCTTAGAAGTACAAATGCTTTCCAACATGGGTGCTGCCTCCCTGAGTTTTCCTTTGTCTTGGATCAATCTATGCAGATTCCTGTGCTGAATAAGTGATGGGCTGGCACAGCTGGGTGCTTGTCATATAGCCAGCACAATCAGCAACTTCCTTTGTCAAGACCCACCTGGCTTGATCAAGGTTCCTTATTCCCGTGAAAACGATTTTTATCCAAATTCTAGAGGAGCACCAGTGTGCCTCTGGGAGCTACACCCGGGCCTGCTGAACAGAGGCTCCGGAGTTTTCATTTTCTGACTAAAATTCAACAAGGAATTTCATGGATCTAAGGAAACCATGAATTTTGGACGTACTAGATTCTCACATCTTCATTGTCTAATGGAAGCTTAAGTTTCCCAGTCTGATCCGGCTGCCACTTCATTTCTGGCAATGACCATTCAATTGTGGACGTTCAGCCTTCTTCGGAATTCTCTTATACCGGCATGTCCCAGCGCCACATTAAGACCACTTGGTGCAGGTTTATGTGACTCAGGACAACTCTTTATTTCAGGAGTCTAGAACAAAGGGAATTCACAGTGGTTGGTGATCACTTATTAAAGTCCCGTTTGTCTATAAAGCCCACTGATGACACTTCTACATCTGAGGGCAAAGAGCTCGTGCAGCATAATATTCTCATTTCAGCCACCCCGCCTGCAGTTTCTTCCTTGCAGAAAAATCTTTCCCAGTGTACTTCTGTAAAATGCTGCAAAATAGTGGGACAGAAGATTTTGGTTTAGGGTTCACTTTAAAGGGGCATAGGTACAGGCATGTGGGCATGTTTAGAGACAGTGTTAGAGTTCAGGTTAGAGTTAAGGCTGCTTGAGGATTCGGGTTATGGTAAGGTTGTGGATCAAATGTAGGGTGAGTGTGAGGTTGAAGGTAAGAGTAGGGTTTAGTGCTTAAGGATGAATGAACCTATTGTCTCATTTAGGCTTATGGTACACTTGACTGTTAAGGTATGGGTTGAGGTTAATATTTGTGTGAGGGTTAGAAAGTGTGCTAGGTAAAGAGTTGGGGTCAGGCTTGCTCCTTGTGTGTTACATCCGTTTTGGTTGTGGATAAGTTTAGCTCTCTGTCTAGTTTCAGGGATTGGATTACATTAACGGTGATATGGAGGCTTGGATTGAAGGTGATGGATAGAGTTGTTAGGTTCAGGCAAAGGGTGACTGTTAGGATTAAGGTTAGTTGTAGGGGGAGCTGCATGTTCACATCAGATTTGGGGTTAGGATTAGGCTTAGCCTTAAGGTAGACATATGGTTAGGGTTAGAGCTTGGTTTAGGGTGAGCCTTAGGTTAGGGTTCAGTTTAAGCTTAGGAGTATACAGAATTAGACCTAGGCTTAGGGTTACACCTCTTTTAAGGTTTAGACTTAGGGCTAGGTTTTGACCTAGGTTAGGGTTAGGATTAAGGTTGGTTTTAGGATAGGATTAAGGTTTGAGGTTTCATTTAAGTGTTGGATTATTGGAAGTACATCTGCTCTCCCTGGTTTTCCTTCACGATCACAATGTTTCTGAGATTCATGGTTTAAGGAAAATCTTGCTTCTTGCCGGTTTCAAGGCAATATGGCGCCACCGGCAGTTTGTTTTTCCGTCAAACTTACGCTCGCTCTTTGAGAATCTTGGGTCTTTGGGAAAGCCGTGAGTCCAGCAAGATTTTTCAGTTCAAGTGTGCCCCAAGCAGTGGGTTCTACCTCTGAGCAATACAGCCCATGGAATTCCTGAGAATCTGGAACCTGCTATGAAGGTCAGCCTGCGTTTTATTCACACGGAAGAAGCTCCTTCCAGGTTCCCAAGCCTCTGTGCACTGAAGCTTCCAGCAATGTCATGTATCACAGGTCAACAGTGCTTCTCTGTGTTTCACTGGTCTAGAGTAAAGGGTGAAGCGCCTGGGTTCCCGTGCTTCACTACTGTATGGCCTCAAGATGATATTTGTAGGCACAACGGCAAATCCATCGGTGGCAATTCTCTCATATTGTCATTGCGATGGGAAGATTTCTTATTCGCTAGGAAATGTTTTACCGTGGAAGACGGGTCACCACAGAGCAGACTCTTTGTGTTAAGACAAAGTTTGCTGAATTTACCTGCCAGCAGTTGCGTGTCCAACCTTTCTTTTAAGGTCGATGGAGACGCACGAGTGTAAGGAGAACGGTGAAAGGTGGCCGTTCATAACTCAGGATCATCAGAAACGGCAGAGTAAATTTTAGGGACATAGATGTAGCACAGCTGAGAAAACTTCACGCAGGGACTTCAGTGAACTCGCCTTACAATGCTGAGGCCTGACACGCCTAGTGCCTGAGGGCAACCAGTCTCCTGCCCTAGGTAGTTTTGTTGAGCATGCTTCCCTTAGGTGGTGCCTTTTCTCTCCCAGCAATATTGCTCCGTGAAATTCTGCCAATGATGAAAACTATTTGCCAGGGTTATGTAGTTTTACATCATTGGCCTCCTCTTAGAAGTACAAATGCTTTCCAACATGGGTGCTGCCTCCCTGAGTTTTCCTTTGTCTTGGATCAATCTATGCAGATTCCTGTGCTGAATAAGTGATGGGCTGGCACAGCTGGGTGCTTGTCATATAGCCAGCACAATCAGCAACTTCCTTTGTCAAGACCCACCTGGCTTGATCAAGGTTCCTTATTCCCGTGAAAACGATTTTTATCCAAATTCTAGAGGAGCACCAGTGTGCCTCTGGGAGCTACACCCGGGCCTGCTGAACAGAGGCTCCGGAGTTTTCATTTTCTGACTAAAATTCAACAAGGAATTTCATGGATCTAAGGAAACCATGAATTTTGGACGTACTAGATTCTCACATCTTCATTGTCTAATGGAAGCTTAAGTTTCCCAGTCTGATCCGGCTGCCACTTCATTTCTGGCAATGACCATTCAATTGTGGACGTTCAGCCTTCTTCGGAATTCTCTTATACCGGCATGTCCCAGCGCCACATTAAGACCACTTGGTGCAGGTTTATGTGACTCAGGACAACTCTTTATTTCAGGAGTCTAGAACAAAGGGAATTCACAGTGGTTGGTGATCACTTATTAAAGTCCCGTTTGTCTATAAAGCCCACTGATGACACTTCTACATCTGAGGGCAAAGAGCTCGTGCAGCATAATATTCTCATTTCAGCCACCCCGCCTGCAGTTTCTTCCTTGCAGAAAAATCTTTCCCAGTGTACTTCTGTAAAATGCTGCAAAATAGTGGGACAGAAGATTTTGGTTTAGGGTTCACTTTAAAGGGGCATAGGTACAGGCATGTGGGCATGTTTAGAGACAGTGTTAGAGTTCAGGTTAGAGTTAAGGCTGCTTGAGGATTCGGGTTATGGTAAGGTTGTGGATCAAATGTAGGGTGAGTGTGAGGTTGAAGGTAAGAGTAGGGTTTAGTGCTTAAGGATGAATGAACCTATTGTCTCATTTAGGCTTATGGTACACTTGACTGTTAAGGTATGGGTTGAGGTTAATATTTGTGTGAGGGTTAGAAAGTGTGCTAGGTAAAGAGTTGGGGTCAGGCTTGCTCCTTGTGTGTTACATCCGTTTTGGTTGTGGATAAGTTTAGCTCTCTGTCTAGTTTCAGGGATTGGATTACATTAACGGTGATATGGAGGCTTGGATTGAAGGTGATGGATAGAGTTGTTAGGTTCAGGCAAAGGGTGACTGTTAGGATTAAGGTTAGTTGTAGGGGGAGCTGCATGTTCACATCAGATTTGGGGTTAGGATTAGGCTTAGCCTTAAGGTAGACATATGGTTAGGGTTAGAGCTTGGTTTAGGGTGAGCCTTAGGTTAGGGTTCAGTTTAAGCTTAGGAGTATACAGAATTAGACCTAGGCTTAGGGTTACACCTCTTTTAAGGTTTAGACTTAGGGCTAGGTTTTGACCTAGGTTAGGGTTAGGATTAAGGTTGGTTTTAGGATAGGATTAAGGTTTGAGGTTTCATTTAAGTGTTGGATTATTGGAAGTACATCTGCTCTCCCTGGTTTTCCTTCACGATCACAATGTTTCTGAGATTCATGGTTTAAGGAAAATCTTGCTTCTTGCCGGTTTCAAGGCAATATGGCGCCACCGGCAGTTTGTTTTTCCGTCAAACTTACGCTCGCTCTTTGAGAATCTTGGGTCTTTGGGAAAGCCGTGAGTCCAGCAAGATTTTTCAGTTCAAGTGTGCCCCAAGCAGTGGGTTCTACCTCTGAGCAATACAGCCCATGGAATTCCTGAGAATCTGGAACCTGCTATGAAGGTCAGCCTGCGTTTTATTCACACGGAAGAAGCTCCTTCCAGGTTCCCAAGCCTCTGTGCACTGAAGCTTCCAGCAATGTCATGTATCACAGGTCAACAGTGCTTCTCTGTGTTTCACTGGTCTAGAGTAAAGGGTGAAGCGCCTGGGTTCCCGTGCTTCACTACTGTATGGCCTCAAGATGATATTTGTAGGCACAACGGCAAATCCATCGGTGGCAATTCTCTCATATTGTCATTGCGATGGGAAGATTTCTTATTCGCTAGGAAATGTTTTACCGTGGAAGACGGGTCACCACAGAGCAGACTCTTTGTGTTAAGACAAAGTTTGCTGAATTTACCTGCCAGCAGTTGCGTGTCCAACCTTTCTTTTAAGGTCGATGGAGACGCACGAGTGTAAGGAGAACGGTGAAAGGTGGCCGTTCATAACTCAGGATCATCAGAAACGGCAGAGTAAATTTTAGGGACATAGATGTAGCACAGCTGAGAAAACTTCACGCAGGGACTTCAGTGAACTCGCCTTACAATGCTGAGGCCTGACACGCCTAGTGCCTGAGGGCAACCAGTCTCCTGCCCTAGGTAGTTTTGTTGAGCATGCTTCCCTTAGGTGGTGCCTTTTCTCTCCCAGCAATATTGCTCCGTGAAATTCTGCCAATGATGAAAACTATTTGCCAGGGTTATGTAGTTTTACATCATTGGCCTCCTCTTAGAAGTACAAATGCTTTCCAACATGGGTGCTGCCTCCCTGAGTTTTCCTTTGTCTTGGATCAATCTATGCAGATTCCTGTGCTGAATAAGTGATGGGCTGGCACAGCTGGGTGCTTGTCATATAGCCAGCACAATCAGCAACTTCCTTTGTCAAGACCCACCTGGCTTGATCAAGGTTCCTTATTCCCGTGAAAACGATTTTTATCCAAATTCTAGAGGAGCACCAGTGTGCCTCTGGGAGCTACACCCGGGCCTGCTGAACAGAGGCTCCGGAGTTTTCATTTTCTGACTAAAATTC
This sequence comes from Tenrec ecaudatus, assembly GCF_050624435.1. Lineage (NCBI taxonomy): Eukaryota > Metazoa > Chordata > Mammalia > Afrosoricida > Tenrecidae > Tenrec > Tenrec ecaudatus. The sequence goes on along the minus strand of NW_027457619.1, from coordinate 648,203 downwards.
AACAAGGAATTTCATGGATCTAAGGAAACCATGAATTTTGGACGTACTAGATTCTCACATCTTCATTGTCTAATGGAAGCTTAAGTTTCCCAGTCTGATCCGGCTGCCACTTCATTTCTGGCAATGACCATTCAATTGTGGACGTTCAGCCTTCTTCGGAATTCTCTTATACCGGCATGTCCCAGCGCCACATTAAGACCACTTGGTGCAGGTTTATGTGACTCAGGACAACTCTTTATTTCAGGAGTCTAGAACAAAGGGAATTCACAGTGGTTGGTGATCACTTATTAAAGTCCCGTTTGTCTATAAAGCCCACTGATGACACTTCTACATCTGAGGGCAAAGAGCTCGTGCAGCATAATATTCTCATTTCAGCCACCCCGCCTGCAGTTTCTTCCTTGCAGAAAAATCTTTCCCAGTGTACTTCTGTAAAATGCTGCAAAATAGTGGGACAGAAGATTTTGGTTTAGGGTTCACTTTAAAGGGGCATAGGTACAGGCATGTGGGCATGTTTAGAGACAGTGTTAGAGTTCAGGTTAGAGTTAAGGCTGCTTGAGGATTCGGGTTATGGTAAGGTTGTGGATCAAATGTAGGGTGAGTGTGAGGTTGAAGGTAAGAGTAGGGTTTAGTGCTTAAGGATGAATGAACCTATTGTCTCATTTAGGCTTATGGTACACTTGACTGTTAAGGTATGGGTTGAGGTTAATATTTGTGTGAGGGTTAGAAAGTGTGCTAGGTAAAGAGTTGGGGTCAGGCTTGCTCCTTGTGTGTTACATCCGTTTTGGTTGTGGATAAGTTTAGCTCTCTGTCTAGTTTCAGGGATTGGATTACATTAACGGTGATATGGAGGCTTGGATTGAAGGTGATGGATAGAGTTGTTAGGTTCAGGCAAAGGGTGACTGTTAGGATTAAGGTTAGTTGTAGGGGGAGCTGCATGTTCACATCAGATTTGGGGTTAGGATTAGGCTTAGCCTTAAGGTAGACATATGGTTAGGGTTAGAGCTTGGTTTAGGGTGAGCCTTAGGTTAGGGTTCAGTTTAAGCTTAGGAGTATACAGAATTAGACCTAGGCTTAGGGTTACACCTCTTTTAAGGTTTAGACTTAGGGCTAGGTTTTGACCTAGGTTAGGGTTAGGATTAAGGTTGGTTTTAGGATAGGATTTAAGTTTGAGGTTTCAATTAAGTGTTGGATTATTGGAAGTACATCTGCTCTCCCTGGTTTTCCTTCACGATCACAATGTTTCTGAGATTCATGGTTTAAGGAAAATCTTGCTTCTTGCCGGTTTCAAGGCAATATGGCGCCACCGGCAGTTTGTTTTTCCGTCAAACTTACGCTCGCTCTTTGAGAATCTTGGGTCTTTGGGAAAGCCGTGAGTCCAGCAAGATTTTTCAGTTCAAGTGTGCCCCAAGCAGTGGGTTCTACCTCTGAGCAATACAGCCCATGGAATTCCTGAGAATCTGGAACCTGCTATGAAGGTCAGCCTGCGTTTTATTCACACGGAAGAAGCTCCTTCCAGGTTCCCAAGCCTCTGTGCACTGAAGCTTCCAGCAATGTCATGTATCACAGGTCAACAGTGCTTCTCTGTGTTTCACTGGTCTAGAGTAAAGGGTGAAGCGCCTGGGTTCCCGTGCTTCACTACTGTATGGCCTCAAGATGATATTTGTAGGCACAACGGCAAATCCATCGGTGGCAATTCTCTCATATTGTCATTGCGATGGGAAGATTTCTTATTCGCTAGGAAATGTTTTACCGTGGAAGACGGGTCACCACAGAGCAGACTCTTTGTGTTAAGACAAAGTTTGCTGAATTTACCTGCCAGCAGTTGCGTGTCCAACCTTTCTTTTAAGGTCGATGGAGACGCACGAGTGTAAGGAGAACGGTGAAAGGTGGCCGTTCATAACTCAGGATCATCAGAAACGGCAGAGTAAATTTTAGGGACATAGATGTAGCACAGCTGAGAAAACTTCACGCAGGGACTTCAGTGAACTCGCCTTACAATGCTGAGGCCTGACACGCCTAGTGCCTGAGGGCAACCAGTCTCCTGCCCTAGGTAGTTTTGTTGAGCATGCTTCCCTTAGGTGGTGCCTTTTCTCTCCCAGCAATATTGCTCCGTGAAATTCTGCCAATGATGAAAACTATTTGCCAGGGTTATGTAGTTTTACATCATTGGCCTCCTCTTAGAAGTACAAATGCTTTCCAACATGGGTGCTGCCTCCCTGAGTTTTCCTTTGTCTTGGATCAATCTATGCAGATTCCTGTGCTGAATAAGTGATGGGCTGGCACAGCTGGGTGCTTGTCATATAGCCAGCACAATCAGCAACTTCCTTTGTCAAGACCCACCTGGCTTGATCAAGGTTCCTTATTCCCGTGAAAACGATTTTTATCCAAATTCTAGAGGAGCACCAGTGTGCCTCTGGGAGCTACACCCGGGCCTGCTGAACAGAGGCTCCGGAGTTTTCATTTTCTGACTAAAATTCAACAAGGAATTTCATGGATCTAAGGAAACCATGAATTTTGGACGTACTAGATTCTCACATCTTCATTGTCTAATGGAAGCTTAAGTTTCCCAGTCTGATCCGGCTGCCACTTCATTTCTGGCAATGACCATTCAATTGTGGACGTTCAGCCTTCTTCGGAATTCTCTTATACCGGCATGTCCCAGCGCCACATTAAGACCACTTGGTGCAGGTTTATGTGACTCAGGACAACTCTTTATTTCAGGCGTCTACAACAAAGGGAATTCATAGAGGTTGATGATCACTTATTAAAGTCCCGTTTGTCTATAAAGCCCACTGATGACACTTCTACATCTGAGGGCAAAGAGCTCGTGCAGCATAATATTCTCATTTCAGCCACCCCGCCTGCAGTTTCTTCCTTGCAGAAAAATCTTTCCCAGTGTACTTCTGTAAAATGCTGCAAAATAGTGGGACAGAAGATTTTGGTTTAGGGTTCACTTTAAAGGGGCATAGGTACAGGCATGTGGGCATGTTTAGAGACAGTGTTAGAGTTCAGGTTAGAGTTAAGGCTGCTTGAGGATTCGGGTTATGGTAAGGTTGTGGATCAAATGTAGGGTGAGTGTGAGGTTGAAGGTAAGAGTAGGGTTTAGTGCTTAAGGATGAATGAACCTATTGTCTCATTTAGGCTTATGGTACACTTGACTGTTAAGGTATGGGTTGAGGTTAATATTTGTGTGAGGGTTAGAAAGTGTGCTAGGTAAAGAGTTGGGGTCAGGCTTGCTCCTTGTGTGTTACATCCGTTTTGGTTGTGGATAAGTTTAGCTCTCTGTCTAGTTTCAGGGATTGGATTACATTAACGGTGATATGGAGGCTTGGATTGAAGGTGATGGATAGAGTTGTTAGGTTCAGGCAAAGGGTGACTGTTAGGATTAAGGTTAGTTGTAGGGGGAGCTGCATGTTCACATCAGATTTGGGGTTAGGATTAGGCTTAGCCTTAAGGTAGACATATGCTTAGGGTTAGAGCTTGGTTTAGGGTGAGCCTTAGGTTAGGGTTCAGTTTAAGCTTAGGAGTATACAGAATTAGACCTAGGCTTAGGGTTACACCTCTTTTAAGGTTTAGACTTAGGGCTAGGTTTTGACCTAGGTTAGGGTTAGGATTAAGGTTGGTTTTAGGATAGGATTAAGGTTTGAGGTTTCATTTAAGTGTTGGATTATTGGAAGTACATCTGCTCTCCCTGGTTTTCCTTCACGATCACAATGTTTCTGAGATTCATGGTTTAAGGAAAATCTTGCTTCTTGCCGGTTTCAAGGCAATATGGCGCCACCGGCAGTTTGTTTTTCCGTCAAACTTACGCTCGCTCTTTGAGAATCTTGGGTCTTTGGGAAAGCCGTGAGTCCAGCAAGATTTTTCAGTTCAAGTGTGCCCCAAGCAGTGGGTTCTACCTCTGAGCAATACAGCCCATGGAATTCCTGAGAATCTGGAACCTGCTATGAAGGTCAGCCTGCGTTTTATTCACACGGAAGAAGCTCCTTCCAGGTTCCCAAGCCTCTGTGCACTGAAGCTTCCAGCAATGTCATGTATCACAGGTCAACAGTGCTTCTCTGTGTTTCACTGGTCTAGAGTAAAGGGTGAAGCGCCTGGGTTCCCGTGCTTCACTACTGTATGGCCTCAAGATGATATTTGTAGGCACAACGGCAAATCCATCGGTGGCAATTCTCTCATATTGTCATTGCGATGGGAAGATTTCTTATTCGCTAGGAAATGTTTTACCGTGGAAGACGGGTCACCACAGAGCAGACTCTTTGTGTTAAGACAAAGTTTGCTGAATTTACCTGCCAGCAGTTGCGTGTCCAACCTTTCTTTTAAGGTCGATGGAGACGCACGAGTGTAAGGAGAACGGTGAAAGGTGGCCGTTCATAACTCAGGATCATCAGAAACGGCAGAGTAAATTTTAGGGACATAGATGTAGCACAGCTGAGAAAACTTCACGCAGGGACTTCAGTGAACTCGCCTTACAATGCTGAGGCCTGACACGCCTAGTGCCTGAGGGCAACCAGTCTCCTGCCCTAGGTAGTTTTGTTGAGCATGCTTCCCTTAGGTGGTGCCTTTTCTCTCCCAGCAATATTGCTCCGTGAAATTCTGCCAATGATGAAAACTATTTGCCAGGGTTATGTAGTTTTACATCATTGGCCTCCTCTTAGAAGTACAAATGCTTTCCAACATGGGTGCTGCCTCCCTGAGTTTTCCTTTGTCTTGGATCAATCTATGCAGATTCCTGTGCTGAATAAGTGATGGGCTGGCACAGCTGGGTGCTTGTCATATAGCCAGCACAATCAGCAACTTCCTTTGTCAAGACCCACCTGGCTTGATCAAGGTTCCTTATTCCCGTGAAAACGATTTTTATCCAAATTCTAGAGGAGCACCAGTGTGCCTCTGGGAGCTACACCCGGGCCTGCTGAACAGAGGCTCCGGAGTTTTCATTTTCTGACTAAAATTCAACACGGAATTTCATGGACCTAAGGAAACAGTGATTTGTGGACGTACCAGATTCTCACATCTTTATTGTCTAAGGCAAGCTTAAGTTTCCCAGTGTGATCCGGCTGCCACTTCATTTCTGGCATGGCCATTCAATTGTGGAAGTTCAGCCTTCTTCGGAATTCTCTTATACCGGCATGTTCCCGCGCCACACTAAGACCACTCGGTGCAGGTTTATGTGACTCAGGACAACTCTTTATTTCAGGCGTCTACAACAAAGGGAATTCATAGAGGTTGATGATCACTTATTAAAGTCCCGTTTCTCTATAAAGCCCACTGATGACACTTCTACATCTGAGGGCAAAGAGCTCGTGCAGCATGATATTCTCATTTCAGACACGCCGCCTGCAGTTTCTTCCTTGCAGAAAAATCTTGCCAGTGTACTTCTTTAAAATGCTTCAAAATAGTGGGACCGAAGATTTCGGTTTAGGGTTCACTTTAAAGGGGCATACGTACAGGCATGTGGGCATGTTTAGAGACAGTGTTAGAGTTCAGGTTAGAGTTACGGCTGCGTGAGGATTCGGGTTCTGGTAAGGTTGTGGATCAAATGTAGGGTGAGTGTGAGGTTGAAGGTAAGAGTAGGGTTTAGTGCTTAAGGATGAATGAACCTATTGTCTCATTTAGGCTTATGGTAAACTTGACTGTTTAGGTATGGGTTGGGGTTAATATTTGTGTGAGGGTTAGAAAGTGTGCGAGGTTAAGAGTTGGGGTCAGGCTAGCGGCTTGTGTGTTACATCCGTTTTGGTTGTGGATAAGTTTAGCTCTCTGTCTAGTTTCAGGAATTGGATTACATTAACTGTGATATGGAGGCTTGGATTGAAGGTGATGGATAGAGTTAAGTTAGGTTCAGGCGAAGGGTGACGGTTAGGAGTAAGGTTAGTTGTAGGGGGAGCTGCATGTTCACATCAGATTTGGGGTTAGGATTAGGCTTAGCCTTAGGGTAGACATAAGGTTAGGGTTAGGGCTTGGTTTAGGGTGAGCCTTAGGTTAGGGTTCAGTTTAAGCTTAGGAGTATACAAAATTAGACCTAGGCTTAGGGATACACCTCTTTTTAGGTTTAGACCTAGGGCTAGGTTTTGACCTAGGTTAGGGTTAGGATTAGGGTTGGTTTTAGGATAGGATTAAGGTTTGAGGTTTCATTTAAGTGTTGGATTATTGGAAGTACATCTGCTCTCCCTGGTTTTCCTTCACGATCACAATGTTTCTGAGATTCATGGTTTAAGGAAAATCTTGCTTCTTGCCGGTTTCAAGGCAATATGGCGCCACCGGCAGTTTGTTTTTCCGTCAAACTTACGCTCGCTCTTTGAGAATCTTGGGTCTTTGGGAAAGCCGTGAGTCCAGCAAGATTTTTCAGTTCAAGTGTGCCCCAAGCAGTGGGTTCTACCTCTGAGCAATACAGCCCATGGAATTCCTGAGAATCTGGAACCTGCTTTGAAGGTCAGCCTGCGTTTTATTCACACGGAAGAAGCTCCTTCCAGGTTCCCAAGCCTCTGTGCACTGAAGCTTCCAGCAATGTCATGTATCACAGGTCAACAGTGCTTCTCTGTGTTTCACTGGTCTAGAGTAAAGGGTGAAGCGCCTGGGTTCCCGTGCTTCACTACTGTATGGCCTCAAGATGATATTTGTAGGCACAACGGCAAATCCATCGGTGGCAATTCTCTCATATTGTCATTGCGATGGGAAGATTTCTTATTCGCTAGGAAATGTTTTACCGTGGAAGACGGGTCACCACAGAGCAGACTCTTTGTGTTAAGACAAAGTTTGCTGAATTTACCTGCCAGCAGTTGCGTGTCCAACCTTTCTTTTAAGGTCGATGGAGACGCACGAGTGTAAGGAGAACGGTGAAAGGTGGCCGTTCATAACTCAGGATCATCAGAAACGGCAGAGTAAATTTTAGGGACATAGATGTAGCACAGCTGAGAAAACTTCACGCAGGGACTTCAGTGAACTCGCCTTACAATGCTGAGGCCTGACACGCCTAGTGCCTGGGGGCAACCAGGCTCCTGCCCTAGGTAGTTTTGTTGAGCGTGCCTCCCTCAGGTGGTGCCTTTTCTCTCCCAGCAATATTGCTCCGTGAAATTCTGCCAATGATGAAAACTATTTGCCAGGGTTATGTAGTTTTACATCATTGGCCTCCTCTTAGAAGTACAAATGCTTTCCAACATGGGTGCTGCCTCCCTGAGTTTTCCTTTGTCTTGGATCAATCTATGCAGATTCCTGTGCTGAATAAGTGATGGGCTGGCACAGCTGGGTGCTTGTCATATAGCCAGCACAAGCAGCAATTTCCTTTGTCAAGACCCACCTGGCTTGATCAAGGTTCCTTATTCCCGTGAAAACGATTTTTATCCAAATTCTAGAGGAGCACCAGTGTGCCTCTGGGAGCTACACCCGGGCCTGCTGAACAGAGGCTCCGGAGTTTTCATTTTCTGACTAAAATTCAACAAGGAATTTCATGGATCTAAGGAAACCATGAATTTTGGACGTACTAGATTCTCACATCTTCATTGTCTAATGGAAGCTTAAGTTTCCCAGTCTGATCCGGCTGCCACTTCATTTCTGGCAATGACCATTCAATTGTGGACGTTCAGCCTTCTTCGGAATTCTCTTATACCGGCATGTCCCAGCGCCACATTAAGACCACTTGGTGCAGGTTTATGTGACTCAGGACAACTCTTTATTTCAGGAGTCTAGAACAAAGGGAATTCACAGTGGTTGGTGATCACTTATTAAAGTCCCGTTTGTCTATAAAGCCCACTGATGACACTTCTACATCTGAGGGCAAAGAGCTCGTGCAGCATAATATTCTCATTTCAGCCACCCCGCCTGCAGTTTCTTCCTTGCAGAAAAATCTTTCCCAGTGTACTTCTGTAAAATGCTGCAAAATAGTGGGACAGAAGATTTTGGTTTAGGGTTCACTTTAAAGGGGCATAGGTACAGGCATGTGGGCATGTTTAGAGACAGTGTTAGAGTTCAGGTTAGAGTTAAGGCTGCTTGAGGATTCGGGTTATGGTAAGGTTGTGGATCAAATGTAGGGTGAGTGTGAGGTTGAAGGTAAGAGTAGGGTTTAGTGCTTAAGGATGAATGAACCTATTGTCTCATTTAGGCTTATGGTACACTTGACTGTTAAGGTATGGGTTGAGGTTAATATTTGTGTGAGGGTTAGAAAGTGTGCTAGGTAAAGAGTTGGGGTCAGGCTTGCTCCTTGTGTGTTACATCCGTTTTGGTTGTGGATAAGTTTAGCTCTCTGTCTAGTTTCAGGGATTGGATTACATTAACGGTGATATGGAGGCTTGGATTGAAGGTGATGGATAGAGTTGTTAGGTTCAGGCAAAGGGTGACTGTTAGGATTAAGGTTAGTTGTAGGGGGAGCTGCATGTTCACATCAGATTTGGGGTTAGGATTAGGCTTAGCCTTAAGGTAGACATATGGTTAGGGTTAGAGCTTGGTTTAGGGTGAGCCTTAGGTTAGGGTTCAGTTTAAGCTTAGGAGTATACAGAATTAGACCTAGGCTTAGGGTTACACCTCTTTTAAGGTTTAGACTTAGGGCTAGGCTTTGACCTAGGTTAGGGTTAGGATTAAGGTTGGTTTTAGGATAGGATTAAGGTTTGAGGTTTCATTTAAGTGTTGGATTATTGGAAGTACATCTGCTCTCCCTGGTTTTCCTTCACGATCACAATGTTTCTGAGATTCATGGTTTAAGGAAAATCTTGCTTCTTGCCGGTTTCAAGGCAATATGGCGCCACCGGCAGTTTGTTTTTCCGTCAAACTTACGCTCGCTCTTTGAGAATCTTGGGTCTTTGGGAAAGCCGTGAGTCCAGCAAGATTTTTCAGTTCAAGTGTGCCCCAAGCAGTGGGTTCTACCTCTGAGCAATACAGCCCATGGAATTCCTGAGAATCTGGAACCTGCTATGAAGGTCAGCCTGCGTTTTATTCACACGGAAGAAGCTCCTTCCAGGTTCCCAAGCCTCTGTGCACTGAAGCTTCCAGCAATGTCATGTATCACAGGTCAACAGTGCTTCTCTGTGTTTCACTGGTCTAGAGTAAAGGGTGAAGCGCCTGGGTTCCCGTGCTTCACTACTGTATGGCCTCAAGATGATATTTGTAGGCACAACGGCAAATCCATCGGTGGCAATTCTCTCATATTGTCATTGCGATGGGAAGATTCCTTATTCGCTAGGAAATGTTTTACCGTGGAAGACGGGTCACCACAGAGCAGACTCTTTGTGTTAAGACAAAGTTTGCTGAATTTACCTGCCAGCAGTTGCGTGTCCAACCTTTCTTTTAAGGTCGATGGAGACGCACGAGTGTAAGGAGAACGGTGAAAGGTGGCCGTTCATAACTCAGGATCATCAGAAACGGCAGAGTAAATTTTAGGGACATAGATGTAGCACAGCTGAGAAAACTTCACGCAGGGACTTCAGTGAACTCGCCTTACAATGCTGAGGCCTGACACGCCTAGTGCCTGAGGGCAACCAGTCTCCTGCCCTAGGTAGTTTTGTTGAGCATGCTTCCCTTAGGTGGTGCCTTTTCTCTCCCAGCAATATTGCTCCGTGAAATTCTGCCAATGATGAAAACTATTTGCCAGGGTTATGTAGTTTTACATCATTGGCCTCCTCTTAGAAGTACAAATGCTTTCCAACACGGGTGCTGCCTCCCTGAGTTTTCCTTTGTCTTGGATCAATCTATGCAGATTCCTGTGCTGAATAAGTGATGGGCTGGCACAGCTGGGTGCTTGTCATATAGCCAGCACAATCAGCAACTTCCTTTGTCAAGACCCACCTGGCTTGATCAAGGTTCCTTATTCCCGTGAAAACGATTTTTATCCAAATTCTAGAGGAGCACCAGTGTGCCTCTGGGAGCTACACCCGGGCCTGCTGAACAGAGGCTCCGGAGTTTTCATTTTCTGACTAAAATTCAACAAGGAATTTCATGGATCTAAGGAAACCATGAATTTTGGACGTACTAGATTCTCACATCTTCATTGTCTAATGGAAGCTTAAGTTTCCCAGTCTGATCCGGCTGCCACTTCATTTCTGGCAATGACCATTCAATTGTGGACGTTCAGCCTTCTTCGGAATTCTCTTATACCGGCATGTCCCAGCGCCACATTAAGACCACTTGGTGCAGGTTTATGTGACTCAGGACAACTCTTTATTTCAGGAGTCTAGAACAAAGGGAATTCACAGTGGTTGGTGATCACTTATTAAAGTCCCGTTTGTCTATAAAGCCCACTGATGACACTTCTACATCTGAGGGCAAAGAGCTCGTGCAGCATAATATTCTCATTTCAGCCACCCCGCCTGCAGTTTCTTCCTTGCAGAAAAATCTTTCCCAGTGTACTTCTGTAAAATGCTGCAAAATAGTGGGACAGAAGATTTTGGTTTAGGGTTCACTTTAAAGGGGCATAGGTACAGGCATGTGGGCATGTTTAGAGACAGTGTTAGAGTTCAGGTTAGAGTTAAGGCTGCTTGAGGATTCGGGTTATGGTAAGGTTGTGGATCAAATGTAGGGTGAGTGTGAGGTTGAAGGTAAGAGTAGGGTTTAGTGCTTAAGGATGAATGAACCTATTGTCTCATTTAGGCTTATGGTACACTTGACTGTTAAGGTATGGGTTGAGGTTAATATTTGTGTGAGGGTTAGAAAGTGTGCTAGGTAAAGAGTTGGGGTCAGGCTTGCTCCTTGTGTGTTACATCCGTTTTGGTTGTGGATAAGTTTAGCTCTCTGTCTAGTTTCAGGGATTGGATTACATTAACGGTGATATGGAGGCTTGGATTGAAGGTGATGGATAGAGTTGTTAGGTTCAGGCAAAGGGTGACTGTTAGGATTAAGGTTAGTTGTAGGGGGAGCTGCATGTTCACATCAGATTTGGGGTTAGGATTAGGCTTAGCCTTAAGGTAGACATATGGTTAGGGTTAGAGCTTGGTTTAGGGTGAGCCTTAGGTTAGGGTTCAGTTTAAGCTTAGGAGTATACAGAATTAGACCTAGGCTTAGGGTTACACCTCTTTTAAGGTTTAGACTTAGGGCTAGGCTTTGACCTAGGTTAGGGTTAGGATTAAGGTTGGTTTTAGGATAGGATTAAGGTTTGAGGTTTCATTTAAGTGTTGGATTATTGGAAGTACATCTGCTCTCCCTGGTTTTCCTTCACGATCACAATGTTTCTGAGATTCATGGTTTAAGGAAAATCTTGCTTCTTGCCGGTTTCAAGGCAATATGGCGCCACCGGCAGTTTGTTTTTCCGTCAAACTTACGCTCGCTCTTTGAGAATCTTGGGTCTTTGGGAAAGCCGTGAGTCCAGCAAGATTTTTCAGTTCAAGTGTGCCCCAAGCAGTGGGTTCTACCTCTGAGCAATACAGCCCATGGAATTCCTGAGAATCTGGAACCTGCTATGAAGGTCAGCCTGCGTTTTATTCACACGGAAGAAGCTCCTTCCAGGTTCCCAAGCCTCTGTGCACTGAAGCTTCCAGCAATGTCATGTATCACAGGTCAACAGTGCTTCTCTGTGTTTCACTGGTCTAGAGTAAAGGGTGAAGCGCCTGGGTTCCCGTGCTTCACTACTGTATGGCCTCAAGATGATATTTGTAGGCACAACGGCAAATCCATCGGTGGCAATTCTCTCATATTGTCATTGCGATGGGAAGATTCCTTATTCGCTAGGAAATGTTTTACCGTGGAAGACGGGTCACCACAGAGCAGACTCTTTGTGTTAAGACAAAGTTTGCTGAATTTACCTGCCAGCAGTTGCGTGTCCAACCTTTCTTTTAAGGTCGATGGAGACGCACGAGTGTAAGGAGAACGGTGAAAGGTGGCCGTTCATAACTCAGGATCATCAGAAACGGCAGAGTAAATTTTAGGGACATAGATGTAGCACAGCTGAGAAAACTTCACGCAGGGACTTCAGTGAACTCGCCTTACAATGCTGAGGCCTGACACGCCTAGTGCCTGAGGGCAACCAGTCTCCTGCCCTAGGTAGTTTTGTTGAGCATGCTTCCCTTAGGTGGTGCCTTTTCTCTCCCAGCAATATTGCTCCGTGAAATTCTGCCAATGATGAAAACTATTTGCCAGGGTTATGTAGTTTTACATCATTGGCCTCCTCTTAGAAGTACAAATGCTTTCCAACACGGGTGCTGCCTCCCTGAGTTTTCCTTTGTCTTGGATCAATCTATGCAGATTCCTGTGCTGAATAAGTGATGGGCTGGCACAGCTGGGTGCTTGTCATATAGCCAGCACAATCAGCAACTTCCTTTGTCAAGACCCACCTGGCTTGATCAAGGTTCCTTATTCCCGTGAAAACGATTTTTATCCAAATTCTAGAGGAGCACCAGTGTGCCTCTGGGAGCTACACCCGGGCCTGCTGAACAGAGGCTCCGGAGTTTTCATTTTCTGACTAAAATTCAACAAGGAATTTCATGGATCTAAGGAAACCATGAATTTTGGACGTACTAGATTCTCACATCTTCATTGTCTAATGGAAGCTTAAGTTTCCCAGTCTGATCCGGCTGCCACTTCATTTCTGGCAATGACCATTCAATTGTGGACGTTCAGCCTTCTTCGGAATTCTCTTATACCGGCATGTCCCAGCGCCACATTAAGACCACTTGGTGCAGGTTTATGTGACTCAGGACAACTCTTTATTTCAGGAGTCTAGAACAAAGGGAATTCACAGTGGTTGGTGATCACTTATTAAAGTCCCGTTTGTCTATAAAGCCCACTGATGACACTTCTACATCTGAGGGCAAAGAGCTCGTGCAGCATAATATTCTCATTTCAGCCACCCCGCCTGCAGTTTCTTCCTTGCAGAAAAATCTTTCCCAGTGTACTTCTGTAAAATGCTGCAAAATAGTGGGACAGAAGATTTTGGTTTAGGGTTCACTTTAAAGGGGCATAGGTACAGGCATGTGGGCATGTTTAGAGACAGTGTTAGAGTTCAGGTTAGAGTTAAGGCTGCTTGAGGATTCGGGTTATGGTAAGGTTGTGGATCAAATGTAGGGTGAGTGTGAGGTTGAAGGTAAGAGTAGGGTTTAGTGCTTAAGGATGAATGAACCTATTGTCTCATTTAGGCTTATGGTACACTTGACTGTTAAGGTATGGGTTGAGGTTAATATTTGTGTGAGGGTTAGAAAGTGTGCTAGGTAAAGAGTTGGGGTCAGGCTTGCTCCTTGTGTGTTACATCCGTTTTGGTTGTGGATAAGTTTAGCTCTCTGTCTAGTTTCAGGGATTGGATTACATTAACGGTGATATGGAGGCTTGGATTGAAGGTGATGGATAGAGTTGTTAGGTTCAGGCAAAGGGTGACTGTTAGGATTAAGGTTAGTTGTAGGGGGAGCTGCATGTTCACATCAGATTTGGGGTTAGGATTAGGCTTAGCCTTAAGGTAGACATATGGTTAGGGTTAGAGCTTGGTTTAGGGTGAGCCTTAGGTTAGGGTTCAGTTTAAGCTTAGGAGTATACAGAATTAGACCTAGGCTTAGGGTTACACCTCTTTTAAGGTTTAGACTTAGGGCTAGGCTTTGACCTAGGTTAGGGTTAGGATTAAGGTTGGTTTTAGGATAGGATTAAGGTTTGAGGTTTCATTTAAGTGTTGGATTATTGGAAGTACATCTGCTCTCCCTGGTTTTCCTTCACGATCACAATGTTTCTGAGATTCATGGTTTAAGGAAAATCTTGCTTCTTGCCGGTTTCAAGGCAATATGGCGCCACCGGCAGTTTGTTTTTCCGTCAAACTTACGCTCGCTCTTTGAGAATCTTGGGTCTTTGGGAAAGCCGTGAGTCCAGCAAGATTTTTCAGTTCAAGTGTGCCCCAAGCAGTGGGTTCTACCTCTGAGCAATACAGCCCATGGAATTCCTGAGAATCTGGAACCTGCTATGAAGGTCAGCCTGCGTTTTATTCACACGGAAGAAGCTCCTTCCAGGTTCCCAAGCCTCTGTGCACTGAAGCTTCCAGCAATGTCATGTATCACAGGTCAACAGTGCTTCTCTGTGTTTCACTGGTCTAGAGTAAAGGGTGAAGCGCCTGGGTTCCCGTGCTTCACTACTGTATGGCCTCAAGATGATATTTGTAGGCACAACGGCAAATCCATCGGTGGCAATTCTCTCATATTGTCATTGCGATGGGAAGATTCCTTATTCGCTAGGAAATGTTTTACCGTGGAAGACGGGTCACCACAGAGCAGACTCTTTGTGTTAAGACAAAGTTTGCTGAATTTACCTGCCAGCAGTTGCGTGTCCAACCTTTCTTTTAAGGTCGATGGAGACGCACGAGTGTAAGGAGAACGGTGAAAGGTGGCCGTTCATAACTCAGGATCATCAGAAACGGCAGAGTAAATTTTAGGGACATAGATGTAGCACAGCTGAGAAAACTTCACGCAGGGACTTCAGTGAACTCGCCTTACAATGCTGAGGCCTGACACGCCTAGTGCCTGAGGGCAACCAGTCTCCTGCCCTAGGTAGTTTTGTTGAGCATGCTTCCCTTAGGTGGTGCCTTTTCTCTCCCAGCAATATTGCTCCGTGAAATTCTGCCAATGATGAAAACTATTTGCCAGGGTTATGTAGTTTTACATCATTGGCCTCCTCTTAGAAGTACAAATGCTTTCCAACACGGGTGCTGCCTCCCTGAGTTTTCCTTTGTCTTGGATCAATCTATGCAGATTCCTGTGCTGAATAAGTGATGGGCTGGCACAGCTGGGTGCTTGTCATATAGCCAGCACAATCAGCAACTTCCTTTGTCAAGACCCACCTGGCTTGATCAAGGTTCCTTATTCCCGTGAAAACGATTTTTATCCAAATTCTAGAGGAGCACCAGTGTGCCTCTGGGAGCTACACCCGGGCCTGCTGAACAGAGGCTCCGGAGTTTTCATTTTCTGACTAAAATTCAACAAGGAATTTCATGGATCTAAGGAAACCATGAATTTTGGACGTACTAGATTCTCACATCTTCATTGTCTAATGGAAGCTTAAGTTTCCCAGTCTGATCCGGCTGCCACTTCATTTCTGGCAATGACCATTCAATTGTGGACGTTCAGCCTTCTTCGGAATTCTCTTATACCGGCATGTCCCAGCGCCACATTAAGACCACTTGGTGCAGGTTTATGTGACTCAGGACAACTCTTTATTTCAGGAGTCTAGAACAAAGGGAATTCACAGTGGTTGGTGATCACTTATTAAAGTCCCGTTTGTCTATAAAGCCCACTGATGACACTTCTACATCTGAGGGCAAAGAGCTCGTGCAGCATAATATTCTCATTTCAGCCACCCCGCCTGCAGTTTCTTCCTTGCAGAAAAATCTTTCCCAGTGTACTTCTGTAAAATGCTGCAAAATAGTGGGACAGAAGATTTTGGTTTAGGGTTCACTTTAAAGGGGCATAGGTACAGGCATGTGGGCATGTTTAGAGACAGTGTTAGAGTTCAGGTTAGAGTTAAGGCTGCTTGAGGATTCGGGTTATGGTAAGGTTGTGGATCAAATGTAGGGTGAGTGTGAGGTTGAAGGTAAGAGTAGGGTTTAGTGCTTAAGGATGAATGAACCTATTGTCTCATTTAGGCTTATGGTACACTTGACTGTTAAGGTATGGGTTGAGGTTAATATTTGTGTGAGGGTTAGAAAGTGTGCTAGGTAAAGAGTTGGGGTCAGGCTTGCTCCTTGTGTGTTACATCCGTTTTGGTTGTGGATAAGTTTAGCTCTCTGTCTAGTTTCAGGGATTGGATTACATTAACGGTGATATGGAGGCTTGGATTGAAGGTGATGGATAGAGTTGTTAGGTTCAGGCAAAGGGTGACTGTTAGGATTAAGGTTAGTTGTAGGGGGAGCTGCATGTTCACATCAGATTTGGGGTTAGGATTAGGCTTAGCCTTAAGGTAGACATATGGTTAGGGTTAGAGCTTGGTTTAGGGTGAGCCTTAGGTTAGGGTTCAGTTTAAGCTTAGGAGTATACAGAATTAGACCTAGGCTTAGGGTTACACCTCTTTTAAGGTTTAGACTTAGGGCTAGGTTTTGACCTAGGTTAGGGTTAGGATTAAGGTTGGTTTTAGGATAGGATTAAGGTTTGAGGTTTCATTTAAGTGTTGGATTATTGGAAGTACATCTGCTCTCCCTGGTTTTCCTTCACGATCACAATGTTTCTGAGATTCATGGTTTAAGGAAAATCTTGCTTCTTGCCGGTTTCAAGGCAATATGGCGCCACCGGCAGTTTGTTTTTCCGTCAAACTTACGCTCGCTCTTTGAGAATCTTGGGTCTTTGGGAAAGCCGTGAGTCCAGCAAGATTTTTCAGTTCAAGTGTGCCCCAAGCAGTGGGTTCTACCTCTGAGCAATACAGCCCATGGAATTCCTGAGAATCTGGAACCTGCTATGAAGGTCAGCCTGCGTTTTATTCACACGGAAGAAGCTCCTTCCAGGTTCCCAAGCCTCTGTGCACTGAAGCTTCCAGCAATGTCATGTATCACAGGTCAACAGTGCTTCTCTGTGTTTCACTGGTCTAGAGTAAAGGGTGAAGCGCCTGGGTTCCCGTGCTTCACTACTGTATGGCCTCAAGATGATATTTGTAGGCACAACGGCAAATCCATCGGTGGCAATTCTCTCATATTGTCATTGCGATGGGAAGATTTCTTATTCGCTAGGAAATGTTTTACCGTGGAAGACGGGTCACCACAGAGCAGACTCTTTGTGTTAAGACAAAGTTTGCTGAATTTACCTGCCAGCAGTTGCGTGTCCAACCTTTCTTTTAAGGTCGATGGAGACGCACGAGTGTAAGGAGAACGGTGAAAGGTGGCCGTTCATAACTCAGGATCATCAGAAACGGCAGAGTAAATTTTAGGGACATAGATGTAGCACAGCTGAGAAAACTTCACGCAGGGACTTCAGTGAACTCGCCTTACAATGCTGAGGCCTGACACGCCTAGTGCCTGAGGGCAACCAGTCTCCTGCCCTAGGTAGTTTTGTTGAGCATGCTTCCCTTAGGTGGTGCCTTTTCTCTCCCAGCAATATTGCTCCGTGAAATTCTGCCAATGATGAAAACTATTTGCCAGGGTTATGTAGTTTTACATCATTGGCCTCCTCTTAGAAGTACAAATGCTTTCCAACACGGGTGCTGCCTCCCTGAGTTTTCCTTTGTCTTGGATCAATCTATGCAGATTCCTGTGCTGAATAAGTGATGGGCTGGCACAGCTGGGTGCTTGTCATATAGCCAGCACAATCAGCAACTTCCTTTGTCAAGACCCACCTGGCTTGATCAAGGTTCCTTATTCCCGTGAAAACGATTTTTATCCAAATTCTAGAGGAGCACCAGTGTGCCTCTGGGAGCTACACCCGGGCCTGCTGAACAGAGGCTCCGGAGTTTTCATTTTCTGACTAAAATTCAACAAGGAATTTCATGGATCTAAGGAAACCATGAATTTTGGACGTACTAGATTCTCACATCTTCATTGTCTAATGGAAGCTTAAGTTTCCCAGTCTGATCCGGCTGCCACTTCATTTCTGGCAATGACCATTCAATTGTGGACGTTCAGCCTTCTTCGGAATTCTCTTATACCGGCATGTCCCAGCGCCACATTAAGACCACTTGGTGCAGGTTTATGTGACTCAGGACAACTCTTTATTTCAGGAGTCTAGAACAAAGGGAATTCACAGTGGTTGGTGATCACTTATTAAAGTCCCGTTTGTCTATAAAGCCCACTGATGACACTTCTACATCTGAGGGCAAAGAGCTCGTGCAGCATAATATTCTCATTTCAGCCACCCCGCCTGCAGTTTCTTCCTTGCAGAAAAATCTTTCCCAGTGTACTTCTGTAAAATGCTGCAAAATAGTGGGACAGAAGATTTTGGTTTAGGGTTCACTTTAAAGGGGCATAGGTACAGGCATGTGGGCATGTTTAGAGACAGTGTTAGAGTTCAGGTTAGAGTTAAGGCTGCTTGAGGATTCGGGTTATGGTAAGGTTGTGGATCAAATGTAGGGTGAGTGTGAGGTTGAAGGTAAGAGTAGGGTTTAGTGCTTAAGGATGAATGAACCTATTGTCTCATTTAGGCTTATGGTACACTTGACTGTTAAGGTATGGGTTGAGGTTAATATTTGTGTGAGGGTTAGAAAGTGTGCTAGGTAAAGAGTTGGGGTCAGGCTTGCTCCTTGTGTGTTACATCCGTTTTGGTTGTGGATAAGTTTAGCTCTCTGTCTAGTTTCAGGGATTGGATTACATTAACGGTGATATGGAGGCTTGGATTGAAGGTGATGGATAGAGTTGTTAGGTTCAGGCAAAGGGTGACTGTTAGGATTAAGGTTAGTTGTAGGGGGAGCTGCATGTTCACATCAGATTTGGGGTTAGGATTAGGCTTAGCCTTAAGGTAGACATATGGTTAGGGTTAGAGCTTGGTTTAGGGTGAGCCTTAGGTTAGGGTTCAGTTTATGCTTAGGAGTATACAGAATTAGACCTAGGCTTAGGGTTACACCTCTTTTAAGGTTTAGACTTAGGGCTAGGCTTTGACCTAGGTTAGGGTTAGGATTAAGGTTGGTTTTAGGATAGGATTAAGGTTTGAGGTTTCATTTAAGTGTTGGATTATTGGAAGTACATCTGCTCTCCCTGGTTTTCCTTCACGATCACAATGTTTCTGAGATTCATGGTTTAAGGAAAATCTTGCTTCTTGCCGGTTTCAAGGCAATATGGCGCCACCGGCAGTTTGTTTTTCCGTCAAACTTACGCTCGCTCTTTGAGAATCTTGGGTCTTTGGGAAAGCCGTGAGTCCAGCAAGATTTTTCAGTTCAAGTGTGCCCCAAGCAGTGGGTTCTACCTCTGAGCAATACAGCCCATGGAATTCCTGAGAATCTGGAACCTGCTATGAAGGTCAGCCTGCGTTTTATTCACACGGAAGAAGCTCCTTCCAGGTTCCCAAGCCTCTGTGCACTGAAGCTTCCAGCAATGTCATGTATCACAGGTCAACAGTGCTTCTCTGTGTTTCACTGGTCTAGAGTAAAGGGTGAAGCGCCTGGGTTCCCGTGCTTCACTACTGTATGGCCTCAAGATGATATTTGTAGGCACAACGGCAAATCCATCGGTGGCAATTCTCTCATATTGTCATTGCGATGGGAAGATTCCTTATTCGCTAGGAAATGTTTTACCGTGGAAGACGGGTCACCACAGAGCAGACTCTTTGTGTTAAGACAAAGTTTGCTGAATTTACCTGCCAGCAGTTGCGTGTCCAACCTTTCTTTTAAGGTCGATGGAGACGCACGAGTGTAAGGAGAACGGTGAAAGGTGGCCGTTCATAACTCAGGATCATCAGAAACGGCAGAGTAAATTTTAGGGACATAGATGTAGCACAGCTGAGAAAACTTCACGCAGGGACTTCAGTGAACTCGCCTTACAATGCTGAGGCCTGACACGCCTAGTGCCTGAGGGCAACCAGTCTCCTGCCCTAGGTAGTTTTGTTGAGCATGCTTCCCTTAGGTGGTGCCTTTTCTCTCCCAGCAATATTGCTCCGTGAAATTCTGCCAATGATGAAAACTATTTGCCAGGGTTATGTAGTTTTACATCATTGGCCTCCTCTTAGAAGTACAAATGCTTTCCAACACGGGTGCTGCCTCCCTGAGTTTTCCTTTGTCTTGGATCAATCTATGCAGATTCCTGTGCTGAATAAGTGATGGGCTGGCACAGCTGGGTGCTTGTCATATAGCCAGCACAATCAGCAACTTCCTTTGTCAAGACCCACCTGGCTTGATCAAGGTTCCTTATTCCCGTGAAAACGATTTTTATCCAAATTCTAGAGGAGCACCAGTGTGCCTCTGGGAGCTACACCCGGGCCTGCTGAACAGAGGCTCCGGAGTTTTCATTTTCTGACTAAAATTCAACAAGGAATTTCATGGATCTAAGGAAACCATGAATTTTGGACGTACTAGATTCTCACATCTTCATTGTCTAATGGAAGCTTAAGTTTCCCAGTCTGATCCGGCTGCCACTTCATTTCTGGCAATGACCATTCAATTGTGGACGTTCAGCCTTCTTCGGAATTCTCTTATACCGGCATGTCCCAGCGCCACATTAAGACCACTTGGTGCAGGTTTATGTGACTCAGGACAACTCTTTATTTCAGGAGTCTAGAACAAAGGGAATTCACAGTGGTTGGTGATCACTTATTAAAGTCCCGTTTGTCTATAAAGCCCACTGATGACACTTCTACATCTGAGGGCAAAGAGCTCGTGCAGCATAATATTCTCATTTCAGCCACCCCGCCTGCAGTTTCTTCCTTGCAGAAAAATCTTTCCCAGTGTACTTCTGTAAAATGCTGCAAAATAGTGGGACAGAAGATTTTGGTTTAGGGTTCACTTTAAAGGGGCATAGGTACAGGCATGTGGGCATGTTTAGAGACAGTGTTAGAGTTCAGGTTAGAGTTAAGGCTGCTTGAGGATTCGGGTTATGGTAAGGTTGTGGATCAAATGTAGGGTGAGTGTGAGGTTGAAGGTAAGAGTAGGGTTTAGTGCTTAAGGATGAATGAACCTATTGTCTCATTTAGGCTTATGGTACACTTGACTGTTAAGGTATGGGTTGAGGTTAATATTTGTGTGAGGGTTAGAAAGTGTGCTAGGTAAAGAGTTGGGGTCAGGCTTGCTCCTTGTGTGTTACATCCGTTTTGGTTGTGGATAAGTTTAGCTCTCTGTCTAGTTTCAGGGATTGGATTACATTAACGGTGATATGGAGGCTTGGATTGAAGGTGATGGATAGAGTTGTTAGGTTCAGGCAAAGGGTGACTGTTAGGATTAAGGTTAGTTGTAGGGGGAGCTGCATGTTCACATCAGATTTGGGGTTAGGATTAGGCTTAGCCTTAAGGTAGACATATGGTTAGGGTTAGAGCTTGGTTTAGGGTGAGCCTTAGGTTAGGGTTCAGTTTATGCTTAGGAGTATACAGAATTAGACCTAGGCTTAGGGTTACACCTCTTTTAAGGTTTAGACTTAGGGCTAGGCTTTGACCTAGGTTAGGGTTAGGATTAAGGTTGGTTTTAGGATAGGATTAAGGTTTGAGGTTTCATTTAAGTGTTGGATTATTGGAAGTACATCTGCTCTCCCTGGTTTTCCTTCACGATCACAATGTTTCTGAGATTCATGGTTTAAGGAAAATCTTGCTTCTTGCCGGTTTCAAGGCAATATGGCGCCACCGGCAGTTTGTTTTTCCGTCAAACTTACGCTCGCTCTTTGAGAATCTTGGGTCTTTGGGAAAGCCGTGAGTCCAGCAAGATTTTTCAGTTCAAGTGTGCCCCAAGCAGTGGGTTCTACCTCTGAGCAATACAGCCCATGGAATTCCTGAGAATCTGGAACCTGCTATGAAGGTCAGCCTGCGTTTTATTCACACGGAAGAAGCTCCTTCCAGGTTCCCAAGCCTCTGTGCACTGAAGCTTCCAGCAATGTCATGTATCACAGGTCAACAGTGCTTCTCTGTGTTTCACTGGTCTAGAGTAAAGGGTGAAGCGCCTGGGTTCCCGTGCTTCACTACTGTATGGCCTCAAGATGATATTTGTAGGCACAACGGCAAATCCATCGGTGGCAATTCTCTCATATTGTCATTGCGATGGGAAGATTCCTTATTCGCTAGGAAATGTTTTACCGTGGAAGACGGGTCACCACAGAGCAGACTCTTTGTGTTAAGACAAAGTTTGCTGAATTTACCTGCCAGCAGTTGCGTGTCCAACCTTTCTTTTAAGGTCGATGGAGACGCACGAGTGTAAGGAGAACGGTGAAAGGTGGCCGTTCATAACTCAGGATCATCAGAAACGGCAGAGTAAATTTTAGGGACATAGATGTAGCACAGCTGAGAAAACTTCACGCAGGGACTTCAGTGAACTCGCCTTACAATGCTGAGGCCTGACACGCCTAGTGCCTGAGGGCAACCAGTCTCCTGCCCTAGGTAGTTTTGTTGAGCATGCTTCCCTTAGGTGGTGCCTTTTCTCTCCCAGCAATATTGCTCCGTGAAATTCTGCCAATGATGAAAACTATTTGCCAGGGTTATGTAGTTTTACATCATTGGCCTCCTCTTAGAAGTACAAATGCTTTCCAACATGGGTGCTGCCTCCCTGAGTTTTCCTTTGTCTTGGATCAATCTATGCAGATTCCTGTGCTGAATAAGTGATGGGCTGGCACAGCTGGGTGCTTGTCATATAGCCAGCACAATCAGCAACTTCCTTTGTCAAGACCCACCTGGCTTGATCAAGGTTCCTTATTCCCGTGAAAACGATTTTTATCCAAATTCTAGAGGAGCACCAGTGTGCCTCTGGGAGCTACACCCGGGCCTGCTGAACAGAGGCTCCGGAGTTTTCATTTTCTGACTAAAATTCAACAAGGAATTTCATGGATCTAAGGAAACCATGAATTTTGGACGTACTAGATTCTCACATCTTCATTGTCTAATGGAAGCTTAAGTTTCCCAGTCTGATCCGGCTGCCACTTCATTTCTGGCAATGACCATTCAATTGTGGACGTTCAGCCTTCTTCGGAATTCTCTTATACCGGCATGTCCCAGCGCCACATTAAGACCACTTGGTGCAGGTTTATGTGACTCAGGACAACTCTTTATTTCAGGAGTCTAGAACAAAGGGAATTCACAGTGGTTGGTGATCACTTATTAAAGTCCCGTTTGTCTATAAAGCCCACTGATGACACTTCTACATCTGAGGGCAAAGAGCTCGTGCAGCATAATATTCTCATTTCAGCCACCCCGCCTGCAGTTTCTTCCTTGCAGAAAAATCTTTCCCAGTGTACTTCTGTAAAATGCTGCAAAATAGTGGGACAGAAGATTTTGGTTTAGGGTTCACTTTAAAGGGGCATAGGTACAGGCATGTGGGCATGTTTAGAGACAGTGTTAGAGTTCAGGTTAGAGTTAAGGCTGCTTGAGGATTCGGGTTATGGTAAGGTTGTGGATCAAATGTAGGGTGAGTGTGAGGTTGAAGGTAAGAGTAGGGTTTAGTGCTTAAGGATGAATGAACCTATTGTCTCATTTAGGCTTATGGTACACTTGACTGTTAAGGTATGGGTTGAGGTTAATATTTGTGTGAGGGTTAGAAAGTGTGCTAGGTAAAGAGTTGGGGTCAGGCTTGCTCCTTGTGTGTTACATCCGTTTTGGTTGTGGATAAGTTTAGCTCTCTGTCTAGTTTCAGGGATTGGATTACATTAACGGTGATATGGAGGCTTGGATTGAAGGTGATGGATAGAGTTGTTAGGTTCAGGCAAAGGGTGACTGTTAGGATTAAGGTTAGTTGTAGGGGGAGCTGCATGTTCACATCAGATTTGGGGTTAGGATTAGGCTTAGCCTTAAGGTAGACATATGGTTAGGGTTAGAGCTTGGTTTAGGGTGAGCCTTAGGTTAGGGTTCAGTTTAAGCTTAGGAGTATACAGAATTAGACCTAGGCTTAGGGTTACACCTCTTTTAAGGTTTAGACTTAGGGCTAGGTTTTGACCTAGGTTAGGGTTAGGATTAAGGTTGGTTTTAGGATAGGATTAAGGTTTGAGGTTTCATTTAAGTGTTGGATTATTGGAAGTACATCTGCTCTCCCTGGTTTTCCTTCACGATCACAATGTTTCTGAGATTCATGGTTTAAGGAAAATCTTGCTTCTTGCCGGTTTCAAGGCAATATGGCGCCACCGGCAGTTTGTTTTTCCGTCAAACTTACGCTCGCTCTTTGAGAATCTTGGGTCTTTGGGAAAGCCGTGAGTCCAGCAAGATTTTTCAGTTCAAGTGTGCCCCAAGCAGTGGGTTCTACCTCTGAGCAATACAGCCCATGGAATTCCTGAGAATCTGGAACCTGCTATGAAGGTCAGCCTGCGTTTTATTCACACGGAAGAAGCTCCTTCCAGGTTCCCAAAGCCTCTGTGCACTGAAGCTTCCAGCAATGTCATGTATCACAGGTCAACAGTGCTTCTCTGTGTTTCACTGGTCTAGAGTAAAGGGTGAAGCGCCTGGGTTCCCGTGCTTCACTACTGTATGGCCTCAAGATGATATTTGTAGGCACAACGGCAAATCCATCGGTGGCAATTCTCTCATATTGTCATTGCGATGGGAAGATTTCTTATTCGCTAGGAAATGTTTTACCGTGGAAGACGGGTCACCACAGAGCAGACTCTTTGTGTTAAGACAAAGTTTGCTGAATTTACCTGCCAGCAGTTGCGTGTCCAACCTTTCTTTTAAGGTCGATGGAGACGCACGAGTGTAAGGAGAACGGTGAAAGGTGGCCGTTCATAACTCAGGATCATCAGAAACGGCAGAGTAAATTTTAGGGACATAGATGTAGCACAGCTGAGAAAACTTCACGCAGGGACTTCAGTGAACTCGCCTTACAATGCTGAGGCCTGACACGCCTAGTGCCTGAGGGCAACCAGTCTCCTGCCCTAGGTAGTTTTGTTGAGCATGCTTCCCTTAGGTGGTGCCTTTTCTCTCCCAGCAATATTGCTCCGTGAAATTCTGCCAATGATGAAAACTATTTGCCAGGGTTATGTAGTTTTACATCATTGGCCTCCTCTTAGAAGTACAAATGCTTTCCAACATGGGTGCTGCCTCCCTGAGTTTTCCTTTGTCTTGGATCAATCTATGCAGATTCCTGTGCTGAATAAGTGATGGGCTGGCACAGCTGGGTGCTTGTCATATAGCCAGCACAATCAGCAACTTCCTTTGTCAAGACCCACCTGGCTTGATCAAGGTTCCTTATTCCCGTGAAAACGATTTTTATCCAAATTCTAGAGGAGCACCAGTGTGCCTCTGGGAGCTACACCCGGGCCTGCTGAACAGAGGCTCCGGAGTTTTCATTTTCTGACTAAAATTCAACAAGGAATTTCATGGATCTAAGGAAACCATGAATTTTGGACGTACTAGATTCTCACATCTTCATTGTCTAATGGAAGCTTAAGTTTCCCAGTCTGATCCGGCTGCCACTTCATTTCTGGCAATGACCATTCAATTGTGGACGTTCAGCCTTCTTCGGAATTCTCTTATACCGGCATGTCCCAGCGCCACATTAAGACCACTTGGTGCAGGTTTATGTGACTCAGGACAACTCTTTATTTCAGGAGTCTAGAACAAAGGGAATTCACAGTGGTTGGTGATCACTTATTAAAGTCCCGTTTGTCTATAAAGCCCACTGATGACACTTCTACATCTGAGGGCAAAGAGCTCGTGCAGCATAATATTCTCATTTCAGCCACCCCGCCTGCAGTTTCTTCCTTGCAGAAAAATCTTTCCCAGTGTACTTCTGTAAAATGCTGCAAAATAGTGGGACAGAAGATTTTGGTTTAGGGTTCACTTTAAAGGGGCATAGGTACAGGCATGTGGGCATGTTTAGAGACAGTGTTAGAGTTCAGGTTAGAGTTAAGGCTGCTTGAGGATTCGGGTTATGGTAAGGTTGTGGATCAAATGTAGGGTGAGTGTGAGGTTGAAGGTAAGAGTAGGGTTTAGTGCTTAAGGATGAATGAACCTATTGTCTCATTTAGGCTTATGGTACACTTGACTGTTAAGGTATGGGTTGAGGTTAATATTTGTGTGAGGGTTAGAAAGTGTGCTAGGTAAAGAGTTGGGGTCAGGCTTGCTCCTTGTGTGTTACATCCGTTTTGGTTGTGGATAAGTTTAGCTCTCTGTCTAGTTTCAGGGATTGGATTACATTAACGGTGATATGGAGGCTTGGATTGAAGGTGATGGATAGAGTTGTTAGGTTCAGGCAAAGGGTGACTGTTAGGATTAAGGTTAGTTGTAGGGGGAGCTGCATGTTCACATCAGATTTGGGGTTAGGATTAGGCTTAGCCTTAAGGTAGACATATGGTTAGGGTTAGAGCTTGGTTTAGGGTGAGCCTTAGGTTAGGGTTCAGTTTAAGCTTAGGAGTATACAGAATTAGACCTAGGCTTAGGGTTACACCTCTTTTAAGGTTTAGACTTAGGGCTAGGTTTTGACCTAGGTTAGGGTTAGGATTAAGGTTGGTTTTAGGATAGGATTAAGGTTTGAGGTTTCATTTAAGTGTTGGATTATTGGAAGTACATCTGCTCTCCCTGGTTTTCCTTCACGATCACAATGTTTCTGAGATTCATGGTTTAAGGAAAATCTTGCTTCTTGCCGGTTTCAAGGCAATATGGCGCCACCGGCAGTTTGTTTTTCCGTCAAACTTACGCTCGCTCTTTGAGAATCTTGGGTCTTTGGGAAAGCCGTGAGTCCAGCAAGATTTTTCAGTTCAAGTGTGCCCCAAGCAGTGGGTTCTACCTCTGAGCAATACAGCCCATGGAATTCCTGAGAATCTGGAACCTGCTATGAAGGTCAGCCTGCGTTTTATTCACACGGAAGAAGCTCCTTCCAGGTTCCCAAGCCTCTGTGCACTGAAGCTTCCAGCAATGTCATGTATCACAGGTCAACAGTGCTTCTCTGTGTTTCACTGGTCTAGAGTAAAGGGTGAAGCGCCTGGGTTCCCGTGCTTCACTACTGTATGGCCTCAAGATGATATTTGTAGGCACAACGGCAAATCCATCGGTGGCAATTCTCTCATATTGTCATTGCGATGGGAAGATTTCTTATTCGCTAGGAAATGTTTTACCGTGGAAGACGGGTCACCACAGAGCAGACTCTTTGTGTTAAGACAAAGTTTGCTGAATTTACCTGCCAGCAGTTGCGTGTCCAACCTTTCTTTTAAGGTCGATGGAGACGCACGAGTGTAAGGAGAACGGTGAAAGGTGGCCGTTCATAACTCAGGATCATCAGAAACGGCAGAGTAAATTTTAGGGACATAGATGTAGCACAGCTGAGAAAACTTCACGCAGGGACTTCAGTGAACTCGCCTTACAATGCTGAGGCCTGACACGCCTAGTGCCTGAGGGCAACCAGTCTCCTGCCCTAGGTAGTTTTGTTGAGCATGCTTCCCTTAGGTGGTGCCTTTTCTCTCCCAGCAATATTGCTCCGTGAAATTCTGCCAATGATGAAAACTATTTGCCAGGGTTATGTAGTTTTACATCATTGGCCTCCTCTTAGAAGTACAAATGCTTTCCAACACGGGTGCTGCCTCCCTGAGTTTTCCTTTGTCTTGGATCAATCTATGCAGATTCCTGTGCTGAATAAGTGATGGGCTGGCACAGCTGGGTGCTTGTCATATAGCCAGCACAATCAGCAACTTCCTTTGTCAAGACCCACCTGGCTTGATCAAGGTTCCTTATTCCCGTGAAAACGATTTTTATCCAAATTCTAGAGGAGCACCAGTGTGCCTCTGGGAGCTACACCCGGGCCTGCTGAACAGAGGCTCCGGAGTTTTCATTTTCTGACTAAAATTCAACAAGGAATTTCATGGATCTAAGGAAACCATGAATTTTGGACGTACTAGATTCTCACATCTTCATTGTCTAATGGAAGCTTAAGTTTCCCAGTCTGATCCGGCTGCCACTTCATTTCTGGCAATGACCATTCAATTGTGGACGTTCAGCCTTCTTCGGAATTCTCTTATACCGGCATGTCCCAGCGCCACATTAAGACCACTTGGTGCAGGTTTATGTGACTCAGGACAACTCTTTATTTCAGGAGTCTAGAACAAAGGGAATTCACAGTGGTTGGTGATCACTTATTAAAGTCCCGTTTGTCTATAAAGCCCACTGATGACACTTCTACATCTGAGGGCAAAGAGCTCGTGCAGCATAATATTCTCATTTCAGCCACCCCGCCTGCAGTTTCTTCCTTGCAGAAAAATCTTTCCCAGTGTACTTCTGTAAAATGCTGCAAAATAGTGGGACAGAAGATTTTGGTTTAGGGTTCACTTTAAAGGGGCATAGGTACAGGCATGTGGGCATGTTTAGAGACAGTGTTAGAGTTCAGGTTAGAGTTAAGGCTGCTTGAGGATTCGGGTTATGGTAAGGTTGTGGATCAAATGTAGGGTGAGTGTGAGGTTGAAGGTAAGAGTAGGGTTTAGTGCTTAAGGATGAATGAACCTATTGTCTCATTTAGGCTTATGGTACACTTGACTGTTAAGGTATGGGTTGAGGTTAATATTTGTGTGAGGGTTAGAAAGTGTGCTAGGTAAAGAGTTGGGGTCAGGCTTGCTCCTTGTGTGTTACATCCGTTTTGGTTGTGGATAAGTTTAGCTCTCTGTCTAGTTTCAGGGATTGGATTACATTAACGGTGATATGGAGGCTTGGATTGAAGGTGATGGATAGAGTTGTTAGGTTCAGGCAAAGGGTGACTGTTAGGATTAAGGTTAGTTGTAGGGGGAGCTGCATGTTCACATCAGATTTGGGGTTAGGATTAGGCTTAGCCTTAAGGTAGACATATGGTTAGGGTTAGAGCTTGGTTTAGGGTGAGCCTTAGGTTAGGGTTCAGTTTAAGCTTAGGAGTATACAGAATTAGACCTAGGCTTAGGGTTACACCTCTTTTAAGGTTTAGACTTAGGGCTAGGTTTTGACCTAGGTTAGGGTTAGGATTAAGGTTGGTTTTAGGATAGGATTTAAGTTTGAGGTTTCAATTAAGTGTTGGATTATTGGAAGTACATCTGCTCTCCCTGGTTTTCCTTCACGATCACAATGTTTCTGAGATTCATGGTTTAAGGAAAATCTTGCTTCTTGCCGGTTTCAAGGCAATATGGCGCCACCGGCAGTTTGTTTTTCCGTCAAACTTACGCTCGCTCTTTGAGAATCTTGGGTCTTTGGGAAAGCCGTGAGTCCAGCAAGATTTTTCAGTTCAAGTGTGCCCCAAGCAGTGGGTTCTACCTCTGAGCAATACAGCCCATGGAATTCCTGAGAATCTGGAACCTGCTATGAAGGTCAGCCTGCGTTTTATTCACACGGAAGAAGCTCCTTCCAGGTTCCCAAGCCTCTGTGCACTGAAGCTTCCAGCAATGTCATGTATCACAGGTCAACAGTGCTTCTCTGTGTTTCACTGGTCTAGAGTAAAGGGTGAAGCGCCTGGGTTCCCGTGCTTCACTACTGTATGGCCTCAAGATGATATTTGTAGGCACAACGGCAAATCCATCGGTGGCAATTCTCTCATATTGTCATTGCGATGGGAAGATTTCTTATTCGCTAGGAAATGTTTTACCGTGGAAGACGGGTCACCACAGAGCAGACTCTTTGTGTTAAGACAAAGTTTGCTGAATTTACCTGCCAGCAGTTGCGTGTCCAACCTTTCTTTTAAGGTCGATGGAGACGCACGAGTGTAAGGAGAACGGTGAAAGGTGGCCGTTCATAACTCAGGATCATCAGAAACGGCAGAGTAAATTTTAGGGACATAGATGTAGCACAGCTGAGAAAACTTCACGCAGGGACTTCAGTGAACTCGCCTTACAATGCTGAGGCCTGACACGCCTAGTGCCTGAGGGCAACCAGTCTCCTGCCCTAGGTAGTTTTGTTGAGCATGCTTCCCTTAGGTGGTGCCTTTTCTCTCCCAGCAATATTGCTCCGTGAAATTCTGCCAATGATGAAAACTATTTGCCAGGGTTATGTAGTTTTACATCATTGGCCTCCTCTTAGAAGTACAAATGCTTTCCAACATGGGTGCTGCCTCCCTGAGTTTTCCTTTGTCTTGGATCAATCTATGCAGATTCCTGTGCTGAATAAGTGATGGGCTGGCACAGCTGGGTGCTTGTCATATAGCCAGCACAATCAGCAACTTCCTTT
The DNA here is from genome assembly GCF_050624435.1 of Tenrec ecaudatus. NCBI lineage: Eukaryota > Metazoa > Chordata > Mammalia > Afrosoricida > Tenrecidae > Tenrec > Tenrec ecaudatus. Next base: position 618,627 of record NW_027457619.1, on the reverse strand, counting down.
GTCAAGACCCACCTGGCTTGATCAAGGTTCCTTATTCCCGTGAAAACGATTTTTATCCAAATTCTAGAGGAGCACCAGTGTGCCTCTGGGAGCTACACCCGGGCCTGCTGAACAGAGGCTCCGGAGTTTTCATTTTCTGACTAAAATTCAACAAGGAATTTCATGGATCTAAGGAAACCATGAATTTTGGACGTACTAGATTCTCACATCTTCATTGTCTAATGGAAGCTTAAGTTTCCCAGTCTGATCCGGCTGCCACTTCATTTCTGGCAATGACCATTCAATTGTGGACGTTCAGCCTTCTTCGGAATTCTCTTATACCGGCATGTCCCAGCGCCACATTAAGACCACTTGGTGCAGGTTTATGTGACTCAGGACAACTCTTTATTTCAGGCGTCTACAACAAAGGGAATTCATAGAGGTTGATGATCACTTATTAAAGTCCCGTTTGTCTATAAAGCCCACTGATGACACTTCTACATCTGAGGGCAAAGAGCTCGTGCAGCATAATATTCTCATTTCAGCCACCCCGCCTGCAGTTTCTTCCTTGCAGAAAAATCTTTCCCAGTGTACTTCTGTAAAATGCTGCAAAATAGTGGGACAGAAGATTTTGGTTTAGGGTTCACTTTAAAGGGGCATAGGTACAGGCATGTGGGCATGTTTAGAGACAGTGTTAGAGTTCAGGTTAGAGTTAAGGCTGCTTGAGGATTCGGGTTATGGTAAGGTTGTGGATCAAATGTAGGGTGAGTGTGAGGTTGAAGGTAAGAGTAGGGTTTAGTGCTTAAGGATGAATGAACCTATTGTCTCATTTAGGCTTATGGTACACTTGACTGTTAAGGTATGGGTTGAGGTTAATATTTGTGTGAGGGTTAGAAAGTGTGCTAGGTAAAGAGTTGGGGTCAGGCTTGCTCCTTGTGTGTTACATCCGTTTTGGTTGTGGATAAGTTTAGCTCTCTGTCTAGTTTCAGGGATTGGATTACATTAACGGTGATATGGAGGCTTGGATTGAAGGTGATGGATAGAGTTGTTAGGTTCAGGCAAAGGGTGACTGTTAGGATTAAGGTTAGTTGTAGGGGGAGCTGCATGTTCACATCAGATTTGGGGTTAGGATTAGGCTTAGCCTTAAGGTAGACATATGGTTAGGGTTAGAGCTTGGTTTAGGGTGAGCCTTAGGTTAGGGTTCAGTTTAAGCTTAGGAGTATACAGAATTAGACCTAGGCTTAGGGTTACACCTCTTTTAAGGTTTAGACTTAGGGCTAGGTTTTGACCTAGGTTAGGGTTAGGATTAAGGTTGGTTTTAGGATAGGATTAAGGTTTGAGGTTTCATTTAAGTGTTGGATTATTGGAAGTACATCTGCTCTCCCTGGTTTTCCTTCACGATCACAATGTTTCTGAGATTCATGGTTTAAGGAAAATCTTGCTTCTTGCCGGTTTCAAGGCAATATGGCGCCACCGGCAGTTTGTTTTTCCGTCAAACTTACGCTCGCTCTTTGAGAATCTTGGGTCTTTGGGAAAGCCGTGAGTCCAGCAAGATTTTTCAGTTCAAGTGTGCCCCAAGCAGTGGGTTCTACCTCTGAGCAATACAGCCCATGGAATTCCTGAGAATCTGGAACCTGCTATGAAGGTCAGCCTGCGTTTTATTCACACGGAAGAAGCTCCTTCCAGGTTCCCAAGCCTCTGTGCACTGAAGCTTCCAGCAATGTCATGTATCACAGGTCAACAGTGCTTCTCTGTGTTTCACTGGTCTAGAGTAAAGGGTGAAGCGCCTGGGTTCCCGTGCTTCACTACTGTATGGCCTCAAGATGATATTTGTAGGCACAACGGCAAATCCATCGGTGGCAATTCTCTCATATTGTCATTGCGATGGGAAGATTTCTTATTCGCTAGGAAATGTTTTACCGTGGAAGACGGGTCACCACAGAGCAGACTCTTTGTGTTAAGACAAAGTTTGCTGAATTTACCTGCCAGCAGTTGCGTGTCCAACCTTTCTTTTAAGGTCGATGGAGACGCACGAGTGTAAGGAGAACGGTGAAAGGTGGCCGTTCATAACTCAGGATCATCAGAAACGGCAGAGTAAATTTTAGGGACATAGATGTAGCACAGCTGAGAAAACTTCACGCAGGGACTTCAGTGAACTCGCCTTACAATGCTGAGGCCTGACACGCCTAGTGCCTGAGGGCAACCAGTCTCCTGCCCTAGGTAGTTTTGTTGAGCATGCTTCCCTTAGGTGGTGCCTTTTCTCTCCCAGCAATATTGCTCCGTGAAATTCTGCCAATGATGAAAACTATTTGCCAGGGTTATGTAGTTTTACATCATTGGCCTCCTCTTAGAAGTACAAATGCTTTCCAACACGGGTGCTGCCTCCCTGAGTTTTCCTTTGTCTTGGATCAATCTATGCAGATTCCTGTGCTGAATAAGTGATGGGCTGGCACAGCTGGGTGCTTGTCATATAGCCAGCACAATCAGCAACTTCCTTTGTCAAGACCCACCTGGCTTGATCAAGGTTCCTTATTCCCGTGAAAACGATTTTTATCCAAATTCTAGAGGAGCACCAGTGTGCCTCTGGGAGCTACACCCGGGCCTGCTGAACAGAGGCTCCGGAGTTTTCATTTTCTGACTAAAATTCAACACGGAATTTCATGGACCTAAGGAAACAGTGATTTGTGGACGTACCAGATTCTCACATCTTTATTGTCTAAGGCAAGCTTAAGTTTCCCAGTGTGATCCGGCTGCCACTTCATTTCTGGCATGGCCATTCAATTGTGGAAGTTCAGCCTTCTTCGGAATTCTCTTATACCGGCATGTTCCCGCGCCACACTAAGACCACTCGGTGCAGGTTTATGTGACTCAGGACAACTCTTTATTTCAGGCGTCTACAACAAAGGGAATTCATAGAGGTTGATGATCACTTATTAAAGTCCCGTTTCTCTATAAAGCCCACTGATGACACTTCTACATCTGAGGGCAAAGAGCTCGTGCAGCATGATATTCTCATTTCAGTCACGCCGCCTGCAGTTTCTTCCTTGCAGAAAAATCTTGCCAGTGTACTTCTTTAAAATGCTTCAAAATAGTGGGACCGAAGATTTCGGTTTAGGGTTCACTTTAAAGGGGCATACGTACAGGCATGTGGGCATGTTTAGAGACAGTGTTAGAGTTCAGGTTAAAGTTACGGCTGCGTGAGGATTCGGGTTCTGGTAAGGTTGTGGATCAAATGTAGGGTGAGTGTGAGGTTGAAGGTAAGAGTAGGGTTTAGTGCTTAAGGATGAATGAACCTATTGTCTCATTTAGGCTTATGGTAAACTTGACTGTTTAGGTATGGGTTGGGGTTAATATTTGTGTGAGGGTTAGAAAGTGTGCGAGGTTAAGAGTTGGGGTCAGGCTAGCGGCTTGTGTGTTACATCCGTTTTGGTTGTGGATAAGTTTAGCTCTCTGTCTAGTTTCAGGAATTGGATTACATTAACTGTGATATGGAGGCTTGGATTGAAGGTGATGGATAGAGTTAAGTTAGGTTCAGGCGAAGGGTGACGGTTAGGAGTAAGGTTAGTTGTAGGGGGAGCTGCATGTTCACATCAGATTTGGGGTTAGGATTAGGCTTAGCCTTAGGGTAGACATAAGGTTAGGGTTAGGGCTTGGTTTAGGGTGAGCCTTAGGTTAGGGTTCAGTTTAAGCTTAGGAGTATACAAAATTAGACCTAGGCTTAGGGATACACCTCTTTTTAGGTTTAGACCTAGGGCTAGGTTTTGACCTAGGTTAGGGTTAGGATTAAGGTTGGTTTTAGGATAGGATTAAGGTTTGAGGTTTCATTTAAGTGTTGGATTATTGGAAGTACATCTGCTCTCCCTGGTTTTCCTTCACGATCACAATGTTTCTGAGATTCATGGTTTAAGGAAAATCTTGCTTCTTGCCGGTTTCAAGGCAATATGGCGCCACCGGCAGTTTGTTTTTCCGTCAAACTTACGCTCGCTCTTTGAGAATCTTGGGTCTTTGGGAAAGCCGTGAGTCCAGCAAGATTTTTCAGTTCAAGTGTGCCCCAAGCAGTGGGTTCTACCTCTGAGCAATACAGCCCATGGAATTCCTGAGAATCTGGAACCTGCTTTGAAGGTCAGCCTGCGTTTTATTCACACGGAAGAAGCTCCTTCCAGGTTCCCAAGCCTCTGTGCACTGAAGCTTCCAGCAATGTCATGTATCACAGGTCAACAGTGCTTCTCTGTGTTTCACTGGTCTAGAGTAAAGGGTGAAGCGCCTGGGTTCCCGTGCTTCACTACTGTATGGCCTCAAGATGATATTTGTAGGCACAACGGCAAATCCATCGGTGGCAATTCTCTCATATTGTCATTGCGATGGGAAGATTTCTTATTCGCTAGGAAATGTTTTACCGTGGAAGACGGGTCACCACAGAGCAGACTCTTTGTGTTAAGACAAAGTTTGCTGAATTTACCTGCCAGCAGTTGCGTGTCCAACCTTTCTTTTAAGGTCGATGGAGACGCACGAGTGTAAGGAGAACGGTGAAAGGTGGCCGTTCATAACTCAGGATCATCAGAAACGGCAGAGTAAATTTTAGGGACATAGATGTAGCACAGCTGAGAAAACTTCACGCAGGGACTTCAGTGAACTCGCCTTACAATGCTGAGGCCTGACACGCCTAGTGCCTGGGGGCAACCAGGCTCCTGCCCTAGGTAGTTTTGTTGAGCGTGCCTCCCTCAGGTGGTGCCTTTTCTCTCCCAGCAATATTGCTCCGTGAAATTCTGCCAATGATGAAAACTATTTGCCAGGGTTATGTAGTTTTACATCATTGGCCTCCTCTTAGAAGTACAAATGCTTTCCAACATGGGTGCTGCCTCCCTGAGTTTTCCTTTGTCTTGGATCAATCTATGCAGATTCCTGTGCTGAATAAGTGATGGGCTGGCACAGCTGGGTGCTTGTCATATAGCCAGCACAAGCAGCAATTTCCTTTGTCAAGACCCACCTGGCTTGATCAAGGTTCCTTATTCCCGTGAAAACGATTTTTATCCAAATTCTAGAGGAGCACCAGTGTGCCTCTGGGAGCTACACCCGGGCCTGCTGAACAGAGGCTCCGGAGTTTTCATTTTCTGACTAAAATTCAACAAGGAATTTCATGGATCTAAGGAAACCATGAATTTTGGACGTACTAGATTCTCACATCTTCATTGTCTAATGGAAGCTTAAGTTTCCCAGTCTGATCCGGCTGCCACTTCATTTCTGGCAATGAGCATTCAATTGTGGACGTTCAGCCTTCTTCGGAATTCTCTTATACCGGCATGTCCCAGCGCCACATTAAGACCACTTGGTGCAGGTTTATGTGACTCAGGACAACTCTTTATTTCAGGAGTCTAGAACAAAGGGAATTCACAGTGGTTGGTGATCACTTATTAAAGTCCCGTTTGTCTATAAAGCCCACTGATGACACTTCTACATCTGAGGGCAAAGAGCTCGTGCAGCATAATATTCTCATTTCAGCCACCCCGCCTGCAGTTTCTTCCTTGCAGAAAAATCTTTCCCAGTGTACTTCTGTAAAATGCTGCAAAATAGTGGGACAGAAGATTTTGGTTTAGGGTTCACTTCAAAGGGGCATAGGTACAGGCATGTGGGCATGTTTAGAGACAGTGTTAGAGTTCAGGTTAGAGTTAAGGCTGCTTGAGGATTCGGGTTATGGTAAGGTTGTGGATCAAATGTAGGGTGAGTGTGAGGTTGAAGGTAAGAGTAGGGTTTAGTGCTTAAGGATGAATGAACCTATTGTCTCATTTAGGCTTATGGTACACTTGACTGTTAAGGTATGGGTTGAGGTTAATATTTGTGTGAGGGTTAGAAAGTGTGCTAGGTAAAGAGTTGGGGTCAGGCTTGCTCCTTGTGTGTTACATCCGTTTTGGTTGTGGATAAGTTTAGCTCTCTGTCTAGTTTCAGGGATTGGATTACATTAACGGTGATATGGAGGCTTGGATTGAAGGTGATGGATAGAGTTGTTAGGTTCAGGCAAAGGGTGACTGTTAGGATTAAGGTTAGTTGTAGGGGGAGCTGCATGTTCACATCAGATTTGGGGTTAGGATTAGGCTTAGCCTTAAGGTAGACATATGGTTAGGGTTAGAGCTTGGTTTAGGGTGAGCCTTAGGTTAGGGTTCAGTTTAAGCTTAGGAGTATACAGAATTAGACCTAGGCTTAGGGTTACACCTCTTTTAAGGTTTAGACTTAGGGCTAGGTTTTGACCTAGGTTAGGGTTAGGATTAAGGTTGGTTTTAGGATAGGATTAAGGTTTGAGGTTTCATTTAAGTGTTGGATTATTGGAAGTACATCTGCTCTCCCTGGTTTTCCTTCACGATCACAATGTTTCTGAGATTCATGGTTTAAGGAAAATCTTGCTTCTTGCCGGTTTCAAGGCAATATGGCGCCACCGGCAGTTTGTTTTTCCGTCAAACTTACGCTCGCTCTTTGAGAATCTTGGGTCTTTGGGAAAGCCGTGAGTCCAGCAAGATTTTTCAGTTCAAGTGTGCCCCAAGCAGTGGGTTCTACCTCTGAGCAATACAGCCCATGGAATTCCTGAGAATCTGGAACCTGCTATGAAGGTCAGCCTGCGTTTTATTCACACGGAAGAAGCTCCTTCCAGGTTCCCAAGCCTCTGTGCACTGAAGCTTCCAGCAATGTCATGTATCACAGGTCAACAGTGCTTCTCTGTGTTTCACTGGTCTAGAGTAAAGGGTGAAGCGCCTGGGTTCCCGTGCTTCACTACTGTATGGCCTCAAGATGATATTTGTAGGCACAACGGCAAATCCATCGGTGGCAATTCTCTCATATTGTCATTGCGATGGGAAGATTTCTTATTCGCTAGGAAATGTTTTACCGTGGAAGACGGGTCACCACAGAGCAGACTCTTTGTGTTAAGACAAAGTTTGCTGAATTTACCTGCCAGCAGTTGCGTGTCCAACCTTTCTTTTAAGGTCGATGGAGACGCACGAGTGTAAGGAGAACGGTGAAAGGTGGCCGTTCATAACTCAGGATCATCAGAAACGGCAGAGTAAATTTTAGGGACATAGATGTAGCACAGCTGAGAAAACTTCACGCAGGGACTTCAGTGAACTCGCCTTACAATGCTGAGGCCTGACACGCCTAGTGCCTGAGGGCAACCAGTCTCCTGCCCTAGGTAGTTTTGTTGAGCATGCTTCCCTTAGGTGGTGCCTTTTCTCTCCCAGCAATATTGCTCCGTGAAATTCTGCCAATGATGAAAACTATTTGCCAGGGTTATGTAGTTTTACATCATTGGCCTCCTCTTAGAAGTACAAATGCTTTCCAACATGGGTGCTGCCTCCCTGAGTTTTCCTTTGTCTTGGATCAATCTATGCAGATTCCTGTGCTGAATAAGTGATGGGCTGGCACAGCTGGGTGCTTGTCATATAGCCAGCACAATCAGCAACTTCCTTTGTCAAGACCCACCTGGCTTGATCAAGGTTCCTTATTCCCGTGAAAACGATTTTTATCCAAATTCTAGAGGAGCACCAGTGTGCCTCTGGGAGCTACACCCGGGCCTGCTGAACAGAGGCTCCGGAGTTTTCATTTTCTGACTAAAATTCAACAAGGAATTTCATGGATCTAAGGAAACCATGAATTTTGGACGTACTAGATTCTCACATCTTCATTGTCTAATGGAAGCTTAAGTTTCCCAGTCTGATCCGGCTGCCACTTCATTTCTGGCAATGACCATTCAATTGTGGACGTTCAGCCTTCTTCGGAATTCTCTTATACCGGCATGTCCCAGCGCCACATTAAGACCACTTGGTGCAGGTTTATGTGACTCAGGACAACTCTTTATTTCAGGAGTCTAGAACAAAGGGAATTCACAGTGGTTGGTGATCACTTATTAAAGTCCCGTTTGTCTATAAAGCCCACTGATGACACTTCTACATCTGAGGGCAAAGAGCTCGTGCAGCATAATATTCTCATTTCAGCCACCCCGCCTGCAGTTTCTTCCTTGCAGAAAAATCTTTCCCAGTGTACTTCTGTAAAATGCTGCAAAATAGTGGGACAGAAGATTTTGGTTTAGGGTTCACTTTAAAGGGGCATAGGTACAGGCATGTGGGCATGTTTAGAGACAGTGTTAGAGTTCAGGTTAGAGTTAAGGCTGCTTGAGGATTCGGGTTATGGTAAGGTTGTGGATCAAATGTAGGGTGAGTGTGAGGTTGAAGGTAAGAGTAGGGTTTAGTGCTTAAGGATGAATGAACCTATTGTCTCATTTAGGCTTATGGTACACTTGACTGTTAAGGTATGGGTTGAGGTTAATATTTGTGTGAGGGTTAGAAAGTGTGCTAGGTAAAGAGTTGGGGTCAGGCTTGCTCCTTGTGTGTTACATCCGTTTTGGTTGTGGATAAGTTTAGCTCTCTGTCTAGTTTCAGGGATTGGATTACATTAACGGTGATATGGAGGCTTGGATTGAAGGTGATGGATAGAGTTGTTAGGTTCAGGCAAAGGGTGACTGTTAGGATTAAGGTTAGTTGTAGGGGGAGCTGCATGTTCACATCAGATTTGGGGTTAGGATTAGGCTTAGCCTTAAGGTAGACATATGGTTAGGGTTAGAGCTTGGTTTAGGGTGAGCCTTAGGTTAGGGTTCAGTTTAAGCTTAGGAGTATACAGAATTAGACCTAGGCTTAGGGTTACACCTCTTTTAAGGTTTAGACTTAGGGCTAGGTTTTGACCTAGGTTAGGGTTAGGATTAAGGTTGGTTTTAGGATAGGATTAAGGTTTGAGGTTTCATTTAAGTGTTGGATTATTGGAAGTACATCTGCTCTCCCTGGTTTTCCTTCACGATCACAATGTTTCTGAGATTCATGGTTTAAGGAAAATCTTGCTTCTTGCCGGTTTCAAGGCAATATGGCGCCACCGGCAGTTTGTTTTTCCGTCAAACTTACGCTCGCTCTTTGAGAATCTTGGGTCTTTGGGAAAGCCGTGAGTCCAGCAAGATTTTTCAGTTCAAGTGTGCCCCAAGCAGTGGGTTCTACCTCTGAGCAATACAGCCCATGGAATTCCTGAGAATCTGGAACCTGCTTTGAAGGTCAGCCTGCGTTTTATTCACACGGAAGAAGCTCCTTCCAGGTTCCCAAGCCTCTGTGCACTGAAGCTTCCAGCAATGTCATGTATCACAGGTCAACAGTGCTTCTCTGTGTTTCACTGGTCTAGAGTAAAGGGTGAAGCGCCTGGGTTCCCGTGCTTCACTACTGTATGGCCTCAAGATGATATTTGTAGGCACAACGGCAAATCCATCGGTGGCAATTCTCTCATATTGTCATTGCGATGGGAAGATTTCTTATTCGCTAGGAAATGTTTTACCGTGGAAGACGGGTCACCACAGAGCAGACTCTTTGTGTTAAGACAAAGTTTGCTGAATTTACCTGCCAGCAGTTGCGTGTCCAACCTTTCTTTTAAGGTCGATGGAGACGCACGAGTGTAAGGAGAACGGTGAAAGGTGGCCGTTCATAACTCAGGATCATCAGAAACGGCAGAGTAAATTTTAGGGACATAGATGTAGCACAGCTGAGAAAACTTCACGCAGGGATTTCAGTGAACTCGCCTTACAATGCTGAGGCCTGACACGCCTAGTGCCTGGGGGCAACCAGGCTCCTGCCCTAGGTAGTTTTGTTGAGCGTGCCTCCCTCAGGTGGTGCCTTTTCTCTCCCAGCAATATTGCTCCGTGAAATTCTGCCAATGATGAAAACTATTTGCCAGGGTTATGTAGTTTTACATCATTGGCCTCCTCTTAGAAGTACAAATGCTTTCCAACATGGGTGCTGCCTCCCTGAGTTTTCCTTTGTCTTGGATCAATCTATGCAGATTCCTGTGCTGAATAAGTGATGGGCTGGCACAGCTGGGTGCTTGTCATATAGCCAGCACAAGCAGCAATTTCCTTTGTCAAGACCCACCTGGCTTGATCAAGGTTCCTTATTCCCGTGAAAACGATTTTTATCCAAATTCTAGAGGAGCACCAGTGTGCCTCTGGGAGCTACACCCGGGCCTGCTGAACAGAGGCTCCGGAGTTTTCATTTTCTGACTAAAATTCAACAAGGAATTTCATGGATCTAAGGAAACCATGAATTTTGGACGTACTAGATTCTCACATCTTCATTGTCTAATGGAAGCTTAAGTTTCCCAGTCTGATCCGGCTGCCACTTCATTTCTGGCAATGACCATTCAATTGTGGACGTTCAGCCTTCTTCGGAATTCTCTTATACCGGCATGTCCCAGCGCCACATTAAGACCACTTGGTGCAGGTTTATGTGACTCAGGACAACTCTTTATTTCAGGAGTCTAGAACAAAGGGAATTCACAGTGGTTGGTGATCACTTATTAAAGTCCCGTTTGTCTATAAAGCCCACTGATGACACTTCTACATCTGAGGGCAAAGAGCTCGTGCAGCATAATATTCTCATTTCAGCCACCCCGCCTGCAGTTTCTTCCTTGCAGAAAAATCTTTCCCAGTGTACTTCTGTAAAATGCTGCAAAATAGTGGGACAGAAGATTTTGGTTTAGGGTTCACTTTAAAGGGGCATAGGTACAGGCATGTGGGCATGTTTAGAGACAGTGTTAGAGTTCAGGTTAGAGTTAAGGCTGCTTGAGGATTCGGGTTATGGTAAGGTTGTGGATCAAATGTAGGGTGAGTGTGAGGTTGAAGGTAAGAGTAGGGTTTAGTGCTTAAGGATGAATGAACCTATTGTCTCATTTAGGCTTATGGTACACTTGACTGTTAAGGTATGGGTTGAGGTTAATATTTGTGTGAGGGTTAGAAAGTGTGCTAGGTAAAGAGTTGGGGTCAGGCTTGCTCCTTGTGTGTTACATCCGTTTTGGTTGTGGATAAGTTTAGCTCTCTGTCTAGTTTCAGGGATTGGATTACATTAACGGTGATATGGAGGCTTGGATTGAAGGTGATGGATAGAGTTGTTAGGTTCAGGCAAAGGGTGACTGTTAGGATTAAGGTTAGTTGTAGGGGGAGCTGCATGTTCACATCAGATTTGGGGTTAGGATTAGGCTTAGCCTTAAGGTAGACATATGGTTAGGGTTAGAGCTTGGTTTAGGGTGAGCCTTAGGTTAGGGTTCAGTTTAAGCTTAGGAGTATACAGAATTAGACCTAGGCTTAGGGTTACACCTCTTTTAAGGTTTAGACTTAGGGCTAGGTTTTGACCTAGGTTAGGGTTAGGATTAAGGTTGGTTTTAGGATAGGATTAAGGTTTGAGGTTTCATTTAAGTGTTGGATTATTGGAAGTACATCTGCTCTCCCTGGTTTTCCTTCACGATCACAATGTTTCTGAGATTCATGGTTTAAGGAAAATCTTGCTTCTTGCCGGTTTCAAGGCAATATGGCGCCACCGGCAGTTTGTTTTTCCGTCAAACTTACGCTCGCTCTTTGAGAATCTTGGGTCTTTGGGAAAGCCGTGAGTCCAGCAAGATTTTTCAGTTCAAGTGTGCCCCAAGCAGTGGGTTCTACCTCTGAGCAATACAGCCCATGGAATTCCTGAGAATCTGGAACCTGCTATGAAGGTCAGCCTGCGTTTTATTCACACGGAAGAAGCTCCTTCCAGGTTCCCAAGCCTCTGTGCACTGAAGCTTCCAGCAATGTCATGTATCACAGGTCAACAGTGCTTCTCTGTGTTTCACTGGTCTAGAGTAAAGGGTGAAGCGCCTGGGTTCCCGTGCTTCACTACTGTATGGCCTCAAGATGATATTTGTAGGCACAACGGCAAATCCATCGGTGGCAATTCTCTCATATTGTCATTGCGATGGGAAGATTCCTTATTCGCTAGGAAATGTTTTACCGTGGAAGACGGGTCACCACAGAGCAGACTCTTTGTGTTAAGACAAAGTTTGCTGAATTTACCTGCCAGCAGTTGCGTGTCCAACCTTTCTTTTAAGGTCGGTGGAGACGCACGAGTGTAAGGAGAACGGTGAAAGGTGGCCGTTCATAACTCAGGATCATCAGAAACGGCAGAGTAAATTTTAGGGACATAGATGTAGCACAGCTGAGAAAACTTCACGCAGGGACTTCAGTGAACTCGCCTTACAATGCTGAGGCCTGACACGCCTAGTGCCTGAGGGCAACCAGTCTCCTGCCCTAGGTAGTTTTGTTGAGCATGCTTCCCTTAGGTGGTGCCTTTTCTCTCCCAGCAATATTGCTCCGTGAAATTCTGCCAATGATGAAAACTATTTGCCAGGGTTATGTAGTTTTACATCATTGGCCTCCTCTTAGAAGTACAAATGCTTTCCAACATGGGTGCTGCCTCCCTGAGTTTTCCTTTGTCTTGGATCAATCTATGCAGATTCCTGTGCTGAATAAGTGATGGGCTGGCACAGCTGGGTGCTTGTCATATAGCCAGCACAATCAGCAACTTCCTTTGTCAAGACCCACCTGGCTTGATCAAGGTTCCTTATTCCCGTGAAAACGATTTTTATCCAAATTCTAGAGGAGCACCAGTGTGCCTCTGGGAGCTACACCCGGGCCTGCTGAACAGAGGCTCCGGAGTTTTCATTTTCTGACTAAAATTCAACAAGGAATTTCATGGATCTAAGGAAACCATGAATTTTGGACGTACTAGATTCTCACATCTTCATTGTCTAATGGAAGCTTAAGTTTCCCAGTCTGATCCGGCTGCCACTTCATTTCTGGCAATGACCATTCAATTGTGGACGTTCAGCCTTCTTCGGAATTCTCTTATACCGGCATGTCCCAGCGCCACATTAAGACCACTTGGTGCAGGTTTATGTGACTCAGGACAACTCTTTATTTCAGGAGTCTAGAACAAAGGGAATTCACAGTGGTTGGTGATCACTTATTAAAGTCCCGTTTGTCTATAAAGCCCACTGATGACACTTCTACATCTGAGGGCAAAGAGCTCGTGCAGCATAATATTCTCATTTCAGCCACCCCGCCTGCAGTTTCTTCCTTGCAGAAAAATCTTTCCCAGTGTACTTCTGTAAAATGCTGCAAAATAGTGGGACAGAAGATTTTGGTTTAGGGTTCACTTTAAAGGGGCATAGGTACAGGCATGTGGGCATGTTTAGAGACAGTGTTAGAGTTCAGGTTAGAGTTAAGGCTGCTTGAGGATTCGGGTTATGGTAAGGTTGTGGATCAAATGTAGGGTGAGTGTGAGGTTGAAGGTAAGAGTAGGGTTTAGTGCTTAAGGATGAATGAACCTATTGTCTCATTTAGGCTTATGGTACACTTGACTGTTAAGGTATGGGTTGAGGTTAATATTTGTGTGAGGGTTAGAAAGTGTGCTAGGTAAAGAGTTGGGGTCAGGCTTGCTCCTTGTGTGTTACATCCGTTTTGGTTGTGGATAAGTTTAGCTCTCTGTCTAGTTTCAGGGATTGGATTACATTAACGGTGATATGGAGGCTTGGATTGAAGGTGATGGATAGAGTTGTTAGGTTCAGGCAAAGGGTGACTGTTAGGATTAAGGTTAGTTGTAGGGGGAGCTGCATGTTCACATCAGATTTGGGGTTAGGATTAGGCTTAGCCTTAAGGTAGACATATGGTTAGGGTTAGAGCTTGGTTTAGGGTGAGCCTTAGGTTAGGGTTCAGTTTAAGCTTAGGAGTATACAGAATTAGACCTAGGCTTAGGGTTACACCTCTTTTAAGGTTTAGACTTAGGGCTAGGTTTTGACCTAGGTTAGGGTTAGGATTAAGGTTGGTTTTAGGATAGGATTAAGGTTTGAGGTTTCATTTAAGTGTTGGATTATTGGAAGTACATCTGCTCTCCCTGGTTTTCCTTCACGATCACAATGTTTCTGAGATTCATGGTTTAAGGAAAATCTTGCTTCTTGCCGGTTTCAAGGCAATATGGCGCCACCGGCAGTTTGTTTTTCCGTCAAACTTACGCTCGCTCTTTGAGAATCTTGGGTCTTTGGGAAAGCCGTGAGTCCAGCAAGATTTTTCAGTTCAAGTGTGCCCCAAGCAGTGGGTTCTACCTCTGAGCAATACAGCCCATGGAATTCCTGAGAATCTGGAACCTGCTTTGAAGGTCAGCCTGCGTTTTATTCACACGGAAGAAGCTCCTTCCAGGTTCCCAAGCCTCTGTGCACTGAAGCTTCCAGCAATGTCATGTATCACAGGTCAACAGTGCTTCTCTGTGTTTCACTGGTCTAGAGTAAAGGGTGAAGCGCCTGGGTTCCCGTGCTTCACTACTGTATGGCCTCAAGATGATATTTGTAGGCACAACGGCAAATCCATCGGTGGCAATTCTCTCATATTGTCATTGCGATGGGAAGATTCCTTATTCGCTAGGAAATGTTTTACCGTGGAAGACGGGTCACCACAGAGCAGACTCTTTGTGTTAAGACAAAGTTTGCTGAATTTACCTGCCAGCAGTTGCGTGTCCAACCTTTCTTTTAAGGTCGATGGAGACGCACGAGTGTAAGGAGAACGGTGAAAGGTGGCCGTTCATAACTCAGGATCATCAGAAACGGCAGAGTAAATTTTAGGGACATAGATGTAGCACAGCTGAGAAAACTTCACGCAGGGACTTCAGTGAACTCGCCTTACAATGCTGAGGCCTGACACGCCTAGTGCCTGAGGGCAACCAGTCTCCTGCCCTAGGTAGTTTTGTTGAGCATGCTTCCCTTAGGTGGTGCCTTTTCTCTCCCAGCAATATTGCTCCGTGAAATTCTGCCAATGATGAAAACTATTTGCCAGGGTTATGTAGTTTTACATCATTGGCCTCCTCTTAGAAGTACAAATGCTTTCCAACATGGGTGCTGCCTCCCTGAGTTTTCCTTTGTCTTGGATCAATCTATGCAGATTCCTGTGCTGAATAAGTGATGGGCTGGCACAGCTGGGTGCTTGTCATATAGCCAGCACAATCAGCAACTTCCTTTGTCAAGACCCACCTGGCTTGATCAAGGTTCCTTATTCCCGTGAAAACGATTTTTATCCAAATTCTAGAGGAGCACCAGTGTGCCTCTGGGAGCTACACCCGGGCCTGCTGAACAGAGGCTCCGGAGTTTTCATTTTCTGACTAAAATTCAACAAGGAATTTCATGGATCTAAGGAAACCATGAATTTTGGACGTACTAGATTCTCACATCTTCATTGTCTAATGGAAGCTTAAGTTTCCCAGTCTGATCCGGCTGCCACTTCATTTCTGGCAATGACCATTCAATTGTGGACGTTCAGCCTTCTTCGGAATTCTCTTATACCGGCATGTCCCAGCGCCACATTAAGACCACTTGGTGCAGGTTTATGTGACTCAGGACAACTCTTTATTTCAGGAGTCTAGAACAAAGGGAATTCACAGTGGTTGGTGATCACTTATTAAAGTCCCGTTTGTCTATAAAGCCCACTGATGACACTTCTACATCTGAGGGCAAAGAGCTCGTGCAGCATAATATTCTCATTTCAGCCACCCCGCCTGCAGTTTCTTCCTTGCAGAAAAATCTTTCCCAGTGTACTTCTGTAAAATGCTGCAAAATAGTGGGACAGAAGATTTTGGTTTAGGGTTCACTTTAAAGGGGCATAGGTACAGGCATGTGGGCATGTTTAGAGACAGTGTTAGAGTTCAGGTTAGAGTTAAGGCTGCTTGAGGATTCGGGTTATGGTAAGGTTGTGGATCAAATGTAGGGTGAGTGTGAGGTTGAAGGTAAGAGTAGGGTTTAGTGCTTAAGGATGAATGAACCTATTGTCTCATTTAGGCTTATGGTACACTTGACTGTTAAGGTATGGGTTGAGGTTAATATTTGTGTGAGGGTTAGAAAGTGTGCTAGGTAAAGAGTTGGGGTCAGGCTTGCTCCTTGTGTGTTACATCCGTTTTGGTTGTGGATAAGTTTAGCTCTCTGTCTAGTTTCAGGGATTGGATTACATTAACGGTGATATGGAGGCTTGGATTGAAGGTGATGGATAGAGTTGTTAGGTTCAGGCAAAGGGTGACTGTTAGGATTAAGGTTAGTTGTAGGGGGAGCTGCATGTTCACATCAGATTTGGGGTTAGGATTAGGCTTAGCCTTAAGGTAGACATATGGTTAGGGTTAGAGCTTGGTTTAGGGTGAGCCTTAGGTTAGGGTTCAGTTTAAGCTTAGGAGTATACAGAATTAGACCTAGGCTTAGGGTTACACCTCTTTTAAGGTTTAGACTTAGGGCTAGGTTTTGACCTAGGTTAGGGTTAGGATTAAGGTTGGTTTTAGGATAGGATTAAGGTTTGAGGTTTCATTTAAGTGTTGGATTATTGGAAGTACATCTGCTCTCCCTGGTTTTCCTTCACGATCACAATGTTTCTGAGATTCATGGTTTAAGGAAAATCTTGCTTCTTGCCGGTTTCAAGGCAATATGGCGCCACCGGCAGTTTGTTTTTCCGTCAAACTTACGCTCGCTCTTTGAGAATCTTGGGTCTTTGGGAAAGCCGTGAGTCCAGCAAGATTTTTCAGTTCAAGTGTGCCCCAAGCAGTGGGTTCTACCTCTGAGCAATACAGCCCATGGAATTCCTGAGAATCTGGAACCTGCTATGAAGGTCAGCCTGCGTTTTATTCACACGGAAGAAGCTCCTTCCAGGTTCCCAAGCCTCTGTGCACTGAAGCTTCCAGCAATGTCATGTATCACAGGTCAACAGTGCTTCTCTGTGTTTCACTGGTCTAGAGTAAAGGGTGAAGCGCCTGGGTTCCCGTGCTTCACTACTGTATGGCCTCAAGATGATATTTGTAGGCACAACGGCAAATCCATCGGTGGCAATTCTCTCATATTGTCATTGCGATGGGAAGATTCCTTATTCGCTAGGAAATGTTTTACCGTGGAAGACGGGTCACCACAGAGCAGACTCTTTGTGTTAAGACAAAGTTTGCTGAATTTACCTGCCAGCAGTTGCGTGTCCAACCTTTCTTTTAAGGTCGATGGAGACGCACGAGTGTAAGGAGAACGGTGAAAGGTGGCCGTTCATAACTCAGGATCATCAGAAACGGCAGAGTAAATTTTAGGGACATAGATGTAGCACAGCTGAGAAAACTTCACGCAGGGACTTCAGTGAACTCGCCTTACAATGCTGAGGCCTGACACGCCTAGTGCCTGAGGGCAACCAGTCTCCTGCCCTAGGTAGTTTTGTTGAGCATGCTTCCCTTAGGTGGTGCCTTTTCTCTCCCAGCAATATTGCTCCGTGAAATTCTGCCAATGATGAAAACTATTTGCCAGGGTTATGTAGTTTTACATCATTGGCCTCCTCTTAGAAGTACAAATGCTTTCCAACACGGGTGCTGCCTCCCTGAGTTTTCCTTTGTCTTGGATCAATCTATGCAGATTCCTGTGCTGAATAAGTGATGGGCTGGCACAGCTGGGTGCTTGTCATATAGCCAGCACAATCAGCAACTTCCTTTGTCAAGACCCACCTGGCTTGATCAAGGTTCCTTATTCCCGTGAAAACGATTTTTATCCAAATTCTAGAGGAGCACCAGTGTGCCTCTGGGAGCTACACCCGGGCCTGCTGAACAGAGGCTCCGGAGTTTTCATTTTCTGACTAAAATTCAACAAGGAATTTCATGGATCTAAGGAAACCATGAATTTTGGACGTACTAGATTCTCACATCTTCATTGTCTAATGGAAGCTTAAGTTTCCCAGTCTGATCCGGCTGCCACTTCATTTCTGGCAATGACCATTCAATTGTGGACGTTCAGCCTTCTTCGGAATTCTCTTATACCGGCATGTCCCAGCGCCACATTAAGACCACTTGGTGCAGGTTTATGTGACTCAGGACAACTCTTTATTTCAGGAGTCTAGAACAAAGGGAATTCACAGTGGTTGGTGATCACTTATTAAAGTCCCGTTTGTCTATAAAGCCCACTGATGACACTTCTACATCTGAGGGCAAAGAGCTCGTGCAGCATAATATTCTCATTTCAGCCACCCCGCCTGCAGTTTCTTCCTTGCAGAAAAATCTTTCCCAGTGTACTTCTGTAAAATGCTGCAAAATAGTGGGACAGAAGATTTTGGTTTAGGGTTCACTTTAAAGGGGCATAGGTACAGGCATGTGGGCATGTTTAGAGACAGTGTTAGAGTTCAGGTTAGAGTTAAGGCTGCTTGAGGATTCGGGTTATGGTAAGGTTGTGGATCAAATGTAGGGTGAGTGTGAGGTTGAAGGTAAGAGTAGGGTTTAGTGCTTAAGGATGAATGAACCTATTGTCTCATTTAGGCTTATGGTACACTTGACTGTTAAGGTATGGGTTGAGGTTAATATTTGTGTGAGGGTTAGAAAGTGTGCTAGGTAAAGAGTTGGGGTCAGGCTTGCTCCTTGTGTGTTACATCCGTTTTGGTTGTGGATAAGTTTAGCTCTCTGTCTAGTTTCAGGGATTGGATTACATTAACGGTGATATGGAGGCTTGGATTGAAGGTGATGGATAGAGTTGTTAGGTTCAGGCAAAGGGTGACTGTTAGGATTAAGGTTAGTTGTAGGGGGAGCTGCATGTTCACATCAGATTTGGGGTTAGGATTAGGCTTAGCCTTAAGGTAGACATATGGTTAGGGTTAGAGCTTGGTTTAGGGTGAGCCTTAGGTTAGGGTTCAGTTTAAGCTTAGGAGTATACAGAATTAGACCTAGGCTTAGGGTTACACCTCTTTTAAGGTTTAGACTTAGGGCTAGGTTTTGACCTAGGTTAGGGTTAGGATTAAGGTTGGTTTTAGGATAGGATTAAGGTTTGAGGTTTCATTTAAGTGTTGGATTATTGGAAGTACATCTGCTCTCCCTGGTTTTCCTTCACGATCACAATGTTTCTGAGATTCATGGTTTAAGGAAAATCTTGCTTCTTGCCGGTTTCAAGGCAATATGGCGCCACCGGCAGTTTGTTTTTCCGTCAAACTTACGCTCGCTCTTTGAGAATCTTGGGTCTTTGGGAAAGCCGTGAGTCCAGCAAGATTTTTCAGTTCAAGTGTGCCCCAAGCAGTGGGTTCTACCTCTGAGCAATACAGCCCATGGAATTCCTGAGAATCTGGAACCTGCTATGAAGGTCAGCCTGCGTTTTATTCACACGGAAGAAGCTCCTTCCAGGTTCCCAAGCCTCTGTGCACTGAAGCTTCCAGCAATGTCATGTATCACAGGTCAACAGTGCTTCTCTGTGTTTCACTGGTCTAGAGTAAAGGGTGAAGCGCCTGGGTTCCCGTGCTTCACTACTGTATGGCCTCAAGATGATATTTGTAGGCACAACGGCAAATCCATCGGTGGCAATTCTCTCATATTGTCATTGCGATGGGAAGATTTCTTATTCGCTAGGAAATGTTTTACCGTGGAAGACGGGTCACCACAGAGCAGACTCTTTGTGTTAAGACAAAGTTTGCTGAATTTACCTGCCAGCAGTTGCGTGTCCAACCTTTCTTTTAAGGTCGATGGAGACGCACGAGTGTAAGGAGAACGGTGAAAGGTGGCCGTTCATAACTCAGGATCATCAGAAACGGCAGAGTAAATTTTAGGGACATAGATGTAGCACAGCTGAGAAAACTTCACGCAGGGACTTCAGTGAACTCGCCTTACAATGCTGAGGCCTGACACGCCTAGTGCCTGAGGGCAACCAGTCTCCTGCCCTAGGTAGTTTTGTTGAGCATGCTTCCCTTAGGTGGTGCCTTTTCTCTCCCAGCAATATTGCTCCGTGAAATTCTGCCAATGATGAAAACTATTTGCCAGGGTTATGTAGTTTTACATCATTGGCCTCCTCTTAGAAGTACAAATGCTTTCCAACATGGGTGCTGCCTCCCTGAGTTTTCCTTTGTCTTGGATCAATCTATGCAGATTCCTGTGCTGAATAAGTGATGGGCTGGCACAGCTGGGTGCTTGTCATATAGCCAGCACAATCAGCAACTTCCTTTGTCAAGACCCACCTGGCTTGATCAAGGTTCCTTATTCCCGTGAAAACGATTTTTATCCAAATTCTAGAGGAGCACCAGTGTGCCTCTGGGAGCTACACCCGGGCCTGCTGAACAGAGGCTCCGGAGTTTTCATTTTCTGACTAAAATTCAACAAGGAATTTCATGGATCTAAGGAAACCATGAATTTTGGACGTACTAGATTCTCACATCTTCATTGTCTAATGGAAGCTTAAGTTTCCCAGTCTGATCCGGCTGCCACTTCATTTCTGGCAATGACCATTCAATTGTGGACGTTCAGCCTTCTTCGGAATTCTCTTATACCGGCATGTCCCAGCGCCACATTAAGACCACTTGGTGCAGGTTTATGTGACTCAGGACAACTCTTTATTTCAGGAGTCTAGAACAAAGGGAATTCACAGTGGTTGGTGATCACTTATTAAAGTCCCGTTTGTCTATAAAGCCCACTGATGACACTTCTACATCTGAGGGCAAAGAGCTCGTGCAGCATAATATTCTCATTTCAGCCACCCCGCCTGCAGTTTCTTCCTTGCAGAAAAATCTTTCCCAGTGTACTTCTGTAAAATGCTGCAAAATAGTGGGACAGAAGATTTTGGTTTAGGGTTCACTTTAAAGGGGCATAGGTACAGGCATGTGGGCATGTTTAGAGACAGTGTTAGAGTTCAGGTTAGAGTTAAGGCTGCTTGAGGATTCGGGTTATGGTAAGGTTGTGGATCAAATGTAGGGTGAGTGTGAGGTTGAAGGTAAGAGTAGGGTTTAGTGCTTAAGGATGAATGAACCTATTGTCTCATTTAGGCTTATGGTACACTTGACTGTTAAGGTATGGGTTGAGGTTAATATTTGTGTGAGGGTTAGAAAGTGTGCTAGGTAAAGAGTTGGGGTCAGGCTTGCTCCTTGTGTGTTACATCCGTTTTGGTTGTGGATAAGTTTAGCTCTCTGTCTAGTTTCAGGGATTGGATTACATTAACGGTGATATGGAGGCTTGGATTGAAGGTGATGGATAGAGTTGTTAGGTTCAGGCAAAGGGTGACTGTTAGGATTAAGGTTAGTTGTAGGGGGAGCTGCATGTTCACATCAGATTTGGGGTTAGGATTAGGCTTAGCCTTAAGGTAGACATATGGTTAGGGTTAGAGCTTGGTTTAGGGTGAGCCTTAGGTTAGGGTTCAGTTTAAGCTTAGGAGTATACAGAATTAGACCTAGGCTTAGGGTTACACCTCTTTTAAGGTTTAGACTTAGGGCTAGGTTTTGACCTAGGTTAGGGTTAGGATTAAGGTTGGTTTTAGGATAGGATTAAGGTTTGAGGTTTCATTTAAGTGTTGGATTATTGGAAGTACATCTGCTCTCCCTGGTTTTCCTTCACGATCACAATGTTTCTGAGATTCATGGTTTAAGGAAAATCTTGCTTCTTGCCGGTTTCAAGGCAATATGGCGCCACCGGCAGTTTGTTTTTCCGTCAAACTTACGCTCGCTCTTTGAGAATCTTGGGTCTTTGGGAAAGCCGTGAGTCCAGCAAGATTTTTCAGTTCAAGTGTGCCCCAAGCAGTGGGTTCTACCTCTGAGCAATACAGCCCATGGAATTCCTGAGAATCTGGAACCTGCTATGAAGGTCAGCCTGCGTTTTATTCACACGGAAGAAGCTCCTTCCAGGTTCCCAAGCCTCTGTGCACTGAAGCTTCCAGCAATGTCATGTATCACAGGTCAACAGTGCTTCTCTGTGTTTCACTGGTCTAGAGTAAAGGGTGAAGCGCCTGGGTTCCCGTGCTTCACTACTGTATGGCCTCAAGATGATATTTGTAGGCACAACGGCAAATCCATCGGTGGCAATTCTCTCATATTGTCATTGCGATGGGAAGATTTCTTATTCGCTAGGAAATGTTTTACCGTGGAAGACGGGTCACCACAGAGCAGACTCTTTGTGTTAAGACAAAGTTTGCTGAATTTACCTGCCAGCAGTTGCGTGTCCAACCTTTCTTTTAAGGTCGATGGAGACGCACGAGTGTAAGGAGAACGGTGAAAGGTGGCCGTTCATAACTCAGGATCATCAGAAACGGCAGAGTAAATTTTAGGGACATAGATGTAGCACAGCTGAGAAAACTTCACGCAGGGACTTCAGTGAACTCGCCTTACAATGCTGAGGCCTGACACGCCTAGTGCCTGAGGGCAACCAGTCTCCTGCCCTAGGTAGTTTTGTTGAGCATGCTTCCCTTAGGTGGTGCCTTTTCTCTCCCAGCAATATTGCTCCGTGAAATTCTGCCAATGATGAAAACTATTTGCCAGGGTTATGTAGTTTTACATCATTGGCCTCCTCTTAGAAGTACAAATGCTTTCCAACATGGGTGCTGCCTCCCTGAGTTTTCCTTTGTCTTGGATCAATCTATGCAGATTCCTGTGCTGAATAAGTGATGGGCTGGCACAGCTGGGTGCTTGTCATATAGCCAGCACAATCAGCAACTTCCTTTGTCAAGACCCACCTGGCTTGATCAAGGTTCCTTATTCCCGTGAAAACGATTTTTATCCAAATTCTAGAGGAGCACCAGTGTGCCTCTGGGAGCTACACCCGGGCCTGCTGAACAGAGGCTCCGGAGTTTTCATTTTCTGACTAAAATTCAACAAGGAATTTCATGGATCTAAGGAAACCATGAATTTTGGACGTACTAGATTCTCACATCTTCATTGTCTAATGGAAGCTTAAGTTTCCCAGTCTGATCCGGCTGCCACTTCATTTCTGGCAATGACCATTCAATTGTGGACGTTCAGCCTTCTTCGGAATTCTCTTATACCGGCATGTCCCAGCGCCACATTAAGACCACTTGGTGCAGGTTTATGTGACTCAGGACAACTCTTTATTTCAGGAGTCTAGAACAAAGGGAATTCACAGTGGTTGGTGATCACTTATTAAAGTCCCGTTTGTCTATAAAGCCCACTGATGACACTTCTACATCTGAGGGCAAAGAGCTCCTGCAGCATAATATTCTCATTTCAGCCACCCCGCCTGCAGTTTCTTCCTTGCAGAAAAATCTTTCCCAGTGTACTTCTGTAAAATGCTGCAAAATAGTGGGACAGAAGATTTTGGTTTAGGGTTCACTTTAAAGGGGCATAGGTACAGGCATGTGGGCATGTTTAGAGACAGTGTTAGAGTTCAGGTTAGAGTTAAGGCTGCTTGAGGATTCGGGTTATGGTAAGGTTGTGGATCAAATGTAGGGTGAGTGTGAGGTTGAAGGTAAGAGTAGGGTTTAGTGCTTAAGGATGAATGAACCTATTGTCTCATTTAGGCTTATGGTACACTTGACTGTTAAGGTATGGGTTGAGGTTAATATTTGTGTGAGGGTTAGAAAGTGTGCTAGGTAAAGAGTTGGGGTCAGGCTTGCTCCTTGTGTGTTACATCCGTTTTGGTTGTGGATAAGTTTAGCTCTCTGTCTAGTTTCAGGGATTGGATTACATTAACGGTGATATGGAGGCTTGGATTGAAGGTGATGGATAGAGTTGTTAGGTTCAGGCAAAGGGTGACTGTTAGGATTAAGGTTAGTTGTAGGGGGAGCTGCATGTTCACATCAGATTTGGGGTTAGGATTAGGCTTAGCCTTAAGGTAGACATATGGTTAGGGTTAGAGCTTGGTTTAGGGTGAGCCTTAGGTTAGGGTTCAGTTTAAGCTTAGGAGTATACAGAATTAGACCTAGGCTTAGGGTTACACCTCTTTTAAGGTTTAGACTTAGGGCTAGGTTTTGACCTAGGTTAGGGTTAGGATTAAGGTTGGTTTTAGGATAGGATTAAGGTTTGAGGTTTCATTTAAGTGTTGGATTATTGGAAGTACATCTGCTCTCCCTGGTTTTCCTTCACGATCACAATGTTTCTGAGATTCATGGTTTAAGGAAAATCTTGCTTCTTGCCGGTTTCAAGGCAATATGGCGCCACCGGCAGTTTGTTTTTCCGTCAAACTTACGCTCGCTCTTTGAGAATCTTGGGTCTTTGGGAAAGCCGTGAGTCCAGCAAGATTTTTCAGTTCAAGTGTGCCCCAAGCAGTGGGTTCTACCTCTGAGCAATACAGCCCATGGAATTCCTGAGAATCTGGAACCTGCTATGAAGGTCAGCCTGCGTTTTATTCACACGGAAGAAGCTCCTTCCAGGTTCCCAAGCCTCTGTGCACTGAAGCTTCCAGCAATGTCATGTATCACAGGTCAACAGTGCTTCTCTGTGTTTCACTGGTCTAGAGTAAAGGGTGAAGCGCCTGGGTTCCCGTGCTTCACTACTGTATGGCCTCAAGATGATATTTGTAGGCACAACGGCAAATCCATCGGTGGCAATTCTCTCATATTGTCATTGCGATGGGAAGATTTCTTATTCGCTAGGAAATGTTTTACCGTGGAAGACGGGTCACCACAGAGCAGACTCTTTGTGTTAAGACAAAGTTTGCTGAATTTACCTGCCAGCAGTTGCGTGTCCAACCTTTCTTTTAAGGTCGATGGAGACGCACGAGTGTAAGGAGAACGGTGAAAGGTGGCCGTTCATAACTCAGGATCATCAGAAACGGCAGAGTAAATTTTAGGGACATAGATGTAGCACAGCTGAGAAAACTTCACGCAGGGACTTCAGTGAACTCGCCTTACAATGCTGAGGCCTGACACGCCTAGTGCCTGAGGGCAACCAGTCTCCTGCCCTAGGTAGTTTTGTTGAGCATGCTTCCCTTAGGTGGTGCCTTTTCTCTCCCAGCAATATTGCTCCGTGAAATTCTGCCAATGATGAAAACTATTTGCCAGGGTTATGTAGTTTTACATCATTGGCCTCCTCTTAGAAGTACAAATGCTTTCCAACATGGGTGCTGCCTCCCTGAGTTTTCCTTTGTCTTGGATCAATCTATGCAGATTCCTGTGCTGAATAAGTGATGGGCTGGCACAGCTGGGTGCTTGTCATATAGCCAGCACAATCAGCAACTTCCTTTGTCAAGACCCACCTGGCTTGATCAAGGTTCCTTATTCCCGTGAAAACGATTTTTATCCAAATTCTAGAGGAGCACCAGTGTGCCTCTGGGAGCTACACCCGGGCCTGCTGAACAGAGGCTCCGGAGTTTTCATTTTCTGACTAAAATTCAACAAGGAATTTCATGGATCTAAGGAAACCATGAATTTTGGACGTACTAGATTCTCACATCTTCATTGTCTAATGGAAGCTTAAGTTTCCCAGTCTGATCCGGCTGCCACTTCATTTCTGGCAATGACCATTCAATTGTGGACGTTCAGCCTTCTTCGGAATTCTCTTATACCGGCATGTCCCAGCGCCACATTAAGACCACTTGGTGCAGGTTTATGTGACTCAGGACAACTCTTTATTTCAGGAGTCTAGAACAAAGGGAATTCACAGTGGTTGGTGATCACTTATTAAAGTCCCGTTTGTCTATAAAGCCCACTGATGACACTTCTACATCTGAGGGCAAAGAGCTCGTGCAGCATAATATTCTCATTTCAGCCACCCCGCCTGCAGTTTCTTCCTTGCAGAAAAATCTTTCCCAGTGTACTTCTGTAAAATGCTGCAAAATAGTGGGACAGAAGATTTTGGTTTAGGGTTCACTTTAAAGGGGCATAGGTACAGGCATGTGGGCATGTTTAGAGACAGTGTTAGAGTTCAGGTTAGAGTTAAGGCTGCTTGAGGATTCGGGTTATGGTAAGGTTGTGGATCAAATGTAGGGTGAGTGTGAGGTTGAAGGTAAGAGTAGGGTTTAGTGCTTAAGGATGAATGAACCTATTGTCTCATTTAGGCTTATGGTACACTTGACTGTTAAGGTATGGGTTGAGGTTAATATTTGTGTGAGGGTTAGAAAGTGTGCTAGGTAAAGAGTTGGGGTCAGGCTTGCTCCTTGTGTGTTACATCCGTTTTGGTTGTGGATAAGTTTAGCTCTCTGTCTAGTTTCAGGGATTGGATTACATTAACGGTGATATGGAGGCTTGGATTGAAGGTGATGGATAGAGTTGTTAGGTTCAGGCAAAGGGTGACTGTTAGGATTAAGGTTAGTTGTAGGGGGAGCTGCATGTTCACATCAGATTTGGGGTTAGGATTAGGCTTAGCCTTAAGGTAGACATATGGTTAGGGTTAGAGCTTGGTTTAGGGTGAGCCTTAGGTTAGGGTTCAGTTTAAGCTTAGGAGTATACAGAATTAGACCTAGGCTTAGGGTTACACCTCTTTTAAGGTTTAGACTTAGGGCTAGGTTTTGACCTAGGTTAGGGTTAGGATTAAGGTTGGTTTTAGGATAGGATTAAGGTTTGAGGTTTCATTTAAGTGTTGGATTATTGGAAGTACATCTGCTCTCCCTGGTTTTCCTTCACGATCACAATGTTTCTGAGATTCATGGTTTAAGGAAAATCTTGCTTCTTGCCGGTTTCAAGGCAATATGGCGCCACCGGCAGTTTGTTTTTCCGTCAAACTTACGCTCGCTCTTTGAGAATCTTGGGTCTTTGGGAAAGCCGTGAGTCCAGCAAGATTTTTCAGTTCAAGTGTGCCCCAAGCAGTGGGTTCTACCTCTGAGCAATACAGCCCATGGAATTCCTGAGAATCTGGAACCTGCTATGAAGGTCAGCCTGCGTTTTATTCACACGGAAGAAGCTCCTTCCAGGTTCCCAAGCCTCTGTGCACTGAAGCTTCCAGCAATGTCATGTATCACAGGTCAACAGTGCTTCTCTGTGTTTCACTGGTCTAGAGTAAAGGGTGAAGCGCCTGGGTTCCCGTGCTTCACTACTGTATGGCCTCAAGATGATATTTGTAGGCACAACGGCAAATCCATCGGTGGCAATTCTCTCATATTGTCATTGCGATGGGAAGATTTCTTATTCGCTAGGAAATGTTTTACCGTGGAAGACGGGTCACCACAGAGCAGACTCTTTGTGTTAAGACAAAGTTTGCTGAATTTACCTGCCAGCAGTTGCGTGTCCAACCTTTCTTTTAAGGTCGATGGAGACGCACGAGTGTAAGGAGAACGGTGAAAGGTGGCCGTTCATAACTCAGGATCATCAGAAACGGCAGAGTAAATTTTAGGGACATAGATGTAGCACAGCTGAGAAAACTTCACGCAGGGACTTCAGTGAACTCGCCTTACAATGCTGAGGCCTGACACGCCTAGTGCCTGAGGGCAACCAGTCTCCTGCCCTAGGTAGTTTTGTTGAGCATGCTTCCCTTAGGTGGTGCCTTTTCTCTCCCAGCAATATTGCTCCGTGAAATTCTGCCAATGATGAAAACTATTTGCCAGGGTTATGTAGTTTTACATCATTGGCCTCCTCTTAGAAGTACAAATGCTTTCCAACATGGGTGCTGCCTCCCTGAGTTTTCCTTTGTCTTGGATCAATCTATGCAGATTCCTGTGCTGAATAAGTGATGGGCTGGCACAGCTGGGTGCTTGTCATATAGCCAGCACAATCAGCAACTTCCTTTGTCAAGACCCACCTGGCTTGATCAAGGTTCCTTATTCCCGTGAAAACGATTTTTATCCAAATTCTAGAGGAGCACCAGTGTGCCTCTGGGAGCTACACCCGGGCCTGCTGAACAGAGGCTCCGGAGTTTTCATTTTCTGACTAAAATTCAACAAGGAATTTCATGGATCTAAGGAAACCATGAATTTTGGACGTACTAGATTCTCACATCTTCATTGTCTAATGGAAGCTTAAGTTTCCCAGTCTGATCCGGCTGCCACTTCATTTCTGGCAATGACCATTCAATTGTGGACGTTCAGCCTTCTTCGGAATTCTCTTATACCGGCATGTCCCAGCGCCACATTAAGACCACTTGGTGCAGGTTTATGTGACTCAGGACAACTCTTTATTTCAGGAGTCTAGAACAAAGGGAATTCACAGTGGTTGGTGATCACTTATTAAAGTCCCGTTTGTCTATAAAGCCCACTGATGACACTTCTACATCTGAGGGCAAAGAGCTCGTGCAGCATAATATTCTCATTTCAGCCACCCCGCCTGCAGTTTCTTCCTTGCAGAAAAATCTTTCCCAGTGTACTTCTGTAAAATGCTGCAAAATAGTGGGACAGAAGATTTTGGTTTAGGGTTCACTTTAAAGGGGCATAGGTACAGGCATGTGGGCATGTTTAGAGACAGTGTTAGAGTTCAGGTTAGAGTTAAGGCTGCTTGAGGATTCGGGTTATGGTAAGGTTGTGGATCAAATGTAGGGTGAGTGTGAGGTTGAAGGTAAGAGTAGGGTTTAGTGCTTAAGGATGAATGAACCTATTGTCTCATTTAGGCTTATGGTACACTTGACTGTTAAGGTATGGGTTGAGGTTAATATTTGTGTGAGGGTTAGAAAGTGTGCTAGGTAAAGAGTTGGGGTCAGGCTTGCTCCTTGTGTGTTACATCCGTTTTGGTTGTGGATAAGTTTAGCTCTCTGTCTAGTTTCAGGGATTGGATTACATTAACGGTGATATGGAGGCTTGGATTGAAGGTGATGGATAGAGTTGTTAGGTTCAGGCAAAGGGTGACTGTTAGGATTAAGGTTAGTTGTAGGGGGAGCTGCATGTTCACATCAGATTTGGGGTTAGGATTAGGCTTAGCCTTAAGGTAGACATATGGTTAGGGTTAGAGCTTGGTTTAGGGTGAGCCTTAGGTTAGGGTTCAGTTTAAGCTTAGGAGTATACAGAATTAGACCTAGGCTTAGGGTTACACCTCTTTTAAGGTTTAGACTTAGGGCTAGGTTTTGACCTAGGTTAGGGTTAGGATTAAGGTTGGTTTTAGGATAGGATTAAGGTTTGAGGTTTCATTTAAGTGTTGGATTATTGGAAGTACATCTGCTCTCCCTGGTTTTCCTTCACGATCACAATGTTTCTGAGATTCATGGTTTAAGGAAAATCTTGCTTCTTGCCGGTTTCAAGGCAATATGGCGCCACCGGCAGTTTGTTTTTCCGTCAAACTTACGCTCGCTCTTTGAGAATCTTGGGTCTTTGGGAAAGCCGTGAGTCCAGCAAGATTTTTCAGTTCAAGTGTGCCCCAAGCAGTGGGTTCTACCTCTGAGCAATACAGCCCATGGAATTCCTGAGAATCTGGAACCTGCTATGAAGGTCAGCCTGCGTTTTATTCACACGGAAGAAGCTCCTTCCAGGTTCCCAAGCCTCTGTGCACTGAAGCTTCCAGCAATGTCATGTATCACAGGTCAACAGTGCTTCTCTGTGTTTCACTGGTCTAGAGTAAAGGGTGAAGCGCCTGGGTTCCCGTGCTTCACTACTGTATGGCCTCAAGATGATATTTGTAGGCACAACGGCAAATCCATCGGTGGCAATTCTCTCATATTGTCATTGCGATGGGAAGATTTCTTATTCGCTAGGAAATGTTTTACCGTGGAAGACGGGTCACCACAGAGCAGACTCTTTGTGTTAAGACAAAGTTTGCTGAATTTACCTGCCAGCAGTTGCGTGTCCAACCTTTCTTTTAAGGTCGATGGAGACGCACGAGTGTAAGGAGAACGGTGAAAGGTGGCCGTTCATAACTCAGGATCATCAGAAACGGCAGAGTAAATTTTAGGGACATAGATGTAGCACAGCTGAGAAAACTTCACGCAGGGACTTCAGTGAACTCGCCTTACAATGCTGAGGCCTGACACGCCTAGTGCCTGAGGGCAACCAGTCTCCTGCCCTAGGTAGTTTTGTTGAGCATGCTTCCCTTAGGTGGTGCCTTTTCTCTCCCAGCAATATTGCTCCGTGAAATTCTGCCAATGATGAAAACTATTTGCCAGGGTTATGTAGTTTTACATCATTGGCCTCCTCTTAGAAGTACAAATGCTTTCCAACATGGGTGCTGCCTCCCTGAGTTTTCCTTTGTCTTGGATCAATCTATGCAGATTCCTGTGCTGAATAAGTGATGGGCTGGCACAGCTGGGTGCTTGTCATATAGCCAGCACAATCAGCAACTTCCTTTGTCAAGACCCACCTGGCTTGATCAAGGTTCCTTATTCCCGTGAAAACGATTTTTATCCAAATTCTAGAGGAGCACCAGTGTGCCTCTGGGAGCTACACCCGGGCCTGCTGAACAGAGGCTCCGGAGTTTTCATTTTCTGACTAAAATTCAACAAGGAATTTCATGGATCTAAGGAAACCATGAATTTTGGACGTACTAGATTCTCACATCTTCATTGTCTAATGGAAGCTTAAGTTTCCCAGTCTGATCCGGCTGCCACTTCATTTCTGGCAATGACCATTCAATTGTGGACGTTCAGCCTTCTTCGGAATTCTCTTATACCGGCATGTCCCAGCGCCACATTAAGACCACTTGGTGCAGGTTTATGTGACTCAGGACAACTCTTTATTTCAGGAGTCTAGAACAAAGGGAATTCACAGTGGTTGGTGATCACTTATTAAAGTCCCGTTTGTCTATAAAGCCCACTGATGACACTTCTACATCTGAGGGCAAAGAGCTCGTGCAGCATAATATTCTCATTTCAGCCACCCCGCCTGCAGTTTCTTCCTTGCAGAAAAATCTTTCCCAGTGTACTTCTGTAAAATGCTGCAAAATAGTGGGACAGAAGATTTTGGTTTAGGGTTCACTTTAAAGGGGCATAGGTACAGGCATGTGGGCATGTTTAGAGACAGTGTTAGAGTTCAGGTTAGAGTTAAGGCTGCTTGAGGATTCGGGTTATGGTAAGGTTGTGGATCAAATGTAGGGTGAGTGTGAGGTTGAAGGTAAGAGTAGGGTTTAGTGCTTAAGGATGAATGAACCTATTGTCTCATTTAGGCTTATGGTACACTTGACTGTTAAGGTATGGGTTGAGGTTAATATTTGTGTGAGGGTTAGAAAGTGTGCTAGGTAAAGAGTTGGGGTCAGGCTTGCTCCTTGTGTGTTACATCCGTTTTGGTTGTGGATAAGTTTAGCTCTCTGTCTAGTTTCAGGGATTGGATTACATTAACGGTGATATGGAGGCTTGGATTGAAGGTGATGGATAGAGTTGTTAGGTTCAGGCAAAGGGTGACTGTTAGGATTAAGGTTAGTTGTAGGGGGAGCTGCATGTTCACATCAGATTTGGGGTTAGGATTAGGCTTAGCCTTAAGGTAGACATATGGTTAGGGTTAGAGCTTGGTTTAGGGTGAGCCTTAGGTTAGGGTTCAGTTTAAGCTTAGGAGTATACAGAATTAGACCTAGGCTTAGGGTTACACCTCTTTTAAGGTTTAGACTTAGGGCTAGGTTTTGACCTAGGTTAGGGTTAGGATTAAGGTTGGTTTTAGGATAGGATTTAAGTTTGAGGTTTCATTTAAGTGTTGGATTATTGGAAGTACATCTGCTCTCCCTGGTTTTCCTTCACGATCACAATGTTTCTGAGATTCATGGTTTAAGGAAAATCTTGCTTCTTGCCGGTTTCAAGGCAATATGGCGCCACCGGCAGTTTGTTTTTCCGTCAAACTTACGCTCGCTCTTTGAGAATCTTGGGTCTTTGGGAAAGCCGTGAGTCCAGCAAGATTTTTCAGTTCAAGTGTGCCCCAAGCAGTGGGTTCTACCTCTGAGCAATACAGCCCATGGAATTCCTGAGAATCTGGAACCTGCTATGAAGGTCAGCCTGCGTTTTATTCACACGGAAGAAGCTCCTTCCAGGTTCCCAAGCCTCTGTGCACTGAAGCTTCCAGCAATGTCATGTATCACAGGTCAACAGTGCTTCTCTGTGTTTCACTGGTCTAGAGTAAAGGGTGAAGCGCCTGGGTTCCCGTGCTTCACTACTGTATGGCCTCAAGATGATATTTGTAGGCACAACGGCAAATCCATCGGTGGCAATTCTCTCATATTGTCATTGCGATGGGAAGATTTCTTATTCGCTAGGAAATGTTTTACCGTGGAAGACGGGTCACCACAGAGCAGACTCTTTGTGTTAAGACAAAGTTTGCTGAATTTACCTGCCAGCAGTTGCGTGTCCAACCTTTCTTTTAAGGTCGATGGAGACGCACGAGTGTAAGGAGAACGGTGAAAGGTGGCCGTTCATAACTCAGGATCATCAGAAACGGCAGAGTAAATTTTAGGGACATAGATGTAGCACAGCTGAGAAAACTTCACGCAGGGACTTCAGTGAACTCGCCTTACAATGCTGAGGCCTGACACGCCTAGTGCCTGAGGGCAACCAGTCTCCTGCCCTAGGTAGTTTTGTTGAGCATGCTTCCCTTAGGTGGTGCCTTTTCTCTCCCAGCAATATTGCTCCGTGAAATTCTGCCAATGATGAAAACTATTTGCCAGGGTTATGTAGTTTTACATCATTGGCCTCCTCTTAGAAGTACAAATGCTTTCCAACATGGGTGCTGCCTCCCTGAGTTTTCCTTTGTCTTGGATCAATCTATGCAGATTCCTGTGCTGAATAAGTGATGGGCTGGCACAG
Organism: Tenrec ecaudatus; assembly: GCF_050624435.1. Classification (NCBI taxonomy): domain Eukaryota; kingdom Metazoa; phylum Chordata; class Mammalia; order Afrosoricida; family Tenrecidae; genus Tenrec; species Tenrec ecaudatus. The sequence continues at coordinate 586,469 of NW_027457619.1, read as the reverse complement.
CTGGGTGCTTGTCATATAGCCAGCACAATCAGCAACTTCCTTTGTCAAGACCCACCTGGCTTGATCAAGGTTCCTTATTCCCGTGAAAACGATTTTTATCCAAATTCTAGAGGAGCACCAGTGTGCCTCTGGGAGCTACACCCGGGCCTGCTGAACAGAGGCTCCGGAGTTTTCATTTTCTGACTAAAATTCAACAAGGAATTTCATGGATCTAAGGAAACCATGAATTTTGGACGTACTAGATTCTCACATCTTCATTGTCTAATGGAAGCTTAAGTTTCCCAGTCTGATCCGGCTGCCACTTCATTTCTGGCAATGACCATTCAATTGTGGACGTTCAGCCTTCTTCGGAATTCTCTTATACCGGCATGTCCCAGCGCCACATTAAGACCACTTGGTGCAGGTTTATGTGACTCAGGACAACTCTTTATTTCAGGCGTCTACAACAAAGGGAATTCATAGAGGTTGATGATCACTTATTAAAGTCCCGTTTGTCTATAAAGCCCACTGATGACACTTCTACATCTGAGGGCAAAGAGCTCGTGCAGCATAATATTCTCATTTCAGCCACCCCGCCTGCAGTTTCTTCCTTGCAGAAAAATCTTTCCCAGTGTACTTCTGTAAAATGCTGCAAAATAGTGGGACAGAAGATTTTGGTTTAGGGTTCACTTTAAAGGGGCATAGGTACAGGCATGTGGGCATGTTTAGAGACAGTGTTAGAGTTCAGGTTAGAGTTAAGGCTGCTTGAGGATTCGGGTTATGGTAAGGTTGTGGATCAAATGTAGGGTGAGTGTGAGGTTGAAGGTAAGAGTAGGGTTTAGTGCTTAAGGATGAATGAACCTATTGTCTCATTTAGGCTTATGGTACACTTGACTGTTAAGGTATGGGTTGAGGTTAATATTTGTGTGAGGGTTAGAAAGTGTGCTAGGTAAAGAGTTGGGGTCAGGCTTGCTCCTTGTGTGTTACATCCGTTTTGGTTGTGGATAAGTTTAGCTCTCTGTCTAGTTTCAGGGATTGGATTACATTAACGGTGATATGGAGGCTTGGATTGAAGGTGATGGATAGAGTTGTTAGGTTCAGGCAAAGGGTGACTGTTAGGATTAAGGTTAGTTGTAGGGGGAGCTGCATGTTCACATCAGATTTGGGGTTAGGATTAGGCTTAGCCTTAAGGTAGACATATGGTTAGGGTTAGAGCTTGGTTTAGGGTGAGCCTTAGGTTAGGGTTCAGTTTAAGCTTAGGAGTATACAGAATTAGACCTAGGCTTAGGGTTACACCTCTTTTAAGGTTTAGACTTAGGGCTAGGTTTTGACCTAGGTTAGGGTTAGGATTAAGGTTGGTTTTAGGATAGGATTAAGGTTTGAGGTTTCATTTAAGTGTTGGATTATTGGAAGTACATCTGCTCTCCCTGGTTTTCCTTCACGATCACAATGTTTCTGAGATTCATGGTTTAAGGAAAATCTTGCTTCTTGCCGGTTTCAAGGCAATATGGCGCCACCGGCAGTTTGTTTTTCCGTCAAACTTACGCTCGCTCTTTGAGAATCTTGGGTCTTTGGGAAAGCCGTGAGTCCAGCAAGATTTTTCAGTTCAAGTGTGCCCCAAGCAGTGGGTTCTACCTCTGAGCAATACAGCCCATGGAATTCCTGAGAATCTGGAACCTGCTATGAAGGTCAGCCTGCGTTTTATTCACACGGAAGAAGCTCCTTCCAGGTTCCCAAGCCTCTGTGCACTGAAGCTTCCAGCAATGTCATGTATCACAGGTCAACAGTGCTTCTCTGTGTTTCACTGGTCTAGAGTAAAGGGTGAAGCGCCTGGGTTCCCGTGCTTCACTACTGTATGGCCTCAAGATGATATTTGTAGGCACAACGGCAAATCCATCGGTGGCAATTCTCTCATATTGTGATTGCGATGGGAAGATTTCTTATTCGCTAGGAAATGTTTTACCGTGGAAGACGGGTCACCACAGAGCAGACTCTTTGTGTTAAGACAAAGTTTGCTGAATTTACCTGCCAGCAGTTGCGTGTCCAACCTTTCTTTTAAGGTCGATGGAGACGCACGAGTGTAAGGAGAACGGTGAAAGGTGGCCGTTCATAACTCAGGATCATCAGAAACGGCAGAGTAAATTTTAGGGACATAGATGTAGCACAGCTGAGAAAACTTCACGCAGGGACTTCAGTGAACTCGCCTTACAATGCTGAGGCCTGACACGCCTAGTGCCTGAGGGCAACCAGTCTCCTGCCCTAGGTAGTTTTGTTGAGCATGCTTCCCTTAGGTGGTGCCTTTTCTCTCCCAGCAATATTGCTCCGTGAAATTCTGCCAATGATGAAAACTATTTGCCAGGGTTATGTAGTTTTACATCATTGGCCTCCTCTTAGAAGTACAAATGCTTTCCAACATGGGTGCTGCCTCCCTGAGTTTTCCTTTGTCTTGGATCAATCTATGCAGATTCCTGTGCTGAATAAGTGATGGGCTGGCACAGCTGGGTGCTTGTCATATAGCCAGCACAATCAGCAACTTCCTTTGTCAAGACCCACCTGGCTTGATCAAGGTTCCTTATTCCCGTGAAAACGATTTTTATCCAAATTCTAGAGGAGCACCAGTGTGCCTCTGGGAGCTACACCCGGGCCTGCTGAACAGAGGCTCCGGAGTTTTCATTTTCTGACTAAAATTCAACACGGAATTTCATGGACCTAAGGAAACAGTGATTTGTGGACGTACCAGATTCTCACATCTTTATTGTCTAAGGCAAGCTTAAGTTTCCCAGTGTGATCCGGCTGCCACTTCATTTCTGGCATGGCCATTCAATTGTGGAAGTTCAGCCTTCTTCGGAATTCTCTTATACCGGCATGTTCCCGCGCCACACTAAGACCACTCGGTGCAGGTTTATGTGACTCAGGACAACTCTTTATTTCAGGCGTCTACAACAAAGGGAATTCATAGAGGTTGATGATCACTTATTAAAGTCCCGTTTCTCTATAAAGCCCACTGATGACACTTCTACATCTGAGGGCAAAGAGCTCGTGCAGCATGATATTCTCATTTCAGACACGCCGCCTGCAGTTTCTTCCTTGCAGAAAAATCTTGCCAGTGTACTTCTTTAAAATGCTTCAAAATAGTGGGACCGAAGATTTCGGTTTAGGGTTCACTTTAAAGGGGCATACGTACAGGCATGTGGGCATGTTTAGAGACAGTGTTAGAGTTCAGGTTAGAGTTACGGCTGCGTGAGGATTCGGGTTCTGGTAAGGTTGTGGATCAAATGTAGGGTGAGTGTGAGGTTGAAGGTAAGAGTAGGGTTTAGTGCTTAAGGATGAATGAACCTATTGTCTCATTTAGGCTTATGGTAAACTTGACTGTTTAGGTATGGGTTGGGGTTAATATTTGTGTGAGGGTTAGAAAGTGTGCGAGGTTAAGAGTTGGGGTCAGGCTAGCGGCTTGTGTGTTACATCCGTTTTGGTTGTGGATAAGTTTAGCTCTCTGTCTAGTTTCAGGAATTGGATTACATTAACTGTGATATGGAGGCTTGGATTGAAGGTGATGGATAGAGTTAAGTTAGGTTCAGGCGAAGGGTGACGGTTAGGAGTAAGGTTAGTTGTAGGGGGAGCTGCATGTTCACATCAGATTTGGGGTTAGGATTAGGCTTAGCCTTAGGGTAGACATAAGGTTAGGGTTAGGGCTTGGTTTAGGGTGAGCCTTAGGTTAGGGTTCAGTTTAAGCTTAGGAGTATACAAAATTAGACCTAGGCTTAGGGATACACCTCTTTTTAGGTTTAGACCTAGGGCTAGGTTTTGACCTAGGTTAGGGTTAGGATTAGGGTTGGTTTTAGGATAGGATTAAGGTTTGAGGTTTCATTTAAGTGTTGGATTATTGGAAGTACATCTGCTCTCCCTGGTTTTCCTTCACGATCACAATGTTTCTGAGATTCATGGTTTAAGGAAAATCTTGCTTCTTGCCGGTTTCAAGGCAATATGGCGCCACCGGCAGTTTGTTTTTCCGTCAAACTTACGCTCGCTCTTTGAGAATCTTGGGTCTTTGGGAAAGCCGTGAGTCCAGCAAGATTTTTCAGTTCAAGTGTGCCCCAAGCAGTGGGTTCTACCTCTGAGCAATACAGCCCATGGAATTCCTGAGAATCTGGAACCTGCTTTGAAGGTCAGCCTGCGTTTTATTCACACGGAAGAAGCTCCTTCCAGGTTCCCAAGCCTCTGTGCACTGAAGCTTCCAGCAATGTCATGTATCACAGGTCAACAGTGCTTCTCTGTGTTTCACTGGTCTAGAGTAAAGGGTGAAGCGCCTGGGTTCCCGTGCTTCACTACTGTATGGCCTCAAGATGATATTTGTAGGCACAACGGCAAATCCATCGGTGGCAATTCTCTCATATTGTCATTGCGATGGGAAGATTTCTTATTCGCTAGGAAATGTTTTACCGTGGAAGACGGGTCACCACAGAGCAGACTCTTTGTGTTAAGACAAAGTTTGCTGAATTTACCTGCCAGCAGTTGCGTGTCCAACCTTTCTTTTAAGGTCGATGGAGACGCACGAGTGTAAGGAGAACGGTGAAAGGTGGCCGTTCATAACTCAGGATCATCAGAAACGGCAGAGTAAATTTTAGGGACATAGATGTAGCACAGCTGAGAAAACTTCACGCAGGGACTTCAGTGAACTCGCCTTACAATGCTGAGGCCTGACACGCCTAGTGCCTGGGGGCAACCAGGCTCCTGCCCTAGGTAGTTTTGTTGAGCGTGCCTCCCTCAGGTGGTGCCTTTTCTCTCCCAGCAATATTGCTCCGTGAAATTCTGCCAATGATGAAAACTATTTGCCAGGGTTATGTAGTTTTACATCATTGGCCTCCTCTTAGAAGTACAAATGCTTTCCAACATGGGTGCTGCCTCCCTGAGTTTTCCTTTGTCTTGGATCAATCTATGCAGATTCCTGTGCTGAATAAGTGATGGGCTGGCACAGCTGGGTGCTTGTCATATAGCCAGCACAAGCAGCAATTTCCTTTGTCAAGACCCACCTGGCTTGATCAAGGTTCCTTATTCCCGTGAAAACGATTTTTATCCAAATTCTAGAGGAGCACCAGTGTGCCTCTGGGAGCTACACCCGGGCCTGCTGAACAGAGGCTCCGGAGTTTTCATTTTCTGACTAAAATTCAACAAGGAATTTCATGGATCTAAGGAAACCATGAATTTTGGACGTACTAGATTCTCACATCTTCATTGTCTAATGGAAGCTTAAGTTTCCCAGTCTGATCCGGCTGCCACTTCATTTCTGGCAATGAGCATTCAATTGTGGACGTTCAGCCTTCTTCGGAATTCTCTTATACCGGCATGTCCCAGCGCCACATTAAGACCACTTGGTGCAGGTTTATGTGACTCAGGACAACTCTTTATTTCAGGAGTCTAGAACAAAGGGAATTCACAGTGGTTGGTGATCACTTATTAAAGTCCCGTTTGTCTATAAAGCCCACTGATGACACTTCTACATCTGAGGGCAAAGAGCTCGTGCAGCATAATATTCTCATTTCAGCCACCCCGCCTGCAGTTTCTTCCTTGCAGAAAAATCTTTCCCAGTGTACTTCTGTAAAATGCTGCAAAATAGTGGGACAGAAGATTTTGGTTTAGGGTTCACTTCAAAGGGGCATAGGTACAGGCATGTGGGCATGTTTAGAGACAGTGTTAGAGTTCAGGTTAGAGTTAAGGCTGCTTGAGGATTCGGGTTATGGTAAGGTTGTGGATCAAATGTAGGGTGAGTGTGAGGTTGAAGGTAAGAGTAGGGTTTAGTGCTTAAGGATGAATGAACCTATTGTCTCATTTAGGCTTATGGTACACTTGACTGTTAAGGTATGGGTTGAGGTTAATATTTGTGTGAGGGTTAGAAAGTGTGCTAGGTAAAGAGTTGGGGTCAGGCTTGCTCCTTGTGTGTTACATCCGTTTTGGTTGTGGATAAGTTTAGCTCTCTGTCTAGTTTCAGGGATTGGATTACATTAACGGTGATATGGAGGCTTGGATTGAAGGTGATGGATAGAGTTGTTAGGTTCAGGCAAAGGGTGACTGTTAGGATTAAGGTTAGTTGTAGGGGGAGCTGCATGTTCACATCAGATTTGGGGTTAGGATTAGGCTTAGCCTTAAGGTAGACATATGGTTAGGGTTAGAGCTTGGTTTAGGGTGAGCCTTAGGTTAGGGTTCAGTTTAAGCTTAGGAGTATACAGAATTAGACCTAGGCTTAGGGTTACACCTCTTTTAAGGTTTAGACTTAGGGCTAGGTTTTGACCTAGGTTAGGGTTAGGATTAAGGTTGGTTTTAGGATAGGATTAAGGTTTGAGGTTTCATTTAAGTGTTGGATTATTGGAAGTACATCTGCTCTCCCTGGTTTTCCTTCACGATCACAATGTTTCTGAGATTCATGGTTTAAGGAAAATCTTGCTTCTTGCCGGTTTCAAGGCAATATGGCGCCACCGGCAGTTTGTTTTTCCGTCAAACTTACGCTCGCTCTTTGAGAATCTTGGGTCTTTGGGAAAGCCGTGAGTCCAGCAAGATTTTTCAGTTCAAGTGTGCCCCAAGCAGTGGGTTCTACCTCTGAGCAATACAGCCCATGGAATTCCTGAGAATCTGGAACCTGCTATGAAGGTCAGCCTGCGTTTTATTCACACGGAAGAAGCTCCTTCCAGGTTCCCAAGCCTCTGTGCACTGAAGCTTCCAGCAATGTCATGTATCACAGGTCAACAGTGCTTCTCTGTGTTTCACTGGTCTAGAGTAAAGGGTGAAGCGCCTGGGTTCCCGTGCTTCACTACTGTATGGCCTCAAGATGATATTTGTAGGCACAACGGCAAATCCATCGGTGGCAATTCTCTCATATTGTCATTGCGATGGGAAGATTCCTTATTCGCTAGGAAATGTTTTACCGTGGAAGACGGGTCACCACAGAGCAGACTCTTTGTGTTAAGACAAAGTTTGCTGAATTTACCTGCCAGCAGTTGCGTGTCCAACCTTTCTTTTAAGGTCGATGGAGACGCACGAGTGTAAGGAGAACGGTGAAAGGTGGCCGTTCATAACTCAGGATCATCAGAAACGGCAGAGTAAATTTTAGGGACATAGATGTAGCACAGCTGAGAAAACTTCACGCAGGGACTTCAGTGAACTCGCCTTACAATGCTGAGGCCTGACACGCCTAGTGCCTGAGGGCAACCAGTCTCCTGCCCTAGGTAGTTTTGTTGAGCATGCTTCCCTTAGGTGGTGCCTTTTCTCTCCCAGCAATATTGCTCCGTGAAATTCTGCCAATGATGAAAACTATTTGCCAGGGTTATGTAGTTTTACATCATTGGCCTCCTCTTAGAAGTACAAATGCTTTCCAACATGGGTGCTGCCTCCCTGAGTTTTCCTTTGTCTTGGATCAATCTATGCAGATTCCTGTGCTGAATAAGTGATGGGCTGGCACAGCTGGGTGCTTGTCATATAGCCAGCACAATCAGCAACTTCCTTTGTCAAGACCCACCTGGCTTGATCAAGGTTCCTTATTCCCGTGAAAACGATTTTTATCCAAATTCTAGAGGAGCACCAGTGTGCCTCTGGGAGCTACACCCGGGCCTGCTGAACAGAGGCTCCGGAGTTTTCATTTTCTGACTAAAATTCAACAAGGAATTTCATGGATCTAAGGAAACCATGAATTTTGGACGTACTAGATTCTCACATCTTCATTGTCTAATGGAAGCTTAAGTTTCCCAGTCTGATCCGGCTGCCACTTCATTTCTGGCAATGACCATTCAATTGTGGACGTTCAGCCTTCTTCGGAATTCTCTTATACCGGCATGTCCCAGCGCCACATTAAGACCACTTGGTGCAGGTTTATGTGACTCAGGACAACTCTTTATTTCAGGCGTCTACAACAAAGGGAATTCATAGAGGTTGATGATCACTTATTAAAGTCCCGTTTGTCTATAAAGCCCACTGATGACACTTCTACATCTGAGGGCAAAGAGCTCGTGCAGCATAATATTCTCATTTCAGCCACCCCGCCTGCAGTTTCTTCCTTGCAGAAAAATCTTTCCCAGTGTACTTCTGTAAAATGCTGCAAAATAGTGGGACAGAAGATTTTGGTTTAGGGTTCACTTTAAAGGGGCATAGGTACAGGCATGTGGGCATGTTTAGAGACAGTGTTAGAGTTCAGGTTAGAGTTAAGGCTGCTTGAGGATTCGGGTTATGGTAAGGTTGTGGATCAAATGTAGGGTGAGTGTGAGGTTGAAGGTAAGAGTAGGGTTTAGTGCTTAAGGATGAATGAACCTATTGTCTCATTTAGGCTTATGGTACACTTGACTGTTAAGGTATGGGTTGAGGTTAATATTTGTGTGAGGGTTAGAAAGTGTGCTAGGTAAAGAGTTGGGGTCAGGCTTGCTCCTTGTGTGTTACATCCGTTTTGGTTGTGGATAAGTTTAGCTCTCTGTCTAGTTTCAGGGATTGGATTACATTAACGGTGATATGGAGGCTTGGATTGAAGGTGATGGATAGAGTTGTTAGGTTCAGGCAAAGGGTGACTGTTAGGATTAAGGTTAGTTGTAGGGGGAGCTGCATGTTCACATCAGATTTGGGGTTAGGATTAGGCTTAGCCTTAAGGTAGACATATGGTTAGGGTTAGAGCTTGGTTTAGGGTGAGCCTTAGGTTAGGGTTCAGTTTAAGCTTAGGAGTATACAGAATTAGACCTAGGCTTAGGGTTACACCTCTTTTAAGGTTTAGACTTAGGGCTAGGTTTTGACCTAGGTTAGGGTTAGGATTAAGGTTGGTTTTAGGATAGGATTAAGGTTTGAGGTTTCATTTAAGTGTTGGATTATTGGAAGTACATCTGCTCTCCCTGGTTTTCCTTCACGATCACAATGTTTCTGAGATTCATGGTTTAAGGAAAATCTTGCTTCTTGCCGGTTTCAAGGCAATATGGCGCCACCGGCAGTTTGTTTTTCCGTCAAACTTACGCTCGCTCTTTGAGAATCTTGGGTCTTTGGGAAAGCCGTGAGTCCAGCAAGATTTTTCAGTTCAAGTGTGCCCCAAGCAGTGGGTTCTACCTCTGAGCAATACAGCCCATGGAATTCCTGAGAATCTGGAACCTGCTATGAAGGTCAGCCTGCGTTTTATTCACACGGAAGAAGCTCCTTCCAGGTTCCCAAGCCTCTGTGCACTGAAGCTTCCAGCAATGTCATGTATCACAGGTCAACAGTGCTTCTCTGTGTTTCACTGGTCTAGAGTAAAGGGTGAAGCGCCTGGGTTCCCGTGCTTCACTACTGTATGGCCTCAAGATGATATTTGTAGGCACAACGGCAAATCCATCGGTGGCAATTCTCTCATATTGTCATTGCGATGGGAAGATTTCTTATTCGCTAGGAAATGTTTTACCGTGGAAGACGGGTCACCACAGAGCAGACTCTTTGTGTTAAGACAAAGTTTGCTGAATTTACCTGCCAGCAGTTGCGTGTCCAACCTTTCTTTTAAGGTCGATGGAGACGCACGAGTGTAAGGAGAACGGTGAAAGGTGGCCGTTCATAACTCAGGATCATCAGAAACGGCAGAGTAAATTTTAGGGACATAGATGTAGCACAGCTGAGAAAACTTCACGCAGGGACTTCAGTGAACTCGCCTTACAATGCTGAGGCCTGACACGCCTAGTGCCTGAGGGCAACCAGTCTCCTGCCCTAGGTAGTTTTGTTGAGCATGCTTCCCTTAGGTGGTGCCTTTTCTCTCCCAGCAATATTGCTCCGTGAAATTCTGCCAATGATGAAAACTATTTGCCAGGGTTATGTAGTTTTACATCATTGGCCTCCTCTTAGAAGTACAAATGCTTTCCAACATGGGTGCTGCCTCCCTGAGTTTTCCTTTGTCTTGGATCAATCTATGCAGATTCCTGTGCTGAATAAGTGATGGGCTGGCACAGCTGGGTGCTTGTCATATAGCCAGCACAAGCAGCAATTTCCTTTGTCAAGACCCACCTGGCTTGATCAAGGTTCCTTATTCCCGTGAAAACGATTTTTATCCAAATTCTAGAGGAGCACCAGTGTGCCTCTGGGAGCTACACCCGGGCCTGCTGAACAGAGGCTCCGGAGTTTTCATTTTCTGACTAAAATTCAACACGGAATTTCATGGACCTAAGGAAACAGTGATTTGTGGACGTACCAGATTCTCACATCTTTATTGTCTAAGGCAAGCTTAAGTTTCCCAGTGTGATCCGGCTGCCACTTCATTTCTGGCATGGCCATTCAATTGTGGAAGTTCAGCCTTCTTCGGAATTCTCTTATACCGGCATGTTCCCGCGCCACACTAAGACCACTCGGTGCAGGTTTATGTGACTCAGGACAACTCTTTATTTCAGGCGTCTACAACAAAGGGAATTCATAGAGGTTGATGATCACTTATTAAAGTCCCGTTTCTCTATAAAGCCCACTGATGACACTTCTACATCTGAGGGCAAAGAGCTCGTGCAGCATGATATTCTCATTTCAGACACGCCGCCTGCAGTTTCTTCCTTGCAGAAAAATCTTGCCAGTGTACTTCTTTAAAATGCTTCAAAATAGTGGGACCGAAGATTTCGGTTTAGGGTTCACTTTAAAGGGGCATACGTACAGGCATGTGGGCATGTTTAGAGACAGTGTTAGAGTTCAGGTTAGAGTTACGGCTGCGTGAGGATTCGGGTTCTGGTAAGGTTGTGGATCAAATGTAGGGTGAGTGTGAGGTTGAAGGTAAGAGTAGGGTTTAGTGCTTAAGGATGAATGAACCTATTGTCTCATTTAGGCTTATGGTAAACTTGACTGTTTAGGTATGGGTTGGGGTTAATATTTGTGTGAGGGTTAGAAAGTGTGCGAGGTTAAGAGTTGGGGTCAGGCTAGCGGCTTGTGTGTTACATCCGTTTTGGTTGTGGATAAGTTTAGCTCTCTGTCTAGTTTCAGGAATTGGATTACATTAACTGTGATATGGAGGCTTGGATTGAAGGTGATGGATAGAGTTAAGTTAGGTTCAGGCGAAGGGTGACGGTTAGGAGTAAGGTTAGTTGTAGGGGGAGCTGCATGTTCACATCAGATTTGGGGTTAGGATTAGGCTTAGCCTTAGGGTAGACATAAGGTTAGGGTTAGGGCTTGGTTTAGGGTGAGCCTTAGGTTAGGGTTCAGTTTAAGCTTAGGAGTATACAAAATTAGACCTAGGCTTAGGGATACACCTCTTTTTAGGTTTAGACCTAGGGCTAGGTTTTGACCTAGGTTAGGGTTAGGATTAGGGTTGGTTTTAGGATAGGATTAAGGTTTGAGGTTTCATTTAAGTGTTGGATTATTGGAAGTACATCTGCTCTCCCTGGTTTTCCTTCACGATCACAATGTTTCTGAGATTCATGGTTTAAGGAAAATCTTGCTTCTTGCCGGTTTCAAGGCAATATGGCGCCACCGGCAGTTTGTTTTTCCGTCAAACTTACGCTCGCTCTTTGAGAATCTTGGGTCTTTGGGAAAGCCGTGAGTCCAGCAAGATTTTTCAGTTCAAGTGTGCCCCAAGCAGTGGGTTCTACCTCTGAGCAATACAGCCCATGGAATTCCTGAGAATCTGGAACCTGCTTTGAAGGTCAGCCTGCGTTTTATTCACACGGAAGAAGCTCCTTCCAGGTTCCCAAGCCTCTGTGCACTGAAGCTTCCAGCAATGTCATGTATCACAGGTCAACAGTGCTTCTCTGTGTTTCACTGGTCTAGAGTAAAGGGTGAAGCGCCTGGGTTCCCGTGCTTCACTACTGTATGGCCTCAAGATGATATTTGTAGGCACAACGGCAAATCCATCGGTGGCAATTCTCTCATATTGTCATTGCGATGGGAAGATTTCTTATTCGCTAGGAAATGTTTTACCGTGGAAGACGGGTCACCACAGAGCAGACTCTTTGTGTTAAGACAAAGTTTGCTGAATTTACCTGCCAGCAGTTGCGTGTCCAACCTTTCTTTTAAGGTCGATGGAGACGCACGAGTGTAAGGAGAACGGTGAAAGGTGGCCGTTCATAACTCAGGATCATCAGAAACGGCAGAGTAAATTTTAGGGACATAGATGTAGCACAGCTGAGAAAACTTCACGCAGGGACTTCAGTGAACTCGCCTTACAATGCTGAGGCCTGACACGCCTAGTGCCTGGGGGCAACCAGGCTCCTGCCCTAGGTAGTTTTGTTGAGCGTGCCTCCCTCAGGTGGTGCCTTTTCTCTCCCAGCAATATTGCTCCGTGAAATTCTGCCAATGATGAAAACTATTTGCCAGGGTTATGTAGTTTTACATCATTGGCCTCCTCTTAGAAGTACAAATGCTTTCCAACATGGGTGCTGCCTCCCTGAGTTTTCCTTTGTCTTGGATCAATCTATGCAGATTCCTGTGCTGAATAAGTGATGGGCTGGCACAGCTGGGTGCTTGTCATATAGCCAGCACAAGCAGCAATTTCCTTTGTCAAGACCCACCTGGCTTGATCAAGGTTCCTTATTCCCGTGAAAACGATTTTTATCCAAATTCTAGAGGAGCACCAGTGTGCCTCTGGGAGCTACACCCGGGCCTGCTGAACAGAGGCTCCGGAGTTTTCATTTTCTGACTAAAATTCAACAAGGAATTTCATGGATCTAAGGAAACCATGAATTTTGGACGTACTAGATTCTCACATCTTCATTGTCTAATGGAAGCTTAAGTTTCCCAGTCTGATCCGGCTGCCACTTCATTTCTGGCAATGAGCATTCAATTGTGGACGTTCAGCCTTCTTCGGAATTCTCTTATACCGGCATGTCCCAGCGCCACATTAAGACCACTTGGTGCAGGTTTATGTGACTCAGGACAACTCTTTATTTCAGGAGTCTAGAACAAAGGGAATTCACAGTGGTTGGTGATCACTTATTAAAGTCCCGTTTGTCTATAAAGCCCACTGATGACACTTCTACATCTGAGGGCAAAGAGCTCGTGCAGCATAATATTCTCATTTCAGCCACCCCGCCTGCAGTTTCTTCCTTGCAGAAAAATCTTTCCCAGTGTACTTCTGTAAAATGCTGCAAAATAGTGGGACAGAAGATTTTGGTTTAGGGTTCACTTCAAAGGGGCATAGGTACAGGCATGTGGGCATGTTTAGAGACAGTGTTAGAGTTCAGGTTAGAGTTAAGGCTGCTTGAGGATTCGGGTTATGGTAAGGTTGTGGATCAAATGTAGGGTGAGTGTGAGGTTGAAGGTAAGAGTAGGGTTTAGTGCTTAAGGATGAATGAACCTATTGTCTCATTTAGGCTTATGGTACACTTGACTGTTAAGGTATGGGTTGAGGTTAATATTTGTGTGAGGGTTAGAAAGTGTGCTAGGTAAAGAGTTGGGGTCAGGCTTGCTCCTTGTGTGTTACATCCGTTTTGGTTGTGGATAAGTTTAGCTCTCTGTCTAGTTTCAGGGATTGGATTACATTAACGGTGATATGGAGGCTTGGATTGAAGGTGATGGATAGAGTTGTTAGGTTCAGGCAAAGGGTGACTGTTAGGATTAAGGTTAGTTGTAGGGGGAGCTGCATGTTCACATCAGATTTGGGGTTAGGATTAGGCTTAGCCTTAAGGTAGACATATGGTTAGGGTTAGAGCTTGGTTTAGGGTGAGCCTTAGGTTAGGGTTCAGTTTAAGCTTAGGAGTATACAGAATTAGACCTAGGCTTAGGGTTACACCTCTTTTAAGGTTTAGACTTAGGGCTAGGTTTTGACCTAGGTTAGGGTTAGGATTAAGGTTGGTTTTAGGATAGGATTAAGGTTTGAGGTTTCATTTAAGTGTTGGATTATTGGAAGTACATCTGCTCTCCCTGGTTTTCCTTCACGATCACAATGTTTCTGAGATTCATGGTTTAAGGAAAATCTTGCTTCTTGCCGGTTTCAAGGCAATATGGCGCCACCGGCAGTTTGTTTTTCCGTCAAACTTACGCTCGCTCTTTGAGAATCTTGGGTCTTTGGGAAAGCCGTGAGTCCAGCAAGATTTTTCAGTTCAAGTGTGCCCCAAGCAGTGGGTTCTACCTCTGAGCAATACAGCCCATGGAATTCCTGAGAATCTGGAACCTGCTATGAAGGTCAGCCTGCGTTTTATTCACACGGAAGAAGCTCCTTCCAGGTTCCCAAGCCTCTGTGCACTGAAGCTTCCAGCAATGTCATGTATCACAGGTCAACAGTGCTTCTCTGTGTTTCACTGGTCTAGAGTAAAGGGTGAAGCGCCTGGGTTCCCGTGCTTCACTACTGTATGGCCTCAAGATGATATTTGTAGGCACAACGGCAAATCCATCGGTGGCAATTCTCTCATATTGTCATTGCGATGGGAAGATTTCTTATTCGCTAGGAAATGTTTTACCGTGGAAGACGGGTCACCACAGAGCAGACTCTTTGTGTTAAGACAAAGTTTGCTGAATTTACCTGCCAGCAGTTGCGTGTCCAACCTTTCTTTTAAGGTCGATGGAGACGCACGAGTGTAAGGAGAACGGTGAAAGGTGGCCGTTCATAACTCAGGATCATCAGAAACGGCAGAGTAAATTTTAGGGACATAGATGTAGCACAGCTGAGAAAACTTCACGCAGGGACTTCAGTGAACTCGCCTTACAATGCTGAGGCCTGACACGCCTAGTGCCTGAGGGCAACCAGTCTCCTGCCCTAGGTAGTTTTGTTGAGCATGCTTCCCTTAGGTGGTGCCTTTTCTCTCCCAGCAATATTGCTCCGTGAAATTCTGCCAATGATGAAAACTATTTGCCAGGGTTATGTAGTTTTACATCATTGGCCTCCTCTTAGAAGTACAAATGCTTTCCAACATGGGTGCTGCCTCCCTGAGTTTTCCTTTGTCTTGGATCAATCTATGCAGATTCCTGTGCTGAATAAGTGATGGGCTGGCACAGCTGGGTGCTTGTCATATAGCCAGCACAATCAGCAACTTCCTTTGTCAAGACCCACCTGGCTTGATCAAGGTTCCTTATTCCCGTGAAAACGATTTTTATCCAAATTCTAGAGGAGCACCAGTGTGCCTCTGGGAGCTACACCCGGGCCTGCTGAACAGAGGCTCCGGAGTTTTCATTTTCTGACTAAAATTCAACAAGGAATTTCATGGATCTAAGGAAACCATGAATTTTGGACGTACTAGATTCTCACATCTTCATTGTCTAATGGAAGCTTAAGTTTCCCAGTCTGATCCGGCTGCCACTTCATTTCTGGCAATGACCATTCAATTGTGGACGTTCAGCCTTCTTCGGAATTCTCTTATACCGGCATGTCCCAGCGCCACATTAAGACCACTTGGTGCAGGTTTATGTGACTCAGGACAACTCTTTATTTCAGGAGTCTAGAACAAAGGGAATTCACAGTGGTTGGTGATCACTTATTAAAGTCCCGTTTGTCTATAAAGCCCACTGATGACACTTCTACATCTGAGGGCAAAGAGCTCGTGCAGCATAATATTCTCATTTCAGCCACCCCGCCTGCAGTTTCTTCCTTGCAGAAAAATCTTTCCCAGTGTACTTCTGTAAAATGCTGCAAAATAGTGGGACAGAAGATTTTGGTTTAGGGTTCACTTTAAAGGGGCATAGGTACAGGCATGTGGGCATGTTTAGAGACAGTGTTAGAGTTCAGGTTAGAGTTAAGGCTGCTTGAGGATTCGGGTTATGGTAAGGTTGTGGATCAAATGTAGGGTGAGTGTGAGGTTGAAGGTAAGAGTAGGGTTTAGTGCTTAAGGATGAATGAACCTATTGTCTCATTTAGGCTTATGGTACACTTGACTGTTAAGGTATGGGTTGAGGTTAATATTTGTGTGAGGGTTAGAAAGTGTGCTAGGTAAAGAGTTGGGGTCAGGCTTGCTCCTTGTGTGTTACATCCGTTTTGGTTGTGGATAAGTTTAGCTCTCTGTCTAGTTTCAGGGATTGGATTACATTAACGGTGATATGGAGGCTTGGATTGAAGGTGATGGATAGAGTTGTTAGGTTCAGGCAAAGGGTGACTGTTAGGATTAAGGTTAGTTGTAGGGGGAGCTGCATGTTCACATCAGATTTGGGGTTAGGATTAGGCTTAGCCTTAAGGTAGACATATGGTTAGGGTTAGAGCTTGGTTTAGGGTGAGCCTTAGGTTAGGGTTCAGTTTAAGCTTAGGAGTATACAGAATTAGACCTAGGCTTAGGGTTACACCTCTTTTAAGGTTTAGACTTAGGGCTAGGTTTTGACCTAGGTTAGGGTTAGGATTAAGGTTGGTTTTAGGATAGGATTAAGGTTTGAGGTTTCATTTAAGTGTTGGATTATTGGAAGTACATCTGCTCTCCCTGGTTTTCCTTCACGATCACAATGTTTCTGAGATTCATGGTTTAAGGAAAATCTTGCTTCTTGCCGGTTTCAAGGCAATATGGCGCCACCGGCAGTTTGTTTTTCCGTCAAACTTACGCTCGCTCTTTGAGAATCTTGGGTCTTTGGGAAAGCCGTGAGTCCAGCAAGATTTTTCAGTTCAAGTGTGCCCCAAGCAGTGGGTTCTACCTCTGAGCAATACAGCCCATGGAATTCCTGAGAATCTGGAACCTGCTTTGAAGGTCAGCCTGCGTTTTATTCACACGGAAGAAGCTCCTTCCAGGTTCCCAAGCCTCTGTGCACTGAAGCTTCCAGCAATGTCATGTATCACAGGTCAACAGTGCTTCTCTGTGTTTCACTGGTCTAGAGTAAAGGGTGAAGCGCCTGGGTTCCCGTGCTTCACTACTGTATGGCCTCAAGATGATATTTGTAGGCACAACGGCAAATCCATCGGTGGCAATTCTCTCATATTGTCATTGCGATGGGAAGATTTCTTATTCGCTAGGAAATGTTTTACCGTGGAAGACGGGTCACCACAGAGCAGACTCTTTGTGTTAAGACAAAGTTTGCTGAATTTACCTGCCAGCAGTTGCGTGTCCAACCTTTCTTTTAAGGTCGATGGAGACGCACGAGTGTAAGGAGAACGGTGAAAGGTGGCCGTTCATAACTCAGGATCATCAGAAACGGCAGAGTAAATTTTAGGGACATAGATGTAGCACAGCTGAGAAAACTTCACGCAGGGATTTCAGTGAACTCGCCTTACAATGCTGAGGCCTGACACGCCTAGTGCCTGGGGGCAACCAGGCTCCTGCCCTAGGTAGTTTTGTTGAGCGTGCCTCCCTCAGGTGGTGCCTTTTCTCTCCCAGCAATATTGCTCCGTGAAATTCTGCCAATGATGAAAACTATTTGCCAGGGTTATGTAGTTTTACATCATTGGCCTCCTCTTAGAAGTACAAATGCTTTCCAACATGGGTGCTGCCTCCCTGAGTTTTCCTTTGTCTTGGATCAATCTATGCAGATTCCTGTGCTGAATAAGTGATGGGCTGGCACAGCTGGGTGCTTGTCATATAGCCAGCACAAGCAGCAATTTCCTTTGTCAAGACCCACCTGGCTTGATCAAGGTTCCTTATTCCCGTGAAAACGATTTTTATCCAAATTCTAGAGGAGCACCAGTGTGCCTCTGGGAGCTACACCCGGGCCTGCTGAACAGAGGCTCCGGAGTTTTCATTTTCTGACTAAAATTCAACAAGGAATTTCATGGATCTAAGGAAACCATGAATTTTGGACGTACTAGATTCTCACATCTTCATTGTCTAATGGAAGCTTAAGTTTCCCAGTCTGATCCGGCTGCCACTTCATTTCTGGCAATGACCATTCAATTGTGGACGTTCAGCCTTCTTCGGAATTCTCTTATACCGGCATGTCCCAGCGCCACATTAAGACCACTTGGTGCAGGTTTATGTGACTCAGGACAACTCTTTATTTCAGGAGTCTAGAACAAAGGGAATTCACAGTGGTTGGTGATCACTTATTAAAGTCCCGTTTGTCTATAAAGCCCACTGATGACACTTCTACATCTGAGGGCAAAGAGCTCGTGCAGCATAATATTCTCATTTCAGCCACCCCGCCTGCAGTTTCTTCCTTGCAGAAAAATCTTTCCCAGTGTACTTCTGTAAAATGCTGCAAAATAGTGGGACAGAAGATTTTGGTTTAGGGTTCACTTCAAAGGGGCATAGGTACAGGCATGTGGGCATGTTTAGAGACAGTGTTAGAGTTCAGGTTAGAGTTAAGGCTGCTTGAGGATTCGGGTTATGGTAAGGTTGTGGATCAAATGTAGGGTGAGTGTGAGGTTGAAGGTAAGAGTAGGGTTTAGTGCTTAAGGATGAATGAACCTATTGTCTCATTTAGGCTTATGGTACACTTGACTGTTAAGGTATGGGTTGAGGTTAATATTTGTGTGAGGGTTAGAAAGTGTGCTAGGTAAAGAGTTGGGGTCAGGCTTGCTCCTTGTGTGTTACATCCGTTTTGGTTGTGGATAAGTTTAGCTCTCTGTCTAGTTTCAGGGATTGGATTACATTAACGGTGATATGGAGGCTTGGATTGAAGGTGATGGATAGAGTTGTTAGGTTCAGGCAAAGGGTGACTGTTAGGATTAAGGTTAGTTGTAGGGGGAGCTGCATGTTCACATCAGATTTGGGGTTAGGATTAGGCTTAGCCTTAAGGTAGACATATGGTTAGGGTTAGAGCTTGGTTTAGGGTGAGCCTTAGGTTAGGGTTCAGTTTAAGCTTAGGAGTATACAGAATTAGACCTAGGCTTAGGGTTACACCTCTTTTAAGGTTTAGACTTAGGGCTAGGTTTTGACCTAGGTTAGGGTTAGGATTAAGGTTGGTTTTAGGATAGGATTAAGGTTTGAGGTTTCATTTAAGTGTTGGATTATTGGAAGTACATCTGCTCTCCCTGGTTTTCCTTCACGATCACAATGTTTCTGAGATTCATGGTTTAAGGAAAATCTTGCTTCTTGCCGGTTTCAAGGCAATATGGCGCCACCGGCAGTTTGTTTTTCCGTCAAACTTACGCTCGCTCTTTGAGAATCTTGGGTCTTTGGGAAAGCCGTGAGTCCAGCAAGATTTTTCAGTTCAAGTGTGCCCCAAGCAGTGGGTTCTACCTCTGAGCAATACAGCCCATGGAATTCCTGAGAATCTGGAACCTGCTATGAAGGTCAGCCTGCGTTTTATTCACACGGAAGAAGCTCCTTCCAGGTTC
Source organism: Tenrec ecaudatus (assembly GCF_050624435.1). Classification (NCBI taxonomy): domain Eukaryota; kingdom Metazoa; phylum Chordata; class Mammalia; order Afrosoricida; family Tenrecidae; genus Tenrec; species Tenrec ecaudatus. The sequence goes on along the minus strand of NW_027457619.1, from coordinate 567,418 downwards.
CCAAGCCTCTGTGCACTGAAGCTTCCAGCAATGTCATGTATCACAGGTCAACAGTGCTTCTCTGTGTTTCACTGGTCTAGAGTAAAGGGTGAAGCGCCTGGGTTCCCGTGCTTCACTACTGTATGGCCTCAAGATGATATTTGTAGGCACAACGGCAAATCCATCGGTGGCAATTCTCTCATATTGTCATTGCGATGGGAAGATTTCTTATTCGCTAGGAAATGTTTTACCGTGGAAGACGGGTCACCACAGAGCAGACTCTTTGTGTTAAGACAAAGTTTGCTGAATTTACCTGCCAGCAGTTGCGTGTCCAACCTTTCTTTTAAGGTCGATGGAGACGCACGAGTGTAAGGAGAACGGTGAAAGGTGGCCGTTCATAACTCAGGATCATCAGAAACGGCAGAGTAAATTTTAGGGACATAGATGTAGCACAGCTGAGAAAACTTCACGCAGGGACTTCAGTGAACTCGCCTTACAATGCTGAGGCCTGACACGCCTAGTGCCTGAGGGCAACCAGTCTCCTGCCCTAGGTAGTTTTGTTGAGCATGCTTCCCTTAGGTGGTGCCTTTTCTCTCCCAGCAATATTGCTCCGTGAAATTCTGCCAATGATGAAAACTATTTGCCAGGGTTATGTAGTTTTACATCATTGGCCTCCTCTTAGAAGTACAAATGCTTTCCAACATGGGTGCTGCCTCCCTGAGTTTTCCTTTGTCTTGGATCAATCTATGCAGATTCCTGTGCTGAATAAGTGATGGGCTGGCACAGCTGGGTGCTTGTCATATAGCCAGCACAATCAGCAACTTCCTTTGTCAAGACCCACCTGGCTTGATCAAGGTTCCTTATTCCCGTGAAAACGATTTTTATCCAAATTCTAGAGGAGCACCAGTGTGCCTCTGGGAGCTACACCCGGGCCTGCTGAACAGAGGCTCCGGAGTTTTCATTTTCTGACTAAAATTCAACAAGGAATTTCATGGATCTAAGGAAACCATGAATTTTGGACGTACTAGATTCTCACATCTTCATTGTCTAATGGAAGCTTAAGTTTCCCAGTCTGATCCGGCTGCCACTTCATTTCTGGCAATGACCATTCAATTGTGGACGTTCAGCCTTCTTCGGAATTCTCTTATACCGGCATGTCCCAGCGCCACATTAAGACCACTTGGTGCAGGTTTATGTGACTCAGGACAACTCTTTATTTCAGGAGTCTAGAACAAAGGGAATTCACAGTGGTTGGTGATCACTTATTAAAGTCCCGTTTGTCTATAAAGCCCACTGATGACACTTCTACATCTGAGGGCAAAGAGCTCGTGCAGCATAATATTCTCATTTCAGCCACCCCGCCTGCAGTTTCTTCCTTGCAGAAAAATCTTTCCCAGTGTACTTCTGTAAAATGCTGCAAAATAGTGGGACAGAAGATTTTGGTTTAGGGTTCACTTTAAAGGGGCATAGGTACAGGCATGTGGGCATGTTTAGAGACAGTGTTAGAGTTCAGGTTAGAGTTAAGGCTGCTTGAGGATTCGGGTTATGGTAAGGTTGTGGATCAAATGTAGGGTGAGTGTGAGGTTGAAGGTAAGAGTAGGGTTTAGTGCTTAAGGATGAATGAACCTATTGTCTCATTTAGGCTTATGGTACACTTGACTGTTAAGGTATGGGTTGAGGTTAATATTTGTGTGAGGGTTAGAAAGTGTGCTAGGTAAAGAGTTGGGGTCAGGCTTGCTCCTTGTGTGTTACATCCGTTTTGGTTGTGGATAAGTTTAGCTCTCTGTCTAGTTTCAGGGATTGGATTACATTAACGGTGATATGGAGGCTTGGATTGAAGGTGATGGATAGAGTTGTTAGGTTCAGGCAAAGGGTGACTGTTAGGATTAAGGTTAGTTGTAGGGGGAGCTGCATGTTCACATCAGATTTGGGGTTAGGATTAGGCTTAGCCTTAAGGTAGACATATGGTTAGGGTTAGAGCTTGGTTTAGGGTGAGCCTTAGGTTAGGGTTCAGTTTAAGCTTAGGAGTATACAGAATTAGACCTAGGCTTAGGGTTACACCTCTTTTAAGGTTTAGACTTAGGGCTAGGTTTTGACCTAGGTTAGGGTTAGGATTAAGGTTGGTTTTAGGATAGGATTAAGGTTTGAGGTTTCATTTAAGTGTTGGATTATTGGAAGTACATCTGCTCTCCCTGGTTTTCCTTCACGATCACAATGTTTCTGAGATTCATGGTTTAAGGAAAATCTTGCTTCTTGCCGGTTTCAAGGCAATATGGCGCCACCGGCAGTTTGTTTTTCCGTCAAACTTACGCTCGCTCTTTGAGAATCTTGGGTCTTTGGGAAAGCCGTGAGTCCAGCAAGATTTTTCAGTTCAAGTGTGCCCCAAGCAGTGAGTTCTACCTCTGAGCAATACAGCCCATGGAATTCCTGAGAATCTGGAACCTGCTATGAAGGTCAGCCTGCGTTTTATTCACACGGAAGAAGCTCCTTCCAGGTTCCCAAGCCTCTGTGCACTGAAGCTTCCAGCAATGTCATGTATCACAGGTCAACAGTGCTTCTCTGTGTTTCACTGGTCTAGAGTAAAGGGTGAAGCGCCTGGGTTCCCGTGCTTCACTACTGTATGGCCTCAAGATGATATTTGTAGGCACAACGGCAAATCCATCGGTGGCAATTCTCTCATATTGTCATTGCGATGGGAAGATTTCTTATTCGCTAGGAAATGTTTTACCGTGGAAGACGGGTCACCACAGAGCAGACTCTTTGTGTTAAGACAAAGTTTGCTGAATTTACCTGCCAGCAGTTGCGTGTCCAACCTTTCTTTTAAGGTCGATGGAGACGCACGAGTGTAAGGAGAACGGTGAAAGGTGGCCGTTCATAACTCAGGATCATCAGAAACGGCAGAGTAAATTTTAGGGACATAGATGTAGCACAGCTGAGAAAACTTCACGCAGGGACTTCAGTGAACTCGCCTTACAATGCTGAGGCCTGACACGCCTAGTGCCTGAGGGCAACCAGTCTCCTGCCCTAGGTAGTTTTGTTGAGCATGCTTCCCTTAGGTGGTGCCTTTTCTCTCCCAGCAATATTGCTCCGTGAAATTCTGCCAATGATGAAAACTATTTGCCAGGGTTATGTAGTTTTACATCATTGGCCTCCTCTTAGAAGTACAAATGCTTTCCAACACGGGTGCTGCCTCCCTGAGTTTTCCTTTGTCTTGGATCAATCTATGCAGATTCCTGTGCTGAATAAGTGATGGGCTGGCACAGCTGGGTGCTTGTCATATAGCCAGCACAATCAGCAACTTCCTTTGTCAAGACCCACCTGGCTTGATCAAGGTTCCTTATTCCCGTGAAAACGATTTTTATCCAAATTCTAGAGGAGCACCAGTGTGCCTCTGGGAGCTACACCCGGGCCTGCTGAACAGAGGCTCCGGAGTTTTCATTTTCTGACTAAAATTCAACAAGGAATTTCATGGATCTAAGGAAACCATGAATTTTGGACGTACTAGATTCTCACATCTTCATTGTCTAATGGAAGCTTAAGTTTCCCAGTCTGATCCGGCTGCCACTTCATTTCTGGCAATGACCATTCAATTGTGGACGTTCAGCCTTCTTCGGAATTCTCTTATACCGGCATGTCCCAGCGCCACATTAAGACCACTTGGTGCAGGTTTATGTGACTCAGGACAACTCTTTATTTCAGGAGTCTACAACAAAGGGAATTCACAGTGGTTGGTGATCACTTATTAAAGTCCCGTTTGTCTATAAAGCCCACTGATGACACTTCTACATCTGAGGGCAAAGAGCTCGTGCAGCATAATATTCTCATTTCAGCCACCCCGCCTGCAGTTTCTTCCTTGCAGAAAAATCTTTCCCAGTGTACTTCTGTAAAATGCTGCAAAATAGTGGGACAGAAGATTTTGGTTTAGGGTTCACTTTAAAGGGGCATAGGTACAGGCATGTGGGCATGTTTAGAGACAGTGTTAGAGTTCAGGTTAGAGTTAAGGCTGCTTGAGGATTCGGGTTATGGTAAGGTTGTGGATCAAATGTAGGGTGAGTGTGAGGTTGAAGGTAAGAGTAGGGTTTAGTGCTTAAGGATGAATGAACCTATTGTCTCATTTAGGCTTATGGTACACTTGACTGTTAAGGTATGGGTTGAGGTTAATATTTGTGTGAGGGTTAGAAAGTGTGCTAGGTAAAGAGTTGGGGTCAGGCTTGCTCCTTGTGTGTTACATCCGTTTTGGTTGTGGATAAGTTTAGCTCTCTGTCTAGTTTCAGGGATTGGATTACATTAACGGTGATATGGAGGCTTGGATTGAAGGTGATGGATAGAGTTGTTAGGTTCAGGCAAAGGGTGACTGTTAGGATTAAGGTTAGTTGTAGGGGGAGCTGCATGTTCACATCAGATTTGGGGTTAGGATTAGGCTTAGCCTTAGGGTAGACATATGGTTAGGGTTAGAGCTTGGTTTAGGGTGAGCCTTAGGTTAGGGTTCAGTTTAAGCTTAGGAGTATACAGAATTAGACCTAGGCTTAGGGTTACACCTCTTTTAAGGTTTAGACTTAGGGCTAGGTTTTGACCTAGGTTAGGGTTAGGATTAAGGTTGGTTTTAGGATAGGATTTAAGTTTGAGGTTTCAATTAAGTGTTGGATTATTGGAAGTACATCTGCTCTCCCTGGTTTTCCTTCACGATCACAATGTTTCTGAGATTCATGGTTTAAGGAAAATCTTGCTTCTTGCCGGTTTCAAGGCAATATGGCGCCACCGGCAGTTTGTTTTTCCGTCAAACTTACGCTCGCTCTTTGAGAATCTTGGGTCTTTGGGAAAGCCGTGAGTCCAGCAAGATTTTTCAGTTCAAGTGTGCCCCAAGCAGTGGGTTCTACCTCTGAGCAATACAGCCCATGGAATTCCTGAGAATCTGGAACCTGCTATGAAGGTCAGCCTGCGTTTTATTCACACGGAAGAAGCTCCTTCCAGGTTCCCAAGCCTCTGTGCACTGAAGCTTCCAGCAATGTCATGTATCACAGGTCAACAGTGCTTCTCTGTGTTTCACTGGTCTAGAGTAAAGGGTGAAGCGCCTGGGTTCCCGTGCTTCACTACTGTATGGCCTCAAGATGATATTTGTAGGCACAACGGCAAATCCATCGGTGGCAATTCTCTCATATTGTCATTGCGATGGGAAGATTTCTTATTCGCTAGGAAATGTTTTACCGTGGAAGACGGGTCACCACAGAGCAGACTCTTTGTGTTAAGACAAAGTTTGCTGAATTTACCTGCCAGCAGTTGCGTGTCCAACCTTTCTTTTAAGGTCGATGGAGACGCACGAGTGTAAGGAGAACGGTGAAAGGTGGCCGTTCATAACTCAGGATCATCAGAAACGGCAGAGTAAATTTTAGGGACATAGATGTAGCACAGCTGAGAAAACTTCACGCAGGGACTTCAGTGAACTCGCCTTACAATGCTGAGGCCTGACACGCCTAGTGCCTGAGGGCAACCAGTCTCCTGCCCTAGGTAGTTTTGTTGAGCATGCTTCCCTTAGGTGGTGCCTTTTCTCTCCCAGCAATATTGCTCCGTGAAATTCTGCCAATGATGAAAACTATTTGCCAGGGTTATGTAGTTTTACATCATTGGCCTCCTCTTAGAAGTACAAATGCTTTCCAACATGGGTGCTGCCTCCCTGAGTTTTCCTTTGTCTTGGATCAATCTATGCAGATTCCTGTGCTGAATAAGTGATGGGCTGGCACAGCTGGGTGCTTGTCATATAGCCAGCACAATCAGCAACTTCCTTTGTCAAGACCCACCTGGCTTGATCAAGGTTCCTTATTCCCGTGAAAACGATTTTTATCCAAATTCTAGAGGAGCACCAGTGTGCCTCTGGGAGCTACACCCGGGCCTGCTGAACAGAGGCTCCGGAGTTTTCATTTTCTGACTAAAATTCAACAAGGAATTTCATGGATCTAAGGAAACCATGAATTTTGGACGTACTAGATTCTCACATCTTCATTGTCTAATGGAAGCTTAAGTTTCCCAGTCTGATCCGGCTGCCACTTCATTTCTGGCAATGACCATTCAATTGTGGACGTTCAGCCTTCTTCGGAATTCTCTTATACCGGCATGTCCCAGCGCCACATTAAGACCACTTGGTGCAGGTTTATGTGACTCAGGACAACTCTTTATTTCAGGAGTCTAGAACAAAGGGAATTCACAGTGGTTGGTGATCACTTATTAAAGTCCCGTTTGTCTATAAAGCCCACTGATGACACTTCTACATCTGAGGGCAAAGAGCTCGTGCAGCATAATATTCTCATTTCAGCCACCCCGCCTGCAGTTTCTTCCTTGCAGAAAAATCTTTCCCAGTGTACTTCTGTAAAATGCTGCAAAATAGTGGGACAGAAGATTTTGGTTTAGGGTTCACTTTAAAGGGGCATAGGTACAGGCATGTGGGCATGTTTAGAGACAGTGTTAGAGTTCAGGTTAGAGTTAAGGCTGCTTGAGGATTCGGGTTATGGTAAGGTTGTGGATCAAATGTAGGGTGAGTGTGAGGTTGAAGGTAAGAGTAGGGTTTAGTGCTTAAGGATGAATGAACCTATTGTCTCATTTAGGCTTATGGTACACTTGACTGTTAAGGTATGGGTTGAGGTTAATATTTGTGTGAGGGTTAGAAAGTGTGCTAGGTAAAGAGTTGGGGTCAGGCTTGCTCCTTGTGTGTTACATCCGTTTTGGTTGTGGATAAGTTTAGCTCTCTGTCTAGTTTCAGGGATTGGATTACATTAACGGTGATATGGAGGCTTGGATTGAAGGTGATGGATAGAGTTGTTAGGTTCAGGCAAAGGGTGACTGTTAGGATTAAGGTTAGTTGTAGGGGGAGCTGCATGTTCACATCAGATTTGGGGTTAGGATTAGGCTTAGCCTTAGGGTAGACATATGGTTAGGGTTAGAGCTTGGTTTAGGGTGAGCCTTAGGTTAGGGTTCAGTTTAAGCTTAGGAGTATACAGAATTAGACCTAGGCTTAGGGTTACACCTCTTTTAAGGTTTAGACTTAGGGCTAGGTTTTGACCTAGGTTAGGGTTAGGATTAAGGTTGGTTTTAGGATAGGATTTAAGTTTGAGGTTTCAATTAAGTGTTGGATTATTGGAAGTACATCTGCTCTCCCTGGTTTTCCTTCACGATCACAATGTTTCTGAGATTCATGGTTTAAGGAAAATCTTGCTTCTTGCCGGTTTCAAGGCAATATGGCGCCACCGGCAGTTTGTTTTTCCGTCAAACTTACGCTCGCTCTTTTAGAATCTTGGGTCTTTGGGAAAGCCGTGAGTCCAGCAAGATTTTTCAGTTCAAGTGTGCCCCAAGCAGTGGGTTCTACCTCTGAGCAATACAGCCCATGGAATTCCTGAGAATCTGGAACCTGCTATGAAGGTCAGCCTGCGTTTTATTCACACAGAAGAAGCTCCTTCGAGGTTCCCAAGCCTCTGTGCACTGAAGCTTCCAGCAATGTCATGTATCACAGGTCAACAGTGCTTCTCTGTGTTTCACTGGTCTAGAGTAAAGGGTGAAGCGCCTGGGTTCCCGTGCTTCACTACTGTATGGCCTCAAGATGATATTTGTAGGCACAACGGCAAATCCATCGGTGGCAATTCTCTCATATTGTCATTGCGATGGGAAGATTTCTTATTCGCTAGGAAATGTTTTACCGTGGAAGACGGGTCACCACAGAGCAGACTCTTTGTGTTAAGACAAAGTTTGCTGAATTTACCTGCCAGCAGTTGCGTGTCCAACCTTTCTTTTAAGGTCGATGGAGACGCACGAGTGTAAGGAGAACGGTGAAAGGTGGCCGTTCATAACTCAGGATCATCAGAAACGGCAGAGTAAATTTTAGGGACATAGATGTAGCACAGCTGAGAAAACTTCACGCAGGGACTTCAGTGAACTCGCCTTACAATGCTGAGGCCTGACACGCCTAGTGCCTGAGGGCAACCAGTCTCCTGCCCTAGGTAGTTTTGTTGAGCATGCTTCCCTTAGGTGGTGCCTTTTCTCTCCCAGCAATATTGCTCCGTGAAATTCTGCCAATGATGAAAACTATTTGCCAGGGTTATGTAGTTTTACATCATTGGCCTCCTCTTAGAAGTACAAATGCTTTCCAACACGGGTGCTGCCTCCCTGAGTTTTCCTTTGTCTTGGATCAATCTATGCAGATTCCTGTGCTGAATAAGTGATGGGCTGGCACAGCTGGGTGCTTGTCATATAGCCAGCACAAGCAGCAATTTCCTTTGTCAAGACCCACCTGGCTTGATCAAGGTTCCTTATTCCCGTGAAAACGATTTTTATCCAAATTCTAGAGGAGCACCAGTGTGCCTCTGGGAGCTACACCCGGGCCTGCTGAACAGAGGCTCCGGAGTTTTCATTTTCTGACTAAAATTCAACAAGGAATTTCATGGATCTAAGGAAACCATGAATTTTGGACGTACTAGATTCTCACATCTTCATTGTCTAATGGAAGCTTAAGTTTCCCAGTCTGATCCGGCTGCCACTTCATTTCTGGCAATGACCATTCAATTGTGGACGTTCAGCCTTCTTCGGAATTCTCTTATACCGGCATGTCCCAGCGCCACATTAAGACCACTTGGTGCAGGTTTATGTGACTCAGGACAACTCTTTATTTCAGGAGTCTAGAACAAAGGGAATTCACAGTGGTTGGTGATCACTTATTAAAGTCCCGTTTGTCTATAAAGCCCACTGATGACACTTCTACATCTGAGGGCAAAGAGCTCGTGCAGCATAATATTCTCATTTCAGCCACCCCGCCTGCAGTTTCTTCCTTGCAGAAAAATCTTTCCCAGTGTACTTCTGTAAAATGCTGCAAAATAGTGGGACAGAAGATTTTGGTTTAGGGTTCACTTTAAAGGGGCATAGGTACAGGCATGTGGGCATGTTTAGAGACAGTGTTAGAGTTCAGGTTAGAGTTAAGGCTGCTTGAGGATTCGGGTTATGGTAAGGTTGTGGATCAAATGTAGGGTGAGTGTGAGGTTGAAGGTAAGAGTAGGGTTTAGTGCTTAAGGATGAATGAACCTATTGTCTCATTTAGGCTTATGGTACACTTGACTGTTAAGGTATGGGTTGAGGTTAATATTTGTGTGAGGGTTAGAAAGTGTGCTAGGTAAAGAGTTGGGGTCAGGCTTGCTCCTTGTGTGTTACATCCGTTTTGGTTGTGGATAAGTTTAGCTCTCTGTCTAGTTTCAGGGATTGGATTACATTAACGGTGATATGGAGGCTTGGATTGAAGGTGATGGATAGAGTTGTTAGGTTCAGGCAAAGGGTGACTGTTAGGATTAAGGTTAGTTGTAGGGGGAGCTGCATGTTCACATCAGATTTGGGGTTAGGATTAGGCTTAGCCTTAAGGTAGACATATGGTTAGGGTTAGAGCTTGGTTTAGGGTGAGCCTTAGGTTAGGGTTCAGTTTAAGCTTAGGAGTATACAGAATTAGACCTAGGCTTAGGGTTACACCTCTTTTAAGGTTTAGACTTAGGGCTAGGTTTTGACTTAGGTTAGGGTTAGGATTAAGGTTGGTTTTAGGATAGGATTAAGGTTTGAGGTTTCATTTAAGTGTTGGATTATTGGAAGTACATCTGCTCTCCCTGGTTTTCCTTCACGATCACAATGTTTCTGAGATTCATGGTTTAAGGAAAATCTTGCTTCTTGCCGGTTTCAAGGCAATATGGCGCCACCGGCAGTTTGTTTTTCCGTCAAACTTACGCTCGCTCTTTGAGAATCTTGGGTCTTTGGGAAAGCCGTGAGTCCAGCAAGATTTTTCAGTTCAAGTGTGCCCCAAGCAGTGGGTTCTACCTCTGAGCAATACAGCCCATGGAATTCCTGAGAATCTGGAACCTGCTATGAAGTTCAGCCTGCGTTTTATTCACACGGAAGAAGCTCCTTCGAGGTTCCCAAGCCTCTGTGCACTGAAGCTTCCAGCAATGTCATGTATCACAGGTCAACAGTGCTTCTCTGTGTTTCACTGGTCTAGAGTAAAGGGTGAAGCGCCTGGGTTCCCGTGCTTCACTACTGTATGGCCTCAAGATGATATTTGTAGGCACAACGGCAAATCCATCGGTGGCAATTCTCTCATATTGTCATTGCGATGGGAAGATTTCTTATTCGCTAGGAAATGTTTTACCGTGGAAGACGGGTCACCACAGAGCAGACTCTTTGTGTTAAGACAAAGTTTGCTGAATTTACCTGCCAGCAGTTGCGTGTCCAACCTTTCTTTTAAGGTCGATGGAGACGCACAAGTGTAAGGAGAACGGTGAAAGGTGGCCGTTCATAACTCAGGATCATCAGAAACGGCAGAGTAAATTTTAGGGACATAGATGTAGCACAGCTGAGAAAACTTCACGCAGGGACTTCAGTGAACTCGCCTTACAATGCTGAGGCCTGACACGCCTAGTGCCTGAGGGCAACCAGTCTCCTGCCTTAGGTAGTTTTGTTGAGCATGCTTCCCTTAGGTGGTGCCTTTTCTCTCCCAGCAATATTGCTCCGTGAAATTCTGCCAATGATGAAAACTATTTGCCAGGGTTATGTAGTTTTACATCATTGGCCTCCTCTTAGAAGTACAAATGCTTTCCAACACGGGTGCTGCCTCCCTGAGTTTTCCTTTGTCTTGGATCAATCTATGCAGATTCCTGTGCTGAATAAGTGATGGGCTGGCACAGCTGGGTGCTTGTCATATAGCCAGCACAATCAGCAATTTCCTTTGTCAAGACCCACCTGGCTTGATCAAGGTTCCTTATTCCCGTGAAAACGATTTTTATCCAAATTCTAGAGGAGCACCAGTGTGCCTCTGGGAGCTACACCCGGGCCTGCTGAACAGAGGCTCCGGAGTTTTCATTTTCTGACTAAAATTCAACAAGGAATTTCATGGATCTAAGGAAACCATGAATTTTGGACGTACTAGATTCTCACATCTTCATTGTCTAATGGAAGCTTAAGTTTCCCAGTCTGATCCGGCTGCCACTTCATTTCTGGCAATGACCATTCAATTGTGGACGTTCAGCCTTCTTCGGAATTCTCTTATACCGCCATGTCCCAGCGCCACATTAAGACCACTTGGTGCAGGTTTATGTGACTCAGGACAACTCTTTATTTCAGGAGTCTAGAACAAAGGGAATTCACAGTGGTTGGTGATCACTTATTAAAGTCCCGTTTGTCTATAAAGCCCACTGATGACACTTCTACATCTGAGGGCAAAGAGCTCGTGCAGCATAATATTCTCATTTCAGCCACCCCGCCTGCAGTTTCTTCCTTGCAGAAAAATCTTTCCCAGTGTACTTCTGTAAAATGCTGCAAAATAGTGGGACAGAAGATTTTGGTTTAGGGTTCACTTTAAAGGGGCATAGGTACAGGCATGTGGGCATGTTTAGAGACAGTGTTAGAGTTCAGGTTAGAGTTAAGGCTGCTTGAGGATTCGGGTTATGGTAAGGTTGTGGATCAAATGTAGGGTGAGTGTGAGGTTGAAGGTAAGAGTAGGGTTTAGTGCTTAAGGATGAATGAACCTATTGTCTCATTTAGGCTTATGGTACACTTGACTGTTAAGGTATGGGTTGAGGTTAATATTTGTGTGAGGGTTAGAAAGTGTGCTAGGTAAAGAGTTGGGGTCAGGCTTGCTCCTTGTGTGTTACATCCGTTTTGGTTGTGGATAAGTTTAGCTCTCTGTCTAGTTTCAGGGATTGGATTACATTAACGGTGATATGGAGGCTTGGATTGAAGGTGATGGATAGAGTTGTTAGGTTCAGGCAAAGGGTGACTGTTAGGATTAAGGTTAGTTGTAGGGGGAGCTGCATGTTCACATCAGATTTGGGGTTAGGATTAGGCTTAGCCTTAAGGTAGACATATGGTTAGGGTTAGAGCTTGGTTTAGGGTGAGCCTTAGGTTAGGGTTCAGTTTAAGCTTAGGAGTATACAGAATTAGACCTAGGCTTAGGGTTACACCTCTTTTAAGGTTTAGACTTAGGGCTAGGTTTTGACTTAGGTTAGGGTTAGGATTAAGGTTGGTTTTAGGATAGGATTAAGGTTTGAGGTTTCATTTAAGTGTTGGATTATTGGAAGTACATCTGCTCTCCCTGGTTTTCCTTCACGATCACAATGTTTCTGAGATTCATGGTTTAAGGAAAATCTTGCTTCTTGCCGGTTTCAAGGCAATATGGCGCCACCGGCAGTTTGTTTTTCCGTCAAACTTACGCTCGCTCTTTGAGAATCTTGGGTCTTTGGGAAAGCCGTGAGTCCAGCAAGATTTTTCAGTTCAAGTGTGCCCCAAGCAGTGGGTTCTACCTCTGAGCAATACAGCCCATGGAATTCCTGAGAATCTGGAACCTGCTATGAAGTTCAGCCTGCGTTTTATTCACACGGAAGAAGCTCTTTCGAGGTTCCCAAGCCTCTGTGCACTGAAGCTTCCAGCAATGTCATGTATCACAGGTCAACAGTGCTTCTCTGTGTTTCACTGGTCTAGAGTAAAGGGTGAAGCGCCTGGGTTCCCGTGCTTCACTACTGTATGGCCTCAAGATGATATTTGTAGGCACAGCGGCAAATCCATCGGTGGCAATTCTCTCATATTGTCATTGCGATGGGAAGATTTCTTATTCGCTAGGAAATGTTTTACCGTGGAAGACGGGTCACCACAGAGCAGACTCTTTGTGTTAAGACAAAGTTTGCTGAATTTACCTGCCAGCAGTTGCGTGTCCAACCTTTCTTTTAAGGTCGATGGAGAAGCACGAGTGTAAGGAGAACGGTGAAAGGTGGCCGTTCATAACTCAGGATCATCAGAAACGGCAGAGTAAATTTTAGGGACATAGATGTAGCACAGCTGAGAAAACTTCACGCAGGGACTTCAGTGAACTCGCCTTACAATGCTGAGGCCTGACACGCCTAGTGCCTGAGGGCAACCAGTCTCCTGCCCTAGGTAGTTTTGTTGAGCATGCTTCCCTTAGGTGGTGCCTTTTCTCTCCCAGCAATATTGCTCCGTGAAATTCTGCCAATGATGAAAACTATTTGCCAGGGTTATGTAGTTTTACATCATTGGCCTCCTCTTAGAAGTACAAATGCTTTCCAACATGGGTGCTGCCTCCCTGAGTTTTCCTTTGTCTTGGATCAATCTATGCAGATTCCTGTGCTGAATAAGTGATGGGCTGGCACAGCTGGGTGCTTGTCATATAGCCAGCACAATCAGCAACTTCCTTTGTCAAGACCCACCTGGCTTGATCAAGGTTCCTTATTCCCGTGAAAACGATTTTTATCCAAATTCTAGAGGAGCACCAGTGTGCCTCTGGGAGCTACACCCGGGCCTGCTGAACAGAGGCTCCGGAGTTTTCATTTTCTGACTAAAATTCAACAAGGAATTTCATGGATCTAAGGAAACCATGAATTTTGGACGTACTAGATTCTCACATCTTCATTGTCTAATGGAAGCTTAAGTTTCCCAGTCTGATCCGGCTGCCACTTCATTTCTGGCAATGACCATTCAATTGTGGACGTTCAGCCTTCTTCGGAATTCTCTTATACCGGCATGTCCCAGCGCCACATTAAGACCACTTGGTGCAGGTTTATGTGACTCAGGACAACTCTTTATTTCAGGAGTCTAGAACAAAGGGAATTCACAGTGGTTGGTGATCACTTATTAAAGTCCCGTTTGTCTATAAAGCCCACTGATGACACTTCTACATCTGAGGGCAAAGAGCTCGTGCAGCATAATATTCTCATTTCAGCCACCCCGCCTGCAGTTTCTTCCTTGCAGAAAAATCTTTCCCAGTGTACTTCTGTAAAATGCTGCAAAATAGTGGGACAGAAGATTTTGGTTTAGGGTTCACTTTAAAGGGGCATAGGTACAGGCATGTGGGCATGTTTAGAGACAGTGTTAGAGTTCAGGTTAGAGTTAAGGCTGCTTGAGGATTCGGGTTATGGTAAGGTTGTGGATCAAATGTAGGGTGAGTGTGAGGTTGAAGGTAAGAGTAGGGTTTAGTGCTTAAGGATGAATGAACCTATTGTCTCATTTAGGCTTATGGTACACTTGACTGTTAAGGTATGGGTTGAGGTTAATATTTGTGTGAGGGTTAGAAAGTGTGCTAGGTAAAGAGTTGGGGTCAGGCTTGCTCCTTGTGTGTTACATCCGTTTTGGTTGTGGATAAGTTTAGCTCTCTGTCTAGTTTCAGGGATTGGATTACATTAACGGTGATATGGAGGCTTGGATTGAAGGTGATGGATAGAGTTGTTAGGTTCAGGCAAAGGGTGACTGTTAGGATTAAGGTTAGTTGTAGGGGGAGCTGCATGTTCACATCAGATTTGGGGTTAGGATTAGGCTTAGCCTTAAGGTAGACATATGGTTAGGGTTAGAGCTTGGTTTAGGGTGAGCCTTAGGTTAGGGTTCAGTTTAAGCTTAGGAGTATACAGAATTAGACCTAGGCTTAGGGTTACACCTCTTTTAAGGTTTAGACTTAGGGCTAGGTTTTGACTTAGGTTAGGGTTAGGATTAAGGTTGGTTTTAGGATAGGATTAAAGTTTGAGGTTTCATTTAAGTGTTGGATTATTGGAAGTACATCTGCTCTCCCTGGTTTTCCTTCACGATCACAATGTTTCTGAGATTCATGGTTTAAGGAAAATCTTGCTTCTTGCCGGTTTCAAGGCAATATGGCGCCACCGGCAGTTTGTTTTTCCGTCAAACTTACGCTCGCTCTTTGAGAATCTTGGGTCTTTGGGAAAGCCGTGAGTCCAGCAAGATTTTTCAGTTCAAGTGTGCCCCAAGCAGTGGGTTCTACCTCTGAGCAATACAGCCCATGGAATTCCTGAGAATCTGGAACCTGCTATGAAGGTCAGCCTGCGTTTTATTCACACGGAAGAAGCTCCTTCGAGGTTCCCAAGCCTCTGTGCACTGAAGCTTCCAGCAATGTCATGTATCACAGGTCAACAGTGCTTCTCTGTGTTTCACTGGTCTAGAGTAAAGGGTGAAGCGCCTGGGTTCCCGTGCTTCACTACTGTATGGCCTCAAGATGATATTTGTAGGCACAACGGCAAATCCATCGGTGGCAATTCTCTCATATTGTCATTGCGATGGGAAGATTTCTTATTCGCTAGGAAATGTTTTACCGTGGAAGACGGGTCACCACAGAGCAGACTCTTTGTGTTAAGACAAAGTTTGCTGAATTTACCTGCCAGCAGTTGCGTGTCCAACCTTTCTTTTAAGGTCGATGGAGACGCACGAGTGTAAGGAGAACGGTGAAAGGTGGCCGTTCATAACTCAGGATCATCAGAAACGGCAGAGTAAATTTTAGGGACATAGATGTAGCACAGCTGAGAAAACTTCACGCAGGGACTTCAGTGAACTCGCCTTACAATGCTGAGGCCTGACACGCCTAGTGCCTGAGGGCAACCAGTCTCCTGCCCTAGGTAGTTTTGTTGAGCATGCTTCCCTTAGGTGGTGCCTTTTCTCTCCCAGCAATATTGCTCCGTGAAATTCTGCCAATGATGAAAACTATTTGCCAGGGTTATGTAGTTTTACATCATTGGCCTCCTCTTAGAAGTACAAATGCTTTCCAACATGGGTGCTGCCTCCCTGAGTTTTCCTTTGTCTTGGATCAATCTATGCAGATTCCTGTGCTGAATAAGTGATGGGCTGGCACAGCTGGGTGCTTGTCATATAGCCAGCACAATCAGCAACTTCCTTTGTCAAGACCCACCTGGCTTGATCAAGGTTCCTTATTCCCGTGAAAACGATTTTTATCCAAATTCTAGAGGAGCACCAGTGTGCCTCTGGGAGCTACACCCGGGCCTGCTGAACAGAGGCTCCGGAGTTTTCATTTTCTGACTAAAATTCAACAAGGAATTTCATGGATCTAAGGAAACCATGAATTTTGGACGTACTAGATTCTCACATCTTCATTGTCTAATGGAAGCTTAAGTTTCCCAGTCTGATCCGGCTGCCACTTCATTTCTGGCAATGACCATTCAATTGTGGACGTTCAGCCTTCTTCGGAATTCTCTTATACCGCCATGTCCCAGCGCCACATTAAGACCATTTGGTGCAGGTTTATGTGACTCAGGACAACTCTTTATTTCAGGAGTCTAGAACAAAGGGAATTCACAGTGGTTGGTGATCACTTATTAAAGTCCCGTTTGTCTATAAAGCCCACTGATGACACTTCTACATCTGAGGGCAAAGAGCTCGTGCAGCATAATATTCTCATTTCAGCCACCCCGCCTGCAGTTTCTTCCTTGCAGAAAAATCTTTCCCAGTGTACTTCTGTAAAATGCTGCAAAATAGTGGGACAGAAGATTTTGGTTTAGGGTTCACTTTAAAGGGGCATAGGTACAGGCATGTGGGCATGTTTAGAGACAGTGTTAGAGTTCAGGTTAGAGTTAAGGCTGCTTGAGGATTCGGGTTATGGTAAGGTTGTGGATCAAATGTAGGGTGAGTGTGAGGTTGAAGGTAAGAGTAGGGTTTAGTGCTTAAGGATGAATGAACCTATTGTCTCATTTAGGCTTATGGTACACTTGACTGTTAAGGTATGGGTTGAGGTTAATATTTGTGTGAGGGTTAGAAAGGGTGCTAGGTAAAGAGTTGGGGTCAGGCTTGCTCCTTGTGTGTACATCCGTTTTGGTTGTGGATAAGTTTAGCTCTCTGTCTAGTTTCAGGGATTGGATTACATTAACGGTGATATGGAGGCTTGGATTGAAGGTGATGGATAGAGTTGTTAGGTTCAGGCAAAGGGTGACTGTTAGGATTAAGGTTAGTTGTAGGGGGAGCTGCATGTTCACATCAGATTTGGGGTTAGGATTAGGCTTAGCCTTAAGGTAGACATATGGTTAGGGTTAGAGCTTGGTTTAGGGTGAGCCTTAGGTTAGGGTTCAGTTTAAGCTTAGGAGTATACAGAATTAGACCTAGGCTTAGGGTTACACCTCTTTTAAGGTTTAGACTTAGGGCTAGGTTTTGACTTAGGTTAGGGTTAGGATTAAAGTTGGTTTTAGGATAGGATTAAGGTTTGAGGTTTCATTTAAGTGTTGGATTATTGGAAGTACATCTGCTCTCCCTGGTTTTCCTTCACGATCACAATGTTTCTGAGATTCATGGTTTAAGGAAAATCTTGCTTCTTGCCGGTTTCAAGGCAATATGGCGCCACCGGCAGTTTGTTTTTCCGTCAAACTTACGCTCGCTCTTTGAGAATCTTGGGTCTTTGGGAAAGCCGTGAGTCCAGCAAGATTTTTCAGTTCAAGTGTGCCCCAAGCAGTGGGTTCTACCTCTGAGCAATACAGCCCATGGAATTCCTGAGAATCTGGAACCTGCTATGAAGTTCAGCCTGCGTTTTATTCACACGGAAGAAGCTCCTTCGAGGTTCCCAAGCCTCTGTGCACTGAAGCTTCCAGCAATGTCATGTATCACAGGTCAACAGTGCTTCTCTGTGTTTCACTGGTCTAGAGTAAAGGGTGAAGCGCCTGGGTTCCCGTGCTTCACTACTGTATGGCCTCAAGATGATATTTGTAGGCACAACGGCAAATCCATCGGTGGCAATTCTCTCATATTGTCATTGCGATGGGAAGATTTCTTATTCGCTAGGAAATGTTTTACCGTGGAAGACGGGTCACCACAGAGCAGACTCTTTGTGTTAAGACAAAGTTTGCTGAATTTACCTGCCAGCAGTTGCGTGTCCAACCTTTCTTTTAAGGTCGATGGAGACGCACGAGTGTAAGGAGAACGGTGAAAGGTGGCCGTTCATAACTCAGGATCATCAGAAACGGCAGAGTAAATTTTAGGGACATAGATGTAGCACAGCTGAGAAAACTTCACGCAGGGACTTCAGTGAACTCGCCTTACAATGCTGAGGCCTGACACGCCTAGTGCCTGAGGGCAACCAGTCTCCTGCCCTAGGTAGTTTTGTTGAGCATGCTTCCCTTAGGTGGTGCCTTTTCTCTCCCAGCAATATTGCTCCGTGAAATTCTGCCAATGATGAAAACTATTTGTCAGGGTTATGTAGTTTTACATCATTGGCCTCCTCTTAGAAGTACAAATGCTTTCCAACATGGGTGCTGCCTCCCTGAGTTTTCCTTTGTCTTGGATCAATCTATGCAGATTCCTGTGCTGAATAAGTGATGGGCTGGCACAGCTGGGTGCTTGTCATATAGCCAGCACAATCAGCAACTTCCTTTGTCAAGACCCACCTGGCTTGATCAAGGTTCCTTATTCCCGTGAAAACGATTTTTATCCAAATTCTAGAGGAGCACCAGTGTGCCTCTGGGAGCTACACCCGGGCCTGCTGAACAGAGGCTCCGGAGTTTTCATTTTCTGACTAAAATTCAACAAGGAATTTCATGGATCTAAGGAAACCATGAATTTTGGACGTACTAGATTCTCACATCTTCATTGTCTAATGGAAGCTTAAGTTTCCCAGTCTGATCCGGCTGCCACTTCATTTCTGGCAATGACCATTCAATTGTGGACGTTCAGCCTTCTTCGGAATTCTCTTATACCGCCATGTCCCAGCGCCACATTAAGACCACTTGGTGCAGGTTTATGTGACTCAGGACAACTCTTTATTTCAGGAGTCTAGAACAAAGGGAATTCACAGTGGTTGGTGATCACTTATAAAAGTCCCGTTTGTCTATAAAGCCCACTGATGACACTTCTACATCTGAGGGCAAAGAGCTCGTGCAGCATAATATTCTCATTTCAGCCACCCCGCCTGCAGTTTCTTCCTTGCAGAAAAATCTTTCCCAGTGTACTTCTGTAAAATGCTGCAAAATAGTGGGACAGAAGATTTTGGTTTAGGGTTCACTTTAAAGGGGCATAGGTACAGGCATGTGGGCATGTTTAGAGACAGTGTTAGAGTTCAGGTTAGAGTTAAGGCTGCTTGAAGATTCGGGTTATGGTAAGGTTGTGGATCAAATGTAGGGTGAGTGTGAGGTTGAAGGTAAGAGTAGGGTTTAGTGCTTAAGGATGAATGAACCTATTGCCTCATTTAGGCTTATGGTACACTTGACTGTTAAGGTATGGGTTGAGGTTAATATTTGTGTGAGGGTTAGAAAGGGTGCTAGGTAAAGAGTTGGGGTCAGGCTTGCTCCTTGTGTGTTACATCCGTTTTGGTTGTGGATAAGTTTAGCTCTCTGTCTAGTTTCAGGGATTGGATTACATTAACGGTGATATGGAGGCTTGGATTGAAGGTGATGGATAGAGTTGTTAGGTTCAGGCAAAGGGTGACTGTTAGGATTAAGGTTAGTTGTAGGGGGAGCTGCATGTTCACATCAGATTTGGGGTTAGGATTAGGCTTAGCCTTAGGGTAGACATATGGTTAGGGTTAGAGCTTGGTTTAGGGTGAGCCTTAGGTTAGGGTTCAGTTTAAGCTTAGGAGTATACAGAATTAGACCTAGGCTTAGGGTTACACCTCTTTTAAGGTTTAGACTTAGGGCTAGGTTTTGACCTAGGTTAGGGTTAGGATTAAGGTTGGTTTTAGGATAGGATTTAAGTTTGAGGTTTCAATTAAGTGTTGGATTATTGGAAGTACATCTGCTCTCCCTGGTTTTCCTTCACGATCACAATGTTTCTGAGATTCATGGTTTAAGGAAAATCTTGCTTCTTGCCGGTTTCAAGGCAATATGGCGCCACCGGCAGTTTGTTTTTCCGTCAAACTTACGCTCGCTCTTTGAGAATCTTGGGTCTTTGGGAAAGCCGTGAGTCCAGCAAGATTTTTCAGTTCAAGTGTGCCCCAAGCAGTGGGTTCTACCTCTGAGCAATACAGCCCATGGAATTCCTGAGAATCTGGAACCTGCTATGAAGGTCAGCCTGCGTTTTATTCACACGGAAGAAGCTCCTTCGAGGTTCCCAAGCCTCTGTGCACTGAAGCTTCCAGCAATGTCATGTATCACAGGTCAACAGTGCTTCTCTGTGTTTCACTGGTCTAGAGTAAAGGGTGAAGCGCCTGGGTTCCCGTGCTTCACTACTGTATGGCCTCAAGATGATGTTTGTAGGCACAGCGGCAAATCCATCGGTGGCAATCCTCTCATATTGTCATTGCGATGGGAAGATTTCTTATTCGCTAGGAAATGTTTTACCATGGAAGACGGGTCACCACAGAGCAGACTCTTTTGTGTTGAGACAAACTTTGCTGAATTTACTTGTCAGCAGTTGCGTGTCATACCTTTCTTTTAAGGTCGATGGAGACGCACGAGTGTAAGGAGAACGGTGAAAGGTGGCCGTTCATAACCCTGGATCATCAGAAACCGCAGAGTAAATTTTAGGAACGTAGACGTAGGACAGCGGAGAAAACTTCACTTAGGGAATTCAGTGAAACTCTCCTTACAATGCTGAGGCCTGACCAGTCTAGTGCCTGGGGGCAACACGGCTCCTGCCCTAGGTAGGTTTGTTGAGAGTGCCTCCCTCAGGTGATGCCTTTTCTCTCCCAGCAATATTGCTCCGTGAAATTCTGCCAATGATGAAAACTATTTGCCATGGTTATGTCGTTTTACATCATTGGCCTCCTCTTAGAATTACAAATGCTTTCCAACACGAGTGCTGCCTCCCTGAGTTTTCCTTTGTCTTGGATCAATTGATGCAGATTCCTGTGCTGAATAAGTGATGGACTGGCACAGCTGGGTGCTTGTCAGTATAGTGGGCACATGCAGCAATTTCCTTTGTCAAGACCCACCTGGCTTGATCAAGGTTCCTTATTCCCCTGAAAACGATTTTTATGCAAATTCTTGAGGAGCACCAGAGTGCCTCTGGGAGCTAAACCAGGGCCTACTCAACAGAGGCTCCAGAGTTTTCATTTTCTGACTAAAATTCAACACGGAATTTCATGGACCTCAGGAAACCGTGAATTGTGGACGTACCAGATTCTCACATCTTTATTGTCTAAGGCAAGTTTAAGTTTCCCAGTCTGATCCGGCTGCCACTTCATTTCTGGCAATGACTATTCAATTGTGGAAGTTCAGCCTTCCTCGGAATTCTCTTATACCGGCATGTTCCTGCGCCACACTAAGACCACTCGGTGCAGGTTTATGTGACTCAGGACAACTCTTTATTTCAGGCGTCGAGAACAAAGGGAATACACAGAGGTTGATGATCACTTATTAAAGTCCCGTTTCTCTATAAAGCCCACTGATGACACTTCTACATCTGAGGGCAAAGATCTCATGCAGCATGATATTCTCATTTCAGCCACCCCGCCTGCAGTTTCTTCCTTGCAGAAAAATCTTTCCCAGTGTACTTCTGTAAAATGCTGCAAAATAGTGGGACAGAAGATTTTGGTTTAGGGTTCACTTTAAAGGGGCATAGGTACAGGCATGTGGGCATGTTTAGAGACAGTGTTAGAGTTCAGGTTAGAGTTAAGGCTGCTTGAGGATTCGGGTTATGGTAAGGTTGTGGATCAAATGTAGGGTGAGTGTGAGGTTGAAGGTAAGAGTAGGGTTTAGTGCTTAAGGATGAATGAACCTATTGTCTCATTTAGGCTTATGGTAAACTTGACTGTTTAGGTATGGGTTGGGCTTAATATTTGTGTGAGGGTTAGAAAGTGTGCGAGGTTAAGGGTTGGGGTCAGGCTTGCGGCTTGTGTGTTACATCCGTTTTAGTTGTGGATAAGTTTAGCTCTCTGTCTAGTTTCAGGGATTGGATTACATTAACGGTGATATGGAGGCTTGGATTGAAGGTGATGGATAGAGTTGTTAGGTTCAGGCAAAGGGTGAAGGTTAGGAATAAGGTTAGTTGTAGGGGGAGCTGAATGTTTACATCAGATTTGGGGTTAGGATTAGGCTTACCCTAGAGGTAGACATAAGGTTAGGGTTAGGGCTTGGTTTAGGGTGAGCTTTAGGTTAGGGTTCAGTTTAAGCTTAGGAGTATACAGAATTAGACCTAGGCTTAGGGTTACACCTCTTTTTAGGTTTAGACTTAGGGCTAGGTTTTGACCTAGCTTAGGGTTAGGATTAAGGTTGGTTTTAGGATAGAATTTTGGTTTGAGGTTTCATTTAAGTGTTGGATTATTGGAAGTACATCTGCTCTCCCTGGTTTTCCTTCACGATCACAATGTTTCTGAGATTCATGGTTTAAGGAAAATCTTGCTTCTTGCCGGTTTCAAGGCAAAAAGGCGCCACCGGCAGTTTGTTTTTCCGTCAACCTTTTGCTCGCTCTTTGAGAATCTTGGGTCTTTGGGAAAGCCGTGAGTCCAGCAAGATTTTTCAGTTCAAGTGTGCCCCAAGCAGGGGGTTCTACCTCTGAGCAATACAGCCCGTGGAATTCCTGAGAATCTGGAACCTGCCATGAAGTTCAGCCTGCGTTTTATTCACACGGAAGAAGCTCCTTCGAGGTTCCCATGCCTCTGTACACTGATGCTTCCAGCAATGTCATGTCTCACAGGTCTATAGTGCTTCTCTGAGTTTCACTGGTCTAGGGTAAAGGGTGAAGCGCCTGGGTTCCCGTGCTTCACTACTGTATGGCCTCAAGATGATGTTTGTAGGCACAGCAGCAAATCCGTCGGTGGCAATTCTCTCATATTGTCATTGCGATGGGAAGATTCCTTATTCGCTAGGAAATGTTTTACTGTGGAAGACGCGTCACCACAGAGCTGTCTCTTTTGTGTTGAGACAAACTTTGCTGAATTTACCTGCCAGCAGTTGCGTGTCCTCCCTTTCTTTTAAGGTCGATGGAGAAGCTCGAATGTAAGGAAAACGGTGAATGGTGGCTGTTCATAATCCAGGATTATCAGAAACGGCAGAGTAAATTTTAGGGACATAGATGTAGGACAGCGGAGAAAACTTCACTCAGGGACTTCAGTGAACTCTCCTTACAATGCTGAGGCCTGACAAGCCTAGTGCCTGGGGGCAAACCGGCTCCTGCCCTAGGTAGTTTTGTTGAGCATGCCACCCTCAGGTCGGGCCTTTTCTCTCCCAGCACTATTGCT
Source organism: Tenrec ecaudatus (assembly GCF_050624435.1). Classification (NCBI taxonomy): domain Eukaryota; kingdom Metazoa; phylum Chordata; class Mammalia; order Afrosoricida; family Tenrecidae; genus Tenrec; species Tenrec ecaudatus. The sequence continues at coordinate 544,533 of NW_027457619.1, read as the reverse complement.
CCGTGAAACTCTGCCCAGGATGAAAACAATTTGCCATGGGTATGTCTTTTCACATCATTGACCGACTTTTAGAAGTACAAATGCTTTTCTAAACCAGTGTTGCCTCCCTGAACTTTCCTTTGTCTTGGCTCAATCTATGCAGATTCCTGTGCTGAATAAGTGATGGGCTGGCACAGCTGGGTGCTTCTCAGTATAGCCAGCACAAGCAGCAATTTCGTTTTTCAAGACCCACCTGGCTTGATCAAGGTTCCTTATTCCCGTGAAAACGATTTTTATCCAAATTCTAGAGGAGCACCAGTGTGCCTCTGGGAGCTACACCCGGGCCTGCTGAACAGAGGCTCCGGAGTTTTCATTTTCTGACTAAAATTCAACAAGAAATTTCATGGATCTAAGGAAACCCTGAATTTTGGACGTACTAGATTCTCACATCTTTATTGTCTAATGGAAGCTTAAGTTTCCCAGTCTGATCCGGCTGCCACTTCATTTCTGGCAATGACCATTCAATTGTGGACGTTCAGCCTTCTTCGGAATTCTCTTATACCGGCATGTCCCAGCGCCACACTAAGACCACTCGGTGCAGGTTTATGTGACTCAGGACAACTCTTTATATCAGGCGTCTAGAACAAAGGGAATTCACAGTGGTTGATGATCACTTATTAAAGTCCCATTTCTCTATAAAGCCCACTGATGACACTTCTACATCTGAGGGCAAAGAGCTCGTGCAGCATGATATTCTCATTTCAGCCACCCCGCCTGCAGTTTCTTCCTTGCAGAAAAATCTTTCCCAGTGTACTTCTGTAAAATGCTGCAAAATAGTGGGACAGAAGATTTTGGTTTAGGGTTAAATTTAAATGGACATAGGTACAGGCATGTGGGCATGTTTAGAGACAGTGTTAGAATTCAGGTTAGAGTTAAGGCTGCTTGAGGATTCGGGTTATGGTAAGGTTGTGGATGAAATGTAGGGTGAGTGTGAGGTTGAAGGTAAGAGTAGGGTTTAGTGCTTAAGGATGAATGAACCTATTGTCTCATTTAGGCTTATGGTACACTTGACTGTTAAGGTATGGGTTGAGGTTAATATTTGTGTGAGGGTTAGAAAGTGTGCTAGGTTAAGAGTTGGGGTCAGTCTTGCAGCTTGTGTGTTACATCCGTTTTGGTTGTGGATAAGTTTAGCTCTCTGTCTAGTTTCAGGGATTGGATTACATTAACGGTGATATGGAGGCTTGGATTGAAGGTGATGGATAGAGTTGTTAGGTTCAGGCAAAGGGTGACTGTTAGGATTAAGGTTAGTTGTAGGGGGAGCTGCATATTCACATCAGATTTGGGGTTAGGATTAGGCTTAGCCTTAGGGTAGACATATGGTTAGGGTTAGAGCTTGGTTTAGGGTGAGCCTTAGGTTAGGGTTCAGTTTAAGCTTAGGAGTATACAGAATTAGACCTAGGCTTAGGGTTACACCTCTTTTAAGGTTTAGACTTAGGGCTAGGTTTTGACCTAGGTTAGGGTTAGGATTAAGGTTGGTTTTAGGATAGGATTTAAGTTTGAGGTTTCAATTAAGTGTTGGATTATTGGAAGTACATCTGCTCTCCCTGGTTTTCCTTCACGATCACAATGTTTCTGAGATTCATGGTTTAAGGAAAATCTTGCTTCTTGCCGGTTTCTAGGCAAAATGGCGCCACCGGCAGTTTGTTTTTCCGTCAAACTTACGCTCGCTCTTTGAGAATCTTGGGTCTTTGGGAAAGCCGTGAGTCCAGCAAGATTTTTCAGTTCAAGTGTGCCCCAAGCAGTGGGTTCTACCTCTGAGCAATACAGCCCATGGAATTCCTGAGAATCTGGAACCTGCTATGAAGGTCAGCCTGCGTTTTATTCACACGGAAGAAGCTCCTTCGAGGTTCCCAAGCCTCTGTGCACTGAAGCTTCCAGCAATGTCATGTATCACAGGTCAACAGTGCTTCTCTGTGTTTCACTGGTCTAGAGTAAAGGGTGAAGCGCCTGGGTTCCCGTGCTTCACTACTGTATGGCCTCAAGATGATGTTTGTAGGCACAGCGGCAAATCCATCGGTGGCAATCCTCTCATATTGTCATTGCGATGGGAAGATTTCTTATTCGCTAGGAAATGTTTTACCATGGAAGACGGGTCACCACAGAGCAGACTCTTTTGTGTTGAGACAAACTTTGCTGAATTTACTTGTCAGCAGTTGCGTGTCATACCTTTCTTTTAAGGTCGATGGAGACGCACGAGTGTAAGGAGAACGGTGAAAGGTGGCCGTTCATAACCCTGGATCATCAGAAACCGCAGAGTAAATTTTAGGAACGTAGACGTAGGACAGCGGAGAAAACTTCACTTAGGGAATTCAGTGAAACTCTCCTTACAATGCTGAGGCCTGACCAGTCTAGTGCCTGGGGGCAACCCGGCTCCTGCCCTAGGTAGGTTTGTTGAGAGTGCCTCCCTCAGGTGATGCCTTTTCTCTCCCAGCAATATTGCTCCGTGAAATTCTGCCAATGATGAAAACTATTTGCCATGGTTATGTCGTTTTACATCATTGGCCTCCTCTTAGAATTACAAATGCTTTCCAACACGAGTGCTGCCTCCCTGAGTTTTCCTTTGTCTTGGATCAATTGATGCAGATTCCTGTGCTGAATAAGTGATGGACTGGCACAGCTGGGTGCTTGTCAGTATAGTGGGCACATGCAGCAATTTCCTTTGTCAAGACCCACCTGGCTTGATCAAGGTTCCTTATTCCCCTGAAAACGATTTTTATGCAAATTCTTGAGGAGCACCAGAGTGCCTCTGGGAGCTAAACCAGGGCCTACTCAACAGAGGCTCCAGAGTTTTCATTTTCTGACTAAAATTCAACACGGAATTTCATGGACCTCAGGAAACCGTGAATTGTGGACGTACCAGATTCTCACATCTTTATTGTCTAAGGCAAGTTTAAGTTTCCCAGTCTGATCCGGCTGCCACTTCATTTCTGGCAATGACTATTCAATTGTGGAAGTTCAGCCTTCCTCGGAATTCTCTTATACCGGCATGTTCCTGCGCCACACTAAGACCACTCGGTGCAGGTTTATGTGACTCAGGACAACTCTTTATTTCAGGCGTCGAGAACAAAGGGAATACACAGAGGTTGATGATCACTTATTAAAGTCCCGTTTCTCTATAAAGCCCACTGATGACACTTCTACATCTGAGGGCAAAGATCTCATGCAGCATGATATTCTCATTTCAGCCACCCCGCCTGCAGTTTCTTCCTTGCAGAAAAATCTTTCCCAGTGTACTTCTGTAAAATGCTGCAAAATAGTGGGACAGAAGATTTTGGTTTAGGGTTCACTTTAAAGGGGCATAGGTACAGGCATGTGGGCATGTTTAGAGACAGTGTTAGAGTTCAGGTTAGAGTTAAGGCTGCATGAGGATTCGGGTTATGGTAAGGTTGTGGATCAAATGTAGGGTGAGTGTGAGGTTGAAGGTAAGAGTAGGGTTTAGTGCTTAAGGATGAATGAACCTATTGTCTCATTTAGGCTTATGGTAAACTTGACTGTTTAGGTATGGGTTGGGCTTAATATTTGTGTGAGGGTTAGAAAGTGTGCGAGGTTAAGGGTTGGGGTCAGGCTTGCGGCTTGTGTGTTACATCCGTTTTAGTTGTGGATAAGTTTAGCTCTCTGTCTAGTTTCAGGGATTGGATTACATTAACGGTGATATGGAGGCTTGGATTGAAGGTGATGGATAGAGTTGTTAGGTTCAGGCAAAGGGTGAAGGTTAGGAATAAGGTTAGTTGTAGGGGGAGCTGAATGTTTACATCAGATTTGGGGTTAGGATTAGGCTTACCCTAGAGGTAGACATAAGGTTAGGGTTAGGGCTTGGTTTAGGGTGAGCCTTAGGTTAGGGTTCAGTTTAAGCTTAGGAGTATACAGAATTAGACCTAGGCTTAGGGTTACACCTCTTTTTAGGTTTAGACTTAGGGCTAGGTTTTGACCTAGCTTAGGGTTAGGATTAAGGTTGGTTTTAGGATAGAATTTTGGTTTGAGGTTTCATTTAAGTGTTGGATTATTGGAAGTACATCTGCTCTCCCTGGTTTTCCTTCACGATCACAATGTTTCTGAGATTCATGGTTTAAGGAAAATCTTGCTTCTTGCCGGTTTCAAGGCAAAAAGGCGCCACCGGCAGTTTGTTTTTCCGTCAACCTTTTGCTCGCTCTTTGAGAATCTTGGGTCTTTGGGAAAGCCGTGAGTCCAGCAAGATTTTTCAGTTCAAGTGTGCCCCAAGCAGGGGGTTCTACCTCTGAGCAATACAGCCCGTGGAATTCCTGAGAATCTGGAACCTGCCATGAAGTTCAGCCTGCGTTTTATTCACACGGAAGAAGCTCCTTCGAGGTTCCCATGCCTCTGTACACTGATGCTTCCAGCAATGTCATGTCTCACAGGTCTATAGTGCTTCTCTGAGTTTCACTGGTCTAGGGTAAAGGGTGAAGCGCCTGGGTTCCCGTGCTTCACTACTGTATGGCCTCAAGATGATGTTTGTAGGCACAGCAGCAAATCCGTCGGTGGCAATTCTCTCATATTGTCATTGCGATGGGAAGATTCCTTATTCGCTAGGAAATGTTTTACTGTGGAAGACGCGTCACCACAGAGCTGTCTCTTTTGTGTTGAGACAAACTTTGCTGAATTTACCTGCCAGCAGTTGCGTGTCCTCCCTTTCTTTTAAGGTCGATGGAGAAGCTCGAATGTAAGGAAAACGGTGAATGGTGGCTGTTCATAATCCAGGATTATCAGAAACGGCAGAGTAAATTTTAGGGACATAGATGTAGGACAGCGGAGAAAACTTCACTCAGGGACTTCAGTGAACTCTCCTTACAATGCTGAGGCCTGACAAGCCTAGTGCCTGGGGGCAAACCGGCTCCTGCCCTAGGTAGTTTTGTTGAGCATGCCACCCTCAGGTCGGGCCTTTTCTCTCCCAGCACTATTGCTCCGTGAAACTCTGCCCAGGATGAAAACAATTTGCCATGGGTATGTCTTTTCACATCATTGACCGACTTTTAGAAGTACAAATGCTTTTCTAAACCAGTGTTGCCTCCCTGAACTTTCCTTTGTCTTGGCTCAATCTATGCAGATTCCTGTGCTGAATAAGTGATGGGCTGGCACAGCTGGGTGCTTCTCAGTATAGCCAGCACAAGCAGCAATTTCGCTTTTCAAGACCCACCTGGCTTGATCAAGGTTCCTTATTCCCGTGAAAACGATTTTTATCCAAATTGTAGAGGAGCACCAGTGTGCCTCTGGGAGCTACACCCGGGCCTGCTGAACAGAGGCTCCGGAGTTTTCATTTTCTGACTAAAATTCAACAAGAAATTTCATGGATCTAAGGAAACCCTGAATTTTGGACGTACTAGATTCTCACATCTTTATTGTCTAATGGAAGCTTAAGTTTCCCAGTCTGATCCGGCTGCCACTTCATTTCTGGCAATGACCATTCAATTGTGGACGTTCAGCCTTCTTCGGAATTCTCTTATACCGGCATGTCCCAGCGCCACACTAAGACCACTCGGTGCAGGTTTATGTGACTCAGGACAACTCTTTATATCAGGCGTCTAGAACAAAGGGAATTCACAGTGGTTGATGATCACTTATTAAAGTCCCATTTCTCTATAAAGCCCACTGATGACACTTCTACATCTGAGGGCAAAGAGCTCGTGCAGCATGATATTCTCATTTCAGCCACCCCGCCTGCAGTTTCTTCCTTGCAGAAAAATCTTTCCCAGTGTACTTCTGTAAAATGCTGCAAAATAGTGGGACAGAAGATTTTGGTTTAGGGTTAAATTTAAATGGGCATAGGTACAGGCATGTGGGCATGTTTAGAGACAGTGTTAGAATTCAGGTTAGAGTTAAGGCTGCTTGAGGATTCGGGTTATGGTAAGGTTGTGGATGAAATGTAGGGTGAGTGTGAGGTTGAAGGTAAGAGTAGGGTTTAGTGCTTAAGGATGAATGAACCTATTGTCTCATTTAGGCTTATGGTACACTTGACTGTTAAGGTATGGGTTGAGGTTAATATTTGTGTGAGGGTTAGAAAGTGTGCTAGGTTAAGAGTTGGGGTCAGTCTTGCAGCTTGTGTGTTACATCCGTTTTGGTTGTGGATAAGTTTAGCTCTCTGTCTAGTTTCAGGGATTGGATTACATTAACGGTGATATGGAGGCTTGGATTGAAGGTGATGGATAGAGTTGTTAGGTTCAGGCAAAGGGTGACTGTTAGGATTAAGGTTAGTTGTAGGGGGAGCTGCATGTTCACATCAGATTTGGGGTTAGGATTAGGCTTAGCCTTAGGGTAGACATATGGTTAGGGTTAGAGCTTGGTTTAGGGTGAGCCTTAGGTTAGGGTTCAGTTTAAGCTTAGGAGTATACAGAATTAGACCTAGGCTTAGGGTTACACCTCTTTTAAGGTTTAGACTTAGGGCTAGGTTTTGACCTAGGTTAGGGTTAGGATTAAGGTTGGTTTTAGGATAGGATTTAAGTTTGAGGTTTCAATTAAGTGTTGGATTATTGGAAGTACATCTGCTCTCCCTGGTTTTCCTTCACGATCACAATGTTTCTGAGATTCATGGTTTAAGGAAAATCTTGCTTCTTGCCGGTTTCTAGGCAAAATGGCGCCACCGGCAGTTTGTTTTTCCGTCAAACTTACGCTCGCTCTTTGAGAATCTTGGGTCTTTGGGAAAGCCGTGAGTCCAGCAAGATTTTTCAGTTCAAGTGTGCCCCAAGCAGTGGGTTCTACCTCTGAGCAATACAGCCCATGGAATTCCTGAGAATCTGGAACCTGCTATGAAGGTCAGCCTGCGTTTTATTCACACGGAAGAAGCTCCTTCGAGGTTCCCAAGCCTCTGTGCACTGAAGCTTCCAGCAATGTCATGTATCACAGGTCAACAGTGCTTCTCTGTGTTTCACTGGTCTAGAGTAAAGGGTGAAGCGCCTGGGTTCCCGTGCTTCACTACTGTATGGCCTCAAGATGATATTTGTAGGCACAACGGCAAATCCATCGGTGGCAATTCTCTCATATTGTCATTGCGATGGGAAGATTTCTTATTCGCTAGGAAATGTTTTACCGTGGAAGACGGGTCACCACAGAGCAGACTCTTTGTGTTAAGACAAAGTTTGCTGAATTTACCTGCCAGCAGTTGCGTGTCCAACCTTTCTTTTAAGGTCGATGGAGACGCACGAGTGTAAGGAGAACGGTGAAAGGTGGCCGTTCATAACTCAGGATCATCAGAAACGGCAGAGTAAATTTTAGGGACATAGATGTAGCACAGCTGAGAAAACTTCACGCAGGGACTTCAGTGAACTCGCCTTACAATGCTGAGGCCTGACACGCCTAGTGCCTGAGGGCAACCAGTCTCCTGCCCTAGGTAGTTTTGTTGAGCATGCTTCCCTTAGGTGGTGCCTTTTCTCTCCCAGCAATATTGCTCCGTGAAATTCTGCCAATGATGAAAACTATTTGCCAGGGTTATGTAGTTTTACATCATTGGCCTCCTCTTAGAAGTACAAATGCTTTCCAACATGGGTGCTGCCTCCCTGAGTTTTCCTTTGTCTTGGATCAATCTATGCAGATTCCTGTGCTGAATAAGTGATGGGCTGGCACAGCTGGGTGCTTGTCATATAGCCAGCACAATCAGCAACTTCCTTTGTCAAGACCCACCTGGCTTGATCAAGGTTCCTTATTCCCGTGAAAACGATTTTTATCCAAATTCTAGAGGAGCACCAGTGTGCCTCTGGGAGCTACACCCGGGCCTGCTGAACAGAGGCTCCGGAGTTTTCATTTTCTGACTAAAATTCAACAAGGAATTTCATGGATCTAAGGAAACCATGAATTTTGGACGTACTAGATTCTCACATCTTCATTGTCTAATGGAAGCTTAAGTTTCCCAGTCTGATCCGGCTGCCACTTCATTTCTGGCAATGACCATTCAATTGTGGACGTTCAGCCTTCTTCGGAATTCTCTTATACCGGCATGTCCCAGCGCCACATTAAGACCACTTGGTGCAGGTTTATGTGACTCAGGACAACTCTTTATTTCAGGAGTCTAGAACAAAGGGAATACACAGTGGTTGGTGATCACTTATTAAAGTCCCGTTTGTCTATAAAGCCCACTGATGACACTTCTACATCTGAGGGCAAAGAGCTCGTGCAGCATAATATTCTCATTTCAGCCACCCCGCCTGCAGTTTCTTCCTTGCAGAAAAATCTTTCCCAGTGTACTTCTGTAAAATGCTGCAAAATAGTGGGACAGAAGATTTTGGTTTAGGGTTCACTTTAAAGGGGCATAGGTACAGGCATGTGGGCATGTTTAGAGACAGTGTTAGAGTTCAGGTTAGAGTTAAGGCTGCTTGAGGATTCGGGTTATGGTAAGGTTGTGGATCAAATGTAGGGTGAGTGTGAGGTTGAAGGTAAGAGTAGGGTTTAGTGCTTAAGGATGAATGAACCTATTGTCTCATTTAGGCTTATGGTACACTTGACTGTTAAGGTATGGGTTGAGGTTAATATTTGTGTGAGGGTTAGAAAGTGTGCTAGGTAAAGAGTTGGGGTCAGGCTTGCTCCTTGTGTGTTACATCCGTTTTGGTTGTGGATAAGTTTAGCTCTCTGTCTAGTTTCAGGGATTGGATTACATTAACGGTGATATGGAGGCTTGGATTGAAGGTGATGGATAGAGTTGTTAGGTTCAGGCAAAGGGTGACTGTTAGGATTAAGGTTAGTTGTAGGGGGAGCTGCATGTTCACATCAGATTTGGGGTTAGGATTAGGCTTAGCCTTAAGGTAGACATATGGTTAGGGTTAGAGCTTGGTTTAGGGTGAGCCTTAGGTTAGGGTTCAGTTTAAGCTTAGGAGTATACAGAATTAGACCTAGGCTTAGGGTTACACCTCTTTTAAGGTTTAGACTTAGGGCTAGGTTTTGACCTAGGTTAGGGTTAGGATTAAGGTTGGTTTTAGGATAGGATTAAGGTTTGAGGTTTCATTTAAGTGTTGGATTATTGGAAGTACATCTGCTCTCCCTGGTTTTCCTTCACGATCACAATGTTTCTGAGATTCATGGTTTAAGGAAAATCTTGCTTCTTGCCGGTTTCAAGGCAATATGGCGCCACCGGCAGTTTGTTTTTCCGTCAAACTTACGCTCGCTCTTTGAGAATCTTGGGTCTTTGGGAAAGCCGTGAGTCCAGCAAGATTTTTCAGTTCAAGTGTGCCCCAAGCAGTGGGTTCTACCTCTGAGCAATACAGCCCATGGAATTCCTGAGAATCTGGAACCTGCTTTGAAGGTCAGCCTGCGTTTTATTCACACGGAAGAAGCTCCTTCCAGGTTCCCAAGCCTCTGTGCACTGAAGCTTCCAGCAATGTCATGTATCACAGGTCAACAGTGCTTCTCTGTGTTTCACTGGTCTAGAGTAAAGGGTGAAGCGCCTGGGTTCCCGTGCTTCACTACTGTATGGCCTCAAGATGATATTTGTAGGCACAACGGCAAATCCATCGGTGGCAATTCTCTCATATTGTCATTGCGATGGGAAGATTTCTTATTCGCTAGGAAATGTTTTACCGTGGAAGACGGGTCACCACAGAGCAGACTCTTTGTGTTAAGACAAAGTTTGCTGAATTTACCTGCCAGCAGTTGCGTGTCCAACCTTTCTTTTAAGGTCGATGGAGACGCACGAGTGTAAGGAGAACGGTGAAAGGTGGCCGTTCATAACTCAGGATCATCAGAAACGGCAGAGTAAATTTTAGGGACATAGATGTAGCACAGCTGAGAAAACTTCACGCAGGGACTTCAGTGAACTCGCCTTACAATGCTGAGGCCTGACACGCCTAGTGCCTGAGGGCAACCAGTCTCCTGCCCTAGGTAGTTTTGTTGAGCATGCTTCCCTTAGGTGGTGCCTTTTCTCTCCCAGCAATATTGCTCCGTGAAATTCTGCCAATGATGAAAACTATTTGCCAGGGTTATGTAGTTTTACATCATTGGCCTCCTCTTAGAAGTACAAATGCTTTCCAACATGGGTGCTGCCTCCCTGAGTTTTCCTTTGTCTTGGATCAATCTATGCAGATTCCTGTGCTGAATAAGTGATGGGCTGGCACAGCTGGGTGCTTGTCATATAGCCAGCACAAGCAGCAATTTCCTTTGTCAAGACCCACCTGGCTTGATCAAGGTTCCTTATTCCCGTGAAAACGATTTTTATCCAAATTCTAGAGGAGCACCAGTGTGCCTCTGGGAGCTACACCCGGGCCTGCTGAACAGAGGCTCCGGAGTTTTCATTTTCTGACTAAAATTCAACACGGAATTTCATGGACCTAAGGAAACAGTGATTTGTGGACGTACCAGATTCTCACATCTTTATTGTCTAAGGCAAGCTTAAGTTTCCCAGTGTGATCCGGCTGCCACTTCATTTCTGGCATGGCCATTCAATTGTGGAAGTTCAGCCTTCTTCGGAATTCTCTTATACCGGCATGTTCCCGCGCCACACTAAGACCACTCGGTGCAGGTTTATGTGACTCAGGACAACTCTTTATTTCAGGCGTCTACAACAAAGGGAATTCATAGAGGTTGATGATCACTTATTAAAGTCCCGTTTCTCTATAAAGCCCACTGATGACACTTCTACATCTGAGGGCAAAGAGCTCGTGCAGCATGATATTCTCATTTCAGACACGCCGCCTGCAGTTTCTTCCTTGCAGAAAAATCTTGCCAGTGTACTTCTTTAAAATGCTTCAAAATAGTGGGACCGAAGATTTCGGTTTAGGGTTCACTTTAAAGGGGCATACGTACAGGCATGTGGGCATGTTTAGAGACAGTGTTAGAGTTCAGGTTAGAGTTACGGCTGCGTGAGGATTCGGGTTCTGGTAAGGTTGTGGATCAAATGTAGGGTGAGTGTGAGGTTGAAGGTAAGAGTAGGGTTTAGTGCTTAAGGATGAATGAACCTATTGTCTCATTTAGGCTTATGGTAAACTTGACTGTTTAGGTATGGGTTGGGGTTAATATTTGTGTGAGGGTTAGAAAGTGTGCGAGGTTAAGAGTTGGGGTCAGGCTAGCGGCTTGTGTGTTACATCCGTTTTGGTTGTGGATAAGTTTAGCTCTCTGTCTAGTTTCAGGAATTGGATTACATTAACTGTGATATGGAGGCTTGGATTGAAGGTGATGGATAGAGTTAAGTTAGGTTCAGGCGAAGGGTGACGGTTAGGAGTAAGGTTAGTTGTAGGGGGAGCTGCATGTTCACATCAGATTTGGGGTTAGGATTAGGCTTAGCCTTAGGGTAGACATAAGGTTAGGGTTAGGGCTTGGTTTAGGGTGAGCCTTAGGTTAGGGTTCAGTTTAAGCTTAGGAGTATACAAAATTAGACCTAGGCTTAGGGATACACCTCTTTTTAGGTTTAGACCTAGGGCTAGGTTTTGACCTAGGTTAGGGTTAGGATTAGGGTTGGTTTTAGGATAGGATTAAGGTTTGAGGTTTCATTTAAGTGTTGGATTATTGGAAGTACATCTGCTCTCCCTGGTTTTCCTTCACGATCACAATGTTTCTGAGATTCATGGTTTAAGGAAAATCTTGCTTCTTGCCGGTTTCAAGGCAATATGGCGCCACCGGCAGTTTGTTTTTCCGTCAAACTTACGCTCGCTCTTTGAGAATCTTGGGTCTTTGGGAAAGCCGTGAGTCCAGCAAGATTTTTCAGTTCAAGTGTGCCCCAAGCAGTGGGTTCTACCTCTGAGCAATACAGCCCATGGAATTCCTGAGAATCTGGAACCTGCTTTGAAGGTCAGCCTGCGTTTTATTCACACGGAAGAAGCTCCTTCCAGGTTCCCAAGCCTCTGTGCACTGAAGCTTCCAGCAATGTCATGTATCACAGGTCAACAGTGCTTCTCTGTGTTTCACTGGTCTAGAGTAAAGGGTGAAGCGCCTGGGTTCCCGTGCTTCACTACTGTATGGCCTCAAGATGATATTTGTAGGCACAACGGCAAATCCATCGGTGGCAATTCTCTCATATTGTCATTGCGATGGGAAGATTTCTTATTCGCTAGGAAATGTTTTACCGTGGAAGACGGGTCACCACAGAGCAGACTCTTTGTGTTAAGACAAAGTTTGCTGAATTTACCTGCCAGCAGTTGCGTGTCCAACCTTTCTTTTAAGGTCGATGGAGACGCACGAGTGTAAGGAGAACGGTGAAAGGTGGCCGTTCATAACTCAGGATCATCAGAAACGGCAGAGTAAATTTTAGGGACATAGATGTAGCACAGCTGAGAAAACTTCACGCAGGGACTTCAGTGAACTCGCCTTACAATGCTGAGGCCTGACACGCCTAGTGCCTGGGGGCAACCAGGCTCCTGCCCTAGGTAGTTTTGTTGAGCGTGCCTCCCTCAGGTGGTGCCTTTTCTCTCCCAGCAATATTGCTCCGTGAAATTCTGCCAATGATGAAAACTATTTGCCAGGGTTATGTAGTTTTACATCATTGGCCTCCTCTTAGAAGTACAAATGCTTTCCAACATGGGTGCTGCCTCCCTGAGTTTTCCTTTGTCTTGGATCAATCTATGCAGATTCCTGTGCTGAATAAGTGATGGGCTGGCACAGCTGGGTGCTTGTCATATAGCCAGCACAAGCAGCAATTTCCTTTGTCAAGACCCACCTGGCTTGATCAAGGTTCCTTATTCCCGTGAAAACGATTTTTATCCAAATTCTAGAGGAGCACCAGTGTGCCTCTGGGAGCTACACCCGGGCCTGCTGAACAGAGGCTCCGGAGTTTTCATTTTCTGACTAAAATTCAACAAGGAATTTCATGGATCTAAGGAAACCATGAATTTTGGACGTACTAGATTCTCACATCTTCATTGTCTAATGGAAGCTTAAGTTTCCCAGTCTGATCCGGCTGCCACTTCATTTCTGGCAATGAGCATTCAATTGTGGACGTTCAGCCTTCTTCGGAATTCTCTTATACCGGCATGTCCCAGCGCCACATTAAGACCACTTGGTGCAGGTTTATGTGACTCAGGACAACTCTTTATTTCAGGAGTCTAGAACAAAGGGAATTCACAGTGGTTGGTGATCACTTATTAAAGTCCCGTTTGTCTATAAAGCCCACTGATGACACTTCTACATCTGAGGGCAAAGAGCTCGTGCAGCATAATATTCTCATTTCAGCCACCCCGCCTGCAGTTTCTTCCTTGCAGAAAAATCTTTCCCAGTGTACTTCTGTAAAATGCTGCAAAATAGTGGGACAGAAGATTTTGGTTTAGGGTTCACTTCAAAGGGGCATAGGTACAGGCATGTGGGCATGTTTAGAGACAGTGTTAGAGTTCAGGTTAGAGTTAAGGCTGCTTGAGGATTCGGGTTATGGTAAGGTTGTGGATCAAATGTAGGGTGAGTGTGAGGTTGAAGGTAAGAGTAGGGTTTAGTGCTTAAGGATGAATGAACCTATTGTCTCATTTAGGCTTATGGTACACTTGACTGTTAAGGTATGGGTTGAGGTTAATATTTGTGTGAGGGTTAGAAAGTGTGCTAGGTAAAGAGTTGGGGTCAGGCTTGCTCCTTGTGTGTTACATCCGTTTTGGTTGTGGATAAGTTTAGCTCTCTGTCTAGTTTCAGGGATTGGATTACATTAACGGTGATATGGAGGCTTGGATTGAAGGTGATGGATAGAGTTGTTAGGTTCAGGCAAAGGGTGACTGTTAGGATTAAGGTTAGTTGTAGGGGGAGCTGCATGTTCACATCAGATTTGGGGTTAGGATTAGGCTTAGCCTTAAGGTAGACATATGGTTAGGGTTAGAGCTTGGTTTAGGGTGAGCCTTAGGTTAGGGTTCAGTTTAAGCTTAGGAGTATACAGAATTAGACCTAGGCTTAGGGTTACACCTCTTTTAAGGTTTAGACTTAGGGCTAGGTTTTGACCTAGGTTAGGGTTAGGATTAAGGTTGGTTTTAGGATAGGATTAAGGTTTGAGGTTTCATTTAAGTGTTGGATTATTGGAAGTACATCTGCTCTCCCTGGTTTTCCTTCACGATCACAATGTTTCTGAGATTCATGGTTTAAGGAAAATCTTGCTTCTTGCCGGTTTCAAGGCAATATGGCGCCACCGGCAGTTTGTTTTTCCGTCAAACTTACGCTCGCTCTTTGAGAATCTTGGGTCTTTGGGAAAGCCGTGAGTCCAGCAAGATTTTTCAGTTCAAGTGTGCCCCAAGCAGTGGGTTCTACCTCTGAGCAATACAGCCCATGGAATTCCTGAGAATCTGGAACCTGCTATGAAGGTCAGCCTGCGTTTTATTCACACGGAAGAAGCTCCTTCCAGGTTCCCAAGCCTCTGTGCACTGAAGCTTCCAGCAATGTCATGTATCACAGGTCAACAGTGCTTCTCTGTGTTTCACTGGTCTAGAGTAAAGGGTGAAGCGCCTGGGTTCCCGTGCTTCACTACTGTATGGCCTCAAGATGATATTTGTAGGCACAACGGCAAATCCATCGGTGGCAATTCTCTCATATTGTCATTGCGATGGGAAGATTTCTTATTCGCTAGGAAATGTTTTACCGTGGAAGACGGGTCACCACAGAGCAGACTCTTTGTGTTAAGACAAAGTTTGCTGAATTTACCTGCCAGCAGTTGCGTGTCCAACCTTTCTTTTAAGGTCGATGGAGACGCACGAGTGTAAGGAGAACGGTGAAAGGTGGCCGTTCATAACTCAGGATCATCAGAAACGGCAGAGTAAATTTTAGGGACATAGATGTAGCACAGCTGAGAAAACTTCACGCAGGGACTTCAGTGAACTCGCCTTACAATGCTGAGGCCTGACACGCCTAGTGCCTGAGGGCAACCAGTCTCCTGCCCTAGGTAGTTTTGTTGAGCATGCTTCCCTTAGGTGGTGCCTTTTCTCTCCCAGCAATATTGCTCCGTGAAATTCTGCCAATGATGAAAACTATTTGCCAGGGTTATGTAGTTTTACATCATTGGCCTCCTCTTAGAAGTACAAATGCTTTCCAACATGGGTGCTGCCTCCCTGAGTTTTCCTTTGTCTTGGATCAATCTATGCAGATTCCTGTGCTGAATAAGTGATGGGCTGGCACAGCTGGGTGCTTGTCATATAGCCAGCACAATCAGCAACTTCCTTTGTCAAGACCCACCTGGCTTGATCAAGGTTCCTTATTCCCGTGAAAACGATTTTTATCCAAATTCTAGAGGAGCACCAGTGTGCCTCTGGGAGCTACACCCGGGCCTGCTGAACAGAGGCTCCGGAGTTTTCATTTTCTGACTAAAATTCAACAAGGAATTTCATGGATCTAAGGAAACCATGAATTTTGGACGTACTAGATTCTCACATCTTCATTGTCTAATGGAAGCTTAAGTTTCCCAGTCTGATCCGGCTGCCACTTCATTTCTGGCAATGACCATTCAATTGTGGACGTTCAGCCTTCTTCGGAATTCTCTTATACCGGCATGTCCCAGCGCCACATTAAGACCACTTGGTGCAGGTTTATGTGACTCAGGACAACTCTTTATTTCAGGAGTCTAGAACAAAGGGAATTCACAGTGGTTGGTGATCACTTATTAAAGTCCCGTTTGTCTATAAAGCCCACTGATGACACTTCTACATCTGAGGGCAAAGAGCTCGTGCAGCATAATATTCTCATTTCAGCCACCCCGCCTGCAGTTTCTTCCTTGCAGAAAAATCTTTCCCAGTGTACTTCTGTAAAATGCTGCAAAATAGTGGGACAGAAGATTTTGGTTTAGGGTTCACTTTAAAGGGGCATAGGTACAGGCATGTGGGCATGTTTAGAGACAGTGTTAGAGTTCAGGTTAGAGTTAAGGCTGCTTGAGGATTCGGGTTATGGTAAGGTTGTGGATCAAATGTAGGGTGAGTGTGAGGTTGAAGGTAAGAGTAGGGTTTAGTGCTTAAGGATGAATGAACCTATTGTCTCATTTAGGCTTATGGTACACTTGACTGTTAAGGTATGGGTTGAGGTTAATATTTGTGTGAGGGTTAGAAAGTGTGCTAGGTAAAGAGTTGGGGTCAGGCTTGCTCCTTGTGTGTTACATCCGTTTTGGTTGTGGATAAGTTTAGCTCTCTGTCTAGTTTCAGGGATTGGATTACATTAACGGTGATATGGAGGCTTGGATTGAAGGTGATGGATAGAGTTGTTAGGTTCAGGCAAAGGGTGACTGTTAGGATTAAGGTTAGTTGTAGGGGGAGCTGCATGTTCACATCAGATTTGGGGTTAGGATTAGGCTTAGCCTTAAGGTAGACATATGGTTAGGGTTAGAGCTTGGTTTAGGGTGAGCCTTAGGTTAGGGTTCAGTTTAAGCTTAGGAGTATACAGAATTAGACCTAGGCTTAGGGTTACACCTCTTTTAAGGTTTAGACTTAGGGCTAGGTTTTGACCTAGGTTAGGGTTAGGATTAAGGTTGGTTTTAGGATAGGATTAAGGTTTGAGGTTTCATTTAAGTGTTGGATTATTGGAAGTACATCTGCTCTCCCTGGTTTTCCTTCACGATCACAATGTTTCTGAGATTCATGGTTTAAGGAAAATCTTGCTTCTTGCCGGTTTCAAGGCAATATGGCGCCACCGGCAGTTTGTTTTTCCGTCAAACTTACGCTCGCTCTTTGAGAATCTTGGGTCTTTGGGAAAGCCGTGAGTCCAGCAAGATTTTTCAGTTCAAGTGTGCCCCAAGCAGTGGGTTCTACCTCTGAGCAATACAGCCCATGGAATTCCTGAGAATCTGGAACCTGCTTTGAAGGTCAGCCTGCGTTTTATTCACACGGAAGAAGCTCCTTCCAGGTTCCCAAGCCTCTGTGCACTGAAGCTTCCAGCAATGTCATGTATCACAGGTCAACAGTGCTTCTCTGTGTTTCACTGGTCTAGAGTAAAGGGTGAAGCGCCTGGGTTCCCGTGCTTCACTACTGTATGGCCTCAAGATGATATTTGTAGGCACAACGGCAAATCCATCGGTGGCAATTCTCTCATATTGTCATTGCGATGGGAAGATTTCTTATTCGCTAGGAAATGTTTTACCGTGGAAGACGGGTCACCACAGAGCAGACTCTTTGTGTTAAGACAAAGTTTGCTGAATTTACCTGCCAGCAGTTGCGTGTCCAACCTTTCTTTTAAGGTCGATGGAGACGCACGAGTGTAAGGAGAACGGTGAAAGGTGGCCGTTCATAACTCAGGATCATCAGAAACGGCAGAGTAAATTTTAGGGACATAGATGTAGCACAGCTGAGAAAACTTCACGCAGGGATTTCAGTGAACTCGCCTTACAATGCTGAGGCCTGACACGCCTAGTGCCTGGGGGCAACCAGGCTCCTGCCCTAGGTAGTTTTGTTGAGCGTGCCTCCCTCAGGTGGTGCCTTTTCTCTCCCAGCAATATTGCTCCGTGAAATTCTGCCAATGATGAAAACTATTTGCCAGGGTTATGTAGTTTTACATCATTGGCCTCCTCTTAGAAGTACAAATGCTTTCCAACATGGGTGCTGCCTCCCTGAGTTTTCCTTTGTCTTGGATCAATCTATGCAGATTCCTGTGCTGAATAAGTGATGGGCTGGCACAGCTGGGTGCTTGTCATATAGCCAGCACAAGCAGCAATTTCCTTTGTCAAGACCCACCTGGCTTGATCAAGGTTCCTTATTCCCGTGAAAACGATTTTTATCCAAATTCTAGAGGAGCACCAGTGTGCCTCTGGGAGCTACACCCGGGCCTGCTGAACAGAGGCTCCGGAGTTTTCATTTTCTGACTAAAATTCAACAAGGAATTTCATGGATCTAAGGAAACCATGAATTTTGGACGTACTAGATTCTCACATCTTCATTGTCTAATGGAAGCTTAAGTTTCCCAGTCTGATCCGGCTGCCACTTCATTTCTGGCAATGACCATTCAATTGTGGACGTTCAGCCTTCTTCGGAATTCTCTTATACCGGCATGTCCCAGCGCCACATTAAGACCACTTGGTGCAGGTTTATGTGACTCAGGACAACTCTTTATTTCAGGAGTCTAGAACAAAGGGAATTCACAGTGGTTGGTGATCACTTATTAAAGTCCCGTTTGTCTATAAAGCCCACTGATGACACTTCTACATCTGAGGGCAAAGAGCTCGTGCAGCATAATATTCTCATTTCAGCCACCCCGCCTGCAGTTTCTTCCTTGCAGAAAAATCTTTCCCAGTGTACTTCTGTAAAATGCTGCAAAATAGTGGGACAGAAGATTTTGGTTTAGGGTTCACTTCAAAGGGGCATAGGTACAGGCATGTGGGCATGTTTAGAGACAGTGTTAGAGTTCAGGTTAGAGTTAAGGCTGCTTGAGGATTCGGGTTATGGTAAGGTTGTGGATCAAATGTAGGGTGAGTGTGAGGTTGAAGGTAAGAGTAGGGTTTAGTGCTTAAGGATGAATGAACCTATTGTCTCATTTAGGCTTATGGTACACTTGACTGTTAAGGTATGGGTTGAGGTTAATATTTGTGTGAGGGTTAGAAAGTGTGCTAGGTAAAGAGTTGGGGTCAGGCTTGCTCCTTGTGTGTTACATCCGTTTTGGTTGTGGATAAGTTTAGCTCTCTGTCTAGTTTCAGGGATTGGATTACATTAACGGTGATATGGAGGCTTGGATTGAAGGTGATGGATAGAGTTGTTAGGTTCAGGCAAAGGGTGACTGTTAGGATTAAGGTTAGTTGTAGGGGGAGCTGCATGTTCACATCAGATTTGGGGTTAGGATTAGGCTTAGCCTTAAGGTAGACATATGGTTAGGGTTAGAGCTTGGTTTAGGGTGAGCCTTAGGTTAGGGTTCAGTTTAAGCTTAGGAGTATACAGAATTAGACCTAGGCTTAGGGTTACACCTCTTTTAAGGTTTAGACTTAGGGCTAGGTTTTGACCTAGGTTAGGGTTAGGATTAAGGTTGGTTTTAGGATAGGATTAAGGTTTGAGGTTTCATTTAAGTGTTGGATTATTGGAAGTACATCTGCTCTCCCTGGTTTTCCTTCACGATCACAATGTTTCTGAGATTCATGGTTTAAGGAAAATCTTGCTTCTTGCCGGTTTCAAGGCAATATGGCGCCACCGGCAGTTTGTTTTTCCGTCAAACTTACGCTCGCTCTTTGAGAATCTTGGGTCTTTGGGAAAGCCGTGAGTCCAGCAAGATTTTTCAGTTCAAGTGTGCCCCAAGCAGTGGGTTCTACCTCTGAGCAATACAGCCCATGGAATTCCTGAGAATCTGGAACCTGCTATGAAGGTCAGCCTGCGTTTTATTCACACGGAAGAAGCTCCTTCCAGGTTCCCAAGCCTCTGTGCACTGAAGCTTCCAGCAATGTCATGTATCACAGGTCAACAGTGCTTCTCTGTGTTTCACTGGTCTAGAGTAAAGGGTGAAGCGCCTGGGTTCCCGTGCTTCACTACTGTATGGCCTCAAGATGATATTTGTAGGCACAACGGCAAATCCATCGGTGGCAATTCTCTCATATTGTCATTGCGATGGGAAGATTTCTTATTCGCTAGGAAATGTTTTACCGTGGAAGACGGGTCACCACAGAGCAGACTCTTTGTGTTAAGACAAAGTTTGCTGAATTTACCTGCCAGCAGTTGCGTGTCCAACCTTTCTTTTAAGGTCGATGGAGACGCACGAGTGTAAGGAGAACGGTGAAAGGTGGCCGTTCATAACTCAGGATCATCAGAAACGGCAGAGTAAATTTTAGGGACATAGATGTAGCACAGCTGAGAAAACTTCACGCAGGGACTTCAGTGAACTCGCCTTACAATGCTGAGGCCTGACACGCCTAGTGCCTGAGGGCAACCAGTCTCCTGCCCTAGGTAGTTTTGTTGAGCATGCTTCCCTTAGGTGGTGCCTTTTCTCTCCCAGCAATATTGCTCCGTGAAATTCTGCCAATGATGAAAACTATTTGCCAGGGTTATGTAGTTTTACATCATTGGCCTCCTCTTAGAAGTACAAATGCTTTCCAACATGGGTGCTGCCTCCCTGAGTTTTCCTTTGTCTTGGATCAATCTATGCAGATTCCTGTGCTGAATAAGTGATGGGCTGGCACAGCTGGGTGCTTGTCATATAGCCAGCACAATCAGCAACTTCCTTTGTCAAGACCCACCTGGCTTGATCAAGGTTCCTTATTCCCGTGAAAACGATTTTTATCCAAATTCTAGAGGAGCACCAGTGTGCCTCTGGGAGCTACACCCGGGCCTGCTGAACAGAGGCTCCGGAGTTTTCATTTTCTGACTAAAATTCAACAAGGAATTTCATGGATCTAAGGAAACCATGAATTTTGGACGTACTAGATTCTCACATCTTCATTGTCTAATGGAAGCTTAAGTTTCCCAGTCTGATCCGGCTGCCACTTCATTTCTGGCAATGACCATTCAATTGTGGACGTTCAGCCTTCTTCGGAATTCTCTTATACCGGCATGTCCCAGCGCCACATTAAGACCACTTGGTGCAGGTTTATGTGACTCAGGACAACTCTTTATTTCAGGAGTCTAGAACAAAGGGAATTCACAGTGGTTGGTGATCACTTATTAAAGTCCCGTTTGTCTATAAAGCCCACTGATGACACTTCTACATCTGAGGGCAAAGAGCTCGTGCAGCATAATATTCTCATTTCAGCCACCCCGCCTGCAGTTTCTTCCTTGCAGAAAAATCTTTCCCAGTGTACTTCTGTAAAATGCTGCAAAATAGTGGGACAGAAGATTTTGGTTTAGGGTTCACTTTAAAGGGGCATAGGTACAGGCATGTGGGCATGTTTAGAGACAGTGTTAGAGTTCAGGTTAGAGTTAAGGCTGCTTGAGGATTCGGGTTATGGTAAGGTTGTGGATCAAATGTAGGGTGAGTGTGAGGTTGAAGGTAAGAGTAGGGTTTAGTGCTTAAGGATGAATGAACCTATTGTCTCATTTAGGCTTATGGTACACTTGACTGTTAAGGTATGGGTTGAGGTTAATATTTGTGTGAGGGTTAGAAAGTGTGCTAGGTAAAGAGTTGGGGTCAGGCTTGCTCCTTGTGTGTTACATCCGTTTTGGTTGTGGATAAGTTTAGCTCTCTGTCTAGTTTCAGGGATTGGATTACATTAACGGTGATATGGAGGCTTGGATTGAAGGTGATGGATAGAGTTGTTAGGTTCAGGCAAAGGGTGACTGTTAGGATTAAGGTTAGTTGTAGGGGGAGCTGCATGTTCACATCAGATTTGGGGTTAGGATTAGGCTTAGCCTTAAGGTAGACATATGGTTAGGGTTAGAGCTTGGTTTAGGGTGAGCCTTAGGTTAGGGTTCAGTTTAAGCTTAGGAGTATACAGAATTAGACCTAGGCTTAGGGTTACACCTCTTTTAAGGTTTAGACTTAGGGCTAGGTTTTGACCTAGGTTAGGGTTAGGATTAAGGTTGGTTTTAGGATAGGATTAAGGTTTGAGGTTTCATTTAAGTGTTGGATTATTGGAAGTACATCTGCTCTCCCTGGTTTTCCTTCACGATCACAATGTTTCTGAGATTCATGGTTTAAGGAAAATCTTGCTTCTTGCCGGTTTCAAGGCAATATGGCGCCACCGGCAGTTTGTTTTTCCGTCAAACTTACGCTCGCTCTTTGAGAATCTTGGGTCTTTGGGAAAGCCGTGAGTCCAGCAAGATTTTTCAGTTCAAGTGTGCCCCAAGCAGTGGGTTCTACCTCTGAGCAATACAGCCCATGGAATTCCTGAGAATCTGGAACCTGCTATGAAGGTCAGCCTGCGTTTTATTCACACGGAAGAAGCTCCTTCCAGGTTCCCAAGCCTCTGTGCACTGAAGCTTCCAGCAATGTCATGTATCACAGGTCAACAGTGCTTCTCTGTGTTTCACTGGTCTAGAGTAAAGGGTGAAGCGCCTGGGTTCCCGTGCTTCACTACTGTATGGCCTCAAGATGATATTTGTAGGCACAACGGCAAATCCATCGGTGGCAATTCTCTCATATTGTCATTGCGATGGGAAGATTTCTTATTCGCTAGGAAATGTTTTACCGTGGAAGACGGGTCACCACAGAGCAGACTCTTTGTGTTAAGACAAAGTTTGCTGAATTTACCTGCCAGCAGTTGCGTGTCCAACCTTTCTTTTAAGGTCGATGGAGACGCACGAGTGTAAGGAGAACGGTGAAAGGTGGCCGTTCATAACTCAGGATCATCAGAAACGGCAGAGTAAATTTTAGGGACATAGATGTAGCACAGCTGAGAAAACTTCACGCAGGGACTTCAGTGAACTCGCCTTACAATGCTGAGGCCTGACACGCCTAGTGCCTGAGGGCAACCAGTCTCCTGCCCTAGGTAGTTTTGTTGAGCATGCTTCCCTTAGGTGGTGCCTTTTCTCTCCCAGCAATATTGCTCCGTGAAATTCTGCCAATGATGAAAACTATTTGCCAGGGTTATGTAGTTTTACATCATTGGCCTCCTCTTAGAAGTACAAATGCTTTCCAACACGGGTGCTGCCTCCCTGAGTTTTCCTTTGTCTTGGATCAATCTATGCAGATTCCTGTGCTGAATAAGTGATGGGCTGGCACAGCTGGGTGCTTGTCATATAGCCAGCACAATCAGCAACTTCCTTTGTCAAGACCCACCTGGCTTGATCAAGGTTCCTTATTCCCGTGAAAACGATTTTTATCCAAATTCTAGAGGAGCACCAGTGTGCCTCTGGGAGCTACACCCGGGCCTGCTGAACAGAGGCTCCGGAGTTTTCATTTTCTGACTAAAATTCAACAAGGAATTTCATGGATCTAAGGAAACCATGAATTTTGGACGTACTAGATTCTCACATCTTCATTGTCTAATGGAAGCTTAAGTTTCCCAGTCTGATCCGGCTGCCACTTCATTTCTGGCAATGACCATTCAATTGTGGACGTTCAGCCTTCTTCGGAATTCTCTTATACCGGCATGTCCCAGCGCCACATTAAGACCACTTGGTGCAGGTTTATGTGACTCAGGACAACTCTTTATTTCAGGAGTCTACAACAAAGGGAATTCACAGTGGTTGGTGATCACTTATTAAAGTCCCGTTTGTCTATAAAGCCCACTGATGACACTTCTACATCTGAGGGCAAAGAGCTCGTGCAGCATAATATTCTCATTTCAGCCACCCCGCCTGCAGTTTCTTCCTTGCAGAAAAATCTTTCCCAGTGTACTTCTGTAAAATGCTGCAAAATAGTGGGACAGAAGATTTTGGTTTAGGGTTCACTTTAAAGGGGCATAGGTACAGGCATGTGGGCATGTTTAGAGACAGTGTTAGAGTTCAGGTTAGAGTTAAGGCTGCTTGAGGATTCGGGTTATGGTAAGGTTGTGGATCAAATGTAGGGTGAGTGTGAGGTTGAAGGTAAGAGTAGGGTTTAGTGCTTAAGGATGAATGAACCTATTGTCTCATTTAGGCTTATGGTACACTTGACTGTTAAGGTATGGGTTGAGGTTAATATTTGTGTGAGGGTTAGAAAGTGTGCTAGGTAAAGAGTTGGGGTCAGGCTTGCTCCTTGTGTGTTACATCCGTTTTGGTTGTGGATAAGTTTAGCTCTCTGTCTAGTTTCAGGGATTGGATTACATTAACGGTGATATGGAGGCTTGGATTGAAGGTGATGGATAGAGTTGTTAGGTTCAGGCAAAGGGTGACTGTTAGGATTAAGGTTAGTTGTAGGGGGAGCTGCATGTTCACATCAGATTTGGGGTTAGGATTAGGCTTAGCCTTAGGGTAGACATATGGTTAGGGTTAGAGCTTGGTTTAGGGTGAGCCTTAGGTTAGGGTTCAGTTTAAGCTTAGGAGTATACAGAATTAGACCTAGGCTTAGGGTTACACCTCTTTTAAGGTTTAGACTTAGGGCTAGGTTTTGACCTAGGTTAGGGTTAGGATTAAGGTTGGTTTTAGGATAGGATTTAAGTTTGAGGTTTCAATTAAGTGTTGGATTATTGGAAGTACATCTGCTCTCCCTGGTTTTCCTTCACGATCACAATGTTTCTGAGATTCATGGTTTAAGGAAAATCTTGCTTCTTGCCGGTTTCAAGGCAATATGGCGCCACCGGCAGTTTGTTTTTCCGTCAAACTTACGCTCGCTCTTTGAGAATCTTGGGTCTTTGGGAAAGCCGTGAGTCCAGCAAGATTTTTCAGTTCAAGTGTGCCCCAAGCAGTGGGTTCTACCTCTGAGCAATACAGCCCATGGAATTCCTGAGAATCTGGAACCTGCTATGAAGGTCAGCCTGCGTTTTATTCACACGGAAGAAGCTCCTTCCAGGTTCCCAAGCCTCTGTGCACTGAAGCTTCCAGCAATGTCATGTATCACAGGTCAACAGTGCTTCTCTGTGTTTCACTGGTCTAGAGTAAAGGGTGAAGCGCCTGGGTTCCCGTGCTTCACTACTGTATGGCCTCAAGATGATATTTGTAGGCACAACGGCAAATCCATCGGTGGCAATTCTCTCATATTGTCATTGCGATGGGAAGATTTCTTATTCGCTAGGAAATGTTTTACCGTGGAAGACGGGTCACCACAGAGCAGACTCTTTGTGTTAAGACAAAGTTTGCTGAATTTACCTGCCAGCAGTTGCGTGTCCAACCTTTCTTTTAAGGTCGATGGAGACGCACGAGTGTAAGGAGAACGGTGAAAGGTGGCCGTTCATAACTCAGGATCATCAGAAACGGCAGAGTAAATTTTAGGGACATAGATGTAGCACAGCTGAGAAAACTTCACGCAGGGACTTCAGTGAACTCGCCTTACAATGCTGAGGCCTGACACGCCTAGTGCCTGAGGGCAACCAGTCTCCTGCCCTAGGTAGTTTTGTTGAGCATGCTTCCCTTAGGTGGTGCCTTTTCTCTCCCAGCAATATTGCTCCGTGAAATTCTGCCAATGATGAAAACTATTTGCCAGGGTTATGTAGTTTTACATCATTGGCCTCCTCTTAGAAGTACAAATGCTTTCCAACATGGGTGCTGCCTCCCTGAGTTTTCCTTTGTCTTGGATCAATCTATGCAGATTCCTGTGCTGAATAAGTGATGGGCTGGCACAGCTGGGTGCTTGTCATATAGCCAGCACAATCAGCAACTTCCTTTGTCAAGACCCACCTGGCTTGATCAAGGTTCCTTATTCCCGTGAAAACGATTTTTATCCAAATTCTAGAGGAGCACCAGTGTGCCTCTGGGAGCTACACCCGGGCCTGCTGAACAGAGGCTCCGGAGTTTTCATTTTCTGACTAAAATTCAACAAGGAATTTCATGGATCTAAGGAAACCATGAATTTTGGACGTACTAGATTCTCACATCTTCATTGTCTAATGGAAGCTTAAGTTTCCCAGTCTGATCCGGCTGCCACTTCATTTCTGGCAATGACCATTCAATTGTGGACGTTCAGCCTTCTTCGGAATTCTCTTATACCGGCATGTCCCAGCGCCACATTAAGACCACTTGGTGCAGGTTTATGTGACTCAGGACAACTCTTTATTTCAGGAGTCTAGAACAAAGGGAATTCACAGTGGTTGGTGATCACTTATTAAAGTCCCGTTTGTCTATAAAGCCCACTGATGACACTTCTACATCTGAGGGCAAAGAGCTCGTGCAGCATAATATTCTCATTTCAGCCACCCCGCCTGCAGTTTCTTCCTTGCAGAAAAATCTTTCCCAGTGTACTTCTGTAAAATGCTGCAAAATAGTGGGACAGAAGATTTTGGTTTAGGGTTCACTTTAAAGGGGCATAGGTACAGGCATGTGGGCATGTTTAGAGACAGTGTTAGAGTTCAGGTTAGAGTTAAGGCTGCTTGAGGATTCGGGTTATGGTAAGGTTGTGGATCAAATGTAGGGTGAGTGTGAGGTTGAAGGTAAGAGTAGGGTTTAGTGCTTAAGGATGAATGAACCTATTGTCTCATTTAGGCTTATGGTACACTTGACTGTTAAGGTATGGGTTGAGGTTAATATTTGTGTGAGGGTTAGAAAGTGTGCTAGGTAAAGAGTTGGGGTCAGGCTTGCTCCTTGTGTGTTACATCCGTTTTGGTTGTGGATAAGTTTAGCTCTCTGTCTAGTTTCAGGGATTGGATTACATTAACGGTGATATGGAGGCTTGGATTGAAGGTGATGGATAGAGTTGTTAGGTTCAGGCAAAGGGTGACTGTTAGGATTAAGGTTAGTTGTAGGGGGAGCTGCATGTTCACATCAGATTTGGGGTTAGGATTAGGCTTAGCCTTAGGGTAGACATATGGTTAGGGTTAGAGCTTGGTTTAGGGTGAGCCTTAGGTTAGGGTTCAGTTTAAGCTTAGGAGTATACAGAATTAGACCTAGGCTTAGGGTTACACCTCTTTTAAGGTTTAGACTTAGGGCTAGGTTTTGACCTAGGTTAGGGTTAGGATTAAGGTTGGTTTTAGGATAGGATTTAAGTTTGAGGTTTCAATTAAGTGTTGGATTATTGGAAGTACATCTGCTCTCCCTGGTTTTCCTTCACGATCACAATGTTTCTGAGATTCATGGTTTAAGGAAAATCTTGCTTCTTGCCGGTTTCAAGGCAATATGGCGCCACCGGCAGTTTGTTTTTCCGTCAAACTTACGCTCGCTCTTTTAGAATCTTGGGTCTTTGGGAAAGCCGTGAGTCCAGCAAGATTTTTCAGTTCAAGTGTGCCCCAAGCAGTGGGTTCTACCTCTGAGCAATACAGCCCATGGAATTCCTGAGAATCTGGAACCTGCTATGAAGGTCAGCCTGCGTTTTATTCACACAGAAGAAGCTCCTTCGAGGTTCCCAAGCCTCTGTGCACTGAAGCTTCCAGCAATGTCATGTATCACAGGTCAACAGTGCTTCTCTGTGTTTCACTGGTCTAGAGTAAAGGGTGAAGCGCCTGGGTTCCCGTGCTTCACTACTGTATGGCCTCAAGATGATATTTGTAGGCACAACGGCAAATCCATCGGTGGCAATTCTCTCATATTGTCATTGCGATGGGAAGATTTCTTATTCGCTAGGAAATGTTTTACCGTGGAAGACGGGTCACCACAGAGCAGACTCTTTGTGTTAAGACAAAGTTTGCTGAATTTACCTGCCAGCAGTTGCGTGTCCAACCTTTCTTTTAAGGTCGATGGAGACGCACGAGTGTAAGGAGAACGGTGAAAGGTGGCCGTTCATAACTCAGGATCATCAGAAACGGCAGAGTAAATTTTAGGGACATAGATGTAGCACAGCTGAGAAAACTTCACGCAGGGACTTCAGTGAACTCGCCTTACAATGCTGAGGCCTGACACGCCTAGTGCCTGAGGGCAACCAGTCTCCTGCCCTAGGTAGTTTTGTTGAGCATGCTTCCCTTAGGTGGTGCCTTTTCTCTCCCAGCAATATTGCTCCGTGAAATTCTGCCAATGATGAAAACTATTTGCCAGGGTTATGTAGTTTTACATCATTGGCCTCCTCTTAGAAGTACAAATGCTTTCCAACACGGGTGCTGCCTCCCTGAGTTTTCCTTTGTCTTGGATCAATCTATGCAGATTCCTGTGCTGAATAAGTGATGGGCTGGCACAGCTGGGTGCTTGTCATATAGCCAGCACAAGCAGCAATTTCCTTTGTCAAGACCCACCTGGCTTGATCAAGGTTCCTTATTCCCGTGAAAACGATTTTTATCCAAATTCTAGAGGAGCACCAGTGTGCCTCTGGGAGCTACACCCGGGCCTGCTGAACAGAGGCTCCGGAGTTTTCATTTTCTGACTAAAATTCAACAAGGAATTTCATGGATCTAAGGAAACCATGAATTTTGGACGTACTAGATTCTCACATCTTCATTGTCTAATGGAAGCTTAAGTTTCCCAGTCTGATCCGGCTGCCACTTCATTTCTGGCAATGACCATTCAATTGTGGACGTTCAGCCTTCTTCGGAATTCTCTTATACCGGCATGTCCCAGCGCCACATTAAGACCACTTGGTGCAGGTTTATGTGACTCAGGACAACTCTTTATTTCAGGAGTCTAGAACAAAGGGAATTCACAGTGGTTGGTGATCACTTATTAAAGTCCCGTTTGTCTATAAAGCCCACTGATGACACTTCTACATCTGAGGGCAAAGAGCTCGTGCAGCATAATATTCTCATTTCAGCCACCCCGCCTGCAGTTTCTTCCTTGCAGAAAAATCTTTCCCAGTGTACTTCTGTAAAATGCTGCAAAATAGTGGGACAGAAGATTTTGGTTTAGGGTTCACTTTAAAGGGGCATAGGTACAGGCATGTGGGCATGTTTAGAGACAGTGTTAGAGTTCAGGTTAGAGTTAAGGCTGCTTGAGGATTCGGGTTATGGTAAGGTTGTGGATCAAATGTAGGGTGAGTGTGAGGTTGAAGGTAAGAGTAGGGTTTAGTGCTTAAGGATGAATGAACCTATTGTCTCATTTAGGCTTATGGTACACTTGACTGTTAAGGTATGGGTTGAGGTTAATATTTGTGTGAGGGTTAGAAAGTGTGCTAGGTAAAGAGTTGGGGTCAGGCTTGCTCCTTGTGTGTTACATCCGTTTTGGTTGTGGATAAGTTTAGCTCTCTGTCTAGTTTCAGGGATTGGATTACATTAACGGTGATATGGAGGCTTGGATTGAAGGTGATGGATAGAGTTGTTAGGTTCAGGCAAAGGGTGACTGTTAGGATTAAGGTTAGTTGTAGGGGGAGCTGCATGTTCACATCAGATTTGGGGTTAGGATTAGGCTTAGCCTTAAGGTAGACATATGGTTAGGGTTAGAGCTTGGTTTAGGGTGAGCCTTAGGTTAGGGTTCAGTTTAAGCTTAGGAGTATACAGAATTAGACCTAGGCTTAGGGTTACACCTCTTTTAAGGTTTAGACTTAGGGCTAGGTTTTGACTTAGGTTAGGGTTAGGATTAAGGTTGGTTTTAGGATAGGATTAAGGTTTGAGGTTTCATTTAAGTGTTGGATTATTGGAAGTACATCTGCTCTCCCTGGTTTTCCTTCACGATCACAATGTTTCTGAGATTCATGGTTCAAGGAAAATCTTGCTTCTTGCCGGTTTCAAGGCAATATGGCGCCACCGGCAGTTTGTTTTTCCGTCAAACTTACGCTCGCTCTTTGAGAATCTTGGGTCTTTGGGAAAGCCGTGAGTCCAGCAAGATTTTTCAGTTCAAGTGTGCCCCAAGCAGTGGGTTCTACCTCTGAGCAATACAGCCCATGGAATTCCTGAGAATCTGGAACCTGCTATGAAGTTCAGCCTGCGTTTTATTCACACGGAAGAAGCTCCTTCGAGGTTCCCAAGCCTCTGTGCACTGAAGCTTCCAGCAATGTCATGTATCACAGGTCAACAGTGCTTCTCTGTGTTTCACTGGTCTAGAGTAAAGGGTGAAGCGCCTGGGTTCCCGTGCTTCACTACTGTATGGCCTCAAGATGATATTTGTAGGCACAACGGCAAATCCATCGGTGGCAATTCTCTCATATTGTCATTGCGATGGGAAGATTTCTTATTCGCTAGGAAATGTTTTACCGTGGAAGACGGGTCACCACAGAGCAGACTCTTTGTGTTAAGACAAAGTTTGCTGAATTTACCTGCCAGCAGTTGCGTGTCCAACCTTTCTTTTAAGGTCGATGGAGACGCACAAGTGTAAGGAGAACGGTGAAAGGTGGCCGTTCATAACTCAGGATCATCAGAAACGGCAGAGTAAATTTTAGGGACATAGATGTAGCACAGCTGAGAAAACTTCACGCAGGGACTTCAGTGAACTCGCCTTACAATGCTGAGGCCTGACACGCCTAGTGCCTGAGGGCAACCAGTCTCCTGCCTTAGGTAGTTTTGTTGAGCATGCTTCCCTTAGGTGGTGCCTTTTCTCTCCCAGCAATATTGCTCCGTGAAATTCTGCCAATGATGAAAACTATTTGCCAGGGTTATGTAGTTTTACATCATTGGCCTCCTCTTAGAAGTACAAATGCTTTCCAACACGGGTGCTGCCTCCCTGAGTTTTCCTTTGTCTTGGATCAATCTATGCAGATTCCTGTGCTGAATAAGTGATGGGCTGGCACAGCTGGGTGCTTGTCATATAGCCAGCACAATCAGCAATTTCCTTTGTCAAGACCCACCTGGCTTGATCAAGGTTCCTTATTCCCGTGAAAACGATTTTTATCCAAATTCTAGAGGAGCACCAGTGTGCCTCTGGGAGCTACACCCGGGCCTGCTGAACAGAGGCTCCGGAGTTTTCATTTTCTGACTAAAATTCAACAAGGAATTTCATGGATCTAAGGAAACCATGAATTTTGGACGTACTAGATTCTCACATCTTCATTGTCTAATGGAAGCTTAAGTTTCCCAGTCTGATCCGGCTGCCACTTCATTTCTGGCAATGACCATTCAATTGTGGACGTTCAGCCTTCTTCGGAATTCTCTTATACCGCCATGTCCCAGCGCCACATTAAGACCACTTGGTGCAGGTTTATGTGACTCAGGACAACTCTTTATTTCAGGAGTCTAGAACAAAGGGAATTCACAGTGGTTGGTGATCACTTATTAAAGTCCCGTTTGTCTATAAAGCCCACTGATGACACTTCTACATCTGAGGGCAAAGAGCTCGTGCAGCATAATATTCTCATTTCAGCCACCCCGCCTGCAGTTTCTTCCTTGCAGAAAAATCTTTCCCAGTGTACTTCTGTAAAATGCTGCAAAATAGTGGGACAGAAGATTTTGGTTTAGGGTTCACTTTAAAGGGGCATAGGTACAGGCATGTGGGCATGTTTAGAGACAGTGTTAGAGTTCAGGTTAGAGTTAAGGCTGCTTGAGGATTCGGGTTATGGTAAGGTTGTGGATCAAATGTAGGGTGAGTGTGAGGTTGAAGGTAAGAGTAGGGTTTAGTGCTTAAGGATGAATGAACCTATTGTCTCATTTAGGCTTATGGTACACTTGACTGTTAAGGTATGGGTTGAGGTTAATATTTGTGTGAGGGTTAGAAAGTGTGCTAGGTAAAGAGTTGGGGTCAGGCTTGCTCCTTGTGTGTTACATCCGTTTTGGTTGTGGATAAGTTTAGCTCTCTGTCTAGTTTCAGGGATTGGATTACATTAACGGTGATATGGAGGCTTGGATTGAAGGTGATGGATAGAGTTGTTAGGTTCAGGCAAAGGGTGACTGTTAGGATTAAGGTTAGTTGTAGGGGGAGCTGCATGTTCACATCAGATTTGGGGTTAGGATTAGGCTTAGCCTTAAGGTAGACATATGGTTAGGGTTAGAGCTTGGTTTAGGGTGAGCCTTAGGTTAGGGTTCAGTTTAAGCTTAGGAGTATACAGAATTAGACCTAGGCTTAGGGTTACACCTCTTTTAAGGTTTAGACTTAGGGCTAGGTTTTGACTTAGGTTAGGGTTAGGATTAAGGTTGGTTTTAGGATAGGATTAAGGTTTGAGGTTTCATTTAAGTGTTGGATTATTGGAAGTACATCTGCTCTCCCTGGTTTTCCTTCACGATCACAATGTTTCTGAGATTCATGGTTTAAGGAAAATCTTGCTTCTTGCCGGTTTCAAGGCAATATGGCGCCACCGGCAGTTTGTTTTTCCGTCAAACTTACGCTCGCTCTTTGAGAATCTTGGGTCTTTGGGAAAGCCGTGAGTCCAGCAAGATTTTTCAGTTCAAGTGTGCCCCAAGCAGTGGGTTCTACCTCTGAGCAATACAGCCCATGGAATTCCTGAGAATCTGGAACCTGCTATGAAGTTCAGCCTGCGTTTTATTCACACGGAAGAAGCTCTTTCGAGGTTCCCAAGCCTCTGTGCACTGAAGCTTCCAGCAATGTCATGTATCACAGGTCAACAGTGCTTCTCTGTGTTTCACTGGTCTAGAGTAAAGGGTGAAGCGCCTGGGTTCCCGTGCTTCACTACTGTATGGCCTCAAGATGATATTTGTAGGCACAGCGGCAAATCCATCGGTGGCAATTCTCTCATATTGTCATTGCGATGGGAAGATTTCTTATTCGCTAGGAAATGTTTTACCGTGGAAGACGGGTCACCACAGAGCAGACTCTTTGTGTTAAGACAAAGTTTGCTGAATTTACCTGCCAGCAGTTGCGTGTCCAACCTTTCTTTTAAGGTCGATGGAGAAGCACGAGTGTAAGGAGAACGGTGAAAGGTGGCCGTTCATAACTCAGGATCATCAGAAACGGCAGAGTAAATTTTAGGGACATAGATGTAGCACAGCTGAGAAAACTTCACGCAGGGACTTCAGTGAACTCGCCTTACAATGCTGAGGCCTGACACGCCTAGTGCCTGAGGGCAACCAGTCTCCTGCCCTAGGTAGTTTTGTTGAGCATGCTTCCCTTAGGTGGTGCCTTTTCTCTCCCAGCAATATTGCTCCGTGAAATTCTGCCAATGATGAAAACTATTTGCCAGGGTTATGTAGTTTTACATCATTGGCCTCCTCTTAGAAGTACAAATGCTTTCCAACATGGGTGCTGCCTCCCTGAGTTTTCCTTTGTCTTGGATCAATCTATGCAGATTCCTGTGCTGAATAAGTGATGGGCTGGCACAGCTGGGTGCTTGTCATATAGCCAGCACAATCAGCAACTTCCTTTGTCAAGACCCACCTGGCTTGATCAAGGTTCCTTATTCCCGTGAAAACGATTTTTATCCAAATTCTAGAGGAGCACCAGTGTGCCTCTTGGAGCTACACCCGGGCCTGCTGAACAGAGGCTCCGGAGTTTTCATTTTCTGACTAAAATTCAACAAGGAATTTCATGGATCTAAGGAAACCATGAATTTTGGACGTACTAGATTCTCACATCTTCATTGTCTAATGGAAGCTTAAGTTTCCCAGTCTGATCTGGCTGCCATTTCATTTCTGGCAATGACCATTCAATTGTGGACGTTCAGCCTTCTTCGGAATTCTCTTATACCGCCATGTCCCAGCGCCACATTAAGACCATTTGGTGCAGGTTTATGTGACTCAGGACAACTCTTTATTTCAGGAGTCTAGAACAAAGGGAATTCACAGTGGTTGGTGATCACTTATTAAAGTCCCGTTTGTCTATAAAGCCCACTGATGACACTTCTACATCTGAGGGCAAAGAGCTCGTGCAGCATAATATTCTCATTTCAGCCACCCCGCCTGCAGTTTCTTCCTTGCAGAAAAATCTTTCCCAGTGTACTTCTGTAAAATGCTGCAAAATAGTGGGACAGAAGATTTTGGTTTAGGGTTCACTTTAAAGGGGCATAGGTACAGGCATGTGGGCATGTTTAGAGACAGTGTTAGAGGTCAGGTTAGAGTTAAGGCTGCTTGAGGATTCGGGTTATGGTAAGGTTGTGGATCAAATGTAGGGTGAGTGTGAGGTTGAAGGTAAGAGTAGGGTTTAGTGCTTAAGGATGAATGAACCTATTGTCTCATTTAGGCTTATGGTACACTTGACTGTTAAGGTATGGGTTGAGGTTAATATTTGTGTGAGGGTTAGAAAGTGTGCTAGGTAAAGAGTTGGGGTCAGGCTTGCTCCTTGTGTGTTACATCCGTTTTGGTTGTGGATAAGTTTAGCTCTCTGTCTAGTTTCAGGGATTGGATTACATTAACGGTGATATGGAGGCTTGGATTGAAGGTGATGGATAGAGTTGTTAGGTTCAGGCAAAGGGTGACTGTTAGGATTAAGGTTAGTTGTAGGGGGAGCTGCATGTTCACATCAGATTTGGGGTTAGGATTAGGCTTAGCCTTAAGGTAGACATATGGTTAGGGTTAGAGCTTGGTTTAGGGTGAGCCTTAGGTTAGGGTTCAGTTTAAGCTTAGGAGTATACAGAATTAGACCTAGGCTTAGGGTTACACCTCTTTTAAGGTTTAGACTTAGGGCTAGGTTTTGACTTAGGTTAGGGTTAGGATTAAGGTTGGTTTTAGGATAGGATTAAAGTTTGAGGTTTCATTTAAGTGTTGGATTATTGGAAGTACATCTGCTCTCCCTGGTTTTCCTTCACGATCACAATGTTTCTGAGATTCATGGTTTAAGGAAAATCTTGCTTCTTGCCGGTTTCAAGGCAATATGGCGCCACCGGCAGTTTGTTTTTCCGTCAAACTTACGCTCGCTCTTTGAGAATCTTGGGTCTTTGGGAAAGCCGTGAGTCCAGCAAGATTTTTCAGTTCAAGTGTGCCCCAAGCAGTGGGTTCTACCTCTGAGCAATACAGCCCATGGAATTCCTGAGAATCTGGAACCTGCTATGAAGGTCAGCCTGCGTTTTATTCACACGGAAGAAGCTCCTTCGAGGTTCCCAAGCCTCTGTGCACTGAAGCTTCCAGCAATGTCATGTATCACAGGTCAACAGTGCTTCTCTGTGTTTCACTGGTCTAGAGTAAAGGGTGAAGCGCCTGGGTTCCCGTGCTTCACTACTGTATGGCCTCAAGATGATATTTGTAGGCACAACGGCAAATCCATCGGTGGCAATTCTCTCATATTGTCATTGCGATGGGAAGATTTCTTATTCGCTAGGAAATGTTTTACCGTGGAAGACGGGTCACCACAGAGCAGACTCTTTGTGTTAAGACAAAGTTTGCTGAATTTACCTGCCAGCAGTTGCGTGTCCAACCTTTCTTTTAAGGTCGATGGAGACGCACGAGTGTAAGGAGAACGGTGAAAGGTGGCCGTTCATAACTCAGGATCATCAGAAACGGCAGAGTAAATTTTAGGGACATAGATGTAGCACAGCTGAGAAAACTTCACGCAGGGACTTCAGTGAACTCGCCTTACAATGCTGAGGCCTGACACGCCTAGTGCCTGAGGGCAACCAGTCTCCTGCCCTAGGTAGTTTTGTTGAGCATGCTTCCCTTAGGTGGTGCCTTTTCTCTCCCAGCAATATTGCTCCGTGAAATTCTGCCAATGATGAAAACTATTTGCCAGGGTTATGTAGTTTTACATCATTGGCCTCCTCTTAGAAGTACAAATGCTTTCCAACATGGGTGCTGCCTCCCTGAGTTTTCCTTTGTCTTGGATCAATCTATGCAGATTCCTGTGCTGAATAAGTGATGGGCTGGCACAGCTGGGTGCTTGTCATATAGCCAGCACAATCAGCAACTTCCTTTGTCAAGACCCACCTGGCTTGATCAAGGTTCCTTATTCCCGTGAAAACGATTTTTATCCAAATTCTAGAGGAGCACCAGTGTGCCTCTGGGAGCTACACCCGGGCCTGCTGAACAGAGGCTCCGGAGTTTTCATTTTCTGACTAAAATTCAACAAGGAATTTCATGGATCTAAGGAAACCATGAATTTTGGACGTACTAGATTCTCACATCTTCATTGTCTAATGGAAGCTTAAGTTTCCCAGTCTGATCCGGCTGCCACTTCATTTCTGGCAATGACCATTCAATTGTGGACGTTCAGCCTTCTTCGGAATTCTCTTATACCGCCATGTCCCAGCGCCACATTAAGACCATTTGGTGCAGGT
Organism: Tenrec ecaudatus; assembly: GCF_050624435.1. NCBI lineage: Eukaryota > Metazoa > Chordata > Mammalia > Afrosoricida > Tenrecidae > Tenrec > Tenrec ecaudatus. Next base: position 509,268 of record NW_027457619.1, on the reverse strand, counting down.
TTATGTGACTCAGGACAACTCTTTATTTCAGGAGTCTAGAACAAAGGGAATTCACAGTGGTTGGTGATCACTTATTAAAGTCCCGTTTGTCTATAAAGCCCACTGATGACACTTCTACATCTGAGGGCAAAGAGCTCGTGCAGCATAATATTCTCATTTCAGCCACCCCGCCTGCAGTTTCTTCCTTGCAGAAAAATCTTTCCCAGTGTACTTCTGTAAAATGCTGCAAAATAGTGGGACAGAAGATTTTGGTTTAGGGTTCACTTTAAAGGGGCATAGGTACAGGCATGTGGGCATGTTTAGAGACAGTGTTAGAGTTCAGGTTAGAGTTAAGGCTGCTTGAGGATTCGGGTTATGGTAAGGTTGTGGATCAAATGTAGGGTGAGTGTGAGGTTGAAGGTAAGAGTAGGGTTTAGTGCTTAAGGATGAATGAACCTATTGTCTCATTTAGGCTTATGGTACACTTGACTGTTAAGGTATGGGTTGAGGTTAATATTTGTGTGAGGGTTAGAAAGGGTGCTAGGTAAAGAGTTGGGGTCAGGCTTGCTCCTTGTGTGTACATCCGTTTTGGTTGTGGATAAGTTTAGCTCTCTGTCTAGTTTCAGGGATTGGATTACATTAACGGTGATATGGAGGCTTGGATTGAAGGTGATGGATAGAGTTGTTAGGTTCAGGCAAAGGGTGACTGTTAGGATTAAGGTTAGTTGTAGGGGGAGCTGCATGTTCACATCAGATTTGGGGTTAGGATTAGGCTTAGCCTTAAGGTAGACATATGGTTAGGGTTAGAGCTTGGTTTAGGGTGAGCCTTAGGTTAGGGTTCAGTTTAAGCTTAGGAGTATACAGAATTAGACCTAGGCTTAGGGTTACACCTCTTTTAAGGTTTAGACTTAGGGCTAGGTTTTGACTTAGGTTAGGGTTAGGATTAAAGTTGGTTTTAGGATAGGATTAAGGTTTGAGGTTTCATTTAAGTGTTGGATTATTGGAAGTACATCTGCTCTCCCTGGTTTTCCTTCACGATCACAATGTTTCTGAGATTCATGGTTTAAGGAAAATCTTGCTTCTTGCCGGTTTCAAGGCAATATGGCGCCACCGGCAGTTTGTTTTTCCGTCAAACTTACGCTCGCTCTTTGAGAATCTTGGGTCTTTGGGAAAGCCGTGAGTCCAGCAAGATTTTTCAGTTCAAGTGTGCCCCAAGCAGTGGGTTCTACCTCTGAGCAATACAGCCCATGGAATTCCTGAGAATCTGGAACCTGCTATGAAGTTCAGCCTGCGTTTTATTCACACGGAAGAAGCTCCTTCGAGGTTCCCAAGCCTCTGTGCACTGAAGCTTCCAGCAATGTCATGTATCACAGGTCAACAGTGCTTCTCTGTGTTTCACTGGTCTAGAGTAAAGGGTGAAGCGCCTGGGTTCCCGTGCTTCACTACTGTATGGCCTCAAGATGATATTTGTAGGCACAACGGCAAATCCATCGGTGGCAATTCTCTCATATTGTCATTGCGATGGGAAGATTTCTTATTCGCTAGGAAATGTTTTACCGTGGAAGACGGGTCACCACAGAGCAGACTCTTTGTGTTAAGACAAAGTTTGCTGAATTTACCTGCCAGCAGTTGCGTGTCCAACCTTTCTTTTAAGGTCGATGGAGACGCACGAGTGTAAGGAGAACGGTGAAAGGTGGCCGTTCATAACTCAGGATCATCAGAAACGGCAGAGTAAATTTTAGGGACATAGATGTAGCACAGCTGAGAAAACTTCACGCAGGGACTTCAGTGAACTCGCCTTACAATGCTGAGGCCTGACACGCCTAGTGCCTGAGGGCAACCAGTCTCCTGCCCTAGGTAGTTTTGTTGAGCATGCTTCCCTTAGGTGGTGCCTTTTCTCTCCCAGCAATATTGCTCCGTGAAATTCTGCCAATGATGAAAACTATTTGTCAGGGTTATGTAGTTTTACATCATTGGCCTCCTCTTAGAAGTACAAATGCTTTCCAACATGGGTGCTGCCTCCCTGAGTTTTCCTTTGTCTTGGATCAATCTATGCAGATTCCTGTGCTGAATAAGTGATGGGCTGGCACAGCTGGGTGCTTGTCATATAGCCAGCACAATCAGCAACTTCCTTTGTCAAGACCCACCTGGCTTGATCAAGGTTCCTTATTCCCGTGAAAACGATTTTTATCCAAATTCTAGAGGAGCACCAGTGTGCCTCTGGGAGCTACACCCGGGCCTGCTGAACAGAGGCTCCGGAGTTTTCATTTTCTGACTAAAATTCAACAAGGAATTTCATGGATCTAAGGAAACCATGAATTTTGGACGTACTAGATTCTCACATCTTCATTGTCTAATGGAAGCTTAAGTTTCCCAGTCTGATCCGGCTGCCACTTCATTTCTGGCAATGACCATTCAATTGTGGACGTTCAGCCTTCTTCGGAATTCTCTTATACCGCCATGTCCCAGCGCCACATTAAGACCACTTGGTGCAGGTTTATGTGACTCAGGACAACTCTTTATTTCAGGAGTCTAGAACAAAGGGAATTCACAGTGGTTGGTGATCACTTATAAAAGTCCCGTTTGTCTATAAAGCCCACTGATGACACTTCTACATCTGAGGGCAAAGAGCTCGTGCAGCATAATATTCTCATTTCAGCCACCCCGCCTGCAGTTTCTTCCTTGCAGAAAAATCTTTCCCAGTGTACTTCTGTAAAATGCTGCAAAATAGTGGGACAGAAGATTTTGGTTTAGGGTTCACTTTAAAGGGGCATAGGTACAGGCATGTGGGCATGTTTAGAGACAGTGTTAGAGTTCAGGTTAGAGTTAAGGCTGCTTGAAGATTCGGGTTATGGTAAGGTTGTGGATCAAATGTAGGGTGAGTGTGAGGTTGAAGGTAAGAGTAGGGTTTAGTGCTTAAGGATGAATGAACCTATTGCCTCATTTAGGCTTATGGTACACTTGACTGTTAAGGTATGGGTTGAGGTTAATATTTGTGTGAGGGTTAGAAAGGGTGCTAGGTAAAGAGTTGGGGTCAGGCTTGCTCCTTGTGTGTTACATCCGTTTTGGTTGTGGATAAGTTTAGCTCTCTGTCTAGTTTCAGGGATTGGATTACATTAACGGTGATATGGAGGCTTGGATTGAAGGTGATGGATAGAGTTGTTAGGTTCAGGCAAAGGGTGACTGTTAGGATTAAGGTTAGTTGTAGGGGGAGCTGCATGTTCACATCAGATTTGGGGTTAGGATTAGGCTTAGCCTTAGGGTAGACATATGGTTAGGGTTAGAGCTTGGTTTAGGGTGAGCCTTAGGTTAGGGTTCAGTTTAAGCTCAGGAGTATACAGAATTAGACCTAGGCTTAGGGTTACACCTCTTTTAAGGTTTAGACTTAGGGCTAGGTTTTGACCTAGGTTAGGGTTAGGATTAAGGTTGGTTTTAGGATAGGATTTAAGTTTGAGGTTTCAATTAAGTGTTGGATTATTGGAAGTACATCTGCTCTCCCTGGTTTTCCTTCACGATCACAATGTTTCTGAGATTCATGGTTTAAGGAAAATCTTGCTTCTTGCCGGTTTCAAGGCAATATGGCGCCACCGGCAGTTTGTTTTTCCGTCAAACTTACGCTCGCTCTTTGAGAATCTTGGGTCTTTGGGAAAGCCGTGAGTCCAGCAAGATTTTTCAGTTCAAGTGTGCCCCAAGCAGTGGGTTCTACCTCTGAGCAATACAGCCCATGGAATTCCTGAGAATCTGGAACCTGCTTTGAAGGTCAGCCTGCGTTTTATTCACACGGAAGAAGCTCCTTCGAGGTTCCCAAGCCTCTGTGCACTGAAGCTTCCAGCAATGTCATGTATCACAGGTCAACAGTGCTTCTCTGTGTTTCACTGGTCTAGAGTAAAGGGTGAAGCGCCTGGGTTCCCGTGCTTCACTACTGTATGGCCTCAAGATGATGTTTGTAGGCACAGCGGCAAATCCATCGGTGGCAATCCTCTCATATTGTCATTGCGATGGGAAGATTTCTTATTCGCTAGGAAATGTTTTACCATGGAAGACGGGTCACCACAGAGCAGACTCTTTTGTGTTGAGACAAACTTTGCTGAATTTACTTGTCAGCAGTTGCGTGTCATACCTTTCTTTTAAGGTCGATGGAGACGCACGAGTGTAAGGAGAACGGTGAAAGGTGGCCGTTCATAACCCTGGATCATCAGAAACCGCAGAGTAAATTTTAGGAACGTAGACGTAGGACAGCGGAGAAAACTTCACTTAGGGAATTCAGTGAAACTCTCCTTACAATGCTGAGGCCTGACCAGTCTAGTGCCTGGGGGCAACACGGCTCCTGCCCTAGGTAGGTTTGTTGAGAGTGCCTCCCTCAGGTGATGCCTTTTCTCTCCCAGCAATATTGCTCCGTGAAATTCTGCCAATGATGAAAACTATTTGCCATGGTTATGTCGTTTTACATCATTGGCCTCCTCTTAGAATTACAAATGCTTTCCAACACGAGTGCTGCCTCCCTGAGTTTTCCTTTGTCTTGGATCAATTGATGCAGATTCCTGTGCTGAATAAGTGATGGACTGGCACAGCTGGGTGCTTGTCAGTATAGTGGGCACATGCAGCAATTTCCTTTGTCAAGACCCACCTGGCTTGATCAAGGTTCCTTATTCCCCTGAAAACGATTTTTATGCAAATTCTTGAGGAGCACCAGAGTGCCTCTGGGAGCTAAACCAGGGCCTACTCAACAGAGGCTCCAGAGTTTTCATTTTCTGACTAAAATTCAACACGGAATTTCATGGACCTCAGGAAACCGTGAATTGTGGACGTACCAGATTCTCACATCTTTATTGTCTAAGGCAAGTTTAAGTTTCCCAGTCTGATCCGGCTGCCACTTCATTTCTGGCAATGACTATTCAATTGTGGAAGTTCAGCCTTCCTCGGAATTCTCTTATACCGGCATGTTCCTGCGCCACACTAAGACCACTCGGTGCAGGTTTATGTGACTCAGGACAACTCTTTATTTCAGGCGTCGAGAACAAAGGGAATACACAGAGGTTGATGATCACTTATTAAAGTCCCGTTTCTCTATAAAGCCCACTGATGACACTTCTACATCTGAGGGCAAAGATCTCATGCAGCATGATATTCTCATTTCAGCCACCCCGCCTGCAGTTTCTTCCTTGCAGAAAAATCTTTCCCAGTGTACTTCTGTAAAATGCTGCAAAATAGTGGGACAGAAGATTTTGGTTTAGGGTTCACTTTAAAGGGGCATAGGTACAGGCATGTGGGCATGTTTAGAGACAGTGTTAGAGTTCAGGTTAGAGTTAAGGCTGCTTGAGGATTCGGGTTATGGTAAGGTTGTGGATCAAATGTAGGGTGAGTGTGAGGTTGAAGGTAAGAGTAGGGTTTAGTGCTTAAGGATGAATGAACCTATTGTCTCATTTAGGCTTATGGTAAACTTGACTGTTTAGGTATGGGTTGGGCTTAATATTTGTGTGAGGGTTAGAAAGTGTGCGAGGTTAAGGGTTGGGGTCAGGCTTGCGGCTTGTGTGTTACATCCGTTTTAGTTGTGGATAAGTTTAGCTCTCTGTCTAGTTTCAGGGATTGGATTACATTAACGGTGATATGGAGGCTTGGATTGAAGGTGATGGATAGAGTTGTTAGGTTCAGGCAAAGGGTGAAGGTTAGGAATAAGGTTAGTTGTAGGGGGAGCTGAATGTTTACATCAGATTTGGGGTTAGGATTAGGCTTACCCTAGAGGTAGACATAAGGTTAGGGTTAGGGCTTGGTTTAGGGTGAGCTTTAGGTTAGGGTTCAGTTTAAGCTTAGGAGTATACAGAATTAGACCTAGGCTTAGGGTTACACCTCTTTTTAGGTTTAGACTTAGGGCTAGGTTTTGACCTAGCTTAGGGTTAGGATTAAGGTTGGTTTTAGGATAGAATTTTGGTTTGAGGTTTCATTTAAGTGTTGGATTATTGGAAGTACATCTGCTCTCCCTGGTTTTCCTTCACGATCACAATGTTTCTGAGATTCATGGTTTAAGGAAAATCTTGCTTCTTGCCGGTTTCAAGGCAAAAAGGCGCCACCGGCAGTTTGTTTTTCCGTCAACCTTTTGCTCGCTCTTTGAGAATCTTGGGTCTTTGGGAAAGCCGTGAGTCCAGCAAGATTTTTCAGTTCAAGTGTGCCCCAAGCAGGGGGTTCTACCTCTGAGCAATACAGCCCGTGGAATTCCTGAGAATCTGGAACCTGCCATGAAGTTCAGCCTGCGTTTTATTCACACGGAAGAAGCTCCTTCGAGGTTCCCATGCCTCTGTACACTGATGCTTCCAGCAATGTCATGTCTCACAGGTCTATAGTGCTTCTCTGAGTTTCACTGGTCTAGGGTAAAGGGTGAAGCGCCTGGGTTCCCGTGCTTCACTACTGTATGGCCTCAAGATGATGTTTGTAGGCACAGCAGCAAATCCGTCGGTGGCAATTCTCTCATATTGTCATTGCGATGGGAAGATTCCTTATTCGCTAGGAAATGTTTTACTGTGGAAGACGCGTCACCACAGAGCTGTCTCTTTTGTGTTGAGACAAACTTTGCTGAATTTACCTGCCAGCAGTTGCGTGTCCTCCCTTTCTTTTAAGGTCGATGGAGAAGCTCGAATGTAAGGAAAACGGTGAATGGTGGCTGTTCATAATCCAGGATTATCAGAAACGGCAGAGTAAATTTTAGGGACATAGATGTAGGACAGCGGAGAAAACTTCACTCAGGGACTTCAGTGAACTCTCCTTACAATGCTGAGGCCTGACAAGCCTAGTGCCTGGGGGCAAACCGGCTCCTGCCCTAGGTAGTTTTGTTGAGCATGCCACCCTCAGGTCGGGCCTTTTCTCTCCCAGCACTATTGCTCCGTGAAACTCTGCCCAGGATGAAAACAATTTGCCATGGGTATGTCTTTTCACATCATTGACCGACTTTTAGAAGTACAAATGCTTTTCTAAACCAGTGTTGCCTCCCTGAACTTTCCTTTGTCTTGGCTCAATCTATGCAGATTCCTGTGCTGAATAAGTGATGGGCTGGCACAGCTGGGTGCTTCTCAGTATAGCCAGCACAAGCAGCAATTTCGTTTTTCAAGACCCACCTGGCTTGATCAAGGTTCCTTATTCCCGTGAAAACGATTTTTATCCAAATTCTAGAGGAGCACCAGTGTGCCTCTGGGAGCTACACCCGGGCCTGCTGAACAGAGGCTCCGGAGTTTTCATTTTCTGACTAAAATTCAACAAGAAATTTCATGGATCTAAGGAAACCCTGAATTTTGGACGTACTAGATTCTCACATCTTTATTGTCTAATGGAAGCTTAAGTTTCCCAGTCTGATCCGGCTGCCACTTCATTTCTGGCAATGACCATTCAATTGTGGACGTTCAGCCTTCTTCGGAATTCTCTTATACCGGCATGTCCCAGCGCCACACTAAGACCACTCGGTGCAGGTTTATGTGACTCAGGACAACTCTTTATATCAGGCGTCTAGAACAAAGGGAATTCACAGTGGTTGATGATCACTTATTAAAGTCCCATTTCTCTATAAAGCCCACTGATGACACTTCTACATCTGAGGGCAAAGAGCTCGTGCAGCATGATATTCTCATTTCAGCCACCCCGCCTGCAGTTTCTTCCTTGCAGAAAAATCTTTCCCAGTGTACTTCTGTAAAATGCTGCAAAATAGTGGGACAGAAGATTTTGGTTTAGGGTTAAATTTAAATGGGCATAGGTACAGGCATGTGGGCATGTTTAGAGACAGTGTTAGAATTCAGGTTAGAGTTAAGGCTGCTTGAGGATTCGGGTTATGGTAAGGTTGTGGATGAAATGTAGGGTGAGTGTGAGGTTGAAGGTAAGAGTAGGGTTTAGTGCTTAAGGATGAATGAACCTATTGTCTCATTTAGGCTTATGGTACACTTGACTGTTAAGGTATGGGTTGAGGTTAATATTTGTGTGAGGGTTAGAAAGTGTGCTAGGTTAAGAGTTGGGGTCAGTCTTGCAGCTTGTGTGTTACATCCGTTTTGGTTGTGGATAAGTTTAGCTCTCTGTCTAGTTTCAGGGATTGGATTACATTAACGGTGATATGGAGGCTTGGATTGAAGGTGATGGATAGAGTTGTTAGGTTCAGGCAAAGGGTGACTGTTAGGATTAAGGTTAGTTGTAGGGGGAGCTGCATATTCACATCAGATTTGGGGTTAGGATTAGGCTTAGCCTTAGGGTAGACATATGGTTAGGGTTAGAGCTTGGTTTAGGGTGAGCCTTAGGTTAGGGTTCAGTTTAAGCTTAGGAGTATACAGAATTAGACCTAGGCTTAGGGTTACACCTCTTTTAAGGTTTAGACTTAGGGCTAGGTTTTGACCTAGGTTAGGGTTAGGATTAAGGTTGGTTTTAGGATAGGATTTAAGTTTGAGGTTTCAATTAAGTGTTGGATTATTGGAAGTACATCTGCTCTCCCTGGTTTTCCTTCACGATCACAATGTTTCTGAGATTCATGGTTTAAGGAAAATCTTGCTTCTTGCCGGTTTCTAGGCAAAATGGCGCCACCGGCAGTTTGTTTTTCCGTCAAACTTACGCTCGCTCTTTGAGAATCTTGGGTCTTTGGGAAAGCCGTGAGTCCAGCAAGATTTTTCAGTTCAAGTGTGCCCCAAGCAGTGGGTTCTACCTCTGAGCAATACAGCCCATGGAATTCCTGAGAATCTGGAACCTGCTATGAAGGTCAGCCTGCGTTTTATTCACACGGAAGAAGCTCCTTCGAGGTTCCCAAGCCTCTGTGCACTGAAGCTTCCAGCAATGTCATGTATCACAGGTCAACAGTGCTTCTCTGTGTTTCACTGGTCTAGAGTAAAGGGTGAAGCGCCTGGGTTCCCGTGCTTCACTACTGTATGGCCTCAAGATGATGTTTGTAGGCACAGCGGCAAATCCATCGGTGGCAATCCTCTCATATTGTCATTGCGATGGGAAGATTTCTTATTCGCTAGGAAATGTTTTACCATGGAAGACGGGTCACCACAGAGCAGACTCTTTTGTGTTGAGACAAACTTTGCTGAATTTACTTGTCAGCAGTTGCGTGTCATACCTTTCTTTTAAGGTCGATGGAGACGCACGAGTGTAAGGAGAACGGTGAAAGGTGGCCGTTCATAACCCTGGATCATCAGAAACCGCAGAGTAAATTTTAGGAACGTAGACGTAGGACAGCGGAGAAAACTTCACTTAGGGAATTCAGTGAAACTCTCCTTACAATGCTGAGGCCTGACCAGTCTAGTGCCTGGGGGCAACCCGGCTCCTGCCCTAGGTAGGTTTGTTGAGAGTGCCTCCCTCAGGTGATGCCTTTTCTCTCCCAGCAATATTGCTCCGTGAAATTCTGCCAATGATGAAAACTATTTGCCATGGTTATGTCGTTTTACATCATTGGCCTCCTCTTAGAATTACAAATGCTTTCCAACACGAGTGCTGCCTCCCTGAGTTTTCCTTTGTCTTGGATCAATTGATGCAGATTCCTGTGCTGAATAAGTGATGGACTGGCACAGCTGGGTGCTTGTCAGTATAGTGGGCACATGCAGCAATTTCCTTTGTCAAGACCCACCTGGCTTGATCAAGGTTCCTTATTCCCCTGAAAACGATTTTTATGCAAATTCTTGAGGAGCACCAGAGTGCCTCTGGGAGCTAAACCAGGGCCTACTCAACAGAGGCTCCAGAGTTTTCATTTTCTGACTAAAATTCAACACGGAATTTCATGGACCTCAGGAAACCGTGAATTGTGGACGTACCAGATTCTCACATCTTTATTGTCTAAGGCAAGTTTAAGTTTCCCAGTCTGATCCGGCTGCCACTTCATTTCTGGCAATGACTATTCAATTGTGGAAGTTCAGCCTTCCTCGGAATTCTCTTATACCGGCATGTTCCTGCGCCACACTAAGACCACTCGGTGCAGGTTTATGTGACTCAGGACAACTCTTTATTTCAGGCGTCGAGAACAAAGGGAATACACAGAGGTTGATGATCACTTATTAAAGTCCCGTTTCTCTATAAAGCCCACTGATGACACTTCTACATCTGAGGGCAAAGATCTCATGCAGCATGATATTCTCATTTCAGCCACCCCGCCTGCAGTTTCTTCCTTGCAGAAAAATCTTTCCCAGTGTACTTCTGTAAAATGCTGCAAAATAGTGGGACAGAAGATTTTGGTTTAGGGTTCACTTTAAAGGGGCATAGGTACAGGCATGTGGGCATGTTTAGAGACAGTGTTAGAGTTCAGGTTAGAGTTAAGGCTGCATGAGGATTCGGGTTATGGTAAGGTTGTGGATCAAATGTAGGGTGAGTGTGAGGTTGAAGGTAAGAGTAGGGTTTAGTGCTTAAGGATGAATGAACCTATTGTCTCATTTAGGCTTATGGTAAACTTGACTGTTTAGGTATGGGTTGGGCTTAATATTTGTGTGAGGGTTAGAAAGTGTGCGAGGTTAAGGGTTGGGGTCAGGCTTGCGGCTTGTGTGTTACATCCGTTTTAGTTGTGGATAAGTTTAGCTCTCTGTCTAGTTTCAGGGATTGGATTACATTAACGGTGATATGGAGGCTTGGATTGAAGGTGATGGATAGAGTTGTTAGGTTCAGGCAAAGGGTGAAGGTTAGGAATAAGGTTAGTTGTAGGGGGAGCTGAATGTTTACATCAGATTTGGGGTTAGGATTAGGCTTACCCTAGAGGTAGACATAAGGTTAGGGTTAGGGCTTGGTTTAGGGTGAGCCTTAGGTTAGGGTTCAGTTTAAGCTTAGGAGTATACAGAATTAGACCTAGGCTTAGGGTTACACCTCTTTTTAGGTTTAGACTTAGGGCTAGGTTTTGACCTAGCTTAGGGTTAGGATTAAGGTTGGTTTTAGGATAGAATTTTGGTTTGAGGTTTCATTTAAGTGTTGGATTATTGGAAGTACATCTGCTCTCCCTGGTTTTCCTTCACGATCACAATGTTTCTGAGATTCATGGTTTAAGGAAAATCTTGCTTCTTGCCGGTTTCAAGGCAAAAAGGCGCCACCGGCAGTTTGTTTTTCCGTCAACCTTTTGCTCGCTCTTTGAGAATCTTGGGTCTTTGGGAAAGCCGTGAGTCCAGCAAGATTTTTCAGTTCAAGTGTGCCCCAAGCAGGGGGTTCTACCTCTGAGCAATACAGCCCGTGGAATTCCTGAGAATCTGGAACCTGCCATGAAGTTCAGCCTGCGTTTTATTCACACGGAAGAAGCTCCTTCGAGGTTCCCATGCCTCTGTACACTGATGCTTCCAGCAATGTCATGTCTCACAGGTCTATAGTGCTTCTCTGAGTTTCACTGGTCTAGGGTAAAGGGTGAAGCGCCTGGGTTCCCGTGCTTCACTACTGTATGGCCTCAAGATGATGTTTGTAGGCACAGCAGCAAATCCGTCGGTGGCAATTCTCTCATATTGTCATTGCGATGGGAAGATTCCTTATTCGCTAGGAAATGTTTTACTGTGGAAGACGCGTCACCACAGAGCTGTCTCTTTTGTGTTGAGACAAACTTTGCTGAATTTACCTGCCAGCAGTTGCGTGTCCTCCCTTTCTTTTAAGGTCGATGGAGAAGCTCGAATGTAAGGAAAACGGTGAATGGTGGCTGTTCATAATCCAGGATTATCAGAAACGGCAGAGTAAATTTTAGGGACATAGATGTAGGACAGCGGAGAAAACTTCACTCAGGGACTTCAGTGAACTCTCCTTACAATGCTGAGGCCTGACAAGCCTAGTGCCTGGGGGCAAACCGGCTCCTGCCCTAGGTAGTTTTGTTGAGCATGCCACCCTCAGGTCGGGCCTTTTCTCTCCCAGCACTATTGCTCCGTGAAACTCTGCCCAGGATGAAAACAATTTGCCATGGGTATGTCTTTTCACATCATTGACCGACTTTTAGAAGTACAAATGCTTTTCTAAACCAGTGTTGCCTCCCTGAACTTTCCTTTGTCTTGGCTCAATCTATGCAGATTCCTGTGCTGAATAAGTGATGGGCTGGCACAGCTGGGTGCTTCTCAGTATAGCCAGCACAAGCAGCAATTTCGCTTTTCAAGACCCACCTGGCTTGATCAAGGTTCCTTATTCCCGTGAAAACGATTTTTATCCAAATTGTAGAGGAGCACCAGTGTGCCTCTGGGAGCTACACCCGGGCCTGCTGAACAGAGGCTCCGGAGTTTTCATTTTCTGACTAAAATTCAACAAGAAATTTCATGGATCTAAGGAAACCCTGAATTTTGGACGTACTAGATTCTCACATCTTTATTGTCTAATGGAAGCTTAAGTTTCCCAGTCTGATCCGGCTGCCACTTCATTTCTGGCAATGACCATTCAATTGTGGACGTTCAGCCTTCTTCGGAATTCTCTTATACCGGCATGTCCCAGCGCCACACTAAGACCACTCGGTGCAGGTTTATGTGACTCAGGACAACTCTTTATATCAGGCGTCTAGAACAAAGGGAATTCACAGTGGTTGATGATCACTTATTAAAGTCCCATTTCTCTATAAAGCCCACTGATGACACTTCTACATCTGAGGGCAAAGAGCTCGTGCAGCATGATATTCTCATTTCAGCCACCCCGCCTGCAGTTTCTTCCTTGCAGAAAAATCTTTCCCAGTGTACTTCTGTAAAATGCTGCAAAATAGTGGGACAGAAGATTTTGGTTTAGGGTTAAATTTAAATGGGCATAGGTACAGGCATGTGGGCATGTTTAGAGACAGTGTTAGAATTCAGGTTAGAGTTAAGGCTGCTTGAGGATTCGGGTTATGGTAAGGTTGTGGATGAAATGTAGGGTGAGTGTGAGGTTGAAGGTAAGAGTAGGGTTTAGTGCTTAAGGATGAATGAACCTATTGTCTCATTTAGGCTTATGGTACACTTGACTGTTAAGGTATGGGTTGAGGTTAATATTTGTGTGAGGGTTAGAAAGTGTGCTAGGTTAAGAGTTGGGGTCAGTCTTGCAGCTTGTGTGTTACATCCGTTTTGGTTGTGGATAAGTTTAGCTCTCTGTCTAGTTTCAGGGATTGGATTACATTAACGGTGATATGGAGGCTTGGATTGAAGGTGATGGATAGAGTTGTTAGGTTCAGGCAAAGGGTGACTGTTAGGATTAAGGTTAGTTGTAGGGGGAGCTGCATGTTCACATCAGATTTGGGGTTAGGATTAGGCTTAGCCTTAGGGTAGACATATGGTTAGGGTTAGAGCTTGGTTTAGGGTGAGCCTTAGGTTAGGGTTCAGTTTAAGCTTAGGAGTATACAGAATTAGACCTAGGCTTAGGGTTACACCTCTTTTAAGGTTTAGACTTAGGGCTAGGTTTTGACCTAGGTTAGGGTTAGGATTAAGGTTGGTTTTAGGATAGGATTTAAGTTTGAGGTTTCAATTAAGTGTTGGATTATTGGAAGTACATCTGCTCTCCCTGGTTTTCCTTCACGATCACAATGTTTCTGAGATTCATGGTTTAAGGAAAATCTTGCTTCTTGCCGGTTTCTAGGCAAAATGGCGCCACCGGCAGTTTGTTTTTCCGTCAAACTTACGCTCGCTCTTTGAGAATCTTGGGTCTTTGGGAAAGCCGTGAGTCCAGCAAGATTTTTCAGTTCAAGTGTGCCCCAAGCAGTGGGTTCTACCTCTGAGCAATACAGCCCATGGAATTCCTGAGAATCTGGAACCTGCTATGAAGGTCAGCCTGCGTTTTATTCACACGGAAGAAGCTCCTTCGAGGTTCCCAAGCCTCTGTGCACTGAAGCTTCCAGCAATGTCATGTATCACAGGTCAACAGTGCTTCTCTGTGTTTCACTGGTCTAGAGTAAAGGGTGAAGCGCCTGGGTTCCCGTGCTTCACTACTGTATGGCCTCAAGATGATATTTGTAGGCACAACGGCAAATCCATCGGTGGCAATTCTCTCATATTGTCATTGCGATGGGAAGATTTCTTATTCGCTAGGAAATGTTTTACCGTGGAAGACGGGTCACCACAGAGCAGACTCTTTGTGTTAAGACAAAGTTTGCTGAATTTACCTGCCAGCAGTTGCGTGTCCAACCTTTCTTTTAAGGTCGATGGAGACGCACGAGTGTAAGGAGAACGGTGAAAGGTGGCCGTTCATAACTCAGGATCATCAGAAACGGCAGAGTAAATTTTAGGGACATAGATGTAGCACAGCTGAGAAAACTTCACGCAGGGACTTCAGTGAACTCGCCTTACAATGCTGAGGCCTGACACGCCTAGTGCCTGAGGGCAACCAGTCTCCTGCCCTAGGTAGTTTTGTTGAGCATGCTTCCCTTAGGTGGTGCCTTTTCTCTCCCAGCAATATTGCTCCGTGAAATTCTGCCAATGATGAAAACTATTTGCCAGGGTTATGTAGTTTTACATCATTGGCCTCCTCTTAGAAGTACAAATGCTTTCCAACATGGGTGCTGCCTCCCTGAGTTTTCCTTTGTCTTGGATCAATCTATGCAGATTCCTGTGCTGAATAAGTGATGGGCTGGCACAGCTGGGTGCTTGTCATATAGCCAGCACAATCAGCAACTTCCTTTGTCAAGACCCACCTGGCTTGATCAAGGTTCCTTATTCCCGTGAAAACGATTTTTATCCAAATTCTAGAGGAGCACCAGTGTGCCTCTGGGAGCTACACCCGGGCCTGCTGAACAGAGGCTCCGGAGTTTTCATTTTCTGACTAAAATTCAACAAGGAATTTCATGGATCTAAGGAAACCATGAATTTTGGACGTACTAGATTCTCACATCTTCATTGTCTAATGGAAGCTTAAGTTTCCCAGTCTGATCCGGCTGCCACTTCATTTCTGGCAATGACCATTCAATTGTGGACGTTCAGCCTTCTTCGGAATTCTCTTATACCGGCATGTCCCAGCGCCACATTAAGACCACTTGGTGCAGGTTTATGTGACTCAGGACAACTCTTTATTTCAGGAGTCTAGAACAAAGGGAATACACAGTGGTTGGTGATCACTTATTAAAGTCCCGTTTGTCTATAAAGCCCACTGATGACACTTCTACATCTGAGGGCAAAGAGCTCGTGCAGCATAATATTCTCATTTCAGCCACCCCGCCTGCAGTTTCTTCCTTGCAGAAAAATCTTTCCCAGTGTACTTCTGTAAAATGCTGCAAAATAGTGGGACAGAAGATTTTGGTTTAGGGTTCACTTTAAAGGGGCATAGGTACAGGCATGTGGGCATGTTTAGAGACAGTGTTAGAGTTCAGGTTAGAGTTAAGGCTGCTTGAGGATTCGGGTTATGGTAAGGTTGTGGATCAAATGTAGGGTGAGTGTGAGGTTGAAGGTAAGAGTAGGGTTTAGTGCTTAAGGATGAATGAACCTATTGTCTCATTTAGGCTTATGGTACACTTGACTGTTAAGGTATGGGTTGAGGTTAATATTTGTGTGAGGGTTAGAAAGTGTGCTAGGTAAAGAGTTGGGGTCAGGCTTGCTCCTTGTGTGTTACATCCGTTTTGGTTGTGGATAAGTTTAGCTCTCTGTCTAGTTTCAGGGATTGGATTACATTAACGGTGATATGGAGGCTTGGATTGAAGGTGATGGATAGAGTTGTTAGGTTCAGGCAAAGGGTGACTGTTAGGATTAAGGTTAGTTGTAGGGGGAGCTGCATGTTCACATCAGATTTGGGGTTAGGATTAGGCTTAGCCTTAAGGTAGACATATGGTTAGGGTTAGAGCTTGGTTTAGGGTGAGCCTTAGGTTAGGGTTCAGTTTAAGCTTAGGAGTATACAGAATTAGACCTAGGCTTAGGGTTACACCTCTTTTAAGGTTTAGACTTAGGGCTAGGTTTTGACCTAGGTTAGGGTTAGGATTAAGGTTGGTTTTAGGATAGGATTAAGGTTTGAGGTTTCATTTAAGTGTTGGATTATTGGAAGTACATCTGCTCTCCCTGGTTTTCCTTCACGATCACAATGTTTCTGAGATTCATGGTTTAAGGAAAATCTTGCTTCTTGCCGGTTTCAAGGCAATATGGCGCCACCGGCAGTTTGTTTTTCCGTCAAACTTACGCTCGCTCTTTGAGAATCTTGGGTCTTTGGGAAAGCCGTGAGTCCAGCAAGATTTTTCAGTTCAAGTGTGCCCCAAGCAGTGGGTTCTACCTCTGAGCAATACAGCCCATGGAATTCCTGAGAATCTGGAACCTGCTTTGAAGGTCAGCCTGCGTTTTATTCACACGGAAGAAGCTCCTTCCAGGTTCCCAAGCCTCTGTGCACTGAAGCTTCCAGCAATGTCATGTATCACAGGTCAACAGTGCTTCTCTGTGTTTCACTGGTCTAGAGTAAAGGGTGAAGCGCCTGGGTTCCCGTGCTTCACTACTGTATGGCCTCAAGATGATATTTGTAGGCACAACGGCAAATCCATCGGTGGCAATTCTCTCATATTGTCATTGCGATGGGAAGATTTCTTATTCGCTAGGAAATGTTTTACCGTGGAAGACGGGTCACCACAGAGCAGACTCTTTGTGTTAAGACAAAGTTTGCTGAATTTACCTGCCAGCAGTTGCGTGTCCAACCTTTCTTTTAAGGTCGATGGAGACGCACGAGTGTAAGGAGAACGGTGAAAGGTGGCCGTTCATAACTCAGGATCATCAGAAACGGCAGAGTAAATTTTAGGGACATAGATGTAGCACAGCTGAGAAAACTTCACGCAGGGATTTCAGTGAACTCGCCTTACAATGCTGAGGCCTGACACGCCTAGTGCCTGGGGGCAACCAGGCTCCTGCCCTAGGTAGTTTTGTTGAGCGTGCCTCCCTCAGGTGGTGCCTTTTCTCTCCCAGCAATATTGCTCCGTGAAATTCTGCCAATGATGAAAACTATTTGCCAGGGTTATGTAGTTTTACATCATTGGCCTCCTCTTAGAAGTACAAATGCTTTCCAACATGGGTGCTGCCTCCCTGAGTTTTCCTTTGTCTTGGATCAATCTATGCAGATTCCTGTGCTGAATAAGTGATGGGCTGGCACAGCTGGGTGCTTGTCATATAGCCAGCACAAGCAGCAATTTCCTTTGTCAAGACCCACCTGGCTTGATCAAGGTTCCTTATTCCCGTGAAAACGATTTTTATCCAAATTCTAGAGGAGCACCAGTGTGCCTCTGGGAGCTACACCCGGGCCTGCTGAACAGAGGCTCCGGAGTTTTCATTTTCTGACTAAAATTCAACAAGGAATTTCATGGATCTAAGGAAACCATGAATTTTGGACGTACTAGATTCTCACATCTTCATTGTCTAATGGAAGCTTAAGTTTCCCAGTCTGATCCGGCTGCCACTTCATTTCTGGCAATGACCATTCAATTGTGGACGTTCAGCCTTCTTCGGAATTCTCTTATACCGGCATGTCCCAGCGCCACATTAAGACCACTTGGTGCAGGTTTATGTGACTCAGGACAACTCTTTATTTCAGGAGTCTAGAACAAAGGGAATTCACAGTGGTTGGTGATCACTTATTAAAGTCCCGTTTGTCTATAAAGCCCACTGATGACACTTCTACATCTGAGGGCAAAGAGCTCGTGCAGCATAATATTCTCATTTCAGCCACCCCGCCTGCAGTTTCTTCCTTGCAGAAAAATCTTTCCCAGTGTACTTCTGTAAAATGCTGCAAAATAGTGGGACAGAAGATTTTGGTTTAGGGTTCACTTTAAAGGGGCATAGGTACAGGCATGTGGGCATGTTTAGAGACAGTGTTAGAGTTCAGGTTAGAGTTAAGGCTGCTTGAGGATTCGGGTTATGGTAAGGTTGTGGATCAAATGTAGGGTGAGTGTGAGGTTGAAGGTAAGAGTAGGGTTTAGTGCTTAAGGATGAATGAACCTATTGTCTCATTTAGGCTTATGGTACACTTGACTGTTAAGGTATGGGTTGAGGTTAATATTTGTGTGAGGGTTAGAAAGTGTGCTAGGTAAAGAGTTGGGGTCAGGCTTGCTCCTTGTGTGTTACATCCGTTTTGGTTGTGGATAAGTTTAGCTCTCTGTCTAGTTTCAGGGATTGGATTACATTAACGGTGATATGGAGGCTTGGATTGAAGGTGATGGATAGAGTTGTTAGGTTCAGGCAAAGGGTGACTGTTAGGATTAAGGTTAGTTGTAGGGGGAGCTGCATGTTCACATCAGATTTGGGGTTAGGATTAGGCTTAGCCTTAAGGTAGACATATGGTTAGGGTTAGAGCTTGGTTTAGGGTGAGCCTTAGGTTAGGGTTCAGTTTAAGCTTAGGAGTATACAGAATTAGACCTAGGCTTAGGGTTACACCTCTTTTAAGGTTTAGACTTAGGGCTAGGTTTTGACCTAGGTTAGGGTTAGGATTAAGGTTGGTTTTAGGATAGGATTAAGGTTTGAGGTTTCATTTAAGTGTTGGATTATTGGAAGTACATCTGCTCTCCCTGGTTTTCCTTCACGATCACAATGTTTCTGAGATTCATGGTTTAAGGAAAATCTTGCTTCTTGCCGGTTTCAAGGCAATATGGCGCCACCGGCAGTTTGTTTTTCCGTCAAACTTACGCTCGCTCTTTGAGAATCTTGGGTCTTTGGGAAAGCCGTGAGTCCAGCAAGATTTTTCAGTTCAAGTGTGCCCCAAGCAGTGGGTTCTACCTCTGAGCAATACAGCCCATGGAATTCCTGAGAATCTGGAACCTGCTTTGAAGGTCAGCCTGCGTTTTATTCACACGGAAGAAGCTCCTTCCAGGTTCCCAAGCCTCTGTGCACTGAAGCTTCCAGCAATGTCATGTATCACAGGTCAACAGTGCTTCTCTGTGTTTCACTGGTCTAGAGTAAAGGGTGAAGCGCCTGGGTTCCCGTGCTTCACTACTGTATGGCCTCAAGATGATGTTTGTAGGCACAGCGGCAAATCCATCGGTGGCAATCCTCTCATATTGTCATTGCGATGGGAAGATTTCTTATTCGCTAGGAAATGTTTTACCATGGAAGACGGGTCACCACAGAGCAGACTCTTTTGTGTTGAGACAAACTTTGCTGAATTTACTTGTCAGCAGTTGCGTGTCATACCTTTCTTTTAAGGTCGATGGAGACGCACGAGTGTAAGGAGAACGGTGAAAGGTGGCCGTTCATAACCCTGGATCATCAGAAACCGCAGAGTAAATTTTAGGAACGTAGACGTAGGACAGCGGAGAAAACTTCACTTAGGGAATTCAGTGAAACTCTCCTTACAATGCTGAGGCCTGACCAGTCTAGTGCCTGGGGGCAACCCGGCTCCTGCCCTAGGTAGGTTTGTTGAGAGTGCCTCCCTCAGGTGATGCCTTTTCTCTCCCAGCAATATTGCTCCGTGAAATTCTGCCAATGATGAAAACTATTTGCCATGGTTATGTCGTTTTACATCATTGGCCTCCTCTTAGAATTACAAATGCTTTCCAACATGAGTGCTGCCTCCCTGAGTTTTCCTTTGTCTTGGATCAATTGATGCAGATTCCTGTGCTGAATAAGTGATGGACTGGCACAGCTGGGTGCTTGTCAGTATAGTGGGCACATGCAGCAATTTCCTTTGTCAAGACCCACCTGGCTTGATCAAGGTTCCTTATTCCCCTGAAAACGATTTTTATGCAAATTCTTGAGGAGCACCAGAGTGCCTCTGGGAGCTAAACCAGGGCCTACTCAACAGAGGCTCCAGAGTTTTCATTTTCTGACTAAAATTCAACACGGAATTTCATGGACCTCAGGAAACCGTGAATTGTGGACGTACCAGATTCTCACATCTTTATTGTCTAAGGCAAGTTTAAGTTTCCCAGTCTGATCCGGCTGCCACTTCATTTCTGGCAATGACTATTCAATTGTGGAAGTTCAGCCTTCCTCGGAATTCTCTTATACCGGCATGTTCCTGCGCCACACTAAGACCACTCGGTGCAGGTTTATGTGACTCAGGACAACTCTTTATTTCAGGCGTCGAGAACAAAGGGAATACACAGAGGTTGATGATCACTTATTAAAGTCCCGTTTCTCTATAAAGCCCACTGATGACACTTCTACATCTGAGGGCAAAGATCTCATGCAGCATGATATTCTCATTTCAGCCACCCCGCCTGCAGTTTCTTCCTTGCAGAAAAATCTTTCCCAGTGTACTTCTGTAAAATGCTGCAAAATAGTGGGACAGAAGATTTTGGTTTAGGGTTCACTTTAAAGGGGCATAGGTACAGGCATGTGGGCATGTTTAGAGACAGTGTTAGAGTTCAGGTTAGAGTTAAGGCTGCATGAGGATTCGGGTTATGGTAAGGTTGTGGATCAAATGTAGGGTGAGTGTGAGGTTGAAGGTAAGAGTAGGGTTTAGTGCTTAAGGATGAATGAACCTATTGTCTCATTTAGGCTTATGGTAAACTTGACTGTTTAGGTATGGGTTGGGCTTAATATTTGTGTGAGGGTTAGAAAGTGTGCGAGGTTAAGGGTTGGGGTCAGGCTTGCGGCTTGTGTGTTACATCCGTTTTAGTTGTGGATAAGTTTAGCTCTCTGTCTAGTTTCAGGGATTGGATTACATTAACGGTGATATGGAGGCTTGGATTGAAGGTGATGGATAGAGTTGTTAGGTTCAGGCAAAGGGTGAAGGTTAGGAATAAGGTTAGTTGTAGGGGGAGCTGAATGTTTACATCAGATTTGGGGTTAGGATTAGGCTTACCCTAGAGGTAGACATAAGGTTAGGGTTAGGGCTTGGTTTAGGGTGAGCCTTAGGTTAGGGTTCAGTTTAAGCTTAGGAGTATACAGAATTAGACCTAGGCTTAGGGTTACACCTCTTTTTAGGTTTAGACTTAGGGCTAGGTTTTGACCTAGCTTAGGGTTAGGATTAAGGTTGGTTTTAGGATAGAATTTTGGTTTGAGGTTTCATTTAAGTGTTGGATTATTGGAAGTACATCTGCTCTCCCTGGTTTTCCTTCACGATCACAATGTTTCTGAGATTCATGGTTTAAGGAAAATCTTGCTTCTTGCCGGTTTCAAGGCAATATGGCGCCACCGGCAGTTTGTTTTTCCGTCAAACTTACGCTCGCTCTTTGAGAATCTTGGGTCTTTGGGAAAGCCGTGAGTCCAGCAAGATTTTTCAGTTCAAGTGTGCCCCAAGCAGGGGGTTCTACCTCTGAGCAATACAGCCCGTGGAATTCCTGAGAATCTGGAACCTGCCATGAAGTTCAGCCTGCGTTTTATTCACACGGAAGAAGCTCCTTCGAGGTTCCCATGCCTCTGTACACTGATGCTTCCAGCAATGTCATGTCTCACAGGTCTATAGTGCTTCTCTGAGTTTCACTGGTCTAGGGTAAAGGGTGAAGCGCCTGGGTTCCCGTGCTTCACTACTGTATGGCCTCAAGATGATGTTTGTAGGCACAGCAGCAAATCCGTCGGTGGCAATTCTCTCATATTGTCATTGCGTGGGAAGATTCCTTATTCGCTAGGAAATGTTTTACTGTGGAAGACGCGTCACCACAGAGCTGTCTCTTTTGTGTTGAGACAAACTTTGCTGAATTTACCTGCCAGCAGTTGCGTGTCCTCCCTTTCTTTTAAGGTCGATGGAGAAGCTCGAATGTAAGGAAAACGGTGAATGGTGGCTGTTCATAATCCAGGATTATCAGAAACGGCAGAGTAAATTTTAGGGACATAGATGTAGGACAGCGGAGAAAACTTCACTCAGGGACTTCAGTGAACTCTCCTTACAATGCTGAGGCCTGACAAGCCTAGTGCCTGGGGGCAAACCGGCTCCTGCCCTAGGTAGTTTTGTTGAGCA
This sequence comes from Tenrec ecaudatus, assembly GCF_050624435.1. Lineage (NCBI taxonomy): Eukaryota > Metazoa > Chordata > Mammalia > Afrosoricida > Tenrecidae > Tenrec > Tenrec ecaudatus. The sequence goes on along the minus strand of NW_027457619.1, from coordinate 487,587 downwards.
TGCCACCCTCAGGTCGGGCCTTTTCTCTCCCAGCACTATTGCTCCGTGAAACTCTGCCCAGGATGAAAACAATTTGCCATGGGTATGTCTTTTCACATCATTGACCGACTTTTAGAAGTACAAATGCTTTTCTAAACCAGTGTTGCCTCCCTGAACTTTCCTTTGTCTTGGCTCAATCTATGCAGATTCCTGTGCTGAATAAGTGATGGGCTGGCACAGCTGGGTGCTTCTCAGTATAGCCAGCACAAGCAGCAATTTCGCTTTTCAAGACCCACCTGGCTTGATCAAGGTTCCTTATTCCCGTGAAAACGATTTTTATCCAAATTGTAGAGGAGCACCAGTGTGCCTCTGGGAGCTACACCCGGGCCTGCTGAACAGAGGCTCCGGAGTTTTCATTTTCTGACTAAAATTCAACAAGAAATTTCATGGATCTAAGGAAACCCTGAATTTTGGACGTACTAGATTCTCACATCTTTATTGTCTAATGGAAGCTTAAGTTTCCCAGTCTGATCCGGCTGCCACTTCATTTCTGGCAATGACCATTCAATTGTGGACGTTCAGCCTTCTTCGGAATTCTCTTATACCGGCATGTCCCAGCGCCACACTAAGACCACTCGGTGCAGGTTTATGTGACTCAGGACAACTCTTTATATCAGGCGTCTAGAACAAAGGGAATTCACAGTGGTTGATGATCACTTATTAAAGTCCCATTTCTCTATAAAGCCCACTGATGACACTTCTACATCTGAGGGCAAAGAGCTCGTGCAGCATGATATTCTCATTTCAGCCACCCCGCCTGCAGTTTCTTCCTTGCAGAAAAATCTTTCCCAGTGTACTTCTGTAAAATGCTGCAAAATAGTGGGACAGAAGATTTTGGTTTAGGGTTAAATTTAAATGGGCATAGGTACAGGCATGTGGGCATGTTTAGAGACAGTGTTAGAATTCAGGTTAGAGTTAAGGCTGCTTGAGGATTCGGGTTATGGTAAGGTTGTGGATCAAATGTAGGGTGAGTGTGAGGTTGAAGGTAAGAGTAGGGTTTAGTGCTTAAGGATGAATGAACCTATTGTCTCATTTAGGCTTATGGTACACTTGACTGTTAAGGTATGGGTTGAGGTTAATATTTGTGTGAGGGTTAGAAAGTGTGCTAGGTAAAGAGTTGGGGTCAGGCTTGCTCCTTGTGTGTTACATCCGTTTTGGTTGTGGATAAGTTTAGCTCTCTGTCTAGTTTCAGGGATTGGATTACATTAACGGTGATATGGAGGCTTGGATTGAAGGTGATGGATAGAGTTGTTAGGTTCAGGCAAAGGGTGACTGTTAGGATTAAGGTTAGTTGTAGGGGGAGCTGCATGTTCACATCAGATTTGGGGTTAGGATTAGGCTTAGCCTTAAGGTAGACATATGGTTAGGGTTAGAGCTTGGTTTAGGGTGAGCCTTAGGTTAGGGTTCAGTTTAAGCTTAGGAGTATACAGAATTAGACCTAGGCTTAGGGTTACACCTCTTTTAAGGTTTAGACTTAGGGCTAGGTTTTGACCTAGGTTAGGGTTAGGATTAAGGTTGGTTTTAGGATAGGATTAAGGTTTGAGGTTTCATTTAAGTGTTGGATTATTGGAAGTACATCTGCTCTCCCTGGTTTTCCTTCACGATCACAATGTTTCTGAGATTCATGGTTTAAGGAAAATCTTGCTTCTTGCCGGTTTCAAGGCAATATGGCGCCACCGGCAGTTTGTTTTTCCGTCAAACTTACGCTCGCTCTTTGAGAATCTTGGGTCTTTGGGAAAGCCGTGAGTCCAGCAAGATTTTTCAGTTCAAGTGTGCCCCAAGCAGTGGGTTCTACCTCTGAGCAATACAGCCCATGGAATTCCTGAGAATCTGGAACCTGCTATGAAGGTCAGCCTGCGTTTTATTCACACGGAAGAAGCTCCTTCCAGGTTCCCAAGCCTCTGTGCACTGAAGCTTCCAGCAATGTCATGTATCACAGGTCAACAGTGCTTCTCTGTGTTTCACTGGTCTAGAGTAAAGGGTGAAGCGCCTGGGTTCCCGTGCTTCACTACTGTATGGCCTCAAGATGATATTTGTAGGCACAACGGCAAATCCATCGGTGGCAATTCTCTCATATTGTCATTGCGATGGGAAGATTTCTTATTCGCTAGGAAATGTTTTACCGTGGAAGACGGGTCACCACAGAGCAGACTCTTTGTGTTAAGACAAAGTTTGCTGAATTTACCTGCCAGCAGTTGCGTGTCCAACCTTTCTTTTAAGGTCGATGGAGACGCACGAGTGTAAGGAGAACGGTGAAAGGTGGCCGTTCATAACTCAGGATCATCAGAAACGGCAGAGTAAATTTTAGGGACATAGATGTAGCACAGCTGAGAAAACTTCACGCAGGGACTTCAGTGAACTCGCCTTACAATGCTGAGGCCTGACACGCCTAGTGCCTGAGGGCAACCAGTCTCCTGCCCTAGGTAGTTTTGTTGAGCATGCTTCCCTTAGGTGGTGCCTTTTCTCTCCCAGCAATATTGCTCCGTGAAATTCTGCCAATGATGAAAACTATTTGCCAGGGTTATGTAGTTTTACATCATTGGCCTCCTCTTAGAAGTACAAATGCTTTCCAACATGGGTGCTGCCTCCCTGAGTTTTCCTTTGTCTTGGATCAATCTATGCAGATTCCTGTGCTGAATAAGTGATGGGCTGGCACAGCTGGGTGCTTGTCATATAGCCAGCACAATCAGCAACTTCCTTTGTCAAGACCCACCTGGCTTGATCAAGGTTCCTTATTCCCGTGAAAACGATTTTTATCCAAATTCTAGAGGAGCACCAGTGTGCCTCTGGGAGCTACACCCGGGCCTGCTGAACAGAGGCTCCGGAGTTTTCATTTTCTGACTAAAATTCAACAAGGAATTTCATGGATCTAAGGAAACCATGAATTTTGGACGTACTAGATTCTCACATCTTCATTGTCTAATGGAAGCTTAAGTTTCCCAGTCTGATCCGGCTGCCACTTCATTTCTGGCAATGACCATTCAATTGTGGACGTTCAGCCTTCTTCGGAATTCTCTTATACCGGCATGTCCCAGCGCCACATTAAGACCACTTGGTGCAGGTTTATGTGACTCAGGACAACTCTTTATTTCAGGAGTCTAGAACAAAGGGAATTCACAGTGGTTGGTGATCACTTATTAAAGTCCCGTTTGTCTATAAAGCCCACTGATGACACTTCTACATCTGAGGGCAAAGAGCTCGTGCAGCATAATATTCTCATTTCAGCCACCCCGCCTGCAGTTTCTTCCTTGCAGAAAAATCTTTCCCAGTGTACTTCTGTAAAATGCTGCAAAATAGTGGGACAGAAGATTTTGGTTTAGGGTTCACTTTAAAGGGGCATAGGTACAGGCATGTGGGCATGTTTAGAGACAGTGTTAGAGTTCAGGTTAGAGTTAAGGCTGCTTGAGGATTCGGGTTATGGTAAGGTTGTGGATCAAATGTAGGGTGAGTGTGAGGTTGAAGGTAAGAGTAGGGTTTAGTGCTTAAGGATGAATGAACCTATTGTCTCATTTAGGCTTATGGTACACTTGACTGTTAAGGTATGGGTTGAGGTTAATATTTGTGTGAGGGTTAGAAAGTGTGCTAGGTAAAGAGTTGGGGTCAGGCTTGCTCCTTGTGTGTTACATCCGTTTTGGTTGTGGATAAGTTTAGCTCTCTGTCTAGTTTCAGGGATTGGATTACATTAACGGTGATATGGAGGCTTGGATTGAAGGTGATGGATAGAGTTGTTAGGTTCAGGCAAAGGGTGACTGTTAGGATTAAGGTTAGTTGTAGGGGGAGCTGCATGTTCACATCAGATTTGGGGTTAGGATTAGGCTTAGCCTTAAGGTAGACATATGGTTAGGGTTAGAGCTTGGTTTAGGGTGAGCCTTAGGTTAGGGTTCAGTTTAAGCTTAGGAGTATACAGAATTAGACCTAGGCTTAGGGTTACACCTCTTTTAAGGTTTAGACTTAGGGCTAGGTTTTGACCTAGGTTAGGGTTAGGATTAAGGTTGGTTTTAGGATAGGATTAAGGTTTGAGGTTTCATTTAAGTGTTGGATTATTGGAAGTACATCTGCTCTCCCTGGTTTTCCTTCACGATCACAATGTTTCTGAGATTCATGGTTTAAGGAAAATCTTGCTTCTTGCCGGTTTCAAGGCAATATGGCGCCACCGGCAGTTTGTTTTTCCGTCAAACTTACGCTCGCTCTTTGAGAATCTTGGGTCTTTGGGAAAGCCGTGAGTCCAGCAAGATTTTTCAGTTCAAGTGTGCCCCAAGCAGTGGGTTCTACCTCTGAGCAATACAGCCCATGGAATTCCTGAGAATCTGGAACCTGCTATGAAGGTCAGCCTGCGTTTTATTCACACGGAAGAAGCTCCTTCCAGGTTCCCAAGCCTCTGTGCACTGAAGCTTCCAGCAATGTCATGTATCACAGGTCAACAGTGCTTCTCTGTGTTTCACTGGTCTAGAGTAAAGGGTGAAGCGCCTGGGTTCCCGTGCTTCACTACTGTATGGCCTCAAGATGATATTTGTAGGCACAACGGCAAATCCATCGGTGGCAATTCTCTCATATTGTCATTGCGATGGGAAGATTTCTTATTCGCTAGGAAATGTTTTACCGTGGAAGACGGGTCACCACAGAGCAGACTCTTTGTGTTAAGACAAAGTTTGCTGAATTTACCTGCCAGCAGTTGCGTGTCCAACCTTTCTTTTAAGGTCGATGGAGACGCACGAGTGTAAGGAGAACGGTGAAAGGTGGCCGTTCATAACTCAGGATCATCAGAAACGGCAGAGTAAATTTTAGGGACATAGATGTAGCACAGCTGAGAAAACTTCACGCAGGGACTTCAGTGAACTCGCCTTACAATGCTGAGGCCTGACACGCCTAGTGCCTGAGGGCAACCAGTCTCCTGCCCTAGGTAGTTTTGTTGAGCATGCTTCCCTTAGGTGGTGCCTTTTCTCTCCCAGCAATATTGCTCCGTGAAATTCTGCCAATGATGAAAACTATTTGCCAGGGTTATGTAGTTTTACATCATTGGCCTCCTCTTAGAAGTACAAATGCTTTCCAACACGGGTGCTGCCTCCCTGAGTTTTCCTTTGTCTTGGATCAATCTATGCAGATTCCTGTGCTGAATAAGTGATGGGCTGGCACAGCTGGGTGCTTGTCATATAGCCAGCACAATCAGCAACTTCCTTTGTCAAGACCCACCTGGCTTGATCAAGGTTCCTTATTCCCGTGAAAACGATTTTTATCCAAATTCTAGAGGAGCACCAGTGTGCCTCTGGGAGCTACACCCGGGCCTGCTGAACAGAGGCTCCGGAGTTTTCATTTTCTGACTAAAATTCAACAAGGAATTTCATGGATCTAAGGAAACCATGAATTTTGGACGTACTAGATTCTCACATCTTCATTGTCTAATGGAAGCTTAAGTTTCCCAGTCTGATCCGGCTGCCACTTCATTTCTGGCAATGACCATTCAATTGTGGACGTTCAGCCTTCTTCGGAATTCTCTTATACCGGCATGTCCCAGCGCCACATTAAGACCACTTGGTGCAGGTTTATGTGACTCAGGACAACTCTTTATTTCAGGAGTCTAGAACAAAGGGAATTCACAGTGGTTGGTGATCACTTATTAAAGTCCCGTTTGTCTATAAAGCCCACTGATGACACTTCTACATCTGAGGGCAAAGAGCTCGTGCAGCATAATATTCTCATTTCAGCCACCCCGCCTGCAGTTTCTTCCTTGCAGAAAAATCTTTCCCAGTGTACTTCTGTAAAATGCTGCAAAATAGTGGGACAGAAGATTTTGGTTTAGGGTTCACTTTAAAGGGGCATAGGTACAGGCATGTGGGCATGTTTAGAGACAGTGTTAGAGTTCAGGTTAGAGTTAAGGCTGCTTGAGGATTCGGGTTATGGTAAGGTTGTGGATCAAATGTAGGGTGAGTGTGAGGTTGAAGGTAAGAGTAGGGTTTAGTGCTTAAGGATGAATGAACCTATTGTCTCATTTAGGCTTATGGTACACTTGACTGTTAAGGTATGGGTTGAGGTTAATATTTGTGTGAGGGTTAGAAAGTGTGCTAGGTAAAGAGTTGGGGTCAGGCTTGCTCCTTGTGTGTTACATCCGTTTTGGTTGTGGATAAGTTTAGCTCTCTGTCTAGTTTCAGGGATTGGATTACATTAACGGTGATATGGAGGCTTGGATTGAAGGTGATGGATAGAGTTGTTAGGTTCAGGCAAAGGGTGACTGTTAGGATTAAGGTTAGTTGTAGGGGGAGCTGCATGTTCACATCAGATTTGGGGTTAGGATTAGGCTTAGCCTTAGGGTAGACATATGGTTAGGGTTAGAGCTTGGTTTAGGGTGAGCCTTAGGTTAGGGTTCAGTTTAAGCTTAGGAGTATACAGAATTAGACCTAGGCTTAGGGTTACACCTCTTTTAAGGTTTAGACTTAGGGCTAGGTTTTGACCTAGGTTAGGGTTAGGATTAAGGTTGGTTTTAGGATAGGATTTAAGTTTGAGGTTTCAATTAAGTGTTGGATTATTGGAAGTACATCTGCTCTCCCTGGTTTTCCTTCACGATCACAATGTTTCTGAGATTCATGGTTTAAGGAAAATCTTGCTTCTTGCCGGTTTCAAGGCAATATGGCGCCACCGGCAGTTTGTTTTTCCGTCAAACTTACGCTCGCTCTTTGAGAATCTTGGGTCTTTGGGAAAGCCGTGAGTCCAGCAAGATTTTTCAGTTCAAGTGTGCCCCAAGCAGTGGGTTCTACCTCTGAGCAATACAGCCCATGGAATTCCTGAGAATCTGGAACCTGCTATGAAGGTCAGCCTGCGTTTTATTCACACGGAAGAAGCTCCTTCCAGGTTCCCAAGCCTCTGTGCACTGAAGCTTCCAGCAATGTCATGTATCACAGGTCAACAGTGCTTCTCTGTGTTTCACTGGTCTAGAGTAAAGGGTGAAGCGCCTGGGTTCCCGTGCTTCACTACTGTATGGCCTCAAGATGATATTTGTAGGCACAACGGCAAATCCATCGGTGGCAATTCTCTCATATTGTCATTGCGATGGGAAGATTTCTTATTCGCTAGGAAATGTTTTACCGTGGAAGACGGGTCACCACAGAGCAGACTCTTTGTGTTAAGACAAAGTTTGCTGAATTTACCTGCCAGCAGTTGCGTGTCCAACCTTTCTTTTAAGGTCGATGGAGACGCACGAGTGTAAGGAGAACGGTGAAAGGTGGCCGTTCATAACTCAGGATCATCAGAAACGGCAGAGTAAATTTTAGGGACATAGATGTAGCACAGCTGAGAAAACTTCACGCAGGGACTTCAGTGAACTCGCCTTACAATGCTGAGGCCTGACACGCCTAGTGCCTGAGGGCAACCAGTCTCCTGCCCTAGGTAGTTTTGTTGAGCATGCTTCCCTTAGGTGGTGCCTTTTCTCTCCCAGCAATATTGCTCCGTGAAATTCTGCCAATGATGAAAACTATTTGCCAGGGTTATGTAGTTTTACATCATTGGCCTCCTCTTAGAAGTACAAATGCTTTCCAACACGGGTGCTGCCTCCCTGAGTTTTCCTTTGTCTTGGATCAATCTATGCAGATTCCTGTGCTGAATAAGTGATGGGCTGGCACAGCTGGGTGCTTGTCATATAGCCAGCACAATCAGCAACTTCCTTTGTCAAGACCCACCTGGCTTGATCAAGGTTCCTTATTCCCGTGAAAACGATTTTTATCCAAATTCTAGAGGAGCACCAGTGTGCCTCTGGGAGCTACACCCGGGCCTGCTGAACAGAGGCTCCGGAGTTTTCATTTTCTGACTAAAATTCAACAAGGAATTTCATGGATCTAAGGAAACCATGAATTTTGGACGTACTAGATTCTCACATCTTCATTGTCTAATGGAAGCTTAAGTTTCCCAGTCTGATCCGGCTGCCACTTCATTTCTGGCAATGACCATTCAATTGTGGACGTTCAGCCTTCTTCGGAATTCTCTTATACCGGCATGTCCCAGCGCCACATTAAGACCACTTGGTGCAGGTTTATGTGACTCAGGACAACTCTTTATTTCAGGAGTCTAGAACAAAGGGAATTCACAGTGGTTGGTGATCACTTATTAAAGTCCCGTTTGTCTATAAAGCCCACTGATGACACTTCTACATCTGAGGGCAAAGAGCTCGTGCAGCATAATATTCTCATTTCAGCCACCCCGCCTGCAGTTTCTTCCTTGCAGAAAAATCTTTCCCAGTGTACTTCTGTAAAATGCTGCAAAATAGTGGGACAGAAGATTTTGGTTTAGGGTTCACTTTAAAGGGGCATAGGTACAGGCATGTGGGCATGTTTAGAGACAGTGTTAGAGTTCAGGTTAGAGTTAAGGCTGCTTGAGGATTCGGGTTATGGTAAGGTTGTGGATCAAATGTAGGGTGAGTGTGAGGTTGAAGGTAAGAGTAGGGTTTAGTGCTTAAGGATGAATGAACCTATTGTCTCATTTAGGCTTATGGTACACTTGACTGTTAAGGTATGGGTTGAGGTTAATATTTGTGTGAGGGTTAGAAAGTGTGCTAGGTAAAGAGTTGGGGTCAGGCTTGCTCCTTGTGTGTTACATCCGTTTTGGTTGTGGATAAGTTTAGCTCTCTGTCTAGTTTCAGGGATTGGATTACATTAACGGTGATATGGAGGCTTGGATTGAAGGTGATGGATAGAGTTGTTAGGTTCAGGCAAAGGGTGACTGTTAGGATTAAGGTTAGTTGTAGGGGGAGCTGCATGTTCACATCAGATTTGGGGTTAGGATTAGGCTTAGCCTTAGGGTAGACATATGGTTAGGGTTAGAGCTTGGTTTAGGGTGAGCCTTAGGTTAGGGTTCAGTTTAAGCTTAGGAGTATACAGAATTAGACCTAGGCTTAGGGTTACACCTCTTTTAAGGTTTAGACTTAGGGCTAGGTTTTGACCTAGGTTAGGGTTAGGATTAAGGTTGGTTTTAGGATAGGATTTAAGTTTGAGGTTTCAATTAAGTGTTGGATTATTGGAAGTACATCTGCTCTCCCTGGTTTTCCTTCACGATCACAATGTTTCTGAGATTCATGGTTTAAGGAAAATCTTGCTTCTTGCCGGTTTCAAGGCAATATGGCGCCACCGGCAGTTTGTTTTTCCGTCAAACTTACGCTCGCTCTTTTAGAATCTTGGGTCTTTGGGAAAGCCGTGAGTCCAGCAAGATTTTTCAGTTCAAGTGTGCCCCAAGCAGTGGGTTCTACCTCTGAGCAATACAGCCCATGGAATTCCTGAGAATCTGGAACCTGCTATGAAGGTCAGCCTGCGTTTTATTCACACGGAAGAAGCTCCTTCGAGGTTCCCAAGCCTCTGTGCACTGAAGCTTCCAGCAATGTCATGTATCACAGGTCAACAGTGCTTCTCTGTGTTTCACTGGTCTAGAGTAAAGGGTGAAGCGCCTGGGTTCCCGTGCTTCACTACTGTATGGCCTCAAGATGATATTTGTAGGCACAACGGCAAATCCATCGGTGGCAATTCTCTCATATTGTCATTGCGATGGGAAGATTTCTTATTCGCTAGGAAATGTTTTACCGTGGAAGACGGGTCACCACAGAGCAGACTCTTTGTGTTAAGACAAAGTTTGCTGAATTTACCTGCCAGCAGTTGCGTGTCCAACCTTTCTTTTAAGGTCGATGGAGACGCACGAGTGTAAGGAGAACGGTGAAAGGTGGCCGTTCATAACTCAGGATCATCAGAAACGGCAGAGTAAATTTTAGGGACATAGATGTAGCACAGCTGAGAAAACTTCACGCAGGGACTTCAGTGAACTCGCCTTACAATGCTGAGGCCTGACACGCCTAGTGCCTGAGGGCAACCAGTCTCCTGCCCTAGGTAGTTTTGTTGAGCATGCTTCCCTTAGGTGGTGCCTTTTCTCTCCCAGCAATATTGCTCCGTGAAATTCTGCCAATGATGAAAACTATTTGCCAGGGTTATGTAGTTTTACATCATTGGCCTCCTCTTAGAAGTACAAATGCTTTCCAACACGGGTGCTGCCTCCCTGAGTTTTCCTTTGTCTTGGATCAATCTATGCAGATTCCTGTGCTGAATAAGTGATGGGCTGGCACAGCTGGGTGCTTGTCATATAGCCAGCACAATCAGCAATTTCCTTTGTCAAGACCCACCTGGCTTGATCAAGGTTCCTTATTCCCGTGAAAACGATTTTTATCCAAATTCTAGAGGAGCACCAGTGTGCCTCTGGGAGCTACACCCGGGCCTGCTGAACAGAGGCTCCGGAGTTTTCATTTTCTGACTAAAATTCAACAAGGAATTTCATGGATCTAAGGAAACCATGAATTTTGGACGTACTAGATTCTCACATCTTCATTGTCTAATGGAAGCTTAAGTTTCCCAGTCTGATCCGGCTGCCACTTCATTTCTGGCAATGACCATTCAATTGTGGACGTTCAGCCTTCTTCGGAATTCTCTTATACCGGCATGTCCCAGCGCCACATTAAGACCACTTGGTGCAGGTTTATGTGACTCAGGACAACTCTTTATTTCAGGAGTCTAGAACAAAGGGAATTCACAGTGGTTGGTGATCACTTATTAAAGTCCCGTTTGTCTATAAAGCCCACTGATGACACTTCTACATCTGAGGGCAAAGAGCTCGTGCAGCATAATATTCTCATTTCAGCCACCCCGCCTGCAGTTTCTTCCTTGCAGAAAAATCTTTCCCAGTGTACTTCTGTAAAATGCTGCAAAATAGTGGGACAGAAGATTTTGGTTTAGGGTTCACTTTAAAGGGGCATAGGTACAGGCATGTGGGCATGTTTAGAGACAGTGTTAGAGTTCAGGTTAGAGTTAAGGCTGCTTGAGGATTCGGGTTATGGTAAGGTTGTGGATCAAATGTAGGGTGAGTGTGAGGTTGAAGGTAAGAGTAGGGTTTAGTGCTTAAGGATGAATGAACCTATTGTCTCATTTAGGCTTATGGTACACTTGACTGTTAAGGTATGGGTTGAGGTTAATATTTGTGTGAGGGTTAGAAAGTGTGCTAGGTAAAGAGTTGGGGTCAGGCTTGCTCCTTGTGTGTTACATCCGTTTTGGTTGTGGATAAGTTTAGCTCTCTGTCTAGTTTCAGGGATTGGATTACATTAACGGTGATATGGAGGCTTGGATTGAAGGTGATGGATAGAGTTGTTAGGTTCAGGCAAAGGGTGACTGTTAGGATTAAGGTTAGTTGTAGGGGGAGCTGCATGTTCACATCAGATTTGGGGTTAGGATTAGGCTTAGCCTTAAGGTAGACATATGGTTAGGGTTAGAGCTTGGTTTAGGGTGAGCCTTAGGTTAGGGTTCAGTTTAAGCTTAGGAGTATACAGAATTAGACCTAGGCTTAGGGTTACACCTCTTTTAAGGTTTAGACTTAGGGCTAGGTTTTGACTTAGGTTAGGGTTAGGATTAAGGTTGGTTTTAGGATAGGATTAAGGTTTGAGGTTTCATTTAAGTGTTGGATTATTGGAAGTACATCTGCTCTCCCTGGTTTTCCTTCACGATCACAATGTTTCTGAGATTCATGGTTTAAGGAAAATCTTGCTTCTTGCCGGTTTCAAGGCAATATGGCGCCACCGGCAGTTTGTTTTTCCGTCAAACTTACGCTCGCTCTTTGAGAATCTTGGGTCTTTGGGAAAGCCGTGAGTCCAGCAAGATTTTTCAGTTCAAGTGTGCCCCAAGCAGTGGGTTCTACCTCTGAGCAATACAGCCCATGGAATTCCTGAGAATCTGGAACCTGCTATGAAGTTCAGCCTGCGTTTTATTCACACGGAAGAAGCTCCTTCGAGGTTCCCAAGCCTCTGTGCACTGAAGCTTCCAGCAATGTCATGTATCACAGGTCAACAGTGCTTCTCTGTGTTTCACTGGTCTAGAGTAAAGGGTGAAGCGCCTGGGTTCCCGTGCTTCACTACTGTATGGCCTCAAGATGATATTTGTAGGCACAACGGCAAATCCATCGGTGGCAATTCTCTCATATTGTCATTGCGATGGGAAGATTTCTTATTCGCTAGGAAATGTTTTACCGTGGAAGACGGGTCACCACAGAGCAGACTCTTTGTGTTAAGACAAAGTTTGCTGAATTTACCTGCCAGCAGTTGCGTGTCCAACCTTTCTTTTAAGGTCGATGGAGACGCACAAGTGTAAGGAGAACGGTGAAAGGTGGCCGTTCATAACTCAGGATCATCAGAAACGGCAGAGTAAATTTTAGGGACATAGATGTAGCACAGCTGAGAAAACTTCACGCAGGGACTTCAGTGAACTCGCCTTACAATGCTGAGGCCTGACACGCCTAGTGCCTGAGGGCAACCAGTCTCCTGCCCTAGGTAGTTTTGTTGAGCATGCTTCCCTTAGGTGGTGCCTTTTCTCTCCCAGCAATATTGCTCCGTGAAATTCTGCCAATGATGAAAACTATTTGCCAGGGTTATGTAGTTTTACATCATTGGCCTCCTCTTAGAAGTACAAATGCTTTCCAACACGGGTGCTGCCTCCCTGAGTTTTCCTTTGTCTTGGATCAATCTATGCAGATTCCTGTGCTGAATAAGTGATGGGCTGGCACAGCTGGGTGCTTGTCATATAGCCAGCACAATCAGCAATTTCCTTTGTCAAGACCCACCTGGCTTGATCAAGGTTCCTTATTCCCGTGAAAACGATTTTTATCCAAATTCTAGAGGAGCACCAGTGTGCCTCTGGGAGCTACACCCGGGCCTGCTGAACAGAGGCTCCGGAGTTTTCATTTTCTGACTAAAATTCAACAAGGAATTTCATGGATCTAAGGAAACCATGAATTTTGGACGTACTAGATTCTCACATCTTCATTGTCTAATGGAAGCTTAAGTTTCCCAGTCTGATCCGGCTGCCACTTCATTTCTGGCAATGACCATTCAATTGTGGACGTTCAGCCTTCTTCGGAATTCTCTTATACCGGCATGTCCCAGCGCCACATTAAGACCACTTGGTGCAGGTTTATGTGACTCAGGACAACTCTTTATTTCAGGAGTCTAGAACAAAGGGAATTCACAGTGGTTGGTGATCACTTATAAAAGTCCCGTTTGTCTATAAAGCCCACTGATGACACTTCTACATCTGAGGGCAAAGAGCTCGTGCAGCATAATATTCTCATTTCAGCCACCCCGCCTGCAGTTTCTTCCTTGCAGAAAAATCTTTCCCAGTGTACTTCTGTAAAATGCTGCAAAATAGTGGGACAGAAGATTTTGGTTTAGGGTTCACTTTAAAGGGGCATAGGTACAGGCATGTGGGCATGTTTAGAGACAGTGTTAGAGTTCAGGTTAGAGTTAAGGCTGCTTGAGGATTCGGGTTATGGTAAGGTTGTGGATCAAATGTAGGGTGAGTGTGAGGTTGAAGGTAAGAGTAGGGTTTAGTGCTTAAGGATGAATGAACCTATTGTCTCATTTAGGCTTATGGTACACTTGACTGTTAAGGTATGGGTTGAGGTTAATATTTGTGTGAGGGTTAGAAAGTGTGCTAGGTAAAGAGTTGGGGTCAGGCTTGCTCCTTGTGTGTTACATCCGTTTTGGTTGTGGATAAGTTTAGCTCTCTGTCTAGTTTCAGGGATTGGATTACATTAACGGTGATATGGAGGCTTGGATTGAAGGTGATGGATAGAGTTGTTAGGTTCAGGCAAAGGGTGACTGTTAGGATTAAGGTTAGTTGTAGGGGGAGCTACATGTTCACATCAGATTTGGGGTTAGGATTAGGCTTAGCCTTAAGGTAGACATATGGTTAGGGTTAGAGCTTGGTTTAGGGTGAGCCTTAGGTTAGGGTTCAGTTTAAGCTTAGGAGTATACAGAATTAGACCTAGGCTTAGGGTTACACCTCTTTTAAGGTTTAGACTTAGGGCTAGGTTTTGACTTAGGTTAGGGTTAGGATTAAGGTTGGTTTTAGGATAGGATTAAGGTTTGAGGTTTCATTTAAGTGTTGGATTATTGGAAGTACATCTGCTCTCCCTGGTTTTCCTTCACGATCACAATGTTTCTGAGATTCATGGTTTAAGGAAAATCTTGCTTCTTGCCGGTTTCAAGGCAATATGGCGCCACCGGCAGTTTGTTTTTCCGTCAAACTTACGCTCGCTCTTTGAGAATCTTGGGTCTTTGGGAAAGCCGTGAGTCCAGCAAGATTTTTCAGTTCAAGTGTGCCCCAAGCAGTGAGTTCTACCTCTGAGCAATACAGCCCATGGAATTCCTGAGAATCTGGAACCTGCTATGAAGTTCAGCCTGCGTTTTATTCACACGGAAGAAGCTCCTTCGAGGTTCCCAAGCCTCTGTGCACTGAAGCTTCCAGCAATGTCATGTATCACAGGTCAACAGTGCTTCTCTGTGTTTCACTGGTCTAGAGTAAAGGGTGAAGCGCCTGGGTTCCCGTGCTTCACTACTGTATGGCCTCAAGATGATATTTGTAGGCACAACGGCAAATCCATCGGTGGCAATTCTCTCATATTGTCATTGCGATGGGAAGATTTCTTATTCGCTAGGAAATGTTTTACCGTGGAAGACGGGTCACCACAGAGCAGACTCTTTGTGTTAAGACAAAGTTTGCTGAATTTACCTGCCAGCAGTTGCGTGTCCAACCTTTCTTTTAAGGTCGATGGAGACGCACGAGTGTAAGGAGAACGGTGAAAGGTGGCCGTTCATAACTCAGGATCATCAGAAACGGCAGAGTAAATTTTAGGGACATAGATGTAGCACAGCTGAGAAAACTTCACGCAGGGACTTCAGTGAACTCGCCTTACAATGCTGAGGCCTGACACGCCTAGTGCCTGAGGGCAACCAGTCTCCTGCCCTAGGTAGTTTTGTTGAGCATGCTTCCCTTAGGTGGTGCCTTTTCTCTCCCAGCAATATTGCTCCGTGAAATTCTGCCAATGATGAAAACTATTTGCCAGGGTTATGTAGTTTTACATCATTGGCCTCCTCTTAGAAGTACAAATGCTTTCCAACACGGGTGCTGCCTCCCTGAGTTTTCCTTTGTCTTGGATCAATCTATGCAGATTCCTGTGCTGAATAAGTGATGGGCTGGCACAGCTGGGTGCTTGTCATATAGCCAGCACAATCAGCAACTTCCTTTGTCAAGACCCACCTGGCTTGATCAAGGTTCCTTATTCCCGTGAAAACGATTTTTATCCAAATTCTAGAGGAGCACCAGTGTGCCTCTGGGAGCTACACCCGGGCCTGCTGAACAGAGGCTCCGGAGTTTTCATTTTCTGACTAAAATTCAACAAGGAATTTCATGGATCTAAGGAAACCATGAATTTTGGACGTACTAGATTCTCACATCTTCATTGTCTAATGGAAGCTTAAGTTTCCCAGTCTGATCCGGCTGCCACTTCATTTCTGGCAATGACCATTCAATTGTGGACGTTCAGTCTTCTTCGGAATTCTCTTATACCGCCATGTCCCAGCGCCACATTAAGACCATTTTGTGCAGGTTTATGTGACTCAGGACAACTCTTTATTTCAGGAGTCTAGAACAAAGGGAATTCACAGTGGTTGGTGATCACTTATTAAAGTCCCGTTTGTCTATAAAGCCCACTGATGACACTTCTACATCTGAGGGCAAAGAGCTCGTGCAGCATAATATTCTCATTTCAGCCACCCCGCCTGCAGTTTCTTCCTTGCAGAAAAATCTTTCCCAGTGTACTTCTGTAAAATGCTGCAAAATAGTGGGACAGAAGATTTTGGTTTAGGGTTCACTTTAAAGGGGCATAGGTACAGGCATGTGGGCATGTTTAGAGACAGTGTTAGAGTTCAGGTTAGAGTTAAGGCTGCTTGAGGATTCGGGTTATGGTAAGGTTGTGGATCAAATGTAGGGTGAGTGTGAGGTTGAAGGTAAGAGTAGGGTTTAGTGCTTAAGGATGAATGAACCTATTGTCTCATTTAGGCTTATGGTACACTTGACTGTTAAGGTATGGGTTGAGGTTAATATTTGTGTGAGGGTTAGAAAGTGTGCTAGGTAAAGAGTTGGGGTCAGGCTTGCTCCTTGTGTGTTACATCCGTTTTGGTTGTGGATAAGTTTAGCTCTCTGTCTAGTTTCAGGGATTGGATTACATTAACGGTGATATGGAGGCTTGGATTGAAGGTGATGGATAGAGTTGTTAGGTTCAGGCAAAGGGTGACTGTTAGGATTAAGGTTAGTTGTAGGGGGAGCTGCATGTTCACATCAGATTTGGGGTTAGGATTAGGCTTAGCCTTAAGGTAGACATATGGTTAGGGTTAGAGCTTGGTTTAGGGTGAGCCTTAGGTTAGGGTTCAGTTTAAGTTTAGGAGTATACAGAATTAGACCTAGGCTTAGGGTTACACCTCTTTTAAGGTTCAGACTTAGGGCTAGGTTTTGACTTAGGTTAGGGTTAGGATTAAGGTTGGTTTTAGGATAGGATTAAGGTTTGAGGTTTCATTTAAGTGTTGGATTATTGGAAGTACATCTGCTCTCCCTGGTTTTCCTTCACGATCACAATGTTTCTGAGATTCATGGTTTAAGGAAAATCTTGCTTCTTGCCGGTTTCAAGGCAATATGGCGCCACCGGCAGTTTGTTTTTCCGTCAAACTTACGCTCGCTCTTTGAGAATCTTGGGTCTTTGGGAAAGCCGTGAGTCCAGCAAGATTTTTCAGTTCAAGTGTGCCCCAAGCAGTGGGTTCTACCTCTGAGCAATACAGCCCATGGAATTCCTGAGAATCTGGAACCTGCTATGAAGTTCAGCCTGCGTTTTATTCACACGGAAGAAGCTCCTTCGAGGTTCCCAAGCCTCTGTGCACTGAAGCTTCCAGCAATGTCATGTATCACAGGTCAACAGTGCTTCTCTGTGTTTCACTGGTCTAGAGTAAAGGGTGAAGCGCCTGGGTTCCCGTGCTTCACTACTGTATGGCCTCAAGATGATATTTGTAGGCACAACGGCAAATCCATCGGTGGCAATTCTCTCATATTGTCATTGCGATGGGAAGATTTCTTATTCGCTAGGAAATGTTTTACCGTGGAAGACGGGTCACCACAGAGCAGACTCTTTGTGTTAAGACAAAGTTTGCTGAATTTACCTGCCAGCAGTTGCGTGTCCAACCTTTCTTTTAAGGTCGATGGAGACGCATGAGTGTAAGGAGAACGGTGAAAGGTGGCCGTTCATAACTCAGGATCATCAGAAACGGCAGAGTAAATTTTAGGGACATAGATGTAGCACAGCTGAGAAAACTTCAAGCAGGGACTTCAGTGAACTCGCCTTACAATGCTGAGGCCTGACACGCCTAGTGCCTGAGGGCAACCAGTCTCCTGCCCTAGGTAGTTTTGTTGAGCATGCTTCCCTTAGGTGGTGCCTTTTCTCTCCCAGCAATATTGCTCCGTGAAATTCTGCCAATGATGAAAACTATTTGCCAGGGTTATGTAGTTTTACATCATTGGCCTCCTCTTAGAAGTACAAATGCTTTCCAACACGGGTGCTGCCTCCCTGAGTTTTCCTTTGTCTTGGATCAATCTATGCAGATTCCTGTGCTGAATAAGTGATGGGCTGGCACAGCTGGGTGCTTGTCATATAGCCAGCACAATCAGCAACTTCCTTTGTCAAGACCCACCTGGCTTGATCAAGGTTCCTTATTCCCGTGAAAACGATTTTTATCCAAATTCTAGAGGAGCACCAGTGTGCCTCTGGGAGCTACACCCGGGCCTGCTGAACAGAGGCTCCGGAGTTTTCATTTTCTGACTAAAATTCAACAAGGAATTTCATGGATCTAAGGAAACCATGAATTTTGGACGTACTAGATTCTCACATCTTCATTGTCTAATGGAAGCTTAAGTTTCCCAGTCTGATCCGGCTGCCACTTCATTTCTGGCAATGACCATTCAATTGTGGACGTTCAGCCTTCTTCGGAATTCTCTTATACCGCCATGTCCCAGCGCCACATTAAGACCATTTGGTGCAGGTTTATGTGACTCAGGACAACTCTTTATTTCAGGAGTCTAGAACAAAGGGAATTCACAGTGGTTGGTGATCACTTATTAAAGTCCCGTTTGTCTATAAAGGAAACTGATGACACTTCTACATCTGAGGGCAAAGAGCTCGTGCAGCATAATATTCTCATTTCAGCCACCCCGCCTGCAGTTTCTTCCTTGCAGAAAAATCTTTCCCAGTGTACTTCTGTAAAATGCTGCAAAATAGTGGGACAGAAGATTTTGGTTTAGGGTTCACTTTAAAGGGGCATAGGTACAGGCATGTGGGCATGTTTAGAGACAGTGTTAGAGTTCAGGTTAGAGTTAAGGCTGCTTGAGGATTCGGGTTATGGTAAGGTTGTGGATCAAATGTAGGGTGAGTGTGAGGTTGAAGGTAAGAGTAGGGTTTAGTGCTTAAGGATGAATGAACCTATTGTCTCATTTAGGCTTATGGTACACTTGACTGTTAAGGTATGGGTTGAGGTTAATATTTGTGTGAGGGTTAGAAAGTGTGCTAGGTAAAGAGTTGGGGTCAGGCTTGCTCCTTGTGTGTTACATCCGTTTTGGTTGTGGATAAGTTTAGCTCTCTGTCTAGTTTCAGGGATTGGATTACATTAACGGTGATATGGAGGCTTGGATTGAAGGTGATGGATAGAGTTGTTAGGTTCAGGCAAAGGGTGACTGTTAGGATTAAGGTTAGTTGTAGGGGGAGCTGCATGTTCACATCAGATTTGGGGTTAGGATTAGGCTTAGCCTTAAGGTAGACATATGGTTAGGGTTAGAGCTTGGTTTAGGGTGAGCCTTAGGTTAGGGTTCAGTTTAAGCTTAGGAGTATACAGAATTAGACCTAGGCTTAGGGTTACACCTCTTTTAAGGTTTAGACTTAGGGCTAGGTTTTGACTTAGGTTAGGGTTAGGATTAAGGTTGGTTTTAGGATAGGATTAAGGTTTGAGGTTTCATTTAAGTGTTGGATTATTGGAAGTACATCTGCTCTCCCTGGTTTTCCTTCACGATCACAATGTTTCTGAGATTCATGGTTTAAGGAAAATCTTGCTTCTTGCCGGTTTCAAGGCAATATGGCGCCACCGGCAGTTTGTTTTTCCGTCAAACTTACGCTCGCTCTTTGAGAATCTTGGGTCTTTGGGAAAGCCGTGAGTCCAGCAAGATTTTTCAGTTCAAGTGTGCCCCAAGCAGTGGGTTCTACCTCTGAGCAATACAGCCCATGGAATTCCTGAGAATCTGGAACCTGCTATGAAGGTCAGCCTGCGTTTTATTCACACGGAAGAAGCTCCTTCGAGGTTCCCAAGCCTCTGTGCACTGAAGCTTCCAGCAATGTCATGTATCACAGGTCAACAGTGCTTCTCTGTGTTTCACTGGTCTAGAGTAAAGGGTGAAGCGCCTGGGTTCCCGTGCTTCACTACTGTATGGCCTCAAGATGATATTTGTAGGCACAACGGCAAATCCATCGGTGGCAATTCTCTCATATTGTCATTGCGATGGGAAGATTTCTTATTCGCTAGGAAATGTTTTACCGTGGAAGACGGGTCACCACAGAGCAGACTCTTTGTGTTAAGACAAAGTTTGCTGAATTTACCTGCCAGCAGTTGCGTGTCCAACCTTTCTTTTAAGGTCGATGGAGACGCACGAGTGTAAGGAGAACGGTGAAAGGTGGCCGTTCATAACTCAGGATCATCAGAAACGGCAGAGTAAATTTTAGGGACATAGATGTAGCACAGCTGAGAAAACTTCACGCAGGGACTTCAGTGAACTCGCCTTACAATGCTGAGGCCTGACACGCCTAGTGCCTGAGGGCAACCAGTCTCCTGCCCTAGGTAGTTTTGTTGAGCATGCTTCCCTTAGGTGGTGCCTTTTCTCTCCCAGCAATATTGCTCCGTGAAATTCTGCCAATGATGAAAACTATTTGCCAGGGTTATGTAGTTTTACATCATTGGCCTCCTCTTAGAAGTACAAATGCTTTCCAACATGGGTGCTGCCTCCCTGAGTTTTCCTTTGTCTTGGATCAATCTATGCAGATTCCTGTGCTGAATAAGTGATGGGCTGGCACAGCTGGGTGCTTGTCATATAGCCAGCACAATCAGCAACTTCCTTTGTCAAGACCCACCTGGCTTGATCAAGGTTCCTTATTCCCGTGAAAACGATTTTTATCCAAATTCTAGAGGAGCACCAGTGTGCCTCTGGGAGCTACACCCGGGCCTGCTGAACAGAGGCTCCGGAGTTTTCATTTTCTGACTAAAATTCAACAAGGAATTTCATGGATCTAAGGAAACCATGAATTTTGGACGTACTAGATTCTCACATCTTCATTGTCTAATGGAAGCTTAAGTTTCCCAGTCTGATCCGGCTGCCACTTCATTTCTGGCAATGACCATTCAATTGTGGACGTTCAGCCTTCTTCGGAATTCTCTTATACCGCCATGTCCCAGCGCCACATTAAGACCATTTGGTGCAGGTTTATGTGACTCAGGACAACTCTTTATTTCAGGAGTCTAGAACAAAGGGAATTCACAGTGGTTGGTGATCACTTATTAAAGTCCCGTTTGTCTATAAAGCCCACTGATGACACTTCTACATCTGAGGGCAAAGAGCTCGTGCAGCATAATATTCTCATTTCAGCCACCCCGCCTGCAGTTTCTTCCTTGCAGAAAAATCTTTCCCAGTGTACTTCTGTAAAATGCTGCAAAATAGTGGGACAGAAGATTTTGGTTTAGGGTTCACTTTAAAGGGGCATAGGTACAGGCATGTGGGCATGTTTAGAGACAGTGTTAGAGTTCAGGTTAGAGTTAAGGCTGCTTGAGGATTCGGGTTATGGTAAGGTTGTGGATCAAATGTAGGGTGAGTGTGAGGTTGAAGGTAAGAGTAGGGTTTAGTGCTTAAGGATGAATGAACCTATTGTCTCATTTAGGCTTATGGTACACTTGACTGTTAAGGTATGGGTTGAGGTTAATATTTGTGTGAGGGTTAGAAAGGGTGCTAGGTAAAGAGTTGGGGTCAGGCTTGCTCCTTGTGTGTACATCCGTTTTGGTTGTGGATAAGTTTAGCTCTCTGTCTAGTTTCAGGGATTGGATTACATTAACGGTGATATGGAGGCTTGGATTGAAGGTGATGGATAGAGTTGTTAGGTTCAGGCAAAGGGTGACTGTTAGGATTAAGGTTAGTTGTAGGGGGAGCTGCATGTTCACATCAGATTTGGGGTTAGGATTAGGCTTAGCCTTAAGGTAGACATATGGTTAGGGTTAGAGCTTGGTTTAGGGTGAGCCTTAGGTTAGGGTTCAGTTTAAGCTTAGGAGTATACAGAATTAGACCTAGGCTTAGGGTTACACCTCTTTTAAGGTTTAGACTTAGGGCTAGGTTTTGACTTAGGTTAGGGTTAGGATTAAGGTTGGTTTTAGGATAGGATTAAGGTTTGAGGTTTCATTTAAGTGTTGGATTATTGGAAGTACATCTGCTCTCCCTGGTTTTCCTTCACGATCACAATGTTTCTGAGATTCATGGTTTAAGGAAAATCTTGCTTCTTGCCGGTTTCAAGGCAATATGGCGCCACCGGCAGTTTGTTTTTCCGTCAAACTTACGCTCGCTCTTTGAGAATCTTGGGTCTTTGGGAAAGCCGTGAGTCCAGCAAGATTTTTCAGTTCAAGTGTGCCCCAAGCAGTGGGTTCTACCTCTGAGCAATACAGCCCATGGAATTCCTGAGAATCTGGAACCTGCTATGAAGTTCAGCCTGCGTTTTATTCACACGGAAGAAGCTCCTTCGAGGTTCCCAAGCCTCTGTGCACTGAAGCTTCCAGCAATGTCATGTATCACAGGTCAACAGTGCTTCTCTGTGTTTCACTGGTCTAGAGTAAAGGGTGAAGCGCCTGGGTTCCCGTGCTTCACTACTGTATGGCCTCAAGATGATATTTGTAGGCACAACGGCAAATCCATCGGTGGCAATTCTCTCATATTGTCATTGCGATGGGAAGATTTCTTATTCGCTAGGAAATGTTTTACCGTGGAAGACGGGTCACCACAGAGCAGACTCTTTGTGTTAAGACAAAGTTTGCTGAATTTACCTGCCAGCAGTTGCGTGTCCAACCTTTCTTTTAAGGTCGATGGAGACGCACGAGTGTAAGGAGAACGGTGAAAGGTGGCCGTTCATAACTCAGGATCATCAGAAACGGCAGAGTAAATTTTAGGGACATATATGTAGCACAGCTGAGAAAACTTCACGCAGGGACTTCAGTGAACTCGCCTTACAATGCTGAGGCCTGACACGCCTAGTGCCTGAGGGCAACCAGTCTCCTGCCCTAGGTAGTTTTGTTGAGCATGCTTCCCTTAGGTGGTGCCTTTTCTCTCCCAGCAATATTGCTCCGTGAAATTCTGCCAATGATGAAAACTATTTGTCAGGGTTATGTAGTTTTACATCATTGGCCTCCTCTTAGAAGTACAAATGCTTTCCAACATGGGTGCTGCCTCCCTGAGTTTTCCTTTGTCTTGGATCAATCTATGCAGATTCCTGTGCTGAATAAGTGATGGGCTGGCACAGCTGGGTGCTTGTCATATAGCCAGCACAATCAGCAACTTCCTTTGTCAAGACCCACCTGGCTTGATCAAGGTTCCTTATTCCCGTGAAAACGATTTTTATCCAAATTCTAGAGGAGCACCAGTGTGCCTCTGGGAGCTACACCCGGGCCTGCTGAACAGAGGCTCCGGAGTTTTCATTTTCTGACTAAAATTCAACAAGGAATTTCATGGATCTAAGGAAACCATGAATTTTGGACGTACTAGATTCTCACATCTTCATTGTCTAATGGAAGCTTAAGTTTCCCAGTCTGATCCGGCTGCCACTTCATTTCTGGCAATGACCATTCAATTGTGGACGTTCAGCCTTCTTCGGAATTCTCTTATACCGCCATGTCCCAGCGCCACATTAAGACCACTTGGTGCAGGTTTATGTGACTCAGGACAACTCTTTATTTCAGGAGTCTAGAACAAAGGGAATTCACAGTGGTTGGTGATCACTTATAAAAGTCCCGTTTGTCTATAAAGCCCACTGATGACACTTCTACATCTGAGGGCAAAGAGCTCGTGCAGCATAATATTCTC
Organism: Tenrec ecaudatus; assembly: GCF_050624435.1. Classification (NCBI taxonomy): domain Eukaryota; kingdom Metazoa; phylum Chordata; class Mammalia; order Afrosoricida; family Tenrecidae; genus Tenrec; species Tenrec ecaudatus. Next base: position 464,515 of record NW_027457619.1, on the reverse strand, counting down.
ATTTCAGCCACCCCGCCTGCAGTTTCTTCCTTGCAGAAAAATCTTTCCCAGTGTACTTCTGTAAAATGCTGCAAAATAGTGGGACAGAAGATTTTGGTTTAGGGTTCACTTTAAAGGGGCATAGGTACAGGCATGTGGGCATGTTTAGAGACAGTGTTAGAGTTCAGGTTAGAGTTAAGGCTGCTTGAGGATTCGGGTTATGGTAAGGTTGTGGATCAAATGTAGGGTGAGTGTGAGGTTGAAGGTAAGAGTAGGGTTTAGTGCTTAAGGATGAATGAACCTATTGTCTCATTTAGGCTTATGGTACACTTGACTGTTAAGGTATGGGTTGAGGTTAATATTTGTGTGAGGGTTAGAAAGTGTGCTAGGTAAAGAGTTGGGGTCAGGCTTGCTCCTTGTGTGTTACATCCGTTTTGGTTGTGGATAAGTTTAGCTCTCTGTCTAGTTTCAGGGATTGGATTACATTAACGGTGATATGGAGGCTTGGATTGAAGGTGATGGATAGAGTTGTTAGGTTCAGGCAAAGGGTGACTGTTAGGATTAAGGTTAGTTGTAGGGGGAGCTGCATGTTCACATCAGATTTGGGGTTAGGATTAGGCTTAGCCTTAGGGTAGACATATGGTTAGGGTTAGAGCTTGGTTTAGGGTGAGCCTTAGGTTAGGGTTCAGTTTAAGCTTAGGAGTATACAGAATTAGACCTAGGCTTAGGGTTACACCTCTTTTAAGGTTTAGACTTAGGGCTAGGTTTTGACCTAGGTTAGGGTTAGGATTAAGGTTGGTTTTAGGATAGGATTTAAGTTTGAGGTTTCAATTAAGTGTTGGATTATTGGAAGTACATCTGCTCTCCCTGGTTTTCCTTCACGATCACAATGTTTCTGAGATTCATGGTTTAAGGAAAATCTTGCTTCTTGCCGGTTTCTAGGCAAAATGGCGCCACCGGCAGTTTGTTTTTCCGTCAAACTTACGCTCGCTCTTTGAGAATCTTGGGTCTTTGGGAAAGCCGTGAGTCCAGCAAGATTTTTCAGTTCAAGTGTGCCCCAAGCAGTGGGTTCTACCTCTGAGCAATACAGCCCATGGAATTCCTGAGAATCTGGAACCTGCTATGAAGGTCAGCCTGCGTTTTATTCACACGGAAGAAGCTCCTTCGAGGTTCCCAAGCCTCTGTGCACTGAAGCTTCCAGCAATGTCATGTATCACAGGTCAACAGTGCTTCTCTGTGTTTCACTGGTCTAGAGTAAAGGGTGAAGCGCCTGGGTTCCCGTGCTTCACTACTGTATGGCCTCAAGATGATATTTGTAGGCACAACGGCAAATCCATCGGTGGCAATTCTCTCATATTGTCATTGCGATGGGAAGATTTCTTATTCGCTAGGAAATGTTTTACCGTGGAAGACGGGTCACCACAGAGCAGACTCTTTGTGTTAAGACAAAGTTTGCTGAATTTACCTGCCAGCAGTTGCGTGTCCAACCTTTCTTTTAAGGTCGATGGAGACGCACGAGTGTAAGGAGAACGGTGAAAGGTGGCCGTTCATAACTCAGGATCATCAGAAACGGCAGAGTAAATTTTAGGGACATAGATGTAGCACAGCTGAGAAAACTTCACGCAGGGACTTCAGTGAACTCGCCTTACAATGCTGAGGCCTGACACGCCTAGTGCCTGAGGGCAACCAGTCTCCTGCCCTAGGTAGTTTTGTTGAGCATGCTTCCCTTAGGTGGTGCCTTTTCTCTCCCAGCAATATTGCTCCGTGAAATTCTGCCAATGATGAAAACTATTTGCCAGGGTTATGTAGTTTTACATCATTGGCCTCCTCTTAGAAGTACAAATGCTTTCCAACATGGGTGCTGCCTCCCTGAGTTTTCCTTTGTCTTGGATCAATCTATGCAGATTCCTGTGCTGAATAAGTGATGGGCTGGCACAGCTGGGTGCTTGTCATATAGCCAGCACAATCAGCAACTTCCTTTGTCAAGACCCACCTGGCTTGATCAAGGTTCCTTATTCCCGTGAAAACGATTTTTATCCAAATTCTAGAGGAGCACCAGTGTGCCTCTGGGAGCTACACCCGGGCCTGCTGAACAGAGGCTCCGGAGTTTTCATTTTCTGACTAAAATTCAACAAGGAATTTCATGGATCTAAGGAAACCATGAATTTTGGACGTACTAGATTCTCACATCTTCATTGTCTAATGGAAGCTTAAGTTTCCCAGTCTGATCCGGCTGCCACTTCATTTCTGGCAATGACCATTCAATTGTGGACGTTCAGCCTTCTTCGGAATTCTCTTATACCGCCATGTCCCAGCGCCACATTAAGACCATTTGGTGCAGGTTTATGTGACTCAGGACAACTCTTTATTTCAGGAGTCTAGAACAAAGGGAATTCACAGTGGTTGGTGATCACTTATTAAAGTCCCGTTTGTCTATAAAGCCCACTGATGACACTTCTACATCTGAGGGCAAAGAGCTCGTGCAGCATAATATTCTCATTTCAGCCACCCCGCCTGCAGTTTCTTCCTTGCAGAAAAATCTTTCCCAGTGTACTTCTGTAAAATGCTGCAAAATAGTGGGACAGAAGATTTTGGTTTAGGGTTCACTTTAAAGGGGCATAGGTACAGGCATGTGGGCATGTTTAGAGACAGTGTTAGAGTTCAGGTTAGAGTTAAGGCTGCTTGAGGATTCGGGTTATGGTAAGGTTGTGGATCAAATGTAGGGTGAGTGTGAGGTTGAAGGTAAGAGTAGGGTTTAGTGCTTAAGGATGAATGAACCTATTGTCTCATTTAGGCTTATGGTACACTTGACTGTTAAGGTATGGGTTGAGGTTAATATTTGTGTGAGGGTTAGAAAGGGTGCTAGGTAAAGAGTTGGGGTCAGGCTTGCTCCTTGTGTGTACATCCGTTTTGGTTGTGGATAAGTTTAGCTCTCTGTCTAGTTTCAGGGATTGGATTACATTAACGGTGATATGGAGGCTTGGATTGAAGGTGATGGATAGAGTTGTTAGGTTCAGGCAAAGGGTGACTGTTAGGATTAAGGTTAGTTGTAGGGGGAGCTGCATGTTCACATCAGATTTGGGGTTAGGATTAGGCTTAGCCTTAAGGTAGACATATGGTTAGGGTTAGAGCTTGGTTTAGGGTGAGCCTTAGGTTAGGGTTCAGTTTAAGCTTAGGAGTATACAGAATTAGACCTAGGCTTAGGGTTACACCTCTTTTAAGGTTTAGACTTAGGGCTAGGTTTTGACTTAGGTTAGGGTTAGGATTAAGGTTGGTTTTAGGATAGGATTAAGGTTTGAGGTTTCATTTAAGTGTTGGATTATTGGAAGTACATCTGCTCTCCCTGGTTTTCCTTCACGATCACAATGTTTCTGAGATTCATGGTTTAAGGAAAATCTTGCTTCTTGCCGGTTTCAAGGCAATATGGCGCCACCGGCAGTTTGTTTTTCCGTCAAACTTACGCTCGCTCTTTGAGAATCTTGGGTCTTTGGGAAAGCCGTGAGTCCAGCAAGATTTTTCAGTTCAAGTGTGCCCCAAGCAGTGGGTTCTACCTCTGAGCAATACAGCCCATGGAATTCCTGAGAATCTGGAACCTGCTATGAAGTTCAGCCTGCGTTTTATTCACACGGAAGAAGCTCCTTCGAGGTTCCCAAGCCTCTGTGCACTGAAGCTTCCAGCAATGTCATGTATCACAGGTCAACAGTGCTTCTCTGTGTTTCACTGGTCTAGAGTAAAGGGTGAAGCGCCTGGGTTCCCGTGCTTCACTACTGTATGGCCTCAAGATGATATTTGTAGGCACAACGGCAAATCCATCGGTGGCAATTCTCTCATATTGTCATTGCGATGGGAAGATTTCTTATTCGCTAGGAAATGTTTTACCGTGGAAGACGGGTCACCACAGAGCAGACTCTTTGTGTTAAGACAAAGTTTGCTGAATTTACCTGCCAGCAGTTGCGTGTCCAACCTTTCTTTTAAGGTCGATGGAGACGCACGAGTGTAAGGAGAACGGTGAAAGGTGGCCGTTCATAACTCAGGATCATCAGAAACGGCAGAGTAAATTTTAGGGACATATATGTAGCACAGCTGAGAAAACTTCACGCAGGGACTTCAGTGAACTCGCCTTACAATGCTGAGGCCTGACACGCCTAGTGCCTGAGGGCAACCAGTCTCCTGCCCTAGGTAGTTTTGTTGAGCATGCTTCCCTTAGGTGGTGCCTTTTCTCTCCCAGCAATATTGCTCTGTGAAATTCTGCCAATGATGAAAACTATTTGTCAGGGTTATGTAGTTTTACATCATTGGCCTCCTCTTAGAAGTACAAATGCTTTCCAACATGGGTGCTGCCTCCCTGAGTTTTCCTTTGTCTTGGATCAATCTATGCAGATTCCTGTGCTGAATAAGTGATGGGCTGGCACAGCTGGGTGCTTGTCATATAGCCAGCACAATCAGCAACTTCCTTTGTCAAGACCCACCTGGCTTGATCAAGGTTCCTTATTCCCGTGAAAACGATTTTTATCCAAATTCTAGAGGAGCACCAGTGTGCCTCTGGGAGCTACACCCGGGCCTGCTGAACAGAGGCTCCGGAGTTTTCATTTTCTGACTAAAATTCAACAAGGAATTTCATGGATCTAAGGAAACCATGAATTTTGGACGTACTAGATTCTCACATCTTCATTGTCTAATGGAAGCTTAAGTTTCCCAGTCTGATCCGGCTGCCACTTCATTTCTGGCAATGACCATTCAATTGTGGACGTTCAGCCTTCTTCGGAATTCTCTTATACCGCCATGTCCCAGCGCCACATTAAGACCACTTGGTGCAGGTTTATGTGACTCAGGACAACTCTTTATTTCAGGAGTCTAGAACAAAGGGAATTCACAGTGGTTGGTGATCACTTATAAAAGTCCCGTTTGTCTATAAAGCCCACTGATGACACTTCTACATCTGAGGGCAAAGAGCTCGTGCAGCATAATATTCTCATTTCAGCCACCCCGCCTGCAGTTTCTTCCTTGCAGAAAAATCTTTCCCAGTGTACTTCTGTAAAATGCTGCAAAATAGTGGGACAGAAGATTTTGGTTTAGGGTTCACTTTAAAGGGGCATAGGTACAGGCATGTGGGCATGTTTAGAGACAGTGTTAGAGTTCAGGTTAGAGTTAAGGCTGCTTGAGGATTCGGGTTATGGTAAGGTTGTGGATCAAATGTAGGGTGAGTGTGAGGTTGAAGGTAAGAGTAGGGTTTAGTGCTTAAGGATGAATGAACCTATTGTCTCATTTAGGCTTATGGTACACTTGACTGTTAAGGTATGGGTTGAGGTTAATATTTGTGTGAGGGTTAGAAAGTGTGCTAGGTAAAGAGTTGGGGTCAGGCTTGCTCCTTGTGTGTTACATCCGTTTTGGTTGTGGATAAGTTTAGCTCTCTGTCTAGTTTCAGGGATTGGATTACATTAACGGTGATATGGAGGCTTGGATTGAAGGTGATGGATAGAGTTGTTAGGTTCAGGCAAAGGGTGACTGTTAGGATTAAGGTTAGTTGTAGGGGGAGCTGCATGTTCACATCAGATTTGGGGTTAGGATTAGGCTTAGCCTTAGGGTAGACATATGGTTAGGGTTAGAGCTTGGTTTAGGGTGAGCCTTAGGTTAGGGTTCAGTTTAAGCTTAGGAGTATACAGAATTAGACCTAGGCTTAGGGTTACACCTCTTTTAAGGTTTAGACTTAGGGCTAGGTTTTGACCTAGGTTAGGGTTAGGATTAAGGTTGGTTTTAGGATAGGATTTAAGTTTGAGGTTTCAATTAAGTGTTGGATTATTGGAAGTACATCTGCTCTCCCTGGTTTTCCTTCACGATCACAATGTTTCTGAGATTCATGGTTTAAGGAAAATCTTGCTTCTTGCCGGTTTCTAGGCAAAATGGCGCCACCGGCAGTTTGTTTTTCCGTCAAACTTACGCTCGCTCTTTGAGAATCTTGGGTCTTTGGGAAAGCCGTGAGTCCAGCAAGATTTTTCAGTTCAAGTGTGCCCCAAGCAGTGGGTTCTACCTCTGAGCAATACAGCCCATGGAATTCCTGAGAATCTGGAACCTGCTATGAAGGTCAGCCTGCGTTTTATTCACACGGAAGAAGCTCCTTCGAGGTTCCCAAGCCTCTGTGCACTGAAGCTTCCAGCAATGTCATGTATCACAGGTCAACAGTGCTTCTCTGTGTTTCACTGGTCTAGAGTAAAGGGTGAAGCGCCTGGGTTCCCGTGCTTCACTACTGTATGGCCTCAAGATGATGTTTGTAGGCACAGCGGCAAATCCATCGGTGGCAATCCTCTCATATTGTCATTGCGATGGGAAGATTTCTTATTCGCTAGGAAATGTTTTACCATGGAAGACGGGTCACCACAGAGCAGACTCTTTTGTGTTGAGACAAACTTTGCTGAATTTACTTGTCAGCAGTTGCGTGTCATACCTTTCTTTTAAGGTCGATGGAGACGCACGAGTGTAAGGAGAACGGTGAAAGGTGGCCGTTCATAACCCTGGATCATCAGAAACCGCAGAGTAAATTTTAGGAACGTAGACGTAGGACAGCGGAGAAAACTTCACTTAGGGAATTCAGTGAAACTCTCCTTACAATGCTGAGGCCTGACCAGTCTAGTGCCTGGGGGCAACCCGGCTCCTGCCCTAGGTAGGTTTGTTGAGAGTGCCTCCCTCAGGTGATGCCTTTTCTCTCCCAGCAATATTGCTCCGTGAAATTCTGCCAATGATGAAAACTATTTGCCATGGTTATGTCGTTTTACATCATTGGCCTCCTCTTAGAATTACAAATGCTTTCCAACACGAGTGCTGCCTCCCTGAGTTTTCCTTTGTCTTGGATCAATTGATGCAGATTCCTGTGCTGAATAAGTGATGGACTGGCACAGCTGGGTGCTTGTCAGTATAGTGGGCACATGCAGCAATTTCCTTTGTCAAGACCCACCTGGCTTGATCAAGGTTCCTTATTCCCCTGAAAACGATTTTTATGCAAATTCTTGAGGAGCACCAGAGTGCCTCTGGGAGCTAAACCAGGGCCTACTCAACAGAGGCTCCAGAGTTTTCATTTTCTGACTAAAATTCAACACGGAATTTCATGGACCTCAGGAAACCGTGAATTGTGGACGTACCAGATTCTCACATCTTTATTGTCTAAGGCAAGTTTAAGTTTCCCAGTCTGATCCGGCTGCCACTTCATTTCTGGCAATGACTATTCAATTGTGGAAGTTCAGCCTTCCTCGGAATTCTCTTATACCGGCATGTTCCTGCGCCACACTAAGACCACTCGGTGCAGGTTTATGTGACTCAGGACAACTCTTTATTTCAGGCGTCGAGAACAAAGGGAATACACAGAGGTTGATGATCACTTATTAAAGTCCCGTTTCTCTATAAAGCCCACTGATGACACTTCTACATCTGAGGGCAAAGATCTCATGCAGCATGATATTCTCATTTCAGCCACCCCGCCTGCAGTTTCTTCCTTGCAGAAAAATCTTTCCCAGTGTACTTCTGTAAAATGCTGCAAAATAGTGGGACAGAAGATTTTGGTTTAGGGTTCACTTTAAAGGGGCATAGGTACAGGCATGTGGGCATGTTTAGAGACAGTGTTAGAGTTCAGGTTAGAGTTAAGGCTGCATGAGGATTCGGGTTATGGTAAGGTTGTGGATCAAATGTAGGGTGAGTGTGAGGTTGAAGGTAAGAGTAGGGTTTAGTGCTTAAGGATGAATGAACCTATTGTCTCATTTAGGCTTATGGTAAACTTGACTGTTTAGGTATGGGTTGGGCTTAATATTTGTGTGAGGGTTAGAAAGTGTGCGAGGTTAAGGGTTGGGGTCAGGCTTGCGGCTTGTGTGTTACATCCGTTTTAGTTGTGGATAAGTTTAGCTCTCTGTCTAGTTTCAGGGATTGGATTACATTAACGGTGATATGGAGGCTTGGATTGAAGGTGATGGATAGAGTTGTTAGGTTCAGGCAAAGGGTGAAGGTTAGGAATAAGGTTAGTTGTAGGGGGAGCTGAATGTTTACATCAGATTTGGGGTTAGGATTAGGCTTACCCTAGAGGTAGACATAAGTTTAGGGTTAGGGCTTGGTTTAGGGTGAGCCTTAGGTTAGGGTTCAGTTTAAGCTTAGGAGTATACAGAATTAGACCTAGGCTTAGGGTTACACCTCTTTTTAGGTTTAGACTTAGGGCTAGGTTTTGACCTAGCTTAGGGTTAGGATTAAGGTTGGTTTTAGGATAGAATTTTGGTTTGAGGTTTCATTTAAGTGTTGGATTATTGGAAGTACATCTGCTCTCCCTGGTTTTCCTTCACGATCACAATGTTTCTGAGATTCATGGTTTAAGGAAAATCTTGCTTCTTGCCGGTTTCAAGGCAAAAAGGCGCCACCGGCAGTTTGTTTTTCCGTCAACCTTTTGCTCGCTCTTTGAGAATCTTGGGTCTTTGGGAAAGCCGTGAGTCCAGCAAGATTTTTCAGTTCAAGTGTGCCCCAAGCAGGGGGTTCTACCTCTGAGCAATACAGCCCGTGGAATTCCTGAGAATCTGGAACCTGCCATGAAGTTCAGCCTGCGTTTTATTCACACGGAAGAAGCTCCTTCGAGGTTCCCATGCCTCTGTACACTGATGCTTCCAGCAATGTCATGTCTCACAGGTCTATAGTGCTTCTCTGAGTTTCACTGGTCTAGGGTAAAGGGTGAAGCGCCTGGGTTCCCGTGCTTCACTACTGTATGGCCTCAAGATGATGTTTGTAGGCACAGCAGCAAATCCGTCGGTGGCAATTCTCTCATATTGTCATTGCGATGGGAAGATTCCTTATTCGCTAGGAAATGTTTTACTGTGGAAGACGCGTCACCACAGAGCTGTCTCTTTTGTGTTGAGACAAACTTTGCTGAATTTACCTGCCAGCAGTTGCGTGTCCTCCCTTTCTTTTAAGGTCGATGGAGAAGCTCGAATGTAAGGAAAACGGTGAATGGTGGCTGTTCATAATCCAGGATTATCAGAAACGGCAGAGTAAATTTTAGGGACATAGATGTAGGACAGCGGAGAAAACTTCACTCAGGGACTTCAGTGAACTCTCCTTACAATGCTGAGGCCTGACAAGCCTAGTGCCTGGGGGCAAACCGGCTCCTGCCCTAGGTAGTTTTGTTGAGCATGCCACCCTCAGGTCGGGCCTTTTCTCTCCCAGCACTATTGCTCCGTGAAACTCTGCCCAGGATGAAAACAATTTGCCATGGGTATGTCTTTTCACATCATTGACCGACTTTTAGAAGTACAAATGCTTTTCTAAACCAGTGTTGCCTCCCTGAACTTTCCTTTGTCTTGGCTCAATCTATGCAGATTCCTGTGCTGAATAAGTGATGGGCTGGCACAGCTGGGTGCTTCTCAGTATAGCCAGCACAAGCAGCAATTTCGTTTTTCAAGACCCACCTGGCTTGATCAAGGTTCCTTATTCCCGTGAAAACGATTTTTATCCAAATTCTAGAGGAGCACCAGTGTGCCTCTGGGAGCTACACCCGGGCCTGCTGAACAGAGGCTCCGGAGTTTTCATTTTCTGACTAAAATTCAACAAGAAATTTCATGGATCTAAGGAAACCCTGAATTTTGGACGTACTAGATTCTCACATCTTTATTGTCTAATGGAAGCTTAAGTTTCCCAGTCTGATCCGGCTGCCACTTCATTTCTGGCAATGACCATTCAATTGTGGACGTTCAGCCTTCTTCGGAATTCTCTTATACCGGCATGTCCCAGCGCCACACTAAGACCACTCGGTGCAGGTTTATGTGACTCAGGACAACTCTTTATATCAGGCGTCTAGAACAAAGGGAATTCACAGTGGTTGATGATCACTTATTAAAGTCCCATTTCTCTATAAAGCCCACTGATGACACTTCTACATCTGAGGGCAAAGAGCTCGTGCAGCATGATATTCTCATTTCAGCCACCCCGCCTGCAGTTTCTTCCTTGCAGAAAAATCTTTCCCAGTGTACTTCTGTAAAATGCTGCAAAATAGTGGGACAGAAGATTTTGGTTTAGGGTTAAATTTAAATGGGCATAGGTACAGGCATGTGGGCATGTTTAGAGACAGTGTTAGAATTCAGGTTAGAGTTAAGGCTGCTTGAGGATTCGGGTTATGGTAAGGTTGTGGATGAAATGTAGGGTGAGTGTGAGGTTGAAGGTAAGAGTAGGGTTTAGTGCTTAAGGATGAATGAACCTATTGTCTCATTTAGGCTTATGGTACACTTGACTGTTAAGGTATGGGTTGAGGTTAATATTTGTGTGAGGGTTAGAAAGTGTGCTAGGTTAAGAGTTGGGGTCAGTCTTGCAGCTTGTGTGTTACATCCGTTTTGGTTGTGGATAAGTTTAGCTCTCTGTCTAGTTTCAGGGATTGGATTACATTAACGGTGATATGGAGGCTTGGATTGAAGGTGATGGATAGAGTTGTTAGGTTCAGGCAAAGGGTGACTGTTAGGATTAAGGTTAGTTGTAGGGGGAGCTGCATGTTCACATCAGATTTGGGGTTAGGATTAGGCTTAGCCTTAGGGTAGACATATGGTTAGGGTTAGAGCTTGGTTTAGGGTGAGCCTTAGGTTAGGGTTCAGTTTAAGCTTAGGAGTATACAGAATTAGACCTAGGCTTAGGGTTACACCTCTTTTAAGGTTTAGACTTAGGGCTAGGTTTTGACCTAGGTTAGGGTTAGGATTAAGGTTGGTTTTAGGATAGGATTTAAGTTTGAGGTTTCAATTAAGTGTTGGATTATTGGAAGTACATCTGCTCTCCCTGGTTTTCCTTCACGATCACAATGTTTCTGAGATTCATGGTTTAAGGAAAATCTTGCTTCTTGCCGGTTTCTAGGCAAAATGGCGCCACCGGCAGTTTGTTTTTCCGTCAAACTTACGCTCGCTCTTTGAGAATCTTGGGTCTTTGGGAAAGCCGTGAGTCCAGCAAGATTTTTCAGTTCAAGTGTGCCCCAAGCAGTGGGTTCTACCTCTGAGCAATACAGCCCATGGAATTCCTGAGAATCTGGAACCTGCTATGAAGGTCAGCCTGCGTTTTATTCACACGGAAGAAGCTCCTTCGAGGTTCCCAAGCCTCTGTGCACTGAAGCTTCCAGCAATGTCATGTATCACAGGTCAACAGTGCTTCTCTGTGTTTCACTGGTCTAGAGTAAAGGGTGAAGCGCCTGGGTTCCCGTGCTTCACTACTGTATGGCCTCAAGATGATGTTTGTAGGCACAGCGGCAAATCCATCGGTGGCAATCCTCTCATATTGTCATTGCGATGGGAAGATTTCTTATTCGCTAGGAAATGTTTTACCATGGAAGACGGGTCACCACAGAGCAGACTCTTTTGTGTTGAGACAAACTTTGCTGAATTTACTTGTCAGCAGTTGCGTGTCATACCTTTCTTTTAAGGTCGATGGAGACGCACGAGTGTAAGGAGAACGGTGAAAGGTGGCCGTTCATAACCCTGGATCATCAGAAACCGCAGAGTAAATTTTAGGAACGTAGACGTAGGACAGCGGAGAAAACTTCACTTAGGGAATTCAGTGAAACTCTCCTTACAATGCTGAGGCCTGACCAGTCTAGTGCCTGGGGGCAACCCGGCTCCTGCCCTAGGTAGGTTTGTTGAGAGTGCCTCCCTCAGGTGATGCCTTTTCTCTCCCAGCAATATTGCTCCGTGAAATTCTGCCAATGATGAAAACTATTTGCCATGGTTATGTCGTTTTACATCATTGGCCTCCTCTTAGAATTACAAATGCTTTCCAACACGAGTGCTGCCTCCCTGAGTTTTCCTTTGTCTTGGATCAATTGATGCAGATTCCTGTGCTGAATAAGTGATGGACTGGCACAGCTGGGTGCTTGTCAGTATAGTGGGCACATGCAGCAATTTCCTTTGTCAAGACCCACCTGGCTTGATCAAGGTTCCTTATTCCCCTGAAAACGATTTTTATGCAAATTCTTGAGGAGCACCAGAGTGCCTCTGGGAGCTAAACCAGGGCCTACTCAACAGAGGCTCCAGAGTTTTCATTTTCTGACTAAAATTCAACACGGAATTTCATGGACCTCAGGAAACCGTGAATTGTGGACGTACCAGATTCTCACATCTTTATTGTCTAAGGCAAGTTTAAGTTTCCCAGTCTGATCCGGCTGCCACTTCATTTCTGGCAATGACTATTCAATTGTGGAAGTTCAGCCTTCCTCGGAATTCTCTTATACCGGCATGTTCCTGCGCCACACTAAGACCACTCGGTGCAGGTTTATGTGACTCAGGACAACTCTTTATTTCAGGCGTCGAGAACAAAGGGAATACACAGAGGTTGATGATCACTTATTAAAGTCCCGTTTCTCTATAAAGCCCACTGATGACACTTCTACATCTGAGGGCAAAGATCTCATGCAGCATGATATTCTCATTTCAGCCACCCCGCCTGCAGTTTCTTCCTTGCAGAAAAATCTTTCCCAGTGTACTTCTGTAAAATGCTGCAAAATAGTGGGACAGAAGATTTTGGTTTAGGGTTCACTTTAAAGGGGCATAGGTACAGGCATGTGGGCATGTTTAGAGACAGTGTTAGAGTTCAGGTTAGAGTTAAGGCTGCATGAGGATTCGGGTTATGGTAAGGTTGTGGATCAAATGTAGGGTGAGTGTGAGGTTGAAGGTAAGAGTAGGGTTTAGTGCTTAAGGATGAATGAACCTATTGTCTCATTTAGGCTTATGGTAAACTTGACTGTTTAGGTATGGGTTGGGCTTAATATTTGTGTGAGGGTTAGAAAGTGTGCGAGGTTAAGGGTTGGGGTCAGGCTTGCGGCTTGTGTGTTACATCCGTTTTAGTTGTGGATAAGTTTAGCTCTCTGTCTAGTTTCAGGGATTGGATTACATTAACGGTGATATGGAGGCTTGGATTGAAGGTGATGGATAGAGTTGTTAGGTTCAGGCAAAGGGTGAAGGTTAGGAATAAGGTTAGTTGTAGGGGGAGCTGAATGTTTACATCAGATTTGGGGTTAGGATTAGGCTTACCCTAGAGGTAGACATAAGGTTAGGGTTAGGGCTTGGTTTAGGGTGAGCCTTAGGTTAGGGTTCAGTTTAAGCTTAGGAGTATACAGAATTAGACCTAGGCTTAGGGTTACACCTCTTTTTAGGTTTAGACTTAGGGCTAGGTTTTGACCTAGCTTAGGGTTAGGATTAAGGTTGGTTTTAGGATAGAATTTTGGTTTGAGGTTTCATTTAAGTGTTGGATTATTGGAAGTACATCTGCTCTCCCTGGTTTTCCTTCACGATCACAATGTTTCTGAGATTCATGGTTTAAGGAAAATCTTGCTTCTTGCCGGTTTCAAGGCAAAAAGGCGCCACCGGCAGTTTGTTTTTCCGTCAACCTTTTGCTCGCTCTTTGAGAATCTTGGGTCTTTGGGAAAGCCGTGAGTCCAGCAAGATTTTTCAGTTCAAGTGTGCCCCAAGCAGGGGGTTCTACCTCTGAGCAATACAGCCCGTGGAATTCCTGAGAATCTGGAACCTGCCATGAAGTTCAGCCTGCGTTTTATTCACACGGAAGAAGCTCCTTCGAGGTTCCCATGCCTCTGTACACTGATGCTTCCAGCAATGTCATGTCTCACAGGTCTATAGTGCTTCTCTGAGTTTCACTGGTCTAGGGTAAAGGGTGAAGCGCCTGGGTTCCCGTGCTTCACTACTGTATGGCCTCAAGATGATGTTTGTAGGCACAGCAGCAAATCCGTCGGTGGCAATTCTCTCATATTGTCATTGCGATGGGAAGATTCCTTATTCGCTAGGAAATGTTTTACTGTGGAAGACGCGTCACCACAGAGCTGTCTCTTTTGTGTTGAGACAAACTTTGCTGAATTTACCTGCCAGCAGTTGCGTGTCCTCCCTTTCTTTTAAGGTCGATGGAGAAGCTCGAATGTAAGGAAAACGGTGAATGGTGGCTGTTCATAATCCAGGATTATCAGAAACGGCAGAGTAAATTTTAGGGACATAGATGTAGGACAGCGGAGAAAACTTCACTCAGGGACTTCAGTGAACTCTCCTTACAATGCTGAGGCCTGACAAGCCTAGTGCCTGGGGGCAAACCGGCTCCTGCCCTAGGTAGTTTTGTTGAGCATGCCACCCTCAGGTCGGGCCTTTTCTCTCCCAGCACTATTGCTCCGTGAAACTCTGCCCAGGATGAAAACAATTTGCCATGGGTATGTCTTTTCACATCATTGACCGACTTTTAGAAGTACAAATGCTTTTCTAAACCAGTGTTGCCTCCCTGAACTTTCCTTTGTCTTGGCTCAATCTATGCAGATTCCTGTGCTGAATAAGTGATGGGCTGGCACAGCTGGGTGCTTCTCAGTATAGCCAGCACAAGCAGCAATTTCGTTTTTCAAGACCCACCTGGCTTGATCAAGGTTCCTTATTCCCGTGAAAATGATTTTTATCCAAATTCTAGAGGAGCACCAGTGTGCCTCTGGGAGCTACACCCGGGCCTGCTGAACAGAGGCTCCGGAGTTTTCATTTTCTGACTAAAATTCAACAAGAAATTTCATGGATCTAAGGAAACCCTGAATTTTGGACGTACTAGATTCTCACATCTTTATTGTCTAATGGAAGCTTAAGTTTCCCAGTCTGATCCGGCTGCCACTTCATTTCTGGCAATGACCATTCAATTGTGGACGTTCAGCCTTCTTCGGAATTCTCTTATACCGGCATGTCCCAGCGCCACACTAAGACCACTCGGTGCAGGTTTATGTGACTCAGGACAACTCTTTATATCAGGCGTCTAGAACAAAGGGAATTCACAGTGGTTGATGATCACTTATTAAAGTCCCATTTCTCTATAAAGCCCACTGATGACACTTCTACATCTGAGGGCAAAGAGCTCGTGCAGCATGATATTCTCATTTCAGCCACCCCGCCTGCAGTTTCTTCCTTGCAGAAAAATCTTTCCCAGTGTACTTCTGTAAAATGCTGCAAAATAGTGGGACAGAAGATTTTGGTTTAGGGTTAAATTTAAATGGGCATAGGTACAGGCATGTGGGCATGTTTAGAGACAGTGTTAGAATTCAGGTTAGAGTTAAGGCTGCTTGAGGATTCGGGTTATGGTAAGGTTGTGGATGAAATGTAGGGTGAGTGTGAGGTTGAAGGTAAGAGTAGGGTTTAGTGCTTAAGGATGAATGAACCTATTGTCTCATTTAGGCTTATGGTAAACTTGACTGTTAAGGTATGGGTTGAGGTTAATATTTGTGTGAGGGTTAGAAAGTGTGCTAGGTTAAGAGTTGGGGTCAGTCTTGCAGCTTGTGTGTTACATCCGTTTTGGTTGTGGATAAGTTTAGCTCTCTGTCTAGTTTCAGGGATTGGATTACATTAACGGTGATATGGAGGCTTGGATTGAAGGTGATGGATAGAGTTGTTAGGTTCAGGCAAAGGGTGACTGTTAGGATTAAGGTTAGTTGTAGGGGGAGCTGCATGTTCACATCAGATTTGGGGTTAGGATTAGGCTTAGCCTTAGGGTAGACATATGGTTAGGGTTAGAGCTTGGTTTAGGGTGAGCCTTAGGTTAGGGTTCAGTTTAAGCTTAGGAGTATACAGAATTAGACCTAGGCTTAGGGTTACACCTCTTTTAAGGTTTAGACTTAGGGCTAGGTTTTGACCTAGGTTAGGGTTAGGATTAAGGTTGGTTTTAGGATAGGATTTAAGTTTGAGGTTTCAATTAAGTGTTGGATTATTGGAAGTACATCTGCTCTCCCTGGTTTTCCTTCACGATCACAATGTTTCTGAGATTCATGGTTTAAGGAAAATCTTGCTTCTTGCCGGTTTCTAGGCAAAATGGCGCCACCGGCAGTTTGTTTTTCCGTCAAACTTACGCTCGCTCTTTGAGAATCTTGGGTCTTTGGGAAAGCCGTGAGTCCAGCAAGATTTTTCAGTTCAAGTGTGCCCCAAGCAGTGGGTTCTACCTCTGAGCAATACAGCCCATGGAATTCCTGAGAATCTGGAACCTGCTATGAAGGTCAGCCTGCGTTTTATTCACACGGAAGAAGCTCCTTCGAGGTTCCCAAGCCTCTGTGCACTGAAGCTTGCAGCAATGTCATGTATCACAGGTCAACAGTGCTTCTCTGTGTTTCACTGGTCTAGAGTAAAGGGTGAAGCGCCTGGGTTCCCGTGCTTCACTACTGTATGGCCTCAAGATGATGTTTGTAGGCACAGCGGCAAATCCATCGGTGGCAATCCTCTCATATTGTCATTGCGATGGGAAGATTTCTTATTCGCTAGGAAATGTTTTACCATGGAAGACGGGTCACCACAGAGCAGACTCTTTTGTGTTGAGACAAACTTTGCTGAATTTACTTGTCAGCAGTTGCGTGTCATACCTTTCTTTTAAGGTCGATGGAGACGCACGAGTGTAAGGAGAACGGTGAAAGGTGGCCGTTCATAACCCTGGATCATCAGAAACCGCAGAGTAAATTTTAGGAACGTAGACGTAGGACAGCGGAGAAAACTTCACTTAGGGAATTCAGTGAAACTCTCCTTACAATGCTGAGGCCTGACCAGTCTAGTGCCTGGGGGCAACCCGGCTCCTGCCCTAGGTAGGTTTGTTGAGAGTGCCTCCCTCAGGTGATGCCTTTTCTCTCCCAGCAATATTGCTCCGTGAAATTCTGCCAATGATGAAAACTATTTGCCATGGTTATGTCGTTTTACATCATTGGCCTCCTCTTAGAATTACAAATGCTTTCCAACACGAGTGCTGCCTCCCTGAGTTTTCCTTTGTCTTGGATCAATTGATGCAGATTCCTGTGCTGAATAAGTGATGGACTGGCACAGCTGGGTGCTTGTCAGTATAGTGGGCACATGCAGCAATTTCCTTTGTCAAGACCCACCTGGCTTGATCAAGGTTCCTTATTCCCCTGAAAACGATTTTTATGCAAATTCTTGAGGAGCACCAGAGTGCCTCTGGGAGCTAAACCAGGGCCTACTCAACAGAGGCTCCAGAGTTTTCATTTTCTGACTAAAATTCAACACGGAATTTCATGGACCTCAGGAAACCGTGAATTGTGGACGTACCAGATTCTCACATCTTTATTGTCTAAGGCAAGTTTAAGTTTCCCAGTCTGATCCGGCTGCCACTTCATTTCTGGCAATGACTATTCAATTGTGGAAGTTCAGCCTTCCTCGGAATTCTCTTATACCGGCATGTTCCTGCGCCACACTAAGACCACTCGGTGCAGGTTTATGTGACTCAGGACAACTCTTTATTTCAGGCGTCGAGAACAAAGGGAATACACAGAGGTTGATGATCACTTATTAAAGTCCCGTTTCTCTATAAAGCCCACTGATGACACTTCTACATCTGAGGGCAAAGATCTCATGCAGCATGATATTCTCATTTCAGCCACCCCGCCTGCAGTTTCTTCCTTGCAGAAAAATCTTTCCCAGTGTACTTCTGTAAAATGCTGCAAAATAGTGGGACAGAAGATTTTGGTTTAGGGTTCACTTTAAAGGGGCATAGGTACAGGCATGTGGGCATGTTTAGAGACAGTGTTAGAGTTCAGGTTAGAGTTAAGGCTGCATGAGGATTCGGGTTATGGTAAGGTTGTGGATCAAATGTAGGGTGAGTGTGAGGTTGAAGGTAAGAGTAGGGTTTAGTGCTTAAGGATGAATGAACCTATTGTCTCATTTAGGCTTATGGTAAACTTGACTGTTTAGGTATGGGTTGGGCTTAATATTTGTGTGAGGGTTAGAAAGTGTGCGAGGTTAAGGGTTGGGGTCAGGCTTGCGGCTTGTGTGTTACATCCGTTTTAGTTGTGGATAAGTTTAGCTCTCTGTCTAGTTTCAGGGATTGGATTACATTAACGGTGATATGGAGGCTTGGATTGAAGGTGATGGATAGAGTTGTTAGGTTCAGGCAAAGGGTGAAGGTTAGGAATAAGGTTAGTTGTAGGGGGAGCTGAATGTTTACATCAGATTTGGGGTTAGGATTAGGCTTACCCTAGAGGTAGACATAAGGTTAGGGTTAGGGCTTGGTTTAGGGTGAGCCTTAGGTTAGGGTTCAGTTTAAGCTTAGGAGTATACAGAATTAGACCTAGGCTTAGGGTTACACCTCTTTTAAGGTTTAGACTTAGGGCTAGGTTTTGACCTAGGTTAGGGTTAGGATTAAGGTTGGTTTTAGGATAGAATTTTGGTTTGAGGTTTCATTTAAGTGTTGGATTATTGGAAGTACATCTGCTCTCCCTGGTTTTCCTTCACGATCACAATGTTTCTGAGATTCATGGTTTAAGGAAAATCTTGCTTCTTGCCGGTTTCAAGGCAAAAAGGCGCCACCGGCAGTTTGTTTTTCCGTCAACCTTTTGCTCGCTCTTTGAGAATCTTGGGTCTTTGGGAAAGCCGTGAGTCCAGCAAGATTTTTCAGTTCAAGTGTGCCCCAAGCAGGGGGTTCTACCTCTGAGCAATACAGCCCGTGGAATTCCTGAGAATCTGGAACCTGCCATGAAGTTCAGCCTGCGTTTTATTCACACGGAAGAAGCTCCTTCGAGGTTCCCATGCCTCTGTACACTGATGCTTCCAGCAATGTCATGTCTCACAGGTCTATAGTGCTTCTCTGAGTTTCACTGGTCTAGGGTAAAGGGTGAAGCGCCTGGGTTCCCGTGCTTCACTACTGTATGGCCTCAAGATGATGTTTGTAGGCACAGCAGCAAATCCGTCGGTGGCAATTCTCTCATATTGTCATTGCGATGGGAAGATTCCTTATTCGCTAGGAAATGTTTTACTGTGGAAGACGCGTCACCACAGAGCTGTCTCTTTTGTGTTGAGACAAACTTTGCTGAATTTACCTGCCAGCAGTTGCGTGTCCTCCCTTTCTTTTAAGGTCGATGGAGAAGCTCGAATGTAAGGAAAACGGTGAATGGTGGCTGTTCATAATCCAGGATCATCAGAAACGGCAGAGTAAATTTTAGGGACATAGATGTAGGACAGCGGAGAAAACTTCACTCAGGGACTTCAGTGAACTCTCCTTACAATGCTGAGGCCTGACAAGCCTAGTGCCTGGGGGCAAACCGGCTCCTGCCCTAGGTAGTTTTGTTGAGCATGCCACCCTCAGGTCGGGCCTTTTCTCTCCCAGCACTATTGCTCCGTGAAACTCTGCCCAGGATGAAAACAATTTGCCATGGGTATGTCTTTTCACATCATTGACCGACTTTTAGAAGTACAAATGCTTTTCTAAACCAGTGTTGCCTCCCTGAACTTTCCTTTGTCTTGGCTCAATCTATGCAGATTCCTGTGCTGAATAAGTGATGGGCTGGCACAGCTGGGTGCTTCTCAGTATAGCCAGCACAAGCAGCAATTTCGTTTTTCAAGACCCACCTGGCTTGATCAAGGTTCCTTATTCCCGTGAAAACGATTTTTATCCAAATTCTAGAGGAGCACCAGTGTGCCTCTGGGAGCTACACCCGGGCCTGCTGAACAGAGGCTCCGGAGTTTTCATTTTCTGACTAAAATTCAACAAGAAATTTCATGGATCTAAGGAAACCCTGAATTTTGGACGTACTAGATTCTCACATCTTTATTGTCTAATGGAAGCTTAAGTTTCCCAGTCTGATCCGGCTGCCACTTCATTTCTGGCAATGACCATTCAATTGTGGACGTTCAGCCTTCTTCGGAATTCTCTTATACCGGCATGTCCCAGCGCCACACTAAGACCACTCGGTGCAGGTTTATGTGACTCAGGACAACTCTTTATATCAGGCGTCTAGAACAAAGGGAATTCACAGTGGTTGATGATCACTTATTAAAGTCCCATTTCTCTATAAAGCCCACTGATGACACTTCTACATCTGAGGGCAAAGAGCTCGTGCAGCATGATATTCTCATTTCAGGCACCCCGCCTGCAGTTTCTTCCTTGCAGAAAAATCTTTCCCAGTGTACTTCTGTAAAATGCTGCAAAATAGTGGGACAGAAGATTTTGGTTTAGGGTTAAATTTAAATGGGCATAGGTACAGGCATGTGGGCATGTTTAGAGACAGTGTTAGAATTCAGGTTAGAGTTAAGGCTGCTTGAGGATTCGGGTTATGGTAAGGTTGTGGATGAAATGTAGGGTGAGTGTGAGGTTGAAGGTAAGAGTAGGGTTTAGTGCTTAAGGATGAATGAACCTATTGTCTCATTTAGGCTTATGGTAAACTTGACTGTTAAGGTATGGGTTGAGGTTAATATTTGTGTGAGGGTTAGAAAGTGTGCTAGGTTAAGAGTTGGGGTCAGTCTTGCAGCTTGTGTGTTACATCCGTTTTGGTTGTGGATAAGTTTAGCTCTCTGTCTAGTTTCAGGGATTGGATTACATTAACGGTGATATGGAGGCTTGGATTGAAGGTGATGGATAGAGTTGTTAGGTTCAGGCAAAGGGTGACTGTTAGGATTAAGGTTAGTTGTAGGGGGAGCTGCATGTTCACATCAGATTTGGGGTTAGGATTAGGCTTAGCCTTAGGGTAGAAATATGGTTAGGGTTAGAGTTTGGTTTAGGGTGAGCCTTAGGTTAGGGTTCAGTTTAAGCTTAGGAGTATACAGAATTAGACCTAGGCTTAGGGTTACACCCCATTTAAGGTTTAGACTTAGGGCTAGGTTTTGACCTAGGTTAGGGTTAGGATTAAGGTTGGTTTTAGGATAGGATTTAAGTTTGAGGTTTCAATTAAGTGTTGGATTATTGGAAGTACATCTGCTCTCCCTGGTTTTCCTTCACGATCACAATGTTTCTGAGATTCATGGTTTAAGGAAAATCTTGCTTCTTGCCGGTTTCTAGGCAAAATGGCGCCACCGGCAGTTTGTTTTTCCGTCAAACTTACGCTCGCTCTTTGAGAATCTTGGGTCTTTGGGAAAGCCGTGAGTCCAGCAAGATTTTTCAGTTCAAGTGTGCCCCAAGCAGTGGGTTCTACCTCTGAGCAATACAGCCCATGGAATTCCTGAGAATCTGGAACCTGCTATGAAGGTCAGCCTGCGTTTTATTCACACGGAAGAAGCTCCTTCGAGGTTCCCAAGCCTCTGTGCACTGAAGCTTCCAGCAATGTCATGTATCACAGGTCAACAGTGCTTCTCTGTGTTTCACTGGTCTAGAGTAAAGGGTGAAGCGCCTGGGTTCCCGTGCTTCACTACTGTATGGCCTCAAGATGATATTTGTAGGCACAACGGCAAATCCATCGGTGGCAATTCTCTCATATTGTGATTGCGATGGGAAGATTTCTTATTCGCTAGGAAATGTTTTACCGTGGAAGACGGGTCACCACAGAGCAGACTCTTTGTGTTAAGACAAAGTTTGCTGAATTTACCTGCCAGCAGTTGCGTGTCCAACCTTTCTTTTAAGGTCGATGGAGACGCACGAGTGTAAGGAGAACGGTGAAAGGTGGCCGTTCATAACTCAGGATCATCAGAAACGGCAGAGTAAATTTTAGGGACATAGATGTAGCACAGCTGAGAAAACTTCACGCAGGGACTTCAGTGAACTCGCCTTACAATGCTGAGGCCTGACACGCCTAGTGCCTGAGGGCAACCAGTCTCCTGCCCTAGGTAGTTTTGTTGAGCATGCTTCCCTTAGGTGGTGCCTTTTCTCTCCCAGCAATATTGCTCCGTGAAATTCTGCCAATGATGAAAACTATTTGCCAGGGTTATGTAGTTTTACATCATTGGCCTCCTCTTAGAAGTACAAATGCTTTCCAACACGGGTGCTGCCTCCCTGAGTTTTCCTTTGTCTTGGATCAATCTATGCAGATTCCTGTGCTGAATAAGTGATGGGCTGGCACAGCTGGGTGCTTGTCATATAGCCAGCACAATCAGCAACTTCCTTTGTCAAGACCCACCTGGCTTGATCAAGGTTCCTTATTCCCGTGAAAACGATTTTTATCCAAATTCTAGAGGAGCACCAGTGTGCCTCTGGGAGCTACACCCGGGCCTGCTGAACAGAGGCTCCGGAGTTTTCATTTTCTGACTAAAATTCAACAAGGAATTTCATGGATCTAAGGAAACCATGAATTTTGGACGTACTAGATTCTCACATCTTCATTGTCTAATGGAAGCTTAAGTTTCCCAGTCTGATCCGGCTGCCACTTCATTTCTGGCAATGACCATTCAATTGTGGACGTTCAGCCTTCTTCGGAATTCTCTTATACCGGCATGTCCCAGCGCCACATTAAGACCACTTGGTGCAGGTTTATGTGACTCAGGACAACTCTTTATTTCAGGAGTCTAGAACAAAGGGAATACACAGTGGTTGGTGATCACTTATTAAAGTCCCGTTTGTCTATAAAGCCCACTGATGACACTTCTACATCTGAGGGCAAAGAGCTCGTGCAGCATAATATTCTCATTTCAGCCACCCCGCCTGCAGTTTCTTCCTTGCAGAAAAATCTTTCCCAGTGTACTTCTGTAAAATGCTGCAAAATAGTGGGACAGAAGATTTTGGTTTAGGGTTCACTTTAAAGGGGCATAGGTACAGGCATGTGGGCATGTTTAGAGACAGTGTTAGAGTTCAGGTTAGAGTTAAGGCTGCTTGAGGATTCGGGTTATGGTAAGGTTGTGGATCAAATGTAGGGTGAGTGTGAGGTTGAAGGTAAGAGTAGGGTTTAGTGCTTAAGGATGAATGAACCTATTGTCTCATTTAGGCTTATGGTACACTTGACTGTTAAGGTATGGGTTGAGGTTAATATTTGTGTGAGGGTTAGAAAGTGTGCTAGGTAAAGAGTTGGGGTCAGGCTTGCTCCTTGTGTGTACATCGTTTTGGTTGTGGATAAGTTTAGCTCTCTGTCTAGTTTCAGGGATTGGATTACATTAACGGTGATATGGAGGCTTGGATTGAAGGTGATGGATAGAGTTGTTAGGTTCAGGCAAAGGGTGACTGTTAGGATTAAGGTTAGTTGTAGGGGGAGCTGCATGTTCACATCAGATTTGGGGTTAGGATTAGGCTTAGCCTTAAGGTAGACATATGGTTAGGGTTAGAGCTTGGTTTAGGTTGAGCCTTAGGTTAGGGTTCAGTTTAAGCTTAGGAGTATACAGAATTAGACCTAGGCTTAGGGTTACACCTCTTTTAAGGTTTAGACTTAGGGCTAGGTTTTGACTTAGGTTAGGGTTAGGATTAAGGTTGGTTTTAGGATAGGATTAAGGTTTGAGGTTTCATTTAAGTGTTGGATTATTGGAAGTACATCTGCTTCCCTGGTTTTCCTTCACGATCACAATGTTTCTGAGATTCATGGTTTAAGGAAAATCTTGCTTCTTGCCGGTTTCAAGGCAATATGGCGCCACCGGCAGTTTGTTTTTCCGTCAAACTTACGCTCGCTCTTTGAGAATCTTGGGTCTTTGGGAAAGCCGTGAGTCCAGCAAGATTTTTCAGTTCAAGTGTGCCCCAAGCAGTGGGTTCTACCTCTGAGCAATACAGCCCATGGAATTCCTGAGAATCTGGAACCTGCTATGAAGTTCAGCCTGCGTTTTATTCACACGGAAGAAGCTCCTTCGAGGTTCCCAAGCCTCTGTGCACTGAAGCTTCCAGCAATGTCATGTATCACAGGTCAACAGTGCTTCTCTGTGTTTCACTGGTCTAGAGTAAAGGGTGAAGCGCCTGGGTTCCCGTGCTTCACTACTGTATGGCCTCAAGATGATATTTGTAGGCACAACGGCAAATCCATCGGTGGCAATTCTCTCATATTGTCATTGCGATGGGAAGATTTCTTATTCGCTAGGAAATGTTTTACCGTGGAAGACGGGTCACCACAGAGCAGACTCTTTGTGTTAAGACAAAGTTTGCTGAATTTACCTGCCAGCAGTTGCGTGTCCAACCTTTCTTTTAAGGTCGATGGAGACGCACGAGTGTAAGGAGAACGGTGAAAGGTGGCCGTTCATAACTCAGGATCATCAGAAACGGCAGAGTAAATTTTAGGGACATAGATGTAGCACAGCTGAGAAAACTTCACGCAGGGACTTCAGTGAACTCGCCTTACAATGCTGAGGCCTGACACGCCTAGTGCCTGAGGGCAACCAGTCTCCTGCCCTAGGTAGTTTTGTTGAGCATGCTTCCCTTAGGTGGTGCCTTTTCTCTCCCAGCAATATTGCTCCGTGAAATTCTGCCAATGATGAAAACTATTTGCCAGGGTTATGTAGTTTTACATCATTGGCCTCCTCTTAGAAGTACAAATGCTTTCCAACATGGGTGCTGCCTCCCTGAGTTTTCCTTTGTCTTGGATCAATCTATGCAGATTCCTGTGCTGAATAAGTGATGGGCTGGCACAGCTGGGTGCTTGTCATATAGCCAGCACAATCAGCAACTTCCTTTGTCAAGACCCACCTGTCTTGATCAAGGTTCCTTATTCCCGTGAAAACGATTTTTATCCAAATTCTAGAGGAGCACCAGTGTGCCTCTGGGAGCTACACCCGGGCCTGCTGAACAGAGGCTCCGGAGTTTTCATTTTCTGACTAAAATTCAACAAGGAATTTCATGGATCTAAGGAAACCATGAATTTTGGACGTACTAGATTCTCACATCTTCATTGTCTAATGGAAGCTTAAGTTTCCCAGTCTGATCCGGCTGCCACTTCATTTCTGGCAATGACCATTCAATTGTGGACGTTCAGCCTTCTTCGGAATTCTCTTATACCGGCATGTCCCAGCGCCACATTAAGACCACTTGGTGCAGGTTTATGTGACTCAGGACAACTCTTTATTTCAGGAGTCTAGAACAAAGGGAATTCACAGTGGTTGGTGATCACTTATTAAAGTCCCGTTTGTCTATAAAGCCCACTGATGACACTTCTACATCTGAGGGCAAAGAGCTCGTGCAGCATAATATTCTCATTTCAGCCACCCCGCCTGCAGTTTCTTCCTTGCAGAAAAATCTTTCCCAGTGTACTTCTGTAAAATGCTGCAAAATAGTGGGACAGAAGATTTTGGTTTAGGGTTCACTTTAAAGGGGCATAGGTACAGGCATGTGGGCATGTTTAGAGACAGTGTTAGAGTTCAGGTTAGAGTTAAGGCTGCTTGAGGATTCGGGTTATGGTAAGGTTGTGGATCAAATGTAGGGTGAGTGTGAGGTTGAAGGTAAGAGTAGGGTTTAGTGCTTAAGGATGAATGAACCTATTGTCTCATTTAGGCTTATGGTACACTTGACTGTTAAGGTATGGGTTGAGGTTAATATTTGTGTGAGGGTTAGAAAGTGTGCTAGGTAAAGAGTTGGGGTCAGGCTTGCTCCTTGTGTGTTACATCCGTTTTGGTTGTGGATAAGTTTAGCTCTCTGTCTAGTTTCAGGGATTGGATTACATTAACGGTGATATGGAGGCTTGGATTGAAGGTGATGGATAGAGTTGTTAGGTTCAGGCAAAGGGTGACTGTTAGGATTAAGGTTAGTTGTAGGGGGAGCTGCATGTTCACATCAGATTTGGGGTTAGGATTAGGCTTAGCCTTAAGGTACACATATGGTTAGGGTTAGAGCTTGGTTTAGGGTGAGCCTTAGGTTAGGGTTCAGTTTAAGCTTAGGAGTATACAGAATTAGACCTAGGCTTAGGGTTACACCTCTTTTAAGGTTTAGACTTAGGGCTAGGTTTTGACCTAGGTTAGGGTTAGGATTAAGGTTGGTTTTAGGATAGGATTAAGGTTTGAGGTTTCATTTAAGTGTTGGATTATTGGAAGTACATCTGCTCTCCCTGGTTTTCCTTCACGATCACAATGTTTCTGAGATTCATGGTTTAAGGAAAATCTTGCTTCTTGCCGGTTTCAAGGCAATATGGCGCCACCGGCAGTTTGTTTTTCCGTCAAACTTATGCTCGCTCTTTGAGAATCTTGGGTCTTTGGGAAAGCCGTGAGTCCAGCAAGATTTTTCAGTTCAAGTGTGCCCCAAGCAGTGGGTTCTCCCTCTGAGCAATACAGCCCATGGAATTCCTGAGAATCTGGAACCTGCTATGAAGGTCAGCCTGCGTTTTATTCACACGGAAGAAGCTCCTTCGAGGTTCCCAAGCCTCTGTGCACTGAAGCTTCCAGCAATGTCATGTATCACAGGTCAACAGTGCTTCTCTGTGTTTCACTGGTCTAGAGTAAAGGGTGAAGCGCCTGGGTTCCCGTGCTTCACTACTGTATGGCCTCAAGATGATATTTGTAGGCACAACGGCAAATCCATCGGTGGCAATTCTCTCATATTGTCATTGCGATGGGAAGATTTCTTATTCGCTAGGAAATGTTTTACCGTGGAAGACGGGTCACCACAGAGCAGACTCTTTGTGTTAAGACAAAGTTTGCTGAATTTACCTGCCAGCAGTTGCGTGTCCAACCTTTCTTTTAAGGTCGATGGAGACGCACGAGTGTAAGGAGAACGGTGAAAGGTGGCCGTTCATAACTCAGGATCATCAGAAACGGCAGAGTAAATTTTAGGGACATAGATGTAGCACAGCTGAGAAAACTTCACGCAGGGACTTCAGTGAACTCGCCTTACAATGCTGAGGCCTGACACGCCTAGTGCCTGAGGGCAACCAGTCTCCTGCCCTAGGTAGTTTTGTTGAGCATGCTTCCCTTAGGTGGTGCCTTTTCTCTCCCAGCAATATTGCTCCGTGAAATTCTGCCAATGATGAAAACTATTTGCCAGGGTTATGTAGTTTTACATCATTGGCCTCCTCTTAGAAGTACAAATGCTTTCCAACACGGGTGCTGCCTCCCTGAGTTTTCCTTTGTCTTGGATCAATCTATGCAGATTCCTGTGCTGAATAAGTGATGGGCTGGCACAGCTGGGTGCTTGTCATATAGCCAGCACAATCAGCAACTTCCTTTGTCAAGACCCACCTGGCTTGATCAAGGTTCCTTATTCCCGTGAAAACGATTTTTATCCAAATTCTAGAGGAGCACCAGTGTGCCTCTGGGAGCTACACCCGGGCCTGCTGAACAGAGGCTCCGGAGTTTTCATTTTCTGACTAAAATTCAACAAGGAATTTCATGGATCTAAGGAAACCATGAATTTTGGACGTACTAGATTCTCACATCTTCATTGTCTAATGGAAGCTTAAGTTTCCCAGTCTGATCCGGCTGCCACTTCATTTCTGGCAATGACCATTCAATTGTGGACGTTCAGCCTTCTTCGGAATTCTCTTATACCGGCATGTCCCAGCGCCACATTAAGACCACTTGGTGCAGGTTTATGTGACTCAGGACAACTCTTTATTTCAGGAGTCTAGAACAAAGGGAATTCACAGTGGTTGGTGATCACTTATTAAAGTCCCGTTTGTCTATAAAGCCCACTGATGACACTTCTACATCTGAGGGCAAAGAGCTCGTGCAGCATAATATTCTCATTTCAGCCACCCCGCCTGCAGTTTCTTCCTTGCAGAAAAATCTTTCCCAGTGTACTTCTGTAAAATGCTGCAAAATAGTGGGACAGAAGATTTTGGTTTAGGGTTCACTTTAAAGGGGCATAGGTACAGGCATGTGGGCATGTTTAGAGACAGTGTTAGAGTTCAGGTTAGAGTTAAGGCTGCTTGAGGATTCGGGTTATGGTAAGGTTGTGGATCAAATGTAGGGTGAGTGTGAGGTTGAAGGTAAGAGTAGGGTTTAGTGCTTAAGGATGAATGAACCTATTGTCTCATTTAGGCTTATGGTACACTTGACTGTTAAGGTATGGGTTGAGGTTAATATTTGTGTGAGGGTTAGAAAGTGTGCTAGGTAAAGAGTTGGGGTCAGGCTTGCTCCTTGTGTGTTACATCCGTTTTGGTTGTGGATAAGTTTAGCTCTCTGTCTAGTTTCAGGGATTGGATTACATTAACGGTGATATGGAGGCTTGGATTGAAGGTGATGGATAGAGTTGTTAGGTTCAGGCAAAGGGTGACTGTTAGGATTAAGGTTAGTTGTAGGGGGAGCTGCATGTTCACATCAGATTTGGGGTTAGGATTAGGCTTAGCCTTAGGGTAGACATATGGTTAGGGTTAGAGCTTGGTTTAGGGTGAGCCTTAGGTTAGGGTTCAGTTTAAGCTTAGGAGTATACAGAATTAGACCTAGGCTTAGGGTTACACCTCTTTTAAGGTTTAGACTTAGGGCTAGGTTTTGACCTAGGTTAGGGTTAGGATTAAGGTTGGTTTTAGGATAGGATTTAAGTTAGAGGTTTCAATTAAGTGTTGGATTATTGGAAGTACATCTGCTCTCCCTGGTTTTCCTTCACGATCACAATGTTTCTGAGATTCATGGTTTAAGGAAAATCTTGCTTCTTGCCGGTTTCAAGGCAATATGGCGCCACCGGCAGTTTGTTTTTCCGTCAAACTTACGCTCGCTCTTTGAGAATCTTGGGTCTTTGGGAAAGCCGTGAGTCCAGCAAGATTTTTCAGTTCAAGTGTGCCCCAAGCAGTGGGTTCTACCTCTGAGCAATACAGCCCATGGAATTCCTGAGAATCTGGAACCTGCTATGAAGGTCAGCCTGCGTTTTATTCACACGGAAGAAGCTCCTTCGAGGTTCCCAAGCCTCTGTGCACTGAAGCTTCCAGCAATGTCATGTATCACAGGTCAACAGTGCTTCTCTGTGTTTCACTGGTCTAGAGTAAAGGGTGAAGCGCCTGGGTTGCCGTGCTTCACTACTGTATGGCCTCAAGATGATATTTGTAGGCACAACGGCAAATCCATCGGTGGCAATTCTCTCATATTGTCATTGCGATGGGAAGATTTCTTATTCGCTAGGAAATGTTTTACCGTGGAAGACGGGTCACCACAGAGCAGACTCTTTGTGTTAAGACAAAGTTTGCTGAATTTACCTGCCAGCAGTTGCGTGTCCAACCTTTCTTTTAAGGTCGATGGAGACGCACGAGTGTAAGGAGAACGGTGAAAGGTGGCCGTTCATAACTCAGGATCATCAGAAACGGCAGAGTAAATTTTAGGGACATAGATGTAGCACAGCTGAGAAAACTTCAGGCAGGGACTTCAGTGAACTCGCCTTACAATGCTGAGGCCTGACACGCCTAGTGCCTGAGGGCAACCAGTCTCCTGCCCTAGGTAGTTTTGTTGAGCATGCTTCCCTTAGGTGGTGCCTTTTCTCTCCCAGCAATATTGCTCCGTGAAATTCTGCCAATGATGAAAACTATTTGCCAGGGTTATGTAGTTTTACATCATTGGCCTCCTCTTAGAAGTACAAATGCTTTCCAACACGGGTGCTGCCTCCCTGAGTTTTCCTTTGTCTTGGATCAATCTATGCAGATTCCTGTGCTGAATAAGTGATGGGCTGGCACAGCTGGGTGCTTGTCATATAGCCAGCACAATCAGCAATTTCCTTTGTCAAGACCCACCTGGCTTGATCAAGGTTCCTTATTCCCGTGAAAACGATTTTTATCCAAATTCTAGAGGAGCACCAGTGTGCCTCTGGGAGCTACACCCGGGCCTGCTGAACAGAGGCTCCGGAGTTTTCATTTTCTGACTAAAATTCAACAAGGAATTTCATGGATCTAAGGAAACCATGAATTTTGGACGTACTAGATTCTCACATCTTCATTGTCTAATGGAAGCTTAAGTTTCCCAGTCTGATCCGGCTGCCACTTCATTTCTGGCAATGACCATTCAATTGTGGACGTTCAGCCTTCTTCGGAATTCTCTTATACCGGCATGTCCCAGCGCCACATTAAGACCACTTGGTGCAGGTTTATGTGACTCAGGACAACTCTTTATTTCAGGAGTCTAGAACAAAGGGAATTCACAGTGGTTGGTGATCACTTATTAAAGTCCCGTTTGTCTATAAAGCCCACTGATGACACTTCTACATCTGAGGGCAAAGAGCTCGTGCAGCATAATATTCTCATTTCAGCCACCCCGCCTGCAGTTTCTTCCTTGCAGAAAAATCTTTCCCAGTGTACTTCTGTAAAATGCTGCAAAATAGTGGGACAGAAGATTTTGGTTTAGGGTTCACTTTAAAGGGGCATAGGTACAGGCATGTGGGCATGTTTAGAGACAGTGTTAGAGTTCAGGTTAGAGTTAAGGCTGCTTGAGGATTCGGGTTATGGTAAGGTTGTGGATCAAATGTAGGGTGAGTGTGAGGTTGAAGGTAAGAGTAGGGTTTAGTGCTTAAGGATGAATGAACCTATTGTCTCATTTAGGCTTATGGTACACTTGACTGTTAAGGTATGGGTTGAGGTTAATATTTGTGTGAGGGTTAGAAAGTGTGCTAGGTAAAGAGTTGGGGTCAGGCTTGCTCCTTGTGTGTTACATCCGTTTTGGTTGTGGATAAGTTTAGCTCTCTGTCTAGTTTCAGGGATTGGATTACATTAACGGTGATATGGAGGCTTGGATTGAAGGTGATGGATAGAGTTGTTAGGTTCAGGCAAAGGGTGACTGTTAGGATTAAGGTTAGTTGTAGGGGGAGCTGCATGTTCACATCAGATTTGGGGTTAGGATTAGGCTTAGCCTTAAGGTAGACATATGGTTAGGGTTAGAGCTTGGTTTAGGGTGAGCCTTAGGTTAGGGTTCAGTTTAAGCTTAGGAGTATACAGAATTAGACCTAGGCTTAGGGTTACACCTCTTTTAAGGTTTAGACTTAGGGCTAGGTTTTGACTTAGGTTAGGGTTAGGATTAAGGTTGGTTTTAGGATAGGATTAAGGTTTGAGGTTTCATTTAAGTGTTGGATTATTGGAAGTACATCTGCTCTCCCTGGTTTTCCTTCACGATCACAATGTTTCTGAGATTCATGGTTTAAGGAAAATCTTGCTTCTTGCCGGTTTCAAGGCAATATGGCGCCACCGGCAGTTTGTTTTTCCGTCAAACTTACGCTCGCTCTTTGAGAATCTTGGGTCTTTGGGAAAGCCGTGAGTCCAGCAAGATTTTTCAGTTCAAGTGTGCCCCAAGCAGTGGGTTCTACCTCTGAGCAATACAGCCCATGGAATTCCTGAGAATCTGGAACCTGCTATGAAGTTCAGCCTGCGTTTTATTCACACGGAAGAAGCTCCTTCGAGGTTCCCAAGCCTCTGTGCACTGAAGCTTCCAGCAATGTCATGTATCACAGGTCAACAGTGCTTCTCTGTGTTTCACTGGTCTAGAGTAAAGGGTGAAGCGCCTGGGTTCCCGTGCTTCACTACTGTATGGCCTCAAGATGATATTTGTAGGCACAACGGCAAATCCATCGGTGGCAATTCTCTCATATTGTCATTGCGATGGGAAGATTTCTTATTCGCTAGGAAATGTTTTACCGTGGAAGACGGGTCACCACAGAGCAGACTCTTTGTGTTAAGACAAAGTTTGCTGAATTTACCTGCCAGCAGTTGCGTGTCCAACCTTTCTTTTAAGGTCGATGGAGACGCACAAGTGTAAGGAGAACGGTGAAAGGTGGCCGTTCATAACTCAGGATCATCAGAAACGGCAGAGTAAATTTTAGGGACATAGATGTAGCACAGCTGAGAAAACTTCACGCAGGGACTTCAGTGAACTCGCCTTACAATGCTGAGGCCTGACACGCCTAGTGCCTGAGGGCAACCAGTCTCCTGCCCTAGGTAGTTTTGTTGAGCATGCTTCCCTTAGGTGGTGCCTTTTCTCTCCCAGCAATATTGCTCCGTGAAATTCTGCCAATGATGAAAACTATTTGCCAGGGTTATGTAGTTTTACATCATTGGCCTCCTCTTAGAAGTACAAATGCTTTCCAACATGGGTGCTGCCTCCCTGAGTTTTCCTTTGTCTTGGATCAATCTATGCAGATTCCTGTGCTGAATAAGTGATGGGCTGGCACAGCTGGGTGCTTGTCATATAGCCTGCACAATCAGCAATTTCCTTTGTCAAGACCCACCTGGCTTGATCAAGGTTCCTTATTCCCGTGAAAACGATTTTTATCCAAATTCTAGAGGAGCACCAGTGTGCCTCTGGGAGCTACACCCGGGCCTGCTGAACAGAGGCTCCGGAGTTTTCATTTTCTGACTAAAATTCAACAAGGAATTTCATGGATCTAAGGAAACCATGAATTTTGGACGTACTAGATTCTCACATCTTCATTGTCTAATGGAAGCTTAAGTTTCCCAGTCTGATCCGGCTGCCACTTCATTTCTGGCAATGACCATTCAATTGTGGACGTTCAGCCTTCTTCGGAATTCTCTTATACCGCCATGTCCCAGCGCCACATTAAGACCACTTGGTGCAGGTTTATGTGACTCAGGACAACTCTTTATTTCAGGAGTCTAGAACAAAGGGAATTCACAGTGGTTGGTGATCACTTATTAAAGTCCCGTTTGTCTATAAAGCCCACTGATGACACTTCTACATCTGAGGGCAAAGAGCTCGTGCAGCATAATATTCTCATTTCAGCCACCCCGCCTGCAGTTTCTTCCTTGCAGAAAAATCTTTCCCAGTGTACTTCTGTAAAATGCTGCAAAATAGTGGGACAGAAGATTTTGGTTTAGGGTTCACTTTAAAGGGGCATAGGTACAGGCATGTGGGCATGTTTAGAGACAGTGTTAGAGTTCAGGTTAGAGTTAAGGCTGCTTGAGGATTCGGGTTATGGTAAGGTTGTGGATCAAATGTAGGGTGAGTGTGAGGTTGAAGGTAAGAGTAGGGTTTAGTGCTTAAGGATGAATGAACCTATTGTCTCATTTAGGCTTATGGTACACTTGACTGTTAAGGTATGGGTTGAGGTTAATATTTGTGTGAGGGTTAGAAAGTGTGCTAGGTAAAGAGTTGGGGTCAGGCTTGCTCCTTGTGTGTTACATCCGTTTTGGTTGTGGATAAGTTTAGCTCTCTGTCTAGTTTCAGGGATTGGATTACATTAACGGTGATATGGAGGCTTGGATTGAAGGTGATGGATAGAGTTGTTAGGTTCAGGCAAAGGGTGACTGTTAGGATTAAGGTTAGTTGTAGGGGGAGCTGCATGTTCACATCAGATTTGGGGTTAGGATTAGGCTTAGCCTTAAGGTAGACATATGGTTAGGGTTAGAGCTTGGTTTAGGGTGAGCCTTAGGTTAGGGTTCAGTTTAAGCTTAGGAGTATACAGAATTAGACCTAGGCTTAGGGTTACACCTCTTTTAAGGTTTAGACTTAGGGCTAGGTTTTGACTTAGGTTAGGGTTAGGATTAAGGTTGGTTTTAGGATAGGATTAAGGTTTGAGGTTTCATTTAAGTGTTGGATTATTGGAAGTACATCTGCTCTCCCTGGTTTTCCTTCACGATCACAATGTTTCTGAGATTCATGGTTTAAGGAAAATCTTGCTTCTTGCCGGTTTCAAGGCAATATGGCGCCACCGGCAGTTTGTTTTTCCGTCAAACTTACGCTCGCTCTTTGAGAATCTTGGGTCTTTGGGAAAGCCGTGAGTCCAGCAAGATTTTTCAGTTCAAGTGTGCCCCAAGCAGTGGGTTCTACCTCTGAGCAATACAGCCCATGGAATTCCTGAGAATCTGGAACCTGCTATGAAGTTCAGCCTGCGTTTTATTCACACGGAAGAAGCTCCTTCGAGGTTCCCAAGCCTCTGTGCACTGAAGCTTCCAGCAATGTCATGTATCACAGGTCAACAGTGCTTCTCTGTGTTTCACTGGTCTAGAGTAAAGGGTGAAGCGCCTGGGTTCCCGTGCTTCACTACTGTATGGCCTCAAGATGATATTTGTAGGCACAACGGCAAATCCATCGGTGGCAATTCTCTCATATTGTCATTGCGATGGGAAGATTTCTTATTCGCTAGGAAATGTTTTACCGTGGAAGACGGGTCACCACAGAGCAGACTCTTTGTGTTAAGACAAAGTTTGCTGAATTTACCTGCCAGCAGTTGCGTGTCCAACCTTTCTTTTAAGGTCGATGGAGACGCACAAGTGTAAGGAGAACGGTGAAAGGTGGCCGTTCATAACTCAGGATCATCAGAAACGGCAGAGTAAATTTTAGGGACATAGATGTAGCACAGCTGAGAAAACTTCACGCAGGGACTTCAGTGAACTCGCCTTACAATGCTGAGGCCTGACACGCCTAGTGCCTGAGGGCAACCAGTCTCCTGCCCTAGGTAGTTTTGTTGAGCATGCTTCCCTTAGGTGGTGCCTTTTCTCTCCCAGCAATATTGCTCCGTGAAATTCTGCCAATGATGAAAACTATTTGCCAGGGTTATGTAGTTTTACATCATTGGCCTCCTCTTAGAAGTACAAATGCTTTCCAACACGGGTGCTGCCTCCCTGAGTTTTCCTTTGTCTTGGATCAATCTATGCAGATTCCTGTGCTGAATAAGTGATGGGCTGGCACAGCTGGGTGCTTGTCATATAGCCTGCACAATCAGCAATTTCCTTTGTCAAGACCCACCTGGCTTGATCAAGGTTCCTTATTCCCGTGAAAACGATTTTTATCCAAATTCTAGAGGAGCACCAGTGTGCCTCTGGGAGCTACACCCGGGCCTGCTGAACAGAGGCTCCGGAGTTTTCATTTTCTGACTAAAATTCAACAAGGAATTTCATGGATCTAAGGAAACCATGAATTTTGGACGTACTAGATTCTCACATCTTCATTGTCTAATGGAAGCTTAAGTTTCCCAGTCTGATCCGGCTGCCACTTCATTTCTGGCAATGACCATTCAATTGTGGACGTTCAGCCTTCTTCGGAATTCTCTTATACCGCCATGTCCCAGCGCCACATTAAGACCACTTGGTGCAGGTTTATGTGACTCAGGACAACTCTTTATTTCAGGAGTCTAGAACAAAGGGAATTCACAGTGGTTGGTGATCACTTATTAAAGTCCCGTTTGTCTATAAAGCCCACTGATGACACTTCTACATCTGAGGGCAAAGAGCTCGTGCAGCATAATATTCTCATTTCAGCCACCCCGCCTGCAGTTTCTTCCTTGCAGAAAAATCTTTCCCAGTGTACTTCTGTAAAATGCTGCAAAATAGTGGGACAGAAGATTTTGGTTTAGGGTTCACTTTAAAGGGGCATAGGTACAGGCATGTGGGCATGTTTAGAGACAGTGTTAGAGTTCAGGTTAGAGTTAAGGCTGCTTGAGGATTCGGGTTATGGTAAGGTTGTGGATCAAATGTAGGGTGAGTGTGAGGTTGAAGGTAAGAGTAGGGTTTAGTGCTTAAGGATGAATGAACCTATTGTCTCATTTAGGCTTATGGTACACTTGACTGTTAAGGTATGGGTTGAGGTTAATATTTGTGTGAGGGTTAGAAAGTGTGCTAGGTAAAGAGTTGGGGTCAGGCTTGCTCCTTGTGTGTTACATCCGTTTTGGTTGTGGATAAGTTTAGCTCTCTGTCTAGTTTCAGGGATTGGATTACATTAACGGTGATATGGAGGCTTGGATTGAAGGTGATGGATAGAGTTGTTAGGTTCAGGCAAAGGGTGACTGTTAGGATTAAGGTTAGTTGTAGGGGGAGCTGCATGTTCACATCAGATTTGGGGTTAGGATTAGGCTTAGCCTTAAGGTAGACATATGGTTAGGGTTAGAGCTTGGTTTAGGGTGAGCCTTAGGTTAGGGTTCAGTTTAAGCTTAGGAGTATACAGAATTAGACCTAGGCTTAGGGTTACACCTCTTTTAAGGTTTAGACTTAGGGCTAGGTTTTGACTTAGGTTAGGGTTAGGATTAAGGTTGGTTTTAGGATAGGATTAAGGTTTGAGGTTTCATTTAAGTGTTGGATTATTGGAAGTACATCTGCTCTCCCTGGTTTTCCTTCACGATCACAATGTTTCTGAGATTCATGGTTTAAGGAAAATCTTGCTTCTTGCCGGTTTCAAGGCAATATGGCGCCACCGGCAGTTTGTTTTTCCGTCAAACTTACGCTCGCTCTTTGAGAATCTTGGGTCTTTGGGAAAGCCGTGAGTCCAGCAAGATTTTTCAGTTCAAGTGTGCCCCAAGCAGTGAGTTCTACCTCTGAGCAATACAGCCCATGGAATTCCTGAGAATCTGGAACCTGCTATGAAGTTCAGCCTGCGTTTTATTCACACGGAAGAAGCTCCTTCGAGGTTCCCAAGCCTCTGTGCACTGAAGCTTCCAGCAATGTCATGTATCACAGGTCAACAGTGCTTCTCTGTGTTTCACTGGTCTAGAGTAAAGGGTGAAGCGCCTGGGTTCCCGTGCTTCACTACTGTATGGCCTCAAGATGATATTTGTAGGCACAACGGCAAATCCATCGGTGGCAATTCTCTCATATTGTCATTGCGATGGGAAGATTTCTTATTCGCTAGGAAATGTTTTACCGTGGAAGACGGGTCACCACAGAGCAGACTCTTTGTGTTAAGACAAAGTTTGCTGAATTTACCTGCCAGCAGTTGCGTGTCCAACCTTTCTTTTAAGGTCGATGGAGACGCACGAGTGTAAGGAGAACGGTGAAAGGTGGCCGTTCATAACTCAGGATCATCAGAAACGGCAGAGTAAATTTTAGGGACATAGATGTAGCACAGCTGAGAAAACTTCACGCAGGGACTTCAGTGAACTCGCCTTACAATGCTGAGGCCTGACACGCCTAGTGCCTGAGGGCAACCAGTCTCCTGCCCTAGGTAGTTTTGTTGAGCATGCTTCCCTTAGGTGGTGCCTTTTCTCTCCCAGCAATATTGCTCCGTGAAATTCTGCCAATGATGAAAACTATTTGCCAGGGTTATGTAGTTTTACATCATTGGCCTCCTCTTAGAAGTACAAATGCTTTCCAACAGGGGTGCTGCCTCCCTGAGTTTTCCTTTGTCTTGGATCAATCTATGCAGATTCCTGTGCTGAATAAGTGATGGGCTGGCACAGCTGGGTGCTTGTCATATAGCCAGCACAATCAGCAACTTCCTTTGTCAAGACCCACCTGGCTTGATCAAGGTTCCTTATTCCCGTGAAAACGATTTTTATCCAAATTCTAGAGGAGCACCAGTGTGCCTCTGGGAGCTACACCCGGGCCTGCTGAACAGAGGCTCCGGAGTTTTCATTTTCTGACTAAAATTCAACAAGGAATTTCATGGATCTAAGGAAACCATGAATTTTGGACGTACTAGATTCTCACATCTTCATTGTCTAATGGAAGCTTAAGTTTCCCAGTCTGATCCGGCTGCCACTTCATTTCTGGCAATGACCATTCAATTGTGGACGTTCAGCCTTCTTCGGAATTCTCTTATACCGCCATGTCCCAGCGCCACATTAAGACCATTTTGTGCAGGTTTATGTGACTCAGGACAACTCTTTATTTCAGGAGTCTAGAACAAAGGGAATTCACAGTGGTTGGTGATCACTTATTAAAGTCCCGTTTGTCTATAAAGCCCACTGATGACACTTCTACATCTGAGGGCAAAGAGCTCGTGCAGCATAATATTCTCATTTCAGCCACCCCGCCTGCAGTTTCTTCCTTGCAGAAAAATCTTTCCCAGTGTACTTCTGTAAAATGCTGCAAAATAGTGGGACAGAAGATTTTGGTTTAGGGTTCACTTTAAAGGGGCATAGGTACAGGCATGTGGGCATGTTTAGAGACAGTGTTAGAGTTCAGGTTAGAGTTAAGGCTGCTTGAGGATTCGGGTTATGGTAAGGTTGTGGATCAAATGTAGGGTGAGTGTGAGGTTGAAGGTAAGAGTAGGGTTTAGTGCTTAAGGATGAATGAACCTATTGTCTCATTTAGGCTTATGGTACACTTGACTGTTAAGGTATGGGTTGAGGTTAATATTTGTGTGAGGGTTAGAAAGTGTGCTAGGTAAAGAGTTGGGGTCAGGCTTGCTCCTTGTGTGTTACATCCGTTTTGGTTGTGGATAAGTTTAGCTCTCTGTCTAGTTTCAGGGATTGGATTACATTAACGGTGATATGGAGGCTTGGATTGAAGGTGATGGATAGAGTTGTTAGGTTCAGGCAAAGGGTGACTGTTAGGATTAAGGTTAGTTGTAGGGGGAGCTGCATGTTCACATCAGATTTGGGGTTAGGATTAGGCTTAGCCTTAAGGTAGACATATGGTTAGGGTTAGAGCTTGGTTTAGGGTGAGCCTTAGGTTAGGGTTCAGTTTAAGCTTAGGAGTATACAGAATTAGACCTAGGCTTAGGGTTACACCTCTTTTAAGGTTTAGACTTAGGGCTAGGTTTTGACTTAGGTTAGGGTTAGGATTAAGGTTGGTTTTAGGATAGGATTAAGGTTTGAGGTTTCATTTAAGTGTTGGATTATTGGAAGTACATCTGCTCTCCCTGGTTTTCCTTCACGATCACAATGTTTCTGAGATTCATGGTTTAAGGAAAATCTTGCTTCTTGCCGGTTTCAAGGCAATATGGCGCCACCGGCAGTTTGTTTTTCCGTCAAACTTACGCTCGCTCTTTGAGAATCTTGGGTCTTTGGGAAAGCCGTGAGTCCAGCAAGATTTTTCAGTTCAAGTGTGCCCCAAGCAGGGGGTTCTACCTCTGAGCAATACAGCCCGTGGAATTCCTGAGAATCTGGAACCTGCCATGAAGTTCAGCCTGCGTTTTATTCACACGGAAGAAGCTCCTTCGAGGTTCCCATGCCTCTGTACACTGATGCTTCCAGCAATGTCATGTCTCACAGGTCTATAGTGCTTCTCTGAGTTTCACTGGTCTAGGGTAAAGGGTGAAGCGCCTGGGTTCCCGTGCTTCACTACTGTATGGCCTCAAGATGATGTTTGTAGGCACAGCAGCAAATCCGTCGGTGGCAATTCTCTCATATTGTCATTGCGATGGGAAGATTCCTTATTCGCTAGGAAATGTTTTACTGTGGAAGACGCGTCACCACAGAGCTGTCTCTTTTGTGTTGAGACAAACTTTGCTGAATTTACCTGCCAGCAGTTGCGTGTCCTCCCTTTCTTTTAAGGTCGATGGAGAAGCTCGAATGTAAGGAAAACGGTGAATGGTGGCTGTTCATAATCCAGGATCATCAGAAACGGCAGAGTAAATTTTAGGGACATAGATGTAGGACAGCGGAGAAAACTTCACTCAGGGACTTCAGTGAACTCTCCTTACAATGCTGAGGCCTGACAAGCCTAGTGCCTGGGGGCAAACCGGCTCCTGCCCTAGGTAGTTTTGTTGAGCATGCCACCCTCAGGTCGGGCCTTTTCTCTCCCAGCACTATTGCTCCGTGAAACTCTGCCCAGGATGAAAACAATTTGCCATGGGTATGTCTTTTCACATCATTGACCGACTTTTAGAAGTACAAATGCTTTTCTAAACCAGTGTTGCCTCCCTGAACTTTCCTTTGTCTTGGCTCAATCTATGCAGATTCCTGTGCTGAATAAGTGATGGGCTGGCACAGCTGGGTGCTTCTCAGTATAGCCAGCACAAGCAGCAATTTCGTTTTTCAAGACCCACCTGGCTTGATCAAGGTTCCTTATTCCCGTGAAAACGATTTTTATCCAAATTCTAGAGGAGCACCAGTGTGCCTCTGGGAGCTACACCCGGGCCTGCTGAACAGAGGCTCCGGAGTTTTCATTTTCTGACTAAAATTCAACAAGAAATTTCATGGATCTAAGGAAACCCTGAATTTTGGACGTACTAGATTCTCACATCTTTATTGTCTAATGGAAGCTTAAGTTTCCCAGTCTGATCCGGCTGCCACTTCATTTCTGGCAATGACCATTCAATTGTGGACGTTCAGCCTTCTTCGGAATTCTCTTATACCGGCATGTCCCAGCGCCACACTAAGACCACTCGGTGCAGGTTTATGTGACTCAGGACAACTCTTTATATCAGGCGTCTAGAACAAAGGGAATTCACAGTGGTTGATGATCACTTATTAAAGTCCCATTTCTCTATAAAGCCCACTGATGACACTTCTACATCTGAGGGCAAAGAGCTCGTGCAGCATGATATTCTCATTTCAGGCACCCCGCCTGCAGTTTCTTCCTTGCAGAAAAATCTTTCCCAGTGTACTTCTGTAAAATGCTGCAAAATAGTGGGACAGAAGATTTTGGTTTAGGGTTAAATTTAAATGGGCATAGGTACAGGCATGTGGGCATGTTTAGAGACAGTGTTAGAATTCAGGTTAGAGTTAAGGCTGCTTGAGGATTCGGGTTATGGTAAGGTTGTGGATGAAATGTAGGGTGAGTGTGAGGTTGAAGGTAAGAGTAGGGTTTAGTGCTTAAGGATGAATGAACCTATTGTCTCATTTAGGCTTATGGTAAACTTGACTGTTAAGGTATGGGTTGAGGTTAATATTTGTGTGAGGGTTAGAAAGTGTGCTAGGTTAAGAGTTGGGGTCAGTCTTGCAGCTTGTGTGTTACATCCGTTTTGGTTGTGGATAAGTTTAGCTCTCTGTCTAGTTTCAGGGATTGGATTACATTAACGGTGATATGGAGGCTTGGATTGAAGGTGATGGATAGAGTTGTTAGGTTCAGGCAAAGGGTGACTGTTAGGATTAAGGTTAGTTGTAGGGGGAGCTGCATGTTCACATCAGATTTGGGGTTAGGATTAGGCTTAGCCTTAGGGTAGAAATATGGTTAGGGTTAGAGTTTGGTTTAGGGTGAGCCTTAGGTTAGGGTTCAGTTTAAGCTTAGGAGTATACAGAATTAGACCTAGGCTTAGGGTTACACCCCATTTAAGGTTTAGACTTAGGGCTAGGTTTTGACCTAGGTTAGGGTTAGGATTAAGGTTGGTTTTAGGATAGGATTTAAGTTTGAGGTTTCAATTAAGTGTTGGATTATTGGAAGTACATCTGCTCTCCCTGGTTTTCCTTCACGATCACAATGTTTCTGAGATTCATGGTTTAAGGAAAATCTTGCTTCTTGCCGGTTTCTAGGCAAAATGGCGCCACCGGCAGTTTGTTTTTCCGTCAAACTTACGCTCGCTCTTTGAGAATCTTGGGTCTTTGGGAAAGCCGTGAGTCCAGCAAGATTTTTCAGTTCAAGTGTGCCCCAAGCAGTGGGTTCTACCTCTGAGCAATACAGCCCATGGAATTCCTGAGAATCTGGAACCTGCTATGAAGGTCAGCCTGCGTTTTATTCACACGGAAGAAGCTCCTTCGAGGTTCCCAAGCCTCTGTGCACTGAAGCTTCCAGCAATGTCATGTATCACAGGTCAACAGTGCTTCTCTGTGTTTCACTGGTCTAGAGTAAAGGGTGAAGCGCCTGGGTTCCCGTGCTTCACTACTGTATGGCCTCAAGATGATATTTGTAGGCACAACGGCAAATCCATCGGTGGCAATTCTCTCATATTGTGATTGCGATGGGAAGATTTCTTATTCGCTAGGAAATGTTTTACCGTGGAAGACGGGTCACCACAGAGCAGACTCTTTGTGTTAAGACAAAGTTTGCTGAATTTACCTGCCAGCAGTTGCGTGTCCAACCTTTCTTTTAAGGTCGATGGAGACGCACGAGTGTAAGGAGAACGGTGAAAGGTGGCCGTTCATAACTCAGGATCATCAGAAACGGCAGAGTAAATTTTAGGGACATAGATGTAGCACAGCTGAGAAAACTTCACGCAGGGACTTCAGTGAACTCGCCTTACAATGCTGAGGCCTGACACGCCTAGTGCCTGAGGGCAACCAGTCTCCTGCCCTAGGTAGTTTTGTTGAGCATGCTTCCCTTAGGTGGTGCCTTTTCTCTCCCAGCAATATTGCTCCGTGAAATTCTGCCAATGATGAAAACTATTTGCCAGGGTTATGTAGTTTTACATCATTGGCCTCCTCTTAGAAGTACAAATGCTTTCCAACACGGGTGCTGCCTCCCTGAGTTTTCCTTTGTCTTGGATCAATCTATGCAGATTCCTGTGCTGAATAAGTGATGGGCTGGCACAGCTGGGTGCTTGTCATATAGCCAGCACAATCAGCAACTTCCTTTGTCAAGACCCACCTGGCTTGATCAAGGTTCCTTATTCCCGTGAAAACGATTTTTATCCAAATTCTAGAGGAGCACCAGTGTGCCTCTGGGAGCTACACCCGGGCCTGCTGAACAGAGGCTCCGGAGTTTTCATTTTCTGACTAAAATTCAACAAGGAATTTCATGGATCTAAGGAAACCATGAATTTTGGACGTACTAGATTCTCACATCTTCATTGTCTAATGGAAGCTTAAGTTTCCCAGTCTGATCCGGCTGCCACTTCATTTCTGGCAATGACCATTCAATTGTGGACGTTCAGCCTTCTTCGGAATTCTCTTATACCGGCATGTCCCAGCGCCACATTAAGACCACTTGGTGCAGGTTTATGTGACTCAGGACAACTCTTTATTTCAGGAGTCTAGAACAAAGGGAATACACAGTGGTTGGTGATCACTTATTAAAGTCCCGTTTGTCTATAAAGCCCACTGATGACACTTCTACATCTGAGGGCAAAGAGCTCGTGCAGCATAATATTCTCATTTCAGCCACCCCGCCTGCAGTTTCTTCCTTGCAGAAAAATCTTTCCCAGTGTACTTCTGTAAAATGCTGCAAAATAGTGGGACAGAAGATTTTGGTTTAGGGTTCACTTTAAAGGGGCATAGGTACAGGCATGTGGGCATGTTTAGAGACAGTGTTAGAGTTCAGGTTAGAGTTAAGGCTGCTTGAGGATTCGGGTTATGGTAAGGTTGTGGATCAAATGTAGGGTGAGTGTGAGGTTGAAGGTAAGAGTAGGGTTTAGTGCTTAAGGATGAATGAACCTATTGTCTCATTTAGGCTTATGGTACACTTGACTGTTAAGGTATGGGTTGAGGTTAATATTTGTGTGAGGGTTAGAAAGTGTGCTAGGTAAAGAGTTGGGGTCAGGCTTGCTCCTTGTGTGTACATCGTTTTGGTTGTGGATAAGTTTAGCTCTCTGTCTAGTTTCAGGGATTGGATTACATTAACGGTGATATGGAGGCTTGGATTGAAGGTGATGGATAGAGTTGTTAGGTTCAGGCAAAGGGTGACTGTTAGGATTAAGGTTAGTTGTAGGGGGAGCTGCATGTTCACATCAGATTTGGGGTTAGGATTAGGCTTAGCCTTAAGGTAGACATATGGTTAGGGTTAGAGCTTGGTTTAGGTTGAGCCTTAGGTTAGGGTTCAGTTTAAGCTTAGGAGTATACAGAATTAGACCTAGGCTTAGGGTTACACCTCTTTTAAGGTTTAGACTTAGGGCTAGGTTTTGACTTAGGTTAGGGTTAGGATTAAGGTTGGTTTTAGGATAGGATTAAGGTTTGAGGTTTCATTTAAGTGTTGGATTATTGGAAGTACATCTGCTTCCCTGGTTTTCCTTCACGATCACAATGTTTCTGAGATTCATGGTTTAAGGAAAATCTTGCTTCTTGCCGGTTTCAAGGCAATATGGCGCCACCGGCAGTTTGTTTTTCCGTCAAACTTACGCTCGCTCTTTGAGAATCTTGGGTCTTTGGGAAAGCCGTGAGTCCAGCAAGATTTTTCAGTTCAAGTGTGCCCCAAGCAGTGGGTTCTACCTCTGAGCAATACAGCCCATGGAATTCCTGAGAATCTGGAACCTGCTATGAAGTTCAGCCTGCGTTTTATTCACACGGAAGAAGCTCCTTCGAGGTTCCCAAGCCTCTGTGCACTGAAGCTTCCAGCAATGTCATGTATCACAGGTCAACAGTGCTTCTCTGTGTTTCACTGGTCTAGAGTAAAGGGTGAAGCGCCTGGGTTCCCGTGCTTCACTACTGTATGGCCTCAAGATGATATTTGTAGGCACAACGGCAAATCCATCGGTGGCAATTCTCTCATATTGTCATTGCGATGGGAAGATTTCTTATTCGCTAGGAAATGTTTTACCGTGGAAGACGGGTCACCACAGAGCAGACTCTTTGTGTTAAGACAAAGTTTGCTGAATTTACCTGCCAGCAGTTGCGTGTCCAACCTTTCTTTTAAGGTCGATGGAGACGCACGAGTGTAAGGAGAACGGTGAAAGGTGGCCGTTCATAACTCAGGATCATCAGAAACGGCAGAGTAAATTTTAGGGACATAGATGTAGCACAGCTGAGAAAACTTCACGCAGGGACTTCAGTGAACTCGCCTTACAATGCTGAGGCCTGACACGCCTAGTGCCTGAGGGCAACCAGTCTCCTGCCCTAGGTAGTTTTGTTGAGCATGCTTCCCTTAGGTGGTGCCTTTTCTCTCCCAGCAATATTGCTCCGTGAAATTCTGCCAATGATGAAAACTATTTGCCAGGGTTATGTAGTTTTACATCATTGGCCTCCTCTTAGAAGTACAAATGCTTTCCAACATGGGTGCTGCCTCCCTGAGTTTTCCTTTGTCTTGGATCAATCTATGCAGATTCCTGTGCTGAATAAGTGATGGGCTGGCACAGCTGGGTGCTTGTCATATAGCCAGCACAATCAGCAACTTCCTTTGTCAAGACCCACCTGTCTTGATCAAGGTTCCTTATTCCCGTGAAAACGATTTTTATCCAAATTCTAGAGGAGCACCAGTGTGCCTCTGGGAGCTACACCCGGGCCTGCTGAACAGAGGCTCCGGAGTTTTCATTTTCTGACTAAAATTCAACAAGGAATTTCATGGATCTAAGGAAACCATGAATTTTGGACGTACTAGATTCTCACATCTTCATTGTCTAATGGAAGCTTAAGTTTCCCAGTCTGATCCGGCTGCCACTTCATTTCTGGCAATGACCATTCAATTGTGGACGTTCAGCCTTCTTCGGAATTCTCTTATACCGGCATGTCCCAGCGCCACATTAAGACCACTTGGTGCAGGTTTATGTGACTCAGGACAACTCTTTATTTCAGGAGTCTAGAACAAAGGGAATTCACAGTGGTTGGTGATCACTTATTAAAGTCCCGTTTGTCTATAAAGCCCACTGATGACACTTCTACATCTGAGGGCAAAGAGCTCGTGCAGCATAATATTCTCATTTCAGCCACCCCGCCTGCAGTTTCTTCCTTGCAGAAAAATCTTTCCCAGTGTACTTCTGTAAAATGCTGCAAAATAGTGGGACAGAAGATTTTGGTTTAGGGTTCACTTTAAAGGGGCATAGGTACAGGCATGTGGGCATGTTTAGAGACAGTGTTAGAGTTCAGGTTAGAGTTAAGGCTGCTTGAGGATTCGGGTTATGGTAAGGTTGTGGATCAAATGTAGGGTGAGTGTGAGGTTGAAGGTAAGAGTAGGGTTTAGTGCTTAAGGATGAATGAACCTATTGTCTCATTTAGGCTTATGGTACACTTGACTGTTAAGGTATGGGTTGAGGTTAATATTTGTGTGAGGGTTAGAAAGTGTGCTAGGTAAAGAGTTGGGGTCAGGCTTGCTCCTTGT
The DNA here is from genome assembly GCF_050624435.1 of Tenrec ecaudatus. Classification (NCBI taxonomy): domain Eukaryota; kingdom Metazoa; phylum Chordata; class Mammalia; order Afrosoricida; family Tenrecidae; genus Tenrec; species Tenrec ecaudatus. The sequence continues at coordinate 419,520 of NW_027457619.1, read as the reverse complement.
GTGTTACATCCGTTTTGGTTGTGGATAAGTTTAGCTCTCTGTCTAGTTTCAGGGATTGGATTACATTAACGGTGATATGGAGGCTTGGATTGAAGGTGATGGATAGAGTTGTTAGGTTCAGGCAAAGGGTGACTGTTAGGATTAAGGTTAGTTGTAGGGGGAGCTGCATGTTCACATCAGATTTGGGGTTAGGATTAGGCTTAGCCTTAAGGTACACATATGGTTAGGGTTAGAGCTTGGTTTAGGGTGAGCCTTAGGTTAGGGTTCAGTTTAAGCTTAGGAGTATACAGAATTAGACCTAGGCTTAGGGTTACACCTCTTTTAAGGTTTAGACTTAGGGCTAGGTTTTGACCTAGGTTAGGGTTAGGATTAAGGTTGGTTTTAGGATAGGATTAAGGTTTGAGGTTTCATTTAAGTGTTGGATTATTGGAAGTACATCTGCTCTCCCTGGTTTTCCTTCACGATCACAATGTTTCTGAGATTCATGGTTTAAGGAAAATCTTGCTTCTTGCCGGTTTCAAGGCAATATGGCGCCACCGGCAGTTTGTTTTTCCGTCAAACTTATGCTCGCTCTTTGAGAATCTTGGGTCTTTGGGAAAGCCGTGAGTCCAGCAAGATTTTTCAGTTCAAGTGTGCCCCAAGCAGTGGGTTCTCCCTCTGAGCAATACAGCCCATGGAATTCCTGAGAATCTGGAACCTGCTATGAAGGTCAGCCTGCGTTTTATTCACACGGAAGAAGCTCCTTCGAGGTTCCCAAGCCTCTGTGCACTGAAGCTTCCAGCAATGTCATGTATCACAGGTCAACAGTGCTTCTCTGTGTTTCACTGGTCTAGAGTAAAGGGTGAAGCGCCTGGGTTCCCGTGCTTCACTACTGTATGGCCTCAAGATGATATTTGTAGGCACAACGGCAAATCCATCGGTGGCAATTCTCTCATATTGTCATTGCGATGGGAAGATTTCTTATTCGCTAGGAAATGTTTTACCGTGGAAGACGGGTCACCACAGAGCAGACTCTTTGTGTTAAGACAAAGTTTGCTGAATTTACCTGCCAGCAGTTGCGTGTCCAACCTTTCTTTTAAGGTCGATGGAGACGCACGAGTGTAAGGAGAACGGTGAAAGGTGGCCGTTCATAACTCAGGATCATCAGAAACGGCAGAGTAAATTTTAGGGACATAGATGTAGCACAGCTGAGAAAACTTCACGCAGGGACTTCAGTGAACTCGCCTTACAATGCTGAGGCCTGACACGCCTAGTGCCTGAGGGCAACCAGTCTCCTGCCCTAGGTAGTTTTGTTGAGCATGCTTCCCTTAGGTGGTGCCTTTTCTCTCCCAGCAATATTGCTCCGTGAAATTCTGCCAATGATGAAAACTATTTGCCAGGGTTATGTAGTTTTACATCATTGGCCTCCTCTTAGAAGTACAAATGCTTTCCAACACGGGTGCTGCCTCCCTGAGTTTTCCTTTGTCTTGGATCAATCTATGCAGATTCCTGTGCTGAATAAGTGATGGGCTGGCACAGCTGGGTGCTTGTCATATAGCCAGCACAATCAGCAACTTCCTTTGTCAAGACCCACCTGGCTTGATCAAGGTTCCTTATTCCCGTGAAAACGATTTTTATCCAAATTCTAGAGGAGCACCAGTGTGCCTCTGGGAGCTACACCCGGGCCTGCTGAACAGAGGCTCCGGAGTTTTCATTTTCTGACTAAAATTCAACAAGGAATTTCATGGATCTAAGGAAACCATGAATTTTGGACGTACTAGATTCTCACATCTTCATTGTCTAATGGAAGCTTAAGTTTCCCAGTCTGATCCGGCTGCCACTTCATTTCTGGCAATGACCATTCAATTGTGGACGTTCAGCCTTCTTCGGAATTCTCTTATACCGGCATGTCCCAGCGCCACATTAAGACCACTTGGTGCAGGTTTATGTGACTCAGGACAACTCTTTATTTCAGGAGTCTAGAACAAAGGGAATTCACAGTGGTTGGTGATCACTTATTAAAGTCCCGTTTGTCTATAAAGCCCACTGATGACACTTCTACATCTGAGGGCAAAGAGCTCGTGCAGCATAATATTCTCATTTCAGCCACCCCGCCTGCAGTTTCTTCCTTGCAGAAAAATCTTTCCCAGTGTACTTCTGTAAAATGCTGCAAAATAGTGGGACAGAAGATTTTGGTTTAGGGTTCACTTTAAAGGGGCATAGGTACAGGCATGTGGGCATGTTTAGAGACAGTGTTAGAGTTCAGGTTAGAGTTAAGGCTGCTTGAGGATTCGGGTTATGGTAAGGTTGTGGATCAAATGTAGGGTGAGTGTGAGGTTGAAGGTAAGAGTAGGGTTTAGTGCTTAAGGATGAATGAACCTATTGTCTCATTTAGGCTTATGGTACACTTGACTGTTAAGGTATGGGTTGAGGTTAATATTTGTGTGAGGGTTAGAAAGTGTGCTAGGTAAAGAGTTGGGGTCAGGCTTGCTCCTTGTGTGTTACATCCGTTTTGGTTGTGGATAAGTTTAGCTCTCTGTCTAGTTTCAGGGATTGGATTACATTAACGGTGATATGGAGGCTTGGATTGAAGGTGATGGATAGAGTTGTTAGGTTCAGGCAAAGGGTGACTGTTAGGATTAAGGTTAGTTGTAGGGGGAGCTGCATGTTCACATCAGATTTGGGGTTAGGATTAGGCTTAGCCTTAAGGTACACATATGGTTAGGGTTAGAGCTTGGTTTAGGGTGAGCCTTAGGTTAGGGTTCAGTTTAAGCTTAGGAGTATACAGAATTAGACCTAGGCTTAGGGTTACACCTCTTTTAAGGTTTAGACTTAGGGCTAGGTTTTGACCTAGGTTAGGGTTAGGATTAAGGTTGGTTTTAGGATAGGATTAAGGTTTGAGGTTTCATTTAAGTGTTGGATTATTGGAAGTACATCTGCTCTCCCTGGTTTTCCTTCACGATCACAATGTTTCTGAGATTCATGGTTTAAGGAAAATCTTGCTTCTTGCCGGTTTCAAGGCAATATGGCGCCACCGGCAGTTTGTTTTTCCGTCAAACTTATGCTCGCTCTTTGAGAATCTTGGGTCTTTGGGAAAGCCGTGAGTCCAGCAAGATTTTTCAGTTCAAGTGTGCCCCAAGCAGTGGGTTCTCCCTCTGAGCAATACAGCCCATGGAATTCCTGAGAATCTGGAACCTGCTATGAAGGTCAGCCTGCGTTTTATTCACACGGAAGAAGCTCCTTCGAGGTTCCCAAGCCTCTGTGCACTGAAGCTTCCAGCAATGTCATGTATCACAGGTCAACAGTGCTTCTCTGTGTTTCACTGGTCTAGAGTAAAGGGTGAAGCGCCTGGGTTCCCGTGCTTCACTACTGTATGGCCTCAAGATGATATTTGTAGGCACAACGGCAAATCCATCGGTGGCAATTCTCTCATATTGTCATTGCGATGGGAAGATTTCTTATTCGCTAGGAAATGTTTTACCGTGGAAGACGGGTCACCACAGAGCAGACTCTTTGTGTTAAGACAAAGTTTGCTGAATTTACCTGCCAGCAGTTGCGTGTCCAACCTTTCTTTTAAGGTCGATGGAGACGCACGAGTGTAAGGAGAACGGTGAAAGGTGGCCGTTCATAACTCAGGATCATCAGAAACGGCAGAGTAAATTTTAGGGACATAGATGTAGCACAGCTGAGAAAACTTCACGCAGGGACTTCAGTGAACTCGCCTTACAATGCTGAGGCCTGACACGCCTAGTGCCTGAGGGCAACCAGTCTCCTGCCCTAGGTAGTTTTGTTGAGCATGCTTCCCTTAGGTGGTGCCTTTTCTCTCCCAGCAATATTGCTCCGTGAAATTCTGCCAATGATGAAAACTATTTGCCAGGGTTATGTAGTTTTACATCATTGGCCTCCTCTTAGAAGTACAAATGCTTTCCAACACGGGTGCTGCCTCCCTGAGTTTTCCTTTGTCTTGGATCAATCTATGCAGATTCCTGTGCTGAATAAGTGATGGGCTGGCACAGCTGGGTGCTTGTCATATAGCCAGCACAATCAGCAACTTCCTTTGTCAAGACCCACCTGGCTTGATCAAGGTTCCTTATTCCCGTGAAAACGATTTTTATCCAAATTCTAGAGGAGCACCAGTGTGCCTCTGGGAGCTACACCCGGGCCTGCTGAACAGAGGCTCCGGAGTTTTCATTTTCTGACTAAAATTCAACAAGGAATTTCATGGATCTAAGGAAACCATGAATTTTGGACGTACTAGATTCTCACATCTTCATTGTCTAATGGAAGCTTAAGTTTCCCAGTCTGATCCGGCTGCCACTTCATTTCTGGCAATGACCATTCAATTGTGGACGTTCAGCCTTCTTCGGAATTCTCTTATACCGGCATGTCCCAGCGCCACATTAAGACCACTTGGTGCAGGTTTATGTGACTCAGGACAACTCTTTATTTCAGGAGTCTAGAACAAAGGGAATTCACAGTGGTTGGTGATCACTTATTAAAGTCCCGTTTGTCTATAAAGCCCACTGATGACACTTCTACATCTGAGGGCAAAGAGCTCGTGCAGCATAATATTCTCATTTCAGCCACCCCGCCTGCAGTTTCTTCCTTGCAGAAAAATCTTTCCCAGTGTACTTCTGTAAAATGCTGCAAAATAGTGGGACAGAAGATTTTGGTTTAGGGTTCACTTTAAAGGGGCATAGGTACAGGCATGTGGGCATGTTTAGAGACAGTGTTAGAGTTCAGGTTAGAGTTAAGGCTGCTTGAGGATTCGGGTTATGGTAAGGTTGTGGATCAAATGTAGGGTGAGTGTGAGGTTGAAGGTAAGAGTAGGGTTTAGTGCTTAAGGATGAATGAACCTATTGTCTCATTTAGGCTTATGGTACACTTGACTGTTAAGGTATGGGTTGAGGTTAATATTTGTGTGAGGGTTAGAAAGTGTGCTAGGTAAAGAGTTGGGGTCAGGCTTGCTCCTTGTGTGTTACATCCGTTTTGGTTGTGGATAAGTTTAGCTCTCTGTCTAGTTTCAGGGATTGGATTACATTAACGGTGATATGGAGGCTTGGATTGAAGGTGATGGATAGAGTTGTTAGGTTCAGGCAAAGGGTGACTGTTAGGATTAAGGTTAGTTGTAGGGGGAGCTGCATGTTCACATCAGATTTGGGGTTAGGATTAGGCTTAGCCTTAGGGTAGACATATGGTTAGGGTTAGAGCTTGGTTTAGGGTGAGCCTTAGGTTAGGGTTCAGTTTAAGCTTAGGAGTATACAGAATTAGACCTAGGCTTAGGGTTACACCTCTTTTAAGGTTTAGACTTAGGGCTAGGTTTTGACCTAGGTTAGGGTTAGGATTAAGGTTGGTTTTAGGATAGGATTTAAGTTAGAGGTTTCAATTAAGTGTTGGATTATTGGAAGTACATCTGCTCTCCCTGGTTTTCCTTCACGATCACAATGTTTCTGAGATTCATGGTTTAAGGAAAATCTTGCTTCTTGCCGGTTTCAAGGCAATATGGCGCCACCGGCAGTTTGTTTTTCCGTCAAACTTACGCTCGCTCTTTGAGAATCTTGGGTCTTTGGGAAAGCCGTGAGTCCAGCAAGATTTTTCAGTTCAAGTGTGCCCCAAGCAGTGGGTTCTACCTCTGAGCAATACAGCCCATGGAATTCCTGAGAATCTGGAACCTGCTATGAAGGTCAGCCTGCGTTTTATTCACACGGAAGAAGCTCCTTCGAGGTTCCCAAGCCTCTGTGCACTGAAGCTTCCAGCAATGTCATGTATCACAGGTCAACAGTGCTTCTCTGTGTTTCACTGGTCTAGAGTAAAGGGTGAAGCGCCTGGGTTGCCGTGCTTCACTACTGTATGGCCTCAAGATGATATTTGTAGGCACAACGGCAAATCCATCGGTGGCAATTCTCTCATATTGTCATTGCGATGGGAAGATTTCTTATTCGCTAGGAAATGTTTTACCGTGGAAGACGGGTCACCACAGAGCAGACTCTTTGTGTTAAGACAAAGTTTGCTGAATTTACCTGCCAGCAGTTGCGTGTCCAACCTTTCTTTTAAGGTCGATGGAGACGCACGAGTGTAAGGAGAACGGTGAAAGGTGGCCGTTCATAACTCAGGATCATCAGAAACGGCAGAGTAAATTTTAGGGACATAGATGTAGCACAGCTGAGAAAACTTCAGGCAGGGACTTCAGTGAACTCGCCTTACAATGCTGAGGCCTGACACGCCTAGTGCCTGAGGGCAACCAGTCTCCTGCCCTAGGTAGTTTTGTTGAGCATGCTTCCCTTAGGTGGTGCCTTTTCTCTCCCAGCAATATTGCTCCGTGAAATTCTGCCAATGATGAAAACTATTTGCCAGGGTTATGTAGTTTTACATCATTGGCCTCCTCTTAGAAGTACAAATGCTTTCCAACATGGGTGCTGCCTCCCTGAGTTTTCCTTTGTCTTGGATCAATCTATGCAGATTCCTGTGCTGAATAAGTGATGGGCTGGCACAGCTGGGTGCTTGTCATATAGCCAGCACAATCAGCAATTTCCTTTGTCAAGACCCACCTGGCTTGATCAAGGTTCCTTATTCCCGTGAAAACGATTTTTATCCAAATTCTAGAGGAGCACCAGTGTGCCTCTGGGAGCTACACCCGGGCCTGCTGAACAGAGGCTCCGGAGTTTTCATTTTCTGACTAAAATTCAACAAGGAATTTCATGGATCTAAGGAAACCATGAATTTTGGACGTACTAGATTCTCACATCTTCATTGTCTAATGGAAGCTTAAGTTTCCCAGTCTGATCCGGCTGCCACTTCATTTCTGGCAATGACCATTCAATTGTGGACGTTCAGCCTTCTTCGGAATTCTCTTATACCGGCATGTCCCAGCGCCACATTAAGACCACTTGGTGCAGGTTTATGTGACTCAGGACAACTCTTTATTTCAGGAGTCTAGAACAAAGGGAATTCACAGTGGTTGGTGATCACTTATTAAAGTCCCGTTTGTCTATAAAGCCCACTGATGACACTTCTACATCTGAGGGCAAAGAGCTCGTGCAGCATAATATTCTCATTTCAGCCACCCCGCCTGCAGTTTCTTCCTTGCAGAAAAATCTTTCCCAGTGTACTTCTGTAAAATGCTGCAAAATAGTGGGACAGAAGATTTTGGTTTAGGGTTCACTTTAAAGGGGCATAGGTACAGGCATGTGGGCATGTTTAGAGACAGTGTTAGAGTTCAGGTTAGAGTTAAGGCTGCTTGAGGATTCGGGTTATGGTAAGGTTGTGGATCAAATGTAGGGTGAGTGTGAGGTTGAAGGTAAGAGTAGGGTTTAGTGCTTAAGGATGAATGAACCTATTGTCTCATTTAGGCTTATGGTACACTTGACTGTTAAGGTATGGGTTGAGGTTAATATTTGTGTGAGGGTTAGAAAGTGTGCTAGGTAAAGAGTTGGGGTCAGGCTTGCTCCTTGTGTGTTACATCCGTTTTGGTTGTGGATAAGTTTAGCTCTCTGTCTAGTTTCAGGGATTGGATTACATTAACGGTGATATGGAGGCTTGGATTGAAGGTGATGGATAGAGTTGTTAGGTTCAGGCAAAGGGTGACTGTTAGGATTAAGGTTAGTTGTAGGGGGAGCTGCATGTTCACATCAGATTTGGGGTTAGGATTAGGCTTAGCCTTAAGGTAGACATATGGTTAGGGTTAGAGCTTGGTTTAGGGTGAGCCTTAGGTTAGGGTTCAGTTTAAGCTTAGGAGTATACAGAATTAGACCTAGGCTTAGGGTTACACCTCTTTTAAGGTTTAGACTTAGGGCTAGGTTTTGACTTAGGTTAGGGTTAGGATTAAGGTTGGTTTTAGGATAGGATTAAGGTTTGAGGTTTCATTTAAGTGTTGGATTATTGGAAGTACATCTGCTCTCCCTGGTTTTCCTTCACGATCACAATGTTTCTGAGATTCATGGTTTAAGGAAAATCTTGCTTCTTGCCGGTTTCAAGGCAATATGGCGCCACCGGCAGTTTGTTTTTCCGTCAAACTTACGCTCGCTCTTTGAGAATCTTGGGTCTTTGGGAAAGCCGTGAGTCCAGCAAGATTTTTCAGTTCAAGTGTGCCCCAAGCAGTGGGTTCTACCTCTGAGCAATACAGCCCATGGAATTCCTGAGAATCTGGAACCTGCTATGAAGTTCAGCCTGCGTTTTATTCACACGGAAGAAGCTCCTTCGAGGTTCCCAAGCCTCTGTGCACTGAAGCTTCCAGCAATGTCATGTATCACAGGTCAACAGTGCTTCTCTGTGTTTCACTGGTCTAGAGTAAAGGGTGAAGCGCCTGGGTTCCCGTGCTTCACTACTGTATGGCCTCAAGATGATATTTGTAGGCACAACGGCAAATCCATCGGTGGCAATTCTCTCATATTGTCATTGCGATGGGAAGATTTCTTATTCGCTAGGAAATGTTTTACCGTGGAAGACGGGTCACCACAGAGCAGACTCTTTGTGTTAAGACAAAGTTTGCTGAATTTACCTGCCAGCAGTTGCGTGTCCAACCTTTCTTTTAAGGTCGATGGAGACGCACAAGTGTAAGGAGAACGGTGAAAGGTGGCCGTTCATAACTCAGGATCATCAGAAACGGCAGAGTAAATTTTAGGGACATAGATGTAGCACAGCTGAGAAAACTTCACGCAGGGACTTCAGTGAACTCGCCTTACAATGCTGAGGCCTGACACGCCTAGTGCCTGAGGGCAACCAGTCTCCTGCCCTAGGTAGTTTTGTTGAGCATGCTTCCCTTAGGTGGTGCCTTTTCTCTCCCAGCAATATTGCTCCGTGAAATTCTGCCAATGATGAAAACTATTTGCCAGGGTTATGTAGTTTTACATCATTGGCCTCCTCTTAGAAGTACAAATGCTTTCCAACACGGGTGCTGCCTCCCTGAGTTTTCCTTTGTCTTGGATCAATCTATGCAGATTCCTGTGCTGAATAAGTGATGGGCTGGCACAGCTGGGTGCTTGTCATATAGCCTGCACAATCAGCAATTTCCTTTGTCAAGACCCACCTGGCTTGATCAAGGTTCCTTATTCCCGTGAAAACGATTTTTATCCAAATTCTAGAGGAGCACCAGTGTGCCTCTGGGAGCTACACCCGGGCCTGCTGAACAGAGGCTCCGGAGTTTTCATTTTCTGACTAAAATTCAACAAGGAATTTCATGGATCTAAGGAAACCATGAATTTTGGACGTACTAGATTCTCACATCTTCATTGTCTAATGGAAGCTTAAGTTTCCCAGTCTGATCCGGCTGCCACTTCATTTCTGGCAATGACCATTCAATTGTGGACGTTCAGCCTTCTTCGGAATTCTCTTATACCGCCATGTCCCAGCGCCACATTAAGACCACTTGGTGCAGGTTTATGTGACTCAGGACAACTCTTTATTTCAGGAGTCTAGAACAAAGGGAATTCACAGTGGTTGGTGATCACTTATTAAAGTCCCGTTTGTCTATAAAGCCCACTGATGACACTTCTACATCTGAGGGCAAAGAGCTCGTGCAGCATAATATTCTCATTTCAGCCACCCCGCCTGCAGTTTCTTCCTTGCAGAAAAATCTTTCCCAGTGTACTTCTGTAAAATGCTGCAAAATAGTGGGACAGAAGATTTTGGTTTAGGGTTCACTTTAAAGGGGCATAGGTACAGGCATGTGGGCATGTTTAGAGACAGTGTTAGAGTTCAGGTTAGAGTTAAGGCTGCTTGAGGATTCGGGTTATGGTAAGGTTGTGGATCAAATGTAGGGTGAGTGTGAGGTTGAAGGTAAGAGTAGGGTTTAGTGCTTAAGGATGAATGAACCTATTGTCTCATTTAGGCTTATGGTACACTTGACTGTTAAGGTATGGGTTGAGGTTAATATTTGTGTGAGGGTTAGAAAGTGTGCTAGGTAAAGAGTTGGGGTCAGGCTTGCTCCTTGTGTGTTACATCCGTTTTGGTTGTGGATAAGTTTAGCTCTCTGTCTAGTTTCAGGGATTGGATTACATTAACGGTGATATGGAGGCTTGGATTGAAGGTGATGGATAGAGTTGTTAGGTTCAGGCAAAGGGTGACTGTTAGGATTAAGGTTAGTTGTAGGGGGAGCTGCATGTTCACATCAGATTTGGGGTTAGGATTAGGCTTAGCCTTAAGGTAGACATATGGTTAGGGTTAGAGCTTGGTTTAGGGTGAGCCTTAGGTTAGGGTTCAGTTTAAGCTTAGGAGTATACAGAATTAGACCTAGGCTTAGGGTTACACCTCTTTTAAGGTTTAGACTTAGGGCTAGGTTTTGACTTAGGTTAGGGTTAGGATTAAGGTTGGTTTTAGGATAGGATTAAGGTTTGAGGTTTCATTTAAGTGTTGGATTATTGGAAGTACATCTGCTCTCCCTGGTTTTCCTTCACGATCACAATGTTTCTGAGATTCATGGTTTAAGGAAAATCTTGCTTCTTGCCGGTTTCAAGGCAATATGGCGCCACCGGCAGTTTGTTTTTCCGTCAAACTTACGCTCGCTCTTTGAGAATCTTGGGTCTTTGGGAAAGCCGTGAGTCCAGCAAGATTTTTCAGTTCAAGTGTGCCCCAAGCAGTGAGTTCTACCTCTGAGCAATACAGCCCATGGAATTCCTGAGAATCTGGAACCTGCTATGAAGTTCAGCCTGCGTTTTATTCACACGGAAGAAGCTCCTTCGAGGTTCCCAAGCCTCTGTGCACTGAAGCTTCCAGCAATGTCATGTATCACAGGTCAACAGTGCTTCTCTGTGTTTCACTGGTCTAGAGTAAAGGGTGAAGCGCCTGGGTTCCCGTGCTTCACTACTGTATGGCCTCAAGATGATATTTGTAGGCACAACGGCAAATCCATCGGTGGCAATTCTCTCATATTGTCATTGCGATGGGAAGATTTCTTATTCGCTAGGAAATGTTTTACCGTGGAAGACGGGTCACCACAGAGCAGACTCTTTGTGTTAAGACAAAGTTTGCTGAATTTACCTGCCAGCAGTTGCGTGTCCAACCTTTCTTTTAAGGTCGATGGAGACGCACGAGTGTAAGGAGAACGGTGAAAGGTGGCCGTTCATAACTCAGGATCATCAGAAACGGCAGAGTAAATTTTAGGGACATAGATGTAGCACAGCTGAGAAAACTTCACGCAGGGACTTCAGTGAACTCGCCTTACAATGCTGAGGCCTGACACGCCTAGTGCCTGAGGGCAACCAGTCTCCTGCCCTAGGTAGTTTTGTTGAGCATGCTTCCCTTAGGTGGTGCCTTTTCTCTCCCAGCAATATTGCTCCGTGAAATTCTGCCAATGATGAAAACTATTTGCCAGGGTTATGTAGTTTTACATCATTGGCCTCCTCTTAGAAGTACAAATGCTTTCCAACAGGGGTGCTGCCTCCCTGAGTTTTCCTTTGTCTTGGATCAATCTATGCAGATTCCTGTGCTGAATAAGTGATGGGCTGGCACAGCTGGGTGCTTGTCATATAGCCAGCACAATCAGCAACTTCCTTTGTCAAGACCCACCTGGCTTGATCAAGGTTCCTTATTCCCGTGAAAACGATTTTTATCCAAATTCTAGAGGAGCACCAGTGTGCCTCTGGGAGCTACACCCGGGCCTGCTGAACAGAGGCTCCGGAGTTTTCATTTTCTGACTAAAATTCAACAAGGAATTTCATGGATCTAAGGAAACCATGAATTTTGGACGTACTAGATTCTCACATCTTCATTGTCTAATGGAAGCTTAAGTTTCCCAGTCTGATCCGGCTGCCACTTCATTTCTGGCAATGACCATTCAATTGTGGACGTTCAGCCTTCTTCGGAATTCTCTTATACCGCCATGTCCCAGCGCCACATTAAGACCATTTTGTGCAGGTTTATGTGACTCAGGACAACTCTTTATTTCAGGAGTCTAGAACAAAGGGAATTCACAGTGGTTGGTGATCACTTATTAAAGTCCCGTTTGTCTATAAAGCCCACTGATGACACTTCTACATCTGAGGGCAAAGAGCTCGTGCAGCATAATATTCTCATTTCAGCCACCCCGCCTGCAGTTTCTTCCTTGCAGAAAAATCTTTCCCAGTGTACTTCTGTAAAATGCTGCAAAATAGTGGGACAGAAGATTTTGGTTTAGGGTTCACTTTAAAGGGGCATAGGTACAGGCATGTGGGCATGTTTAGAGACAGTGTTAGAGTTCAGGTTAGAGTTAAGGCTGCTTGAGGATTCGGGTTATGGTAAGGTTGTGGATCAAATGTAGGGTGAGTGTGAGGTTGAAGGTAAGAGTAGGGTTTAGTGCTTAAGGATGAATGAACCTATTGTCTCATTTAGGCTTATGGTACACTTGACTGTTAAGGTATGGGTTGAGGTTAATATTTGTGTGAGGGTTAGAAAGTGTGCTAGGTAAAGAGTTGGGGTCAGGCTTGCTCCTTGTGTGTTACATCCGTTTTGGTTGTGGATAAGTTTAGCTCTCTGTCTAGTTTCAGGGATTGGATTACATTAACGGTGATATGGAGGCTTGGATTGAAGGTGATGGATAGAGTTGTTAGGTTCAGGCAAAGGGTGACTGTTAGGATTAAGGTTAGTTGTAGGGGGAGCTGCATGTTCACATCAGATTTGGGGTTAGGATTAGGCTTAGCCTTAAGGTAGACATATGGTTAGGGTTAGAGCTTGGTTTAGGGTGAGCCTTAGGTTAGGGTTCAGTTTAAGCTTAGGAGTATACAGAATTAGACCTAGGCTTAGGGTTACACCTCTTTTAAGGTTTAGACTTAGGGCTAGGTTTTGACTTAGGTTAGGGTTAGGATTAAGGTTGGTTTTAGGATAGGATTAAGGTTTGAGGTTTCATTTAAGTGTTGGATTATTGGAAGTACATCTGCTCTCCCTGGTTTTCCTTCACGATCACAATGTTTCTGAGATTCATGGTTTAAGGAAAATCTTGCTTCTTGCCGGTTTCAAGGCAATATGGCGCCACCGGCAGTTTGTTTTTCCGTCAAACTTACGCTCGCTCTTTGAGAATCTTGGGTCTTTGGGAAAGCCGTGAGTCCAGCAAGATTTTTCAGTTCAAGTGTGCCCCAAGCAGTGGGTTCTACCTCTGAGCAATACAGCCCATGGAATTCCTGAGAATCTGGAACCTGCTATGAAGTTCAGCCTGCGTTTTATTCACACGGAAGAAGCTCCTTCGAGGTTCCCAAGCCTCTGTGCACTGAAGCTTCCAGCAATGTCATGTATCACAGGTCAACAGTGCTTCTCTGTGTTTCACTGGTCTAGAGTAAAGGGTGAAGCGCCTGGGTTCCCGTGCTTCACTACTGTATGGCCTCAAGATGATATTTGTAGGCACAACGGCAAATCCATCGGTGGCAATTCTCTCATATTGTCATTGCGATGGGAAGATTTCTTATTCGCTAGGAAATGTTTTACCGTGGAAGACGGGTCACCACAGAGCAGACTCTTTGTGTTAAGACAAAGTTTGCTGAATTTACCTGCCAGCAGTTGCGTGTCCAACCTTTCTTTTAAGGTCGATGGAGACGCATGAGTGTAAGGAGAACGGTGAAAGGTGGCCGTTCATAACTCAGGATCATCAGAAACGGCAGAGTAAATTTTAGGGACATAGATGTAGCACAGCTGAGAAAACTTCACGCAGGGACTTCAGTGAACTCGCCTTACAATGCTGAGGCCTGACACGCCTAGTGCCTGAGGGCAACCAGTCTCCTGCCCTAGGTAGTTTTGTTGAGCATGCTTCCCTTAGGTGGTGCCTTTTCTCTCCCAGCAATATTGCTCCGTGAAATTCTGCCAATGATGAAAACTATTTGCCAGGGTTATGTAGTTTTACATCATTGGCCTCCTCTTAGAAGTACAAATGCTTTCCAACACGGGTGCTGCCTCCCTGAGTTTTCCTTTGTCTTGGATCAATCTATGCAGATTCCTGTGCTGAATAAGTGATGGGCTGGCACAGCTGGGTGCTTGTCATATAGCCAGCACAATCAGCAACTTCCTTTGTCAAGACCCACCTGGCTTGATCAAGGTTCCTTATTCCCGTGAAAACGATTTTTATCCAAATTCTAGAGGAGCACCAGTGTGCCTCTGGGAGCTACACCCGGGCCTGCTGAACAGAGGCTCCGGAGTTTTCATTTTCTGACTAAAATTCAACAAGGAATTTCATGGATCTAAGGAAACCATGAATTTTGGACGTACTAGATTCTCACATCTTCATTGTCTAATGGAAGCTTAAGTTTCCCAGTCTGATCCGGCTGCCACTTCATTTCTGGCAATGACCATTCAATTGTGGACGTTCAGCCTTCTTCGGAATTCTCTTATACCGCCATGTCCCAGCGCCACATTAAGACCATTTGGTGCAGGTTTATGTGACTCAGGACAACTCTTTATTTCAGGAGTCTAGAACAAAGGGAATTCACAGTGGTTGGTGATCACTTATTAAAGTCCCGTTTGTCTATAAAGGAAACTGATGACACTTCTACATCTGAGGGCAAAGAGCTCGTGCAGCATAATATTCTCATTTCAGCCACCCCGCCTGCAGTTTCTTCCTTGCAGAAAAATCTTTCCCAGTGTACTTCTGTAAAATGCTGCAAAATAGTGGGACAGAAGATTTTGGTTTAGGGTTCACTTTAAAGGGGCATAGGTACAGGCATGTGGGCATGTTTAGAGACAGTGTTAGAGGTCAGGTTAGAGTTAAGGCTGCTTGAGGATTCGGGTTATGGTAAGGTTGTGGATCAAATGTAGGGTGAGTGTGAGGTTGAAGGTAAGAGTAGGGTTTAGTGCTTAAGGATGAATGAACCTATTGTCTCATTTAGGCTTATGGTACACTTGACTGTTAAGGTATGGGTTGAGGTTAATATTTGTGTGAGGGTTAGAAAGTGTGCTAGGTAAAGAGTTGGGGTCAGGCTTGCTCCTTGTGTGTTACATCCGTTTTGGTTGTGGATAAGTTTAGCTCTCTGTCTAGTTTCAGGGATTGGATTACATTAACGGTGATATGGAGGCTTGGATTGAAGGTGATGGATAGAGTTGTTAGGTTCAGGCAAAGGGTGACTGTTAGGATTATGGTTAGTTGTAGGGGGAGCTGCATGTTCACATCAGATTTGGGGTTAGGATTAGGCTTAGCCTTAAGGTAGACATATGGTTAGGGTTAGAGCTTGGTTTAGGGTGAGCCTTAGGTTAGGGTTCAGTTTAAGCTTAGGAGTATACAGAATTAGACCTAGGCTTAGGGTTACACCTCTTTTAAGGTTTAGACTTAGGGCTAGGTTTTGACTTAGGTTAGGGTTAGGATTAAGGTTGGTTTTAGGATAGGATTAAAGTTTGAGGTTTCATTTAAGTGTTGGATTATTGGAAGTACATCTGCTCTCCCTGGTTTTCCTTCACGATCACAATGTTTCTGAGATTCATGGTTTAAGGAAAATCTTGCTTCTTGCCGGTTTCAAGGCAATATGGCGCCACCGGCAGTTTGTTTTTCCGTCAAACTTACGCTCGCTCTTTGAGAATCTTGGGTCTTTGGGAAAGCCGTGAGTCCAGCAAGATTTTTCAGTTCAAGTGTGCCCCAAGCAGTGGGTTCTACCTCTGAGCAATACAGCCCATGGAATTCCTGAGAATCTGGAACCTGCTATGAAGGTCAGCCTGCGTTTTATTCACACGGAAGAAGCTCCTTCGAGGTTCCCAAGCCTCTGTGCACTGAAGCTTCCAGCAATGTTATGTATCACAGGTCAACAGTGCTTCTCTGTGTTTCACTGGTCTAGAGTAAAGGGTGAAGCGCCTGGGTTCCCGTGCTTCACTACTGTATGGCCTCAAGATGATATTTGTAGGCACAACGGCAAATCCATCGGTGGCAATTCTCTCATATTGTCATTGCGATGGGAAGATTTCTTATTCGCTAGGAAATGTTTTACCGTGGAAGACGGGTCACCACAGAGCAGACTCTTTGTGTTAAGACAAAGTTTGCTGAATTTACCTGCCAGCAGTTGCGTGTCCAACCTTTCTTTTAAGGTCGATGGAGACGCACGAGTGTAAGGAGAACGGTGAAAGGTGGCCGTTCATAACTCAGGATCATCAGAAACGGCAGAGTAAATTTTAGGGACATAGATGTAGCACAGCTGAGAAAACTTCACGCAGGGACTTCAGTGAACTCGCCTTACAATGCTGAGGCCTGACACGCCTAGTGCCTGAGGGCAACCAGTCTCCTGCCCTAGGTAGTTTTGTTGAGCATGCTTCCCTTAGGTGGTGCCTTTTCTCTCCCAGCAATATTGCTCCGTGAAATTCTGCCAATGATGAAAACTATTTGCCAGGGTTATGTAGTTTTACATCATTGGCCTCCTCTTAGAAGTACAAATGCTTTCCAACATGGGTGCTGCCTCCCTGAGTTTTCCTTTGTCTTGGATCAATCTATGCAGATTCCTGTGCTGAATAAGTGATGGGCTGGCACAGCTGGGTGCTTGTCATATAGCCAGCACAATCAGCAACTTCCTTTGTCAAGACCCACCTGGCTTGATCAAGGTTCCTTATTCCCGTGAAAACGATTTTTATCCAAATTCTAGAGGAGCACCAGTGTGCCTCTGGGAGCTACACCCGGGCCTGCTGAACAGAGGCTCCGGAGTTTTCATTTTCTGACTAAAATTCAACAAGGAATTTCATGGATCTAAGGAAACCATGAATTTTGGACGTACTAGATTCTCACATCTTCATTGTCTAATGGAAGCTTAAGTTTCCCAGTCTGATCCGGCTGCCACTTCATTTCTGGCAATGACCATTCAATTGTGGACGTTCAGCCTTCTTCGGAATTCTCTTATACCGCCATGTCCCAGCGCCACATTAAGACCATTTGGTGCAGGTTTATGTGACTCAGGACAACTCTTTATTTCAGGAGTCTAGAACAAAGGGAATTCACAGTGGTTGGTGATCACTTATTAAAGTCCCGTTTGCCTATAAAGCCCACTGATGACACTTCTACATCTGAGGGCAAAGAGCTCGTGCAGCATAATATTCTCATTTCAGCCACCCCGCCTGCAGTTTCTTCCTTGCAGAAAAATCTTTCCCAGTGTACTTCTGTAAAATGCTGCAAAATAGTGGGACAGAAGATTTTGGTTTAGGGTTCACTTTAAAGGGGCATAGGTACAGGCATGTGGGCATGTTTAGAGACAGTGTTAGAGTTCAGGTTAGAGTTAAGGCTGCTTGAGGATTCGGGTTATGGTAAGGTTGTGGATCAAATGTAGGGTGAGTGTGAGGTTGAAGGTAAGAGTAGGGTTTAGTGCTTAAGGATGAATGAACCTATTGTCTCATTTAGGCTTATGGTACACTTGACTGTTAAGGTATGGGTTGAGGTTAATATTTGTGTGAGGGTTAGAAAGGGTGCTAGGTAAAGAGTTGGGGTCAGGCTTGCTCCTTGTGTGTACATCCGTTTTGGTTGTGGATAAGTTTAGCTCTCTGTCTAGTTTCAGGGATTGGATTACATTAACGGTGATATGGAGGCTTGGATTGAAGGTGATGGATAGAGTTGTTAGGTTCAGGCAAAGGGTGACTGTTAGGATTAAGGTTAGTTGTAGGGGGAGCTGCATGTTCACATCAGATTTGGGGTTAGGATTAGGCTTAGCCTTAAGGTAGACATATGGTTAGGGTTAGAGCTTGGTTTAGGGTGAGCCTTAGGTTAGGGTTCAGTTTAAGCTTAGGAGTATACAGAATTAGACCTAGGCTTAGGGTTACACCTCTTTTAAGGTTTAGACTTAGGGCTAGGTTTTGACTTAGGTTAGGGTTAGGATTAAGGTTGGTTTTAGGATAGGATTAAGGTTTGAGGTTTCATTTAAGTGTTGGATTATTGGAAGTACATCTGCTCTCCCTGGTTTTCCTTCACGATCACAATGTTTCTGAGATTCATGGTTTAAGGAAAATCTTGCTTCTTGCCGGTTTCAAGGCAATATGGCGCCACCGGCAGTTTGTTTTTCCGTCAAACTTACGCTCGCTCTTTGAGAATCTTGGGTCTTTGGGAAAGCCGTGAGTCCAGCAAGATTTTTCAGTTCAAGTGTGCCCCAAGCAGTGGGTTCTACCTCTGAGCAATACAGCCCATGGAATTCCTGAGAATCTGGAACCTGCTATGAAGTTCAGCCTGCGTTTTATTCACACGGAAGAAGCTCCTTCGAGGTTCCCAAGCCTCTGTGCACTGAAGCTTCCAGCAATGTCATGTATCACAGGTCAACAGTGCTTCTCTGTGTTTCACTGGTCTAGAGTAAAGGGTGAAGCGCCTGGGTTCCCGTGCTTCACTACTGTATGGCCTCAAGATGATATTTGTAGGCACAACGGCAAATCCATCGGTGGCAATTCTCTCATATTGTCATTGCGATGGGAAGATTTCTTATTCGCTAGGAAATGTTTTACCGTGGAAGACGGGTCACCACAGAGCAGACTCTTTGTGTTAAGACAAAGTTTGCTGAATTTACCTGCCAGCAGTTGCGTGTCCAACCTTTCTTTTAAGGTCGATGGAGACGCACGAGTGTAAGGAGAACGGTGAAAGGTGGCCGTTCATAACTCAGGATCATCAGAAACGGCAGAGTAAATTTTAGGGACATATATGTAGCACAGCTGAGAAAACTTCACGCAGGGACTTCAGTGAACTCGCCTTACAATGCTGAGGCCTGACACGCCTAGTGCCTGAGGGCAACCAGTCTCCTGCCCTAGGTAGTTTTGTTGAGCATGCTTCCCTTAGGTGGTGCCTTTTCTCTCCCAGCAATATTGCTCCGTGAAATTCTGCCAATGATGAAAACTATTTGTCAGGGTTATGTAGTTTTACATCATTGGCCTCCTCTTAGAAGTACAAATGCTTTCCAACATGGGTGCTGCCTCCCTGAGTTTTCCTTTGTCTTGGATCAATCTATGCAGATTCCTGTGCTGAATAAGTGATGGGCTGGCACAGCTGGGTGCTTGTCATATAGCCAGCACAATCAGCAACTTCCTTTGTCAAGACCCACCTGGCTTGATCAAGGTTCCTTATTCCCGTGAAAACGATTTTTATCCAAATTCTAGAGGAGCACCAGTGTGCCTCTGGGAGCTACACCCGGGCCTGCTGAACAGAGGCTCCGGAGTTTTCATTTTCTGACTAAAATTCAACAAGGAATTTCATGGATCTAAGGAAACCATGAATTTTGGACGTACTAGATTCTCACATCTTCATTGTCTAATGGAAGCTTAAGTTTCCCAGTCTGATCCGGCTGCCACTTCATTTCTGGCAATGACCATTCAATTGTGGACGTTCAGCCTTCTTCGGAATTCTCTTATACCGCCATGTCCCAGCGCCACATTAAGACCACTTGGTGCAGGTTTATGTGACTCAGGACAACTCTTTATTTCAGGAGTCTAGAACAAAGGGAATTCACAGTGGTTGGTGATCACTTATAAAAGTCCCGTTTGTCTATAAAGCCCACTGATGACACTTCTACATCTGAGGGCAAAGAGCTCGTGCAGCATAATATTCTCATTTCAGCCACCCCGCCTGCAGTTTCTTCCTTGCAGAAAAATCTTTCCCAGTGTACTTCTGTAAAATGCTGCAAAATAGTGGGACAGAAGATTTTGGTTTAGGGTTCACTTTAAAGGGGCATAGGTACAGGCATGTGGGCATGTTTAGAGACAGTGTTAGAGTTCAGGTTAGAGTTAAGGCTGCTTGAGGATTCGGGTTATGGTAAGGTTGTGGATCAAATGTAGGGTGAGTGTGAGGTTGAAGGTAAGAGTAGGGTTTAGTGCTTAAGGATGAATGAACCTATTGTCTCATTTAGGCTTATGGTACACTTGACTGTTAAGGTATGGGTTGAGGTTAATATTTGTGTGAGGGTTAGAAAGTGTGCTAGGTAAAGAGTTGGGGTCAGGCTTGCTCCTTGTGTGTTACATCCGTTTTGGTTGTGGATAAGTTTAGCTCTCTGTCTAGTTTCAGGGATTGGATTACATTAACGGTGATATGGAGGCTTGGATTGAAGGTGATGGATAGAGTTGTTAGGTTCAGGCAAAGGGTGACTGTTAGGATTAAGGTTAGTTGTAGGGGGAGCTGCATGTTCACATCAGATTTGGGGTTAGGATTAGGCTTAGCCTTAGGGTAGACATATGGTTAGGGTTAGAGCTTGGTTTAGGGTGAGCCTTAGGTTAGGGTTCAGTTTAAGCTTAGGAGTATACAGAATTAGACCTAGGCTTAGGGTTACACCTCTTTTAAGGTTTAGACTTAGGGCTAGGTTTTGACCTAGGTTAGGGTTAGGATTAAGGTTGGTTTTAGGATAGGATTTAAGTTTGAGGTTTCAATTAAGTGTTGGATTATTGGAAGTACATCTGCTCTCCCTGGTTTTCCTTCACGATCACAATGTTTCTGAGATTCATGGTTTAAGGAAAATCTTGCTTCTTGCCGGTTTCTAGGCAAAATGGCGCCACCGGCAGTTTGTTTTTCCGTCAAACTTACGCTCGCTCTTTGAGAATCTTGGGTCTTTGGGAAAGCCGTGAGTCCAGCAAGATTTTTCAGTTCAAGTGTGCCCCAAGCAGTGGGTTCTACCTCTGAGCAATACAGCCCATGGAATTCCTGAGAATCTGGAACCTGCTATGAAGGTCAGCCTGCGTTTTATTCACACGGAAGAAGCTCCTTCGAGGTTCCCAAGCCTCTGTGCACTGAAGCTTCCAGCAATGTCATGTATCACAGGTCAACAGTGCTTCTCTGTGTTTCACTGGTCTAGAGTAAAGGGTGAAGCGCCTGGGTTCCCGTGCTTCACTACTGTATGGCCTCAAGATGATATTTGTAGGCACAACGGCAAATCCATCGGTGGCAATTCTCTCATATTGTCATTGCGATGGGAAGATTTCTTATTCGCTAGGAAATGTTTTACCGTGGAAGACGGGTCACCACAGAGCAGACTCTTTGTGTTAAGACAAAGTTTGCTGAATTTACCTGCCAGCAGTTGCGTGTCCAACCTTTCTTTTAAGGTCGATGGAGACGCACGAGTGTAAGGAGAACGGTGAAAGGTGGCCGTTCATAACTCAGGATCATCAGAAACGGCAGAGTAAATTTTAGGGACATAGATGTAGCACAGCTGAGAAAACTTCACGCAGGGACTTCAGTGAACTCGCCTTACAATGCTGAGGCCTGACACGCCTAGTGCCTGAGGGCAACCAGTCTCCTGCCCTAGGTAGTTTTGTTGAGCATGCTTCCCTTAGGTGGTGCCTTTTCTCTCCCAGCAATATTGCTCCGTGAAATTCTGCCAATGATGAAAACTATTTGCCAGGGTTATGTAGTTTTACATCATTGGCCTCCTCTTAGAAGTACAAATGCTTTCCAACATGGGTGCTGCCTCCCTGAGTTTTCCTTTGTCTTGGATCAATCTATGCAGATTCCTGTGCTGAATAAGTGATGGGCTGGCACAGCTGGGTGCTTGTCATATAGCCAGCACAATCAGCAACTTCCTTTGTCAAGACCCACCTGGCTTGATCAAGGTTCCTTATTCCCGTGAAAACGATTTTTATCCAAATTCTAGAGGAGCACCAGTGTGCCTCTGGGAGCTACACCCGGGCCTGCTGAACAGAGGCTCCGGAGTTTTCATTTTCTGACTAAAATTCAACAAGGAATTTCATGGATCTAAGGAAACCATGAATTTTGGACGTACTAGATTCTCACATCTTCATTGTCTAATGGAAGCTTAAGTTTCCCAGTCTGATCCGGCTGCCACTTCATTTCTGGCAATGACCATTCAATTGTGGACGTTCAGCCTTCTTCGGAATTCTCTTATACCGCCATGTCCCAGCGCCACATTAAGACCATTTGGTGCAGGTTTATGTGACTCAGGACAACTCTTTATTTCAGGAGTCTAGAACAAAGGGAATTCACAGTGGTTGGTGATCACTTATTAAAGTCCCGTTTGTCTATAAAGCCCACTGATGACACTTCTACATCTGAGGGCAAAGAGCTCGTGCAGCATAATATTCTCATTTCAGCCACCCCGCCTGCAGTTTCTTCCTTGCAGAAAAATCTTTCCCAGTGTACTTCTGTAAAATGCTGCAAAATAGTGGGACAGAAGATTTTGGTTTAGGGTTCACTTTAAAGGGGCATAGGTACAGGCATGTGGGCATGTTTAGAGACAGTGTTAGAGTTCAGGTTAGAGTTAAGGCTGCTTGAGGATTCGGGTTATGGTAAGGTTGTGGATCAAATGTAGGGTGAGTGTGAGGTTGAAGGTAAGAGTAGGGTTTAGTGCTTAAGCATGAATGAACCTATTGTCTCATTTAGGCTTATGGTACACTTGACTGTTAAGGTATGGGTTGAGGTTAATATTTGTGTGAGGGTTAGAAAGGGTGCTAGGTAAAGAGTTGGGGTCAGGCTTGCTCCTTGTGTGTACATCCGTTTTGGTTGTGGATAAGTTTAGCTCTCTGTCTAGTTTCAGGGATTGGATTACATTAACGGTGATATGGAGGCTTGGATTGAAGGTGATGGATAGAGTTGTTAGGTTCAGGCAAAGGGTGACTGTTAGGATTAAGGTTAGTTGTAGGGGGAGCTGCATGTTCACATCAGATTTGGGGTTAGGATTAGGCTTAGCCTTAAGGTAGACATATGGTTAGGGTTAGAGCTTGGTTTAGGGTGAGCCTTAGGTTAGGGTTCAGTTTAAGCTTAGGAGTATACAGAATTAGACCTAGGCTTAGGGTTACACCTCTTTTAAGGTTTAGACTTAGGGCTAGGTTTTGACTTAGGTTAGGGTTAGGATTAAGGTTGGTTTTAGGATAGGATTAAGGTTTGAGGTTTCATTTAAGTGTTGGATTATTGGAAGTACATCTGCTCTCCCTGGTTTTCCTTCACGATCACAATGTTTCTGAGATTCATGGTTTAAGGAAAATCTTGCTTCTTTCCGGTTTCAAGGCAATATGGCGCCACCGGCAGTTTGTTTTTCCGTCAAACTTACGCTCGCTCTTTGAGAATCTTGGGTCTTTGGGAAAGCCGTGAGTCCAGCAAGATTTTTCAGTTCAAGTGTGCCCCAAGCAGTGGGTTCTACCTCTGAGCAATACAGCCCATGGAATTCCTGAGAATCTGGAACCTGCTATGAAGTTCAGCCTGCGTTTTATTCACACGGAAGAAGCTCCTTCGAGGTTCCCAAGCCTCTGTGCACTGAAGCTTCCAGCAATGTCATGTATCACAGGTCAACAGTGCTTCTCTGTGTTTCACTGGTCTAGAGTAAAGGGTGAAGCGCCTGGGTTCCCGTGCTTCACTACTGTATGGCCTCAAGATGATATTTGTAGGCACAACGGCAAATCCATCGGTGGCAATTCTCTCATATTGTCATTGCGATGGGAAGATTTCTTATTCGCTAGGAAATGTTTTACCGTGGAAGACGGGTCACCACAGAGCAGACTCTTTGTGTTAAGACAAAGTTTGCTGAATTTACCTGCCAGCAGTTGCGTGTCCAACCTTTCTTTTAAGGTCGATGGAGACGCACGAGTGTAAGGAGAACGGTGAAAGGTGGCCGTTCATAACTCAGGATCATCAGAAACGGCAGAGTAAATTTTAGGGACATATATGTAGCACAGCTGAGAAAACTTCACGCAGGGACTTCAGTGAACTCGCCTTACAATGCTGAGGCCTGACACGCCTAGTGCCTGAGGGCAACCAGTCTCCTGCCCTAGGTAGTTTTGTTGAGCATGCTTCCCTTAGGTGGTGCCTTTTCTCTCCCAGCAATATTGCTCCGTGAAATTCTGCCAATGATGAAAACTATTTGTCAGGGTTATGTAGTTTTACATCATTGGCCTCCTCTTAGAAGTACAAATGCTTTCCAACATGGGTGCTGCCTCCCTGAGTTTTCCTTTGTCTTGGATCAATCTATGCAGATTCCTGTGCTGAATAAGTGATGGGCTGGCACAGCTGGGTGCTTGTCATATAGCCAGCACAATCAGCAACTTCCTTTGTCAAGACCCACCTGGCTTGATCAAGGTTCCTTATTCCCGTGAAAACGATTTTTATCCAAATTCTAGAGGAGCACCAGTGTGCCTCTGGGAGCTACACCCGGGCCTGCTGAACAGAGGCTCCGGAGTTTTCATTTTCTGACTAAAATTCAACAAGGAATTTCATGGATCTAAGGAAACCATGAATTTTGGACGTACTAGATTCTCACATCTTCATTGTCTAATGGAAGCTTAAGTTTCCCAGTCTGATCCGGCTGCCACTTCATTTCTGGCAATGACCATTCAATTGTGGACGTTCAGCCTTCTTCGGAATTCTCTTATACCGCCATGTCCCAGCGCCACATTAAGACCACTTGGTGCAGGTTTATGTGACTCAGGACAACTCTTTATTTC
This sequence comes from Tenrec ecaudatus, assembly GCF_050624435.1. NCBI lineage: Eukaryota > Metazoa > Chordata > Mammalia > Afrosoricida > Tenrecidae > Tenrec > Tenrec ecaudatus. Next base: position 395,277 of record NW_027457619.1, on the reverse strand, counting down.
AGGAGTCTAGAACAAAGGGAATTCACAGTGGTTGGTGATCACTTATAAAAGTCCCGTTTGTCTATAAAGCCCACTGATGACACTTCTACATCTGAGGGCAAAGAGCTCGTGCAGCATAATATTCTCATTTCAGCCACCCCGCCTGCAGTTTCTTCCTTGCAGAAAAATCTTTCCCAGTGTACTTCTGTAAAATGCTGCAAAATAGTGGGACAGAAGATTTTGGTTTAGGGTTCACTTTAAAGGGGCATAGGTACAGGCATGTGGGCATGTTTAGAGACAGTGTTAGAGTTCAGGTTAGAGTTAAGGCTGCTTGAGGATTCGGGTTATGGTAAGGTTGTGGATCAAATGTAGGGTGAGTGTGAGGTTGAAGGTAAGAGTAGGGTTTAGTGCTTAAGGATGAATGAACCTATTGTCTCATTTAGGCTTATGGTACACTTGACTGTTAAGGTATGGGTTGAGGTTAATATTTGTGTGAGGGTTAGAAAGTGTGCTAGGTAAAGAGTTGGGGTCAGGCTTGCTCCTTGTGTGTTACATCCGTTTTGGTTGTGGATAAGTTTAGCTCTCTGTCTAGTTTCAGGGATTGGATTACATTAACGGTGATATGGAGGCTTGGATTGAAGGTGATGGATAGAGTTGTTAGGTTCAGGCAAAGGGTGACTGTTAGGATTAAGGTTAGTTGTAGGGGGAGCTGCATGTTCACATCAGATTTGGGGTTAGGATTAGGCTTAGCCTTAGGGTAGACATATGGTTAGGGTTAGAGCTTGGTTTAGGGTGAGCCTTAGGTTAGGGTTCAGTTTAAGCTTAGGAGTATACAGAATTAGACCTAGGCTTAGGGTTACACCTCTTTTAAGGTTTAGACTTAGGGCTAGGTTTTGACCTAGGTTAGGGTTAGGATTAAGGTTGGTTTTAGGATAGGATTTAAGTTTGAGGTTTCAATTAAGTGTTGGATTATTGGAAGTACATCTGCTCTCCCTGGTTTTCCTTCACGATCACAATGTTTCTGAGATTCATGGTTTAAGGAAAATCTTGCTTCTTGCCGGTTTCTAGGCAAAATGGCGCCACCGGCAGTTTGTTTTTCCGTCAAACTTACGCTCGCTCTTTGAGAATCTTGGGTCTTTGGGAAAGCCGTGAGTCCAGCAAGATTTTTCAGTTCAAGTGTGCCCCAAGCAGTGGGTTCTACCTCTGAGCAATACAGCCCATGGAATTCCTGAGAATCTGGAACCTGCTATGAAGGTCAGCCTGCGTTTTATTCACACGGAAGAAGCTCCTTCGAGGTTCCCAAGCCTCTGTGCACTGAAGCTTCCAGCAATGTCATGTATCACAGGTCAACAGTGCTTCTCTGTGTTTCACTGGTCTAGAGTAAAGGGTGAAGCGCCTGGGTTCCCGTGCTTCACTACTGTATGGCCTCAAGATGATGTTTGTAGGCACAGCGGCAAATCCATCGGTGGCAATCCTCTCATATTGTCATTGCGATGGGAAGATTTCTTATTCGCTAGGAAATGTTTTACCATGGAAGACGGGTCACCACAGAGCAGACTCTTTTTTGTTGAGACAAACTTTGCTGAATTTACTTGTCAGCAGTTGCGTGTCATACCTTTCTTTTAAGGTCGATGGAGACGCACGAGTGTAAGGAGAACGGTGAAAGGTGGCCGTTCATAACCCTGGATCATCAGAAACCGCAGAGTAAATTTTAGGAACGTAGACGTAGGACAGCGGAGAAAACTTCACTTAGGGAATTCAGTGAAACTCTCCTTACAATGCTGAGGCCTGACCAGTCTAGTGCCTGGGGGCAACACGGCTCCTGCCCTAGGTAGGTTTGTTGAGAGTGCCTCCCTCAGGTGATGCCTTTTCTCTCCCAGCAATATTGCTCCGTGAAATTCTGCCAATGATGAAAACTATTTGCCATGGTTATGTCGTTTTACATCATTGGCCTCCTCTTAGAATTACAAATGCTTTCCAACAGGAGTGCTGCCTCCCTGAGTTTTCCTTTGTCTTGGATCAATTGATGCAGATTCCTGTGCTGAATAAGTGATGGACTGGCACAGCTGGGTGCTTGTCAGTATAGTGGGCACATGCAGCAATTTCCTTTGTCAAGACCCACCTGGCTTGATCAAGGTTCCTTATTCCCCTGAAAACGATTTTTATGCAAATTCTTGAGGAGCACCAGAGTGCCTCTGGGAGCTAAACCAGGGCCTACTCAACAGAGGCTCCAGAGTTTTCATTTTCTGACTAAAATTCAACACGGAATTTCATGGACCTCAGGAAACCGTGAATTGTGGACGTACCAGATTCTCACATCTTTATTGTCTAAGGCAAGTTTAAGTTTCCCAGTCTGATCCGGCTGCCACTTCATTTCTGGCAATGACTATTCAATTGTGGAAGTTCAGCCTTTCTCGGAATTCTCTTATACCGGCATGTTCCTGCGCCACACTAAGACCACTCGGTGCAGGTTTATGTGACTCAGGACAACTCTTTATTTCAGGCGTCGAGAACAAAGGGAATACACAGAGGTTGATGATCACTTATTAAAGTCCCGTTTCTCTATAAAGCCCACTGATGACACTTCTACATCTGAGGGCAAAGATCTCATGCAGCATGATATTCTCATTTCAGCCACCCCGCCTGCAGTTTCTTCCTTGCAGAAAAATCTTTCCCAGTGTACTTCTGTAAAATGCTGCAAAATAGTGGGACAGAAGATTTTGGTTTAGGGTTCACTTTAAAGGGGCATAGGTACAGGCATGTGGGCATGTTTAGAGACAGTGTTAGAGTTCAGGTTAGAGTTAAGGCTGCATGAGGATTCGGGTTATGGTAAGGTTGTGGATCAAATGTAGGGTGAGTGTGAGGTTGAAGGTAAGAGTAGGGTTTAGTGCTTAAGGATGAATGAACCTATTGTCTCATTTAGGCTTATGGTAAACTTGACTGTTTAGGTATGGGTTGTGCTTAATATTTGTGTGAGGGTTAGAAAGTGTGCGAGGTTAAGGGTTGGGGTCAGGCTTGCGGCTTGTGTGTTACATCCGTTTTAGTTGTGGATAAGTTTAGCTCTCTGTCTAGTTTCAGGGATTGGATTACATTAACGGTGATATGGAGGCTTGGATTGAAGGTGATGGATAGAGTTGTTAGGTTCAGGCAAAGGGTGAAGGTTAGGAATAAGGTTAGTTGTAGGGGGAGCTGAATGTTTACATCAGATTTGGGGTTAGGATTAGGCTTACCCTAGAGGTAGACATAAGGTTAGGGTTAGGGCTTGGTTTAGGGTGAGCCTTAGGTTAGGGTTCAGTTTAAGCTTAGGAGTATACAGAATTAGACCTAGGCTTAGGGTTACACCTCTTTTTAGGTTTAGACTTAGGGCTAGGTTTTAACCTAGCTTAGGGTTAGGATTAAGGTTGGTTTTAGGATAGAATTTTGGTTTGAGGTTTCATTTAAGTGTTGGATTATTGGAAGTACATCTGCTCTCCCTGGTTTTCCTTCACGATCACAATGTTTCTGAGATTCATGGTTTAAGGAAAATCTTGCTTCTTGCCGGTTTCAAGGCAAAAAGGCGCCACCGGCAGTTTGTTTTTCCGTCAACCTTTTGCTCGCTCTTTGAGAATCTTGGGTCTTTGGGAAAGCCGTGAGTCCAGCAAGATTTTTCAGTTCAAGTGTGCCCCAAGCAGGGGGTTCTACCTCTGAGCAATACAGCCCGTGGAATTCCTGAGAATCTGGAACCTGCCATGAAGTTCAGCCTGCGTTTTATTCACACGGAAGAAGCTCCTTCGAGGTTCCCATGCCTCTGTACACTGATGCTTCCAGCAATGTCATGTCTCACAGGTCTATAGTGCTTCTCTGAGTTTCACTGGTCTAGGGTAAAGGGTGAAGCGCCTGGGTTCCCGTGCTTCACTACTGTATGGCCTCAAGATGATGTTTGTAGGCACAGCAGCAAATCCGTCGGTGGCAATTCTCTCATATTGTCATTGCGATGGGAAGATTCCTTATTCGCTAGGAAATGTTTTACTGTGGAAGACGCGTCACCACAGAGCTGTCTCTTTTGTGTTGAGACAAACTTTGCTGAATTTACCTGCCAGCAGTTGCGTGTCCTCCCTTTCTTTTAAGGTCGATGGAGAAGCTCGAATGTAAGGAAAACGGTGAATGGTGGCTGTTCATAATCCAGGATTATCAGAAACGGCAGAGTAAATTTTAGGGACATAGATGTAGGACAGCGGAGAAAACTTCACTCAGGGACTTCAGTGAACTCTCCTTACAATGCTGAGGCCTGACAAGCCTAGTGCCTGGGGGCAAACCGGCTCCTGCCCTAGGTAGTTTTGTTGAGCATGCCACCCTCAGGTCGGGCCTTTTCTCTCCCAGCACTATTGCTCCGTGAAACTCTGCCCAGGATGAAAACAATTTGCCATGGGTATGTCTTTTCACATCATTGACCGACTTTTAGAAGTACAAATGCTTTTCTAAACCAGTGTTGCCTCCCTGAACTTTCCTTTGTCTTGGCTCAATCTATGCAGATTCCTGTGCTGAATAAGTGATGGGCTGGCACAGCTGGGTGCTTCTCAGTATAGCCAGCACAAGCAGCAATTTCGTTTTTCAAGACCCACCTGGCTTGATCAAGGTTCCTTATTCCCGTGAAAACGATTTTTATCCAAATTCTAGAGGAGCACCAGTGTGCCTCTGGGAGCTACACCCGGGCCTGCTGAACAGAGGCTCCGGAGTTTTCATTTTCTGACTAAAATTCAACAAGAAATTTCATGGATCTAAGGAAACCCTGAATTTTGGACGTACTAGATTCTCACATCTTTATTGTCTAATGGAAGCTTAAGTTTCCCAGTCTGATCCGGCTGCCACTTCATTTCTGGCAATGACCATTCAATTGTGGACGTTCAGCCTTCTTCGGAATTCTCTTATACCGGCATGTCCCAGCGCCACACTAAGACCACTCGGTGCAGGTTTATGTGACTCAGGACAACTCTTTATATCAGGCGTCTAGAACAAAGGGAATTCACAGTGGTTGATGATCACTTATTAAAGTCCCATTTCTCTATAAAGCCCACTGATGACACTTCTACATCTGAGGGCAAAGAGCTCGTGCAGCATGATATTCTCATTTCAGCCACCCCGCCTGCAGTTTCTTCCTTGCAGAAAAATCTTTCCCAGTGTACTTCTGTAAAATGCTGCAAAATAGTGGGACAGAAGATTTTGGTTTAGGGTTAAATTTAAATGGGCATAGGTACAGGCATGTGGGCATGTTTAGAGACAGTGTTAGAATTCAGGTTAGAGTTAAGGCTGCTTGAGGATTCGGGTTATGGTAAGGTTGTGGATGAAATGTAGGGTGAGTGTGAGGTTGAAGGTAAGAGTAGGGTTTAGTGCTTAAGGATGAATGAACCTATTGTCTCATTTAGGCTTATGGTACACTTGACTGTTAAGGTATGGGTTGAGGTTAATATTTGTGTGAGGGTTAGAAAGTGTGCTAGGTTAAGAGTTGGGGTCAGTCTTGCAGCTTGTGTGTTACATCCGTTTTGGTTGTGGATAAGTTTAGCTCTCTGTCTAGTTTCAGGGATTGGATTACATTAACGGTGATATGGAGGCTTGGATTGAAGGTGATGGATAGAGTTGTTAGGTTCAGGCAAAGGGTGACTGTTAGGATTAAGGTTAGTTGTAGGGGGAGCTGCATGTTCACATCAGATTTGGGGTTAGGATTAGGCTTAGCCTTAGGGTAGACATATGGTTAGGGTTAGAGCTTGGTTTAGGGTGAGCCTTAGGTTAGGGTTCAGTTTAAGCTTAGGAGTATACAGAATTAGACCTAGGCTTAGGGTTACACCTCTTTTAAGGTTTAGACTTAGGGCTAGGTTTTGACCTAGGTTAGGGTTAGGATTAAGGTTGGTTTTAGGATAGGATTTAAGTTTGAGGTTTCAATTAAGTGTTGGATTATTGGAAGTACATCTGCTCTCCCTGGTTTTCCTTCACGATCACAATGTTTCTGAGATTCATGGTTTAAGGAAAATCTTGCTTCTTGCCGGTTTCTAGGCAAAATGGCGCCACCGGCAGTTTGTTTTTCCGTCAAACTTACGCTCGCTCTTTGAGAATCTTGGGTCTTTGGGAAAGCCGTGAGTCCAGCAAGATTTTTCAGTTCAAGTGTGCCCCAAGCAGTGGGTTCTACCTCTGAGCAATACAGCCCATGGAATTCCTGAGAATCTGGAACCTGCTATGAAGGTCAGCCTGCGTTTTATTCACACGGAAGAAGCTCCTTCGAGGTTCCCAAGCCTCTGTGCACTGAAGCTTGCAGCAATGTCATGTATCACAGGTCAACAGTGCTTCTCTGTGTTTCACTGGTCTAGAGTAAAGGGTGAAGCGCCTGGGTTCCCGTGCTTCACTACTGTATGGCCTCAAGATGATGTTTGTAGGCACAGCGGCAAATCCATCGGTGGCAATCCTCTCATATTGTCATTGCGATGGGAAGATTTCTTATTCGCTAGGAAATGTTTTACCATGGAAGACGGGTCACCACAGAGCAGACTCTTTTGTGTTGAGACAAACTTTGCTGAATTTACTTGTCAGCAGTTGCGTGTCATACCTTTCTTTTAAGGTCGATGGAGACGCACGAGTGTAAGGAGAACGGTGAAAGGTGGCCGTTCATAACCCTGGATCATCAGAAACCGCAGAGTAAATTTTAGGAACGTAGACGTAGGACAGCGGAGAAAACTTCACTTAGGGAATTCAGTGAAACTCTCCTTACAATGCTGAGGCCTGACCAGTCTAGTGCCTGGGGGCAACCCGGCTCCTGCCCTAGGTAGGTTTGTTGAGAGTGCCTCCCTCAGGTGATGCCTTTTCTCTCCCAGCAATATTGCTCCGTGAAATTCTGCCAATGATGAAAACTATTTGCCATGGTTATGTCGTTTTACATCATTGGCCTCCTCTTAGAATTACAAATGCTTTCCAACACGAGTGCTGCCTCCCTGAGTTTTCCTTTGTCTTGGATCAATTGATGCAGATTCCTGTGCTGAATAAGTGATGGACTGGCACAGCTGGGTGCTTGTCAGTATAGTGGGCACATGCAGCAATTTCCTTTGTCAAGACCCACCTGGCTTGATCAAGGTTCCTTATTCCCCTGAAAACGATTTTTATGCAAATTCTTGAGGAGCACCAGAGTGCCTCTGGGAGCTAAACCAGGGCCTACTCAACAGAGGCTCCAGAGTTTTCATTTTCTGACTAAAATTCAACACGGAATTTCATGGACCTCAGGAAACCGTGAATTGTGGACGTACCAGATTCTCACATCTTTATTGTCTAAGGCAAGTTTAAGTTTCCCAGTCTGATCCGGCTGCCACTTCATTTCTGGCAATGACTATTCAATTGTGGAAGTTCAGCCTTCCTCGGAATTCTCTTATACCGGCATGTTCCTGCGCCACACTAAGACCACTCGGTGCAGGTTTATGTGACTCAGGACAACTCTTTATTTCAGGCGTCGAGAACAAAGGGAATACACAGAGGTTGATGATCACTTATTAAAGTCCCGTTTCTCTATAAAGCCCACTGATGACACTTCTACATCTGAGGGCAAAGATCTCATGCAGCATGATATTCTCATTTCAGCCACCCCGCCTGCAGTTTCTTCCTTGCAGAAAAATCTTTCCCAGTGTACTTCTGTAAAATGCTGCAAAATAGTGGGACAGAAGATTTTGGTTTAGGGTTCACTTTAAAGGGGCATAGGTACAGGCATGTGGGCATGTTTAGAGACAGTGTTAGAGTTCAGGTTAGAGTTAAGGCTGCATGAGGATTCGGGTTATGGTAAGGTTGTGGATCAAATGTAGGGTGAGTGTGAGGTTGAAGGTAAGAGTAGGGTTTAGTGCTTAAGGATGAATGAACCTATTGTCTCATTTAGGCTTATGGTAAACTTGACTGTTTAGGTATGGGTTGGGCTTAATATTTGTGTGAGGGTTAGAAAGTGTGCGAGGTTAAGGGTTGGGGTCAGGCTTGCGGCTTGTGTGTTACATCCGTTTTAGTTGTGGATAAGTTTAGCTCTCTGTCTAGTTTCAGGGATTGGATTACATTAACGGTGATATGGAGGCTTGGATTGAAGGTGATGGATAGAGTTGTTAGGTTCAGGCAAAGGGTGAAGGTTAGGAATAAGGTTAGTTGTAGGGGGAGCTGAATGTTTACATCAGATTTGGGGTTAGGATTAGGCTTACCCTAGAGGTAGACATAAGGTTAGGGTTAGGGCTTGGTTTAGGGTGAGCCTTAGGTTAGGGTTCAGTTTAAGCTTAGGAGTATACAGAATTAGACCTAGGCTTAGGGTTACACCTCTTTTTAGGTTTAGACTTAGGGCTAGGTTTTGACCTAGCTTAGGGTTAGGATTAAGGTTGGTTTTAGGATAGAATTTTGGTTTGAGGTTTCATTTAAGTGTTGGATTATTGGAAGTACATCTGCTCTCCCTGGTTTTCCTTCACGATCACAATGTTTCTGAGATTCATGGTTTAAGGAAAATCTTGCTTCTTGCCGGTTTCAAGGCAAAAAGGCGCCACCGGCAGTTTGTTTTTCCGTCAACCTTTTGCTCGCTCTTTGAGAATCTTGGGTCTTTGGGAAAGCCGTGAGTCCAGCAAGATTTTTCAGTTCAAGTGTGCCCCAAGCAGGGGGTTCTACCTCTGAGCAATACAGCCCGTGGAATTCCTGAGAATCTGGAACCTGCCATGAAGTTCAGCCTGCGTTTTATTCACACGGAAGAAGCTCCTTCGAGGTTCCCATGCCTCTGTACACTGATGCTTCCAGCAATGTCATGTCTCACAGGTCTATAGTGCTTCTCTGAGTTTCACTGGTCTAGGGTAAAGGGTGAAGCGCCTGGGTTCCCGTGCTTCACTACTGTATGGCCTCAAGATGATGTTTGTAGGCACAGCAGCAAATCCGTCGGTGGCAATTCTCTCATATTGTCATTGCGATGGGAAGATTCCTTATTCGCTAGGAAATGTTTTACTGTGGAAGACGCGTCACCACAGAGCTGTCTCTTTTGTGTTGAGACAAACTTTGCTGAATTTACCTGCCAGCAGTTGCGTGTCCTCCCTTTCTTTTAAGGTCGATGGAGAAGCTCGAATGTAAGGAAAACGGTGAATGGTGGCTGTTCATAATCCAGGATTATCAGAAACGGCAGAGTAAATTTTAGGGACATAGATGTAGGACAGCGGAGAAAACTTCACTCAGGGACTTCAGTGAACTCTCCTTACAATGCTGAGGCCTGACAAGCCTAGTGCCTGGGGGCAAACCGGCTCCTGCCCTAGGTAGTTTTGTTGAGCATGCCACCCTCAGGTCGGGCCTTTTCTCTCCCAGCACTATTGCTCCGTGAAACTCTGCCCAGGATGAAAACAATTTGCCATGGGTATGTCTTTTCACATCATTGACCGACTTTTAGAAGTACAAATGCTTTTCTAAACCAGTGTTGCCTCCCTGAACTTTCCTTTGTCTTGGCTCAATCTATGCAGATTCCTGTGCTGAATAAGTGATGGGCTGGCACAGCTGGGTGCTTCTCAGTATAGCCAGCACAAGCAGCAATTTCGTTTTTCAAGACCCACCTGGCTTGATCAAGGTTCCTTATTCCCGTGAAAACGATTTTTATCCAAATTCTAGAGGAGCACCAGTGTGCCTCTGGGAGCTACACCCGGGCCTGCTGAACAGAGGCTCCGGAGTTTTCATTTTCTGACTAAAATTCAACAAGAAATTTCATGGATCTAAGGAAACCCTGAATTTTGGACGTACTAGATTCTCACATCTTTATTGTCTAATGGAAGCTTAAGTTTCCCAGTCTGATCCGGCTGCCACTTCATTTCTGGCAATGACCATTCAATTGTGGACGTTCAGCCTTCTTCGGAATTCTCTTATACCGGCATGTCCCAGCGCCACACTAAGACCACTCGGTGCAGGTTTATGTGACTCAGGACAACTCTTTATATCAGGCGTCTAGAACAAAGGGAATTCACAGTGGTTGATGATCACTTATTAAAGTCCCATTTCTCTATAAAGCCCACTGATGACACTTCTACATCTGAGGGCAAAGAGCTCGTGCAGCATGATATTCTCATTTCAGCCACCCCGCCTGCAGTTTCTTCCTTGCAGAAAAATCTTTCCCAGTGTACTTCTGTAAAATGCTGCAAAATAGTGGGACAGAAGATTTTGGTTTAGGGTTAAATTTAAATGGGCATAGGTACAGGCATGTGGGCATGTTTAGAGACAGTGTTAGAATTCAGGTTAGAGTTAAGGCTGCTTGAGGATTCGGGTTATGGTAAGGTTGTGGATGAAATGTAGGGTGAGTGTGAGGTTGAAGGTAAGAGTAGGGTTTAGTGCTTAAGGATGAATGAACCTATTGTCTCATTTAGGCTTATGGTAAACTTGACTGTTAAGGTATGGGTTGAGGTTAATATTTGTGTGAGGGTTAGAAAGTGTGCTAGGTTAAGAGTTGGGGTCAGTCTTGCAGCTTGTGTGTTACATCCGTTTTGGTTGTGGATAAGTTTAGCTCTCTGTCTAGTTTCAGGGATTGGATTACATTAACGGTGATATGGAGGCTTGGATTGAAGGTGATGGATAGAGTTGTTAGGTTCAGGCAAAGGGTGACTGTTAGGATTAAGGTTAGTTGTAGGGGGAGCTGCATGTTCACATCAGATTTGGGGTTAGGATTAGGCTTAGCCTTAGGGTAGACATATGGTTAGGGTTAGAGCTTGGTTTAGGGTGAGCCTTAGGTTAGGGTTCAGTTTAAGCTTAGGAGTATACAGAATTAGACCTAGGCTTAGGGTTACACCTCTTTTAAGGTTTAGACTTAGGGCTAGGTTTTGACCTAGGTTAGGGTTAGGATTAAGGTTGGTTTTAGGATAGGATTTAAGTTTGAGGTTTCAATTAAGTGTTGGATTATTGGAAGTACATCTGCTCTCCCTGGTTTTCCTTCACGATCACAATGTTTCTGAGATTCATGGTTTAAGGAAAATCTTGCTTCTTGCCGGTTTCTAGGCAAAATGGCGCCACCGGCAGTTTGTTTTTCCGTCAAACTTACGCTCGCTCTTTGAGAATCTTGGGTCTTTGGGAAAGCCGTGAGTCCAGCAAGATTTTTCAGTTCAAGTGTGCCCCAAGCAGTGGGTTCTACCTCTGAGCAATACAGCCCATGGAATTCCTGAGAATCTGGAACCTGCTATGAAGGTCAGCCTGCGTTTTATTCACACGGAAGAAGCTCCTTCGAGGTTCCCAAGCCTCTGTGCACTGAAGCTTCCAGCAATGTCATGTATCACAGGTCAACAGTGCTTCTCTGTGTTTCACTGGTCTAGAGTAAAGGGTGAAGCGCCTGGGTTCCCGTGCTTCACTACTGTATGGCCTCAAGATGATGTTTGTAGGCACAGCGGCAAATCCATCGGTGGCAATCCTCTCATATTGTCATTGCGATGGGAAGATTTCTTATTCGCTAGGAAATGTTTTACCATGGAAGACGGGTCACCACAGAGCAGACTCTTTTGTGTTGAGACAAACTTTGCTGAATTTACTTGTCAGCAGTTGCGTGTCATACCTTTCTTTTAAGGTCGATGGAGACGCACGAGTGTAAGGAGAACGGTGAAAGGTGGCCGTTCATAACCCTGGATCATCAGAAACCGCAGAGTAAATTTTAGGAACGTAGACGTAGGACAGCGGAGAAAACTTCACTTAGGGAATTCAGTGAAACTCTCCTTACAATGCTGAGGCCTGACCAGTCTAGTGCCTGGGGGCAACCCGGCTCCTGCCCTAGGTAGGTTTGTTGAGAGTGCCTCCCTCAGGTGATGCCTTTTCTCTCCCAGCAATATTGCTCCGTGAAATTCTGCCAATGATGAAAACTATTTGCCATGGTTATGTCGTTTTACATCATTGGCCTCCTCTTAGAATTACAAATGCTTTCCAACACGAGTGCTGCCTCCCTGAGTTTTCCTTTGTCTTGGATCAATTGATGCAGATTCCTGTGCTGAATAAGTGATGGACTGGCACAGCTGGGTGCTTGTCAGTATAGTGGGCACATGCAGCAATTTCCTTTGTCAAGACCCACCTGGCTTGATCAAGGTTCCTTATTCCCCTGAAAACGATTTTTATGCAAATTCTTGAGGAGCACCAGAGTGCCTCTGGGAGCTAAACCAGGGCCTACTCAACAGAGGCTCCAGAGTTTTCATTTTCTGACTAAAATTCAACACGGAATTTCATGGACCTCAGGAAACCGTGAATTGTGGACGTACCAGATTCTCACATCTTTATTGTCTAAGGCAAGTTTAAGTTTCCCAGTCTGATCCGGCTGCCACTTCATTTCTGGCAATGACTATTCAATTGTGGAAGTTCAGCCTTCCTCGGAATTCTCTTATACCGGCATGTTCCTGCGCCACACTAAGACCACTCGGTGCAGGTTTATGTGACTCAGGACAACTCTTTATTTCAGGCGTCGAGAACAAAGGGAATACACAGAGGTTGATGATCACTTATTAAAGTCCCGTTTCTCTATAAAGCCCACTGATGACACTTCTACATCTGAGGGCAAAGATCTCATGCAGCATGATATTCTCATTTCAGCCACCCCGCCTGCAGTTTCTTCCTTGCAGAAAAATCTTTCCCAGTGTACTTCTGTAAAATGCTGCAAAATAGTGGGACAGAAGATTTTGGTTTAGGGTTCACTTTAAAGGGGCATAGGTACAGGCATGTGGGCATGTTTAGAGACAGTGTTAGAGTTCAGGTTAGAGTTAAGGCTGCATGAGGATTCGGGTTATGGTAAGGTTGTGGATCAAATGTAGGGTGAGTGTGAGGTTGAAGGTAAGAGTAGGGTTTAGTGCTTAAGGATGAATGAACCTATTGTCTCATTTAGGCTTATGGTAAACTTGACTGTTTAGGTATGGGTTGGGCTTAATATTTGTGTGAGGGTTAGAAAGTGTGCGAGGTTAAGGGTTGGGGTCAGGCTTGCGGCTTGTGTGTTACATCCGTTTTAGTTGTGGATAAGTTTAGCTCTCTGTCTAGTTTCAGGGATTGGATTACATTAACGGTGATATGGAGGCTTGGATTGAAGGTGATGGATAGAGTTGTTAGGTTCAGGCAAAGGGTGAAGGTTAGGAATAAGGTTAGTTGTAGGGGGAGCTGAATGTTTACATCAGATTTGGGGTTAGGATTAGGCTTACCCTAGAGGTAGACATAAGGTTAGGGTTAGGGCTTGGTTTAGGGTGAGCCTTAGGTTAGGGTTCAGTTTAAGCTTAGGAGTATACAGAATTAGACCTAGGCTTAGGGTTACACCTCTTTTTAGGTTTAGACTTAGGGCTAGGTTTTGACCTAGCTTAGGGTTAGGATTAAGGTTGGTTTTAGGATAGAATTTTGGTTTGAGGTTTCATTTAAGTGTTGGATTATTGGAAGTACATCTGCTCTCCCTGGTTTTCCTTCACGATCACAATGTTTCTGAGATTCATGGTTTAAGGAAAATCTTGCTTCTTGCCGGTTTCAAGGCAAAAAGGCGCCACCGGCAGTTTGTTTTTCCGTCAACCTTTTGCTCGCTCTTTGAGAATCTTGGGTCTTTGGGAAAGCCGTGAGTCCAGCAAGATTTTTCAGTTCAAGTGTGCCCCAAGCAGGGGGTTCTACCTCTGAGCAATACAGCCCGTGGAATTCCTGAGAATCTGGAACCTGCCATGAAGTTCAGCCTGCGTTTTATTCACACGGAAGAAGCTCCTTCGAGGTTCCCATGCCTCTGTACACTGATGCTTCCAGCAATGTCATGTCTCACAGGTCTATAGTGCTTCTCTGAGTTTCACTGGTCTAGGGTAAAGGGTGAAGCGCCTGGGTTCCCGTGCTTCACTACTGTATGGCCTCAAGATGATGTTTGTAGGCACAGCAGCAAATCCGTCGGTGGCAATTCTCTCATATTGTCATTGCGATGGGAAGATTCCTTATTCGCTAGGAAATGTTTTACTGTGGAAGACGCGTCACCACAGAGCTGTCTCTTTTGTGTTGAGACAAACTTTGCTGAATTTACCTGCCAGCAGTTGCGTGTCCTCCCTTTCTTTTAAGGTCGATGGAGAAGCTCGAATGTAAGGAAAACGGTGAATGGTGGCTGTTCATAATCCAGGATTATCAGAAACGGCAGAGTAAATTTTAGGGACATAGATGTAGGACAGCGGAGAAAACTTCACTCAGGGACTTCAGTGAACTCTCCTTACAATGCTGAGGCCTGACAAGCCTAGTGCCTGGGGGCAAACCGGCTCCTGCCCTAGGTAGTTTTGTTGAGCATGCCACCCTCAGGTCGGGCCTTTTCTCTCCCAGCACTATTGCTCCGTGAAACTCTGCCCAGGATGAAAACAATTTGCCATGGGTATGTCTTTTCACATCATTGACCGACTTTTAGAAGTACAAATGCTTTTCTAAACCAGTGTTGCCTCCCTGAACTTTCCTTTGTCTTGGCTCAATCTATGCAGATTCCTGTGCTGAATAAGTGATGGGCTGGCACAGCTGGGTGCTTCTCAGTATAGCCAGCACAAGCAGCAATTTCGTTTTTCAAGACCCACCTGGCTTGATCAAGGTTCCTTATTCCCGTGAAAACGATTTTTATCCAAATTCTAGAGGAGCACCAGTGTGCCTCTGGGAGCTACACCCGGGCCTGCTGAACAGAGGCTCCGGAGTTTTCATTTTCTGACTAAAATTCAACAAGAAATTTCATGGATCTAAGGAAACCCTGAATTTTGGACGTACTAGATTCTCACATCTTTATTGTCTAATGGAAGCTTAAGTTTCCCAGTCTGATCCGGCTGCCACTTCATTTCTGGCAATGACCATTCAATTGTGGACGTTCAGCCTTCTTCGGAATTCTCTTATACCGGCATGTCCCAGCGCCACACTAAGACCACTCGGTGCAGGTTTATGTGACTCAGGACAACTCTTTATATCAGGCGTCTAGAACAAAGGGAATTCACAGTGGTTGATGATCACTTATTAAAGTCCCATTTCTCTATAAAGCCCACTGATGACACTTCTACATCTGAGGGCAAAGAGCTCGTGCAGCATGATATTCTCATTTCAGCCACCCCGCCTGCAGTTTCTTCCTTGCAGAAAAATCTTTCCCAGTGTACTTCTGTAAAATGCTGCAAAATAGTGGGACAGAAGATTTTGGTTTAGGGTTAAATTTAAATGGGCATAGGTACAGGCATGTGGGCATGTTTAGAGACAGTGTTAGAATTCAGGTTAGAGTTAAGGCTGCTTGAGGATTCGGGTTATGGTAAGGTTGTGGATGAAATGTAGGGTGAGTGTGAGGTTGAAGGTAAGAGTAGGGTTTAGTGCTTAAGGATGAATGAACCTATTGTCTCATTTAGGCTTATGGTAAACTTGACTGTTAAGGTATGGGTTGAGGTTAATATTTGTGTGAGGGTTAGAAAGTGTGCTAGGTTAAGAGTTGGGGTCAGTCTTGCAGCTTGTGTGTTACATCCGTTTTGGTTGTGGATAAGTTTAGCTCTCTGTCTAGTTTCAGGGATTGGATTACATTAACGGTGATATGGAGGCTTGGATTGAAGGTGATGGATAGAGTTGTTAGGTTCAGGCAAAGGGTGACTGTTAGGATTAAGGTTAGTTGTAGGGGGAGCTGCATGTTCACATCAGATTTGGGGTTAGGATTAGGCTTAGCCTTAGGGTAGACATATGGTTAGGGTTAGAGCTTGGTTTAGGGTGAGCCTTAGGTTAGGGTTCAGTTTAAGCTTAGGAGTATACAGAATTAGACCTAGGCTTAGGGTTACACCTCTTTTAAGGTTTAGACTTAGGGCTAGGTTTTGACCTAGGTTAGGGTTAGGATTAAGGTTGGTTTTAGGATAGGATTTAAGTTTGAGGTTTCAATTAAGTGTTGGATTATTGGAAGTACATCTGCTCTCCCTGGTTTTCCTTCACGATCACAATGTTTCTGAGATTCATGGTTTAAGGAAAATCTTGCTTCTTGCCGGTTTCTAGGCAAAATGGCGCCACCGGCAGTTTGTTTTTCCGTCAAACTTACGCTCGCTCTTTGAGAATCTTGGGTCTTTGGGAAAGCCGTGAGTCCAGCAAGATTTTTCAGTTCAAGTGTGCCCCAAGCAGTGGGTTCTACCTCTGAGCAATACAGCCCATGGAATTCCTGAGAATCTGGAACCTGCTATGAAGGTCAGCCTGCGTTTTATTCACACGGAAGAAGCTCCTTCGAGGTTCCCAAGCCTCTGTGCACTGAAGCTTCCAGCAATGTCATGTATCACAGGTCAACAGTGCTTCTCTGTGTTTCACTGGTCTAGAGTAAAGGGTGAAGCGCCTGGGTTCCCGTGCTTCACTACTGTATGGCCTCAAGATGATGTTTGTAGGCACAGCGGCAAATCCATCGGTGGCAATCCTCTCATATTGTCATTGCGATGGGAAGATTTCTTATTCGCTAGGAAATGTTTTACCATGGAAGACGGGTCACCACAGAGCAGACTCTTTTGTGTTGAGACAAACTTTGCTGAATTTACTTGTCAGCAGTTGCGTGTCATACCTTTCTTTTAAGGTCGATGGAGACGCACGAGTGTAAGGAGAACGGTGAAAGGTGGCCGTTCATAACCCTGGATCATCAGAAACCGCAGAGTAAATTTTAGGAACGTAGACGTAGGACAGCGGAGAAAACTTCACTTAGGGAATTCAGTGAAACTCTCCTTACAATGCTGAGGCCTGACCAGTCTAGTGCCTGGGGGCAACCCGGCTCCTGCCCTAGGTAGGTTTGTTGAGAGTGCCTCCCTCAGGTGATGCCTTTTCTCTCCCAGCAATATTGCTCCGTGAAATTCTGCCAATGATGAAAACTATTTGCCATGGTTATGTCGTTTTACATCATTGGCCTCCTCTTAGAATTACAAATGCTTTCCAACACGAGTGCTGCCTCCCTGAGTTTTCCTTTGTCTTGGATCAATTGATGCAGATTCCTGTGCTGAATAAGTGATGGACTGGCACAGCTGGGTGCTTGTCAGTATAGTGGGCACATGCAGCAATTTCCTTTGTCAAGACCCACCTGGCTTGATCAAGGTTCCTTATTCCCCTGAAAACGATTTTTATGCAAATTCTTGAGGAGCACCAGAGTGCCTCTGGGAGCTAAACCAGGGCCTACTCAACAGAGGCTCCAGAGTTTTCATTTTCTGACTAAAATTCAACACGGAATTTCATGGACCTCAGGAAACCGTGAATTGTGGACGTACCAGATTCTCACATCTTTATTGTCTAAGGCAAGTTTAAGTTTCCCAGTCTGATCCGGCTGCCACTTCATTTCTGGCAATGACTATTCAATTGTGGAAGTTCAGCCTTCCTCGGAATTCTCTTATACCGGCATGTTCCTGCGCCACACTAAGACCACTCGGTGCAGGTTTATGTGACTCAGGACAACTCTTTATTTCAGGCGTCGAGAACAAAGGGAATACACAGAGGTTGATGATCACTTATTAAAGTCCCGTTTCTCTATAAAGCCCACTGATGACACTTCTACATCTGAGGGCAAAGATCTCATGCAGCATGATATTCTCATTTCAGCCACCCCGCCTGCAGTTTCTTCCTTGCAGAAAAATCTTTCCCAGTGTACTTCTGTAAAATGCTGCAAAATAGTGGGACAGAAGATTTTGGTTTAGGGTTCACTTTAAAGGGGCATAGGTACAGGCATGTGGGCATGTTTAGAGACAGTGTTAGAGTTCAGGTTAGAGTTAAGGCTGCATGAGGATTCGGGTTATGGTAAGGTTGTGGATCAAATGTAGGGTGAGTGTGAGGTTGAAGGTAAGAGTAGGGTTTAGTGCTTAAGGATGAATGAACCTATTGTCTCATTTAGGCTTATGGTAAACTTGACTGTTTAGGTATGGGTTGGGCTTAATATTTGTGTGAGGGTTAGAAAGTGTGCGAGGTTAAGGGTTGGGGTCAGGCTTGCGGCTTGTGTGTTACATCCGTTTTAGTTGTGGATAAGTTTAGCTCTCTGTCTAGTTTCAGGGATTGGATTACATTAACGGTGATATGGAGGCTTGGATTGAAGGTGATGGATAGAGTTGTTAGGTTCAGGCAAAGGGTGAAGGTTAGGAATAAGGTTAGTTGTAGGGGGAGCTGAATGTTTACATCAGATTTGGGGTTAGGATTAGGCTTACCCTAGAGGTAGACATAAGGTTAGGGTTAGGGCTTGGTTTAGGGTGAGCCTTAGGTTAGGGTTCAGTTTAAGCTTAGGAGTATACAGAATTAGACCTAGGCTTAGGGTTACACCTCTTTTTA
The DNA here is from genome assembly GCF_050624435.1 of Tenrec ecaudatus. Taxonomy (NCBI): domain Eukaryota; kingdom Metazoa; phylum Chordata; class Mammalia; order Afrosoricida; family Tenrecidae; genus Tenrec; species Tenrec ecaudatus. Next base: position 377,070 of record NW_027457619.1, on the reverse strand, counting down.
GGTTTAGACTTAGGGCTAGGTTTTGACCTAGCTTAGGGTTAGGATTAAGGTTGGTTTTAGGATAGAATTTTGGTTTGAGGTTTCATTTAAGTGTTGGATTATTGGAAGTACATCTGCTCTCCCTGGTTTTCCTTCACGATCACAATGTTTCTGAGATTCATGGTTTAAGGAAAATCTTGCTTCTTGCCGGTTTCAAGGCAAAAAGGCGCCACCGGCAGTTTGTTTTTCCGTCAACCTTTTGCTCGCTCTTTGAGAATCTTGGGTCTTTGGGAAAGCCGTGAGTCCAGCAAGATTTTTCAGTTCAAGTGTGCCCCAAGCAGGGGGTTCTACCTCTGAGCAATACAGCCCGTGGAATTCCTGAGAATCTGGAACCTGCCATGAAGTTCAGCCTGCGTTTTATTCACACGGAAGAAGCTCCTTCGAGGTTCCCATGCCTCTGTACACTGATGCTTCCAGCAATGTCATGTCTCACAGGTCTATAGTGCTTCTCTGAGTTTCACTGGTCTAGGGTAAAGGGTGAAGCGCCTGGGTTCCCGTGCTTCACTACTGTATGGCCTCAAGATGATGTTTGTAGGCACAGCAGCAAATCCGTCGGTGGCAATTCTCTCATATTGTCATTGCGATGGGAAGATTCCTTATTCGCTAGGAAATGTTTTACTGTGGAAGACGCGTCACCACAGAGCTGTCTCTTTTGTGTTGAGACAAACTTTGCTGAATTTACCTGCCAGCAGTTGCGTGTCCTCCCTTTCTTTTAAGGTCGATGGAGAAGCTCGAATGTAAGGAAAACGGTGAATGGTGGCTGTTCATAATCCAGGATTATCAGAAACGGCAGAGTAAATTTTAGGGACATAGATGTAGGACAGCGGAGAAAACTTCACTCAGGGACTTCAGTGAACTCTCCTTACAATGCTGAGGCCTGACAAGCCTAGTGCCTGGGGGCAAACCGGCTCCTGCCCTAGGTAGTTTTGTTGAGCATGCCACCCTCAGGTCGGGCCTTTTCTCTCCCAGCACTATTGCTCCGTGAAACTCTGCCCAGGATGAAAACAATTTGCCATGGGTATGTCTTTTCACATCATTGACCGACTTTTAGAAGTACAAATGCTTTTCTAAACCAGTGTTGCCTCCCTGAACTTTCCTTTGTCTTGGCTCAATCTATGCAGATTCCTGTGCTGAATAAGTGATGGGCTGGCACAGCTGGGTGCTTCTCAGTATAGCCAGCACAAGCAGCAATTTCGTTTTTCAAGACCCACCTGGCTTGATCAAGGTTCCTTATTCCCGTGAAAACGATTTTTATCCAAATTCTAGAGGAGCACCAGTGTGCCTCTGGGAGCTACACCCGGGCCTGCTGAACAGAGGCTCCGGAGTTTTCATTTTCTGACTAAAATTCAACAAGAAATTTCATGGATCTAAGGAAACCCTGAATTTTGGACGTACTAGATTCTCACATCTTTATTGTCTAATGGAAGCTTAAGTTTCCCAGTCTGATCCGGCTGCCACTTCATTTCTGGCAATGACCATTCAATTGTGGACGTTCAGCCTTCTTCGGAATTCTCTTATACCGGCATGTCCCAGCGCCACACTAAGACCACTCGGTGCAGGTTTATGTGACTCAGGACAACTCTTTATATCAGGCGTCTAGAACAAAGGGAATTCACAGTGGTTGATGATCACTTATTAAAGTCCCATTTCTCTATAAAGCCCACTGATGACACTTCTACATCTGAGGGCAAAGAGCTCGTGCAGCATGATATTCTCATTTCAGCCACCCCGCCTGCAGTTTCTTCCTTGCAGAAAAATCTTTCCCAGTGTACTTCTGTAAAATGCTGCAAAATAGTGGGACAGAAGATTTTGGTTTAGGGTTAAATTTAAATGGGCATAGGTACAGGCATGTGGGCATGTTTAGAGACAGTGTTAGAATTCAGGTTAGAGTTAAGGCTGCTTGAGGATTCGGGTTATGGTAAGGTTGTGGATGAAATGTAGGGTGAGTGTGAGGTTGAAGGTAAGAGTAGGGTTTAGTGCTTAAGGATGAATGAACCTATTGTCTCATTTAGGCTTATGGTAAACTTGACTGTTAAGGTATGGGTTGAGGTTAATATTTGTGTGAGGGTTAGAAAGTGTGCTAGGTTAAGAGTTGGGGTCAGTCTTGCAGCTTGTGTGTTACATCCGTTTTGGTTGTGGATAAGTTTAGCTCTCTGTCTAGTTTCAGGGATTGGATTACATTAACGGTGATATGGAGGCTTGGATTGAAGGTGATGGATAGAGTTGTTAGGTTCAGGCAAAGGGTGACTGTTAGGATTAAGGTTAGTTGTAGGGGGAGCTGCATGTTCACATCAGATTTGGGGTTAGGATTAGGCTTAGCCTTAGGGTAGACATATGGTTAGGGTTAGAGCTTGGTTTAGGGTGAGCCTTAGGTTAGGGTTCAGTTTAAGCTTAGGAGTATACAGAATTAGACCTAGGCTTAGGGTTACACCTCTTTTAAGGTTTAGACTTAGGGCTAGGTTTTGACCTAGGTTAGGGTTAGGATTAAGGTTGGTTTTAGGATAGGATTTAAGTTTGAGGTTTCAATTAAGTGTTGGATTATTGGAAGTACATCTGCTCTCCCTGGTTTTCCTTCACGATCACAATGTTTCTGAGATTCATGGTTTAAGGAAAATCTTGCTTCTTGCCGGTTTCTAGGCAAAATGGCGCCACCGGCAGTTTGTTTTTCCGTCAAACTTACGCTCGCTCTTTGAGAATCTTGGGTCTTTGGGAAAGCCGTGAGTCCAGCAAGATTTTTCAGTTCAAGTGTGCCCCAAGCAGTGGGTTCTACCTCTGAGCAATACAGCCCATGGAATTCCTGAGAATCTGGAACCTGCTATGAAGGTCAGCCTGCGTTTTATTCACACGGAAGAAGCTCCTTCGAGGTTCCCAAGCCTCTGTGCACTGAAGCTTCCAGCAATGTCATGTATCACAGGTCAACAGTGCTTCTCTGTGTTTCACTGGTCTAGAGTAAAGGGTGAAGCGCCTGGGTTCCCGTGCTTCACTACTGTATGGCCTCAAGATGATGTTTGTAGGCACAGCGGCAAATCCATCGGTGGCAATCCTCTCATATTGTCATTGCGATGGGAAGATTTCTTATTCGCTAGGAAATGTTTTACCATGGAAGACGGGTCACCACAGAGCAGACTCTTTTGTGTTGAGACAAACTTTGCTGAATTTACTTGTCAGCAGTTGCGTGTCATACCTTTCTTTTAAGGTCGATGGAGACGCACGAGTGTAAGGAGAACGGTGAAAGGTGGCCGTTCATAACCCTGGATCATCAGAAACCGCAGAGTAAATTTTAGGAACGTAGACGTAGGACAGCGGAGAAAACTTCACTTAGGGAATTCAGTGAAACTCTCCTTACAATGCTGAGGCCTGACCAGTCTAGTGCCTGGGGGCAACCCGGCTCCTGCCCTAGGTAGGTTTGTTGAGAGTGCCTCCCTCAGGTGATGCCTTTTCTCTCCCAGCAATATTGCTCCGTGAAATTCTGCCAATGATGAAAACTATTTGCCATGGTTATGTCGTTTTACATCATTGGCCTCCTCTTAGAATTACAAATGCTTTCCAACACGAGTGCTGCCTCCCTGAGTTTTCCTTTGTCTTGGATCAATTGATGCAGATTCCTGTGCTGAATAAGTGATGGACTGGCACAGCTGGGTGCTTGTCAGTATAGTGGGCACATGCAGCAATTTCCTTTGTCAAGACCCACCTGGCTTGATCAAGGTTCCTTATTCCCCTGAAAACGATTTTTATGCAAATTCTTGAGGAGCACCAGAGTGCCTCTGGGAGCTAAACCAGGGCCTACTCAACAGAGGCTCCAGAGTTTTCATTTTCTGACTAAAATTCAACACGGAATTTCATGGACCTCAGGAAACCGTGAATTGTGGACGTACCAGATTCTCACATCTTTATTGTCTAAGGCAAGTTTAAGTTTCCCAGTCTGATCCGGCTGCCACTTCATTTCTGGCAATGACTATTCAATTGTGGAAGTTCAGCCTTCCTCGGAATTCTCTTATACCGGCATGTTCCTGCGCCACACTAAGACCACTCGGTGCAGGTTTATGTGACTCAGGACAACTCTTTATTTCAGGCGTCGAGAACAAAGGGAATACACAGAGGTTGATGATCACTTATTAAAGTCCCGTTTCTCTATAAAGCCCACTGATGACACTTCTACATCTGAGGGCAAAGATCTCATGCAGCATGATATTCTCATTTCAGCCACCCCGCCTGCAGTTTCTTCCTTGCAGAAAAATCTTTCCCAGTGTACTTCTGTAAAATGCTGCAAAATAGTGGGACAGAAGATTTTGGTTTAGGGTTCACTTTAAAGGGGCATAGGTACAGGCATGTGGGCATGTTTAGAGACAGTGTTAGAGTTCAGGTTAGAGTTAAGGCTGCATGAGGATTCGGGTTATGGTAAGGTTGTGGATCAAATGTAGGGTGAGTGTGAGGTTGAAGGTAAGAGTAGGGTTTAGTGCTTAAGGATGAATGAACCTATTGTCTCATTTAGGCTTATGGTAAACTTGACTGTTTAGGTATGGGTTGGGCTTAATATTTGTGTGAGGGTTAGAAAGTGTGCGAGGTTAAGGGTTGGGGTCAGGCTTGCGGCTTGTGTGTTACATCCGTTTTAGTTGTGGATAAGTTTAGCTCTCTGTCTAGTTTCAGGGATTGGATTACATTAACGGTGATATGGAGGCTTGGATTGAAGGTGATGGATAGAGTTGTTAGGTTCAGGCAAAGGGTGAAGGTTAGGAATAAGGTTAGTTGTAGGGGGAGCTGAATGTTTACATCAGATTTGGGGTTAGGATTAGGCTTACCCTAGAGGTAGACATAAGGTTAGGGTTAGGGCTTGGTTTAGGGTGAGCCTTAGGTTAGGGTTCAGTTTAAGCTTAGGAGTATACAGAATTAGACCTAGGCTTAGGGTTACACCTCTTTTTAGGTTTAGACTTAGGGCTAGGTTTTGACCTAGCTTAGGGTTAGGATTAAGGTTGGTTTTAGGATAGAATTTTGGTTTGAGGTTTCATTTAAGTGTTGGATTATTGGAAGTACATCTGCTCTCCCTGGTTTTCCTTCACGATCACAATGTTTCTGAGATTCATGGTTTAAGGAAAATCTTGCTTCTTGCCGGTTTCAAGGCAAAAAGGCGCCACCGGCAGTTTGTTTTTCCGTCAACCTTTTGCTCGCTCTTTGAGAATCTTGGGTCTTTGGGAAAGCCGTGAGTCCAGCAAGATTTTTCAGTTCAAGTGTGCCCCAAGCAGGGGGTTCTACCTCTGAGCAATACAGCCCGTGGAATTCCTGAGAATCTGGAACCTGCCATGAAGTTCAGCCTGCGTTTTATTCACACGGAAGAAGCTCCTTCGAGGTTCCCATGCCTCTGTACACTGATGCTTCCAGCAATGTCATGTCTCACAGGTCTATAGTGCTTCTCTGAGTTTCACTGGTCTAGGGTAAAGGGTGAAGCGCCTGGGTTCCCGTGCTTCACTACTGTATGGCCTCAAGATGATGTTTGTAGGCACAGCAGCAAATCCGTCGGTGGCAATTCTCTCATATTGTCATTGCGATGGGAAGATTCCTTATTCGCTAGGAAATGTTTTACTGTGGAAGACGCGTCACCACAGAGCTGTCTCTTTTGTGTTGAGACAAACTTTGCTGAATTTACCTGCCAGCAGTTGCGTGTCCTCCCTTTCTTTTAAGGTCGATGGAGAAGCTCGAATGTAAGGAAAACGGTGAATGGTGGCTGTTCATAATCCAGGATTATCAGAAACGGCAGAGTAAATTTTAGGGACATAGATGTAGGACAGCGGAGAAAACTTCACTCAGGGACTTCAGTGAACTCTCCTTACAATGCTGAGGCCTGACAAGCCTAGTGCCTGGGGGCAAACCGGCTCCTGCCCTAGGTAGTTTTGTTGAGCATGCCACCCTCAGGTCGGGCCTTTTCTCTCCCAGCACTATTGCTCCGTGAAACTCTGCCCAGGATGAAAACAATTTGCCATGGGTATGTCTTTTCACATCATTGACCGACTTTTAGAAGTACAAATGCTTTTCTAAACCAGTGTTGCCTCCCTGAACTTTCCTTTGTCTTGGCTCAATCTATGCAGATTCCTGTGCTGAATAAGTGATGGGCTGGCACAGCTGGGTGCTTCTCAGTATAGCCAGCACAAGCAGCAATTTCGTTTTTCAAGACCCACCTGGCTTGATCAAGGTTCCTTATTCCCGTGAAAACGATTTTTATCCAAATTCTAGAGGAGCACCAGTGTGCCTCTGGGAGCTACACCCGGGCCTGCTGAACAGAGGCTCCGGAGTTTTCATTTTCTGACTAAAATTCAACAAGAAATTTCATGGATCTAAGGAAACCCTGAATTTTGGACGTACTAGATTCTCACATCTTTATTGTCTAATGGAAGCTTAAGTTTCCCAGTCTGATCCGGCTGCCACTTCATTTCTGGCAATGACCATTCAATTGTGGACGTTCAGCCTTCTTCGGAATTCTCTTATACCGGCATGTCCCAGCGCCACACTAAGACCACTCGGTGCAGGTTTATGTGACTCAGGACAACTCTTTATATCAGGCGTCTAGAACAAAGGGAATTCACAGTGGTTGATGATCACTTATTAAAGTCCCATTTCTCTATAAAGCCCACTGATGACACTTCTACATCTGAGGGCAAAGAGCTCGTGCAGCATGATATTCTCATTTCAGCCACCCCGCCTGCAGTTTCTTCCTTGCAGAAAAATCTTTCCCAGTGTACTTCTGTAAAATGCTGCAAAATAGTGGGACAGAAGATTTTGGTTTAGGGTTAAATTTAAATGGGCATAGGTACAGGCATGTGGGCATGTTTAGAGACAGTGTTAGAATTCAGGTTAGAGTTAAGGCTGCTTGAGGATTCGGGTTATGGTAAGGTTGTGGATGAAATGTAGGGTGAGTGTGAGGTTGAAGGTAAGAGTAGGGTTTAGTGCTTAAGGATGAATGAACCTATTGTCTCATTTAGGCTTATGGTAAACTTGACTGTTAAGGTATGGGTTGAGGTTAATATTTGTGTGAGGGTTAGAAAGTGTGCTAGGTTAAGAGTTGGGGTCAGTCTTGCAGCTTGTGTGTTACATCCGTTTTGGTTGTGGATAAGTTTAGCTCTCTGTCTAGTTTCAGGGATTGGATTACATTAACGGTGATATGGAGGCTAGGATTGAAGGTGATGGATAGAGTTGTTAGGTTCAGGCAAAGGGTGACTGTTAGGATTAAGGTTAGTTGTAGGGGGAGCTGCATGTTCACATCAGATTTGGGGTTAGGATTAGGCTTAGCCTTAGGGTAGACATATGGTTAGGGTTAGAGCTTGGTTTAGGGTGAGCCTTAGGTTAGGGTTCAGTTTAAGCTTAGGAGTATACAGAATTAGACCTAGGCTTAGGGTTACACCTCTTTTAAGGTTTAGACTTAGGGCTAGGTTTTGACCTAGGTTAGGGTTAGGATTAAGGTTGGTTTTAGGATAGGATTTAAGTTTGAGGTTTCAATTAAGTGTTGGATTATTGGAAGTACATCTGCTCTCCCTGGTTTTCCTTCACGATCACAATGTTTCTGAGATTCATGGTTTAAGGAAAATCTTGCTTCTTGCCGGTTTCTAGGCAAAATGGCGCCACCGGCAGTTTGTTTTTCCGTCAAACTTACGCTCGCTCTTTGAGAATCTTGGGTCTTTGGGAAAGCCGTGAGTCCAGCAAGATTTTTCAGTTCAAGTGTGCCCCAAGCAGTGGGTTCTACCTCTGAGCAATACAGCCCATGGAATTCCTGAGAATCTGGAACCTGCTATGAAGGTCAGCCTGCGTTTTATTCACACGGAAGAAGCTCCTTCGAGGTTCCCAAGCCTCTGTGCACTGAAGCTTCCAGCAATGTCATGTATCACAGGTCAACAGTGCTTCTCTGTGTTTCACTGGTCTAGAGTAAAGGGTGAAGCGCCTGGGTTCCCGTGCTTCACTACTGTATGGCCTCAAGATGATGTTTGTAGGCACAGCGGCAAATCCATCGGTGGCAATCCTCTCATATTGTCATTGCGATGGGAAGATTTCTTATTCGCTAGGAAATGTTTTACCATGGAAGACGGGTCACCACAGAGCAGACTCTTTTGTGTTGAGACAAACTTTGCTGAATTTACTTGTCAGCAGTTGCGTGTCATACCTTTCTTTTAAGGTCGATGGAGACGCACGAGTGTAAGGAGAACGGTGAAAGGTGGCCGTTCATAACCCTGGATCATCAGAAACCGCAGAGTAAATTTTAGGAACGTAGACGTAGGACAGCGGAGAAAACTTCACTTAGGGAATTCAGTGAAACTCTCCTTACAATGCTGAGGCCTGACCAGTCTAGTGCCTGGGGGCAACCCGGCTCCTGCCCTAGGTAGGTTTGTTGAGAGTGCCTCCCTCAGGTGATGCCTTTTCTCTCCCAGCAATATTGCTCCGTGAAATTCTGCCAATGATGAAAACTATTTGCCATGGTTATGTCGTTTTACATCATTGGCCTCCTCTTAGAATTACAAATGCTTTCCAACACGAGTGCTGCCTCCCTGAGTTTTCCTTTGTCTTGGATCAATTGATGCAGATTCCTGTGCTGAATAAGTGATGGACTGGCACAGCTGGGTGCTTGTCAGTATAGTGGGCACATGCAGCAATTTCCTTTGTCAAGACCCACCTGGCTTGATCAAGGTTCCTTATTCCCCTGAAAACGATTTTTATGCAAATTCTTGAGGAGCACCAGAGTGCCTCTGGGAGCTAAACCAGGGCCTACTCAACAGAGGCTCCAGAGTTTTCATTTTCTGACTAAAATTCAACACGGAATTTCATGGACCTCAGGAAACCGTGAATTGTGGACGTACCAGATTCTCACATCTTTATTGTCTAAGGCAAGTTTAAGTTTCCCAGTCTGATCCGGCTGCCACTTCATTTCTGGCAATGACTATTCAATTGTGGAAGTTCAGCCTTCCTCGGAATTCTCTTATACCGGCATGTTCCTGCGCCACACTAAGACCACTCGGTGCAGGTTTATGTGACTCAGGACAACTCTTTATTTCAGGCGCCGAGAACAAAGGGAATACACAGAGGTTGATGATCACTTATTAAAGTCCCGTTTCTCTATAAAGCCCACTGATGACACTTCTACATCTGAGGGCAAAGATCTCATGCAGCATGATATTCTCATTTCAGCCACCCCGCCTGTAGTTTCTTCCTTGCAGAAAAATCTTTCCCAGTGTACTTCTGTAAAATGCTGCAAAATAGTGGGACAGAAGATTTTGGTTTAGGGTTCACTTTAAAGGGGCATAGGTACAGGCATGTGGGCATGTTTAGAGACAGTGTTAGAGTTCAGGTTAGAGTTAAGGCTGCATGAGGATTCGGGTTATGGTAAGGTTGTGGATCAAATGTAGGGTGAGTGTGAGGTTGAAGGTAAGAGTAGGGTTTAGTGCTTAAGGATGAATGAACCTATTGTCTCATTTAGGCTTATGGTAAACTTGACTGTTTAGGTATGGGTTGGGCTTAATATTTGTGTGAGGGTTAGAAAGTGTGCGAGGTTAAGGGTTGGGGTCAGGCTTGCGGCTTGTGTGTTACATCCGTTTTAGTTGTGGATAAGTTTAGCTCTCTGTCTAGTTTCAGGGATTGGATTACATTAACGGTGATATGGAGGCTTGGATTGAAGGTGATGGATAGAGTTGTTAGGTTCAGGCAAAGGGTGAAGGTTAGGAATAAGGTTAGTTGTAGGGGGAGCTGAATGTTTACATCAGATTTGGGGTTAGGATTAGGCTTACCCTAGAGGTAGACATAAGGTTAGGGTTAGGGCTTGGTTTAGGGTGAGCCTTAGGTTAGGGTTCAGTTTAAGCTTAGGAGTATACAGAATTAGACCTAGGCTTAGGGTTACACCTCTTTTAAGGTTTAGACTTAGGGCTAGGTTTTGACCTAGGTTAGGGTTAGGATTAAGGTTGGTTTTAGGATAGAATTTTGGTTTGAGGTTTCATTTAAGTGTTGGATTATTGGAAGTACATCTGCTCTCCCTGGTTTTCCTTCACGATCACAATGTTTCTGAGATTCATGGTTTAAGGAAAATCTTGCTTCTTGCCGGTTTCAAGGCAAAAAGGCGCCACCGGCAGTTTGTTTTTCCGTCAACCTTTTGCTCGCTCTTTGAGAATCTTGGGTCTTTGGGAAAGCCGTGAGTCCAGCAAGATTTTTCAGTTCAAGTGTGCCCCAAGCAGGGGGTTCTACCTCTGAGCAATACAGCCCGTGGAATTCCTGAGAATCTGGAACCTGCCATGAAGTTCAGCCTGCGTTTTATTCACACGGAAGAAGCTCCTTCGAGGTTCCCATGCCTCTGTACACTGATGCTTCCAGCAATGTCATGTCTCACAGGTCTATAGTGCTTCTCTGAGTTTCACTGGTCTAGGGTAAAGGGTGAAGCGCCTGGGTTCCCGTGCTTCACTACTGTATGGCCTCAAGATGATGTTTGTAGGCACAGCAGCAAATCCGTCGGTGGCAATTCTCTCATATTGTCATTGCGATGGGAAGATTCCTTATTCGCTAGGAAATGTTTTACTGTGGAAGACGCGTCACCACAGAGCTGTCTCTTTTGTGTTGAGACAAACTTTGCTGAATTTACCTGCCAGCAGTTGCGTGTCCTCCCTTTCTTTTAAGGTCGATGGAGAAGCTCGAATGTAAGGAAAACGGTGAATGGTGGCTGTTCATAATCCAGGATTATCAGAAACGGCAGAGTAAATTTTAGGGACATAGATGTAGGACAGCGGAGAAAACTTCACTCAGGGACTTCAGTGAACTCTCCTTACAATGCTGAGGCCTGACAAGCCTAGTGCCTGGGGGCAAACCGGCTCCTGCCCTAGGTAGTTTTGTTGAGCATGCCACCCTCAGGTCGGGCCTTTTCTCTCCCAGCACTATTGCTCCGTGAAACTCTGCCCAGGATGAAAACAATTTGCCATGGGTATGTCTTTTCACATCATTGACCGACTTTTAGAAGTACAAATGCTTTTCTAAACCAGTGTTGCCTCCCTGAACTTTCCTTTGTCTTGGCTCAATCTATGCAGATTCCTGTGCTGAATAAGTGATGGGCTGGCACAGCTGGGTGCTTCTCAGTATAGCCAGCACAAGCAGCAATTTCGTTTTTCAAGACCCACCTGGCTTGATCAAGGTTCCTTATTCCCGTGAAAACGATTTTTATCCAAATTCTAGAGGAGCACCAGTGTGCCTCTGGGAGCTACACCCGGGCCTGCTGAACAGAGGCTCCGGAGTTTTCATTTTCTGACTAAAATTCAACAAGAAATTTCATGGATCTAAGGAAACCCTGAATTTTGGACGTACTAGATTCTCACATCTTTATTGTCTAATGGAAGCTTAAGTTTCCCAGTCTGATCCGGCTGCCACTTCATTTCTGGCAATGACCATTCAATTGTGGACGTTCAGCCTTCTTCGGAATTCTCTTATACCGGCATGTCCCAGCGCCACACTAAGACCACTCGGTGCAGGTTTATGTGACTCAGGACAACTCTTTATATCAGGCGTCTAGAACAAAGGGAATTCACAGTGGTTGATGATCACTTATTAAAGTCCCATTTCTCTATAAAGCCCACTGATGACACTTCTACATCTGAGGGCAAAGAGCTCGTGCAGCATGATATTCTCATTTCAGCCACCCCGCCTGCAGTTTCTTCCTTGCAGAAAAATCTTTCCCAGTGTACTTCTGTAAAATGCTGCAAAATAGTGGGACAGAAGATTTTGGTTTAGGGTTAAATTTAAATGGGCATAGGTACAGGCATGTGGGCATGTTTAGAGACAGTGTTAGAATTCAGGTTAGAGTTAAGGCTGCTTGAGGATTCGGGTTATGGTAAGGTTGTGGATGAAATGTAGGGTGAGTGTGAGGTTGAAGGTAAGAGTAGGGTTTAGTGCTTAAGGATGAATGAACCTATTGTCTCATTTAGGCTTATGGTAAACTTGACTGTTAAGGTATGGGTTGAGGTTAATATTTGTGTGAGGGTTAGAAAGTGTGCTAGGTTAAGAGTTGGGGTCAGTCTTGCAGCTTGTGTGTTACATCCGTTTTGGTTGTGGATAAGTTTAGCTCTCTGTCTAGTTTCAGGGATTGGATTACATTAACGGTGATATGGAGGCTTGGATTGAAGGTGATGGATAGAGTTGTTAGGTTCAGGCAAAGGGTGAAGGTTAGGATTAAGGTTAGTTGTAGGGGGAGCTGCATGTTTACATCAGATTTGGGGTTAGGATTAGGCTTACCCTAGAGGTAGACATAAGGTTAGGGTTAGGGCTTGGTTTAGGGTGAGCCTTAGGTTAGGGTTCAGTTTAAGCTTAGGAGTATACAGAATTAGACCTAGGCTTAGGGTTACACCTCTTTTAAGGTTTAGACTTAGGGCTAGGTTTTGACCTAGGTTAGGGTTAGGATTAAGGTTGGTTTTAGGATAGAATTTTGGTTTGAGGTTTCATTTAAGTGTTGGATTATTGGAAGTACATCTGCTCTCCCTGGTTTTCCTTCACGATCACAATGTTTCTGAGATTCATGGTTTAAGGAAAATCTTGCTTCTTGCCGGTTTCAAGGCAAAAAGGCGCCACCGGCAGTTTGTTTTTCCGTCAACCTTTTGCTCGCTCTTTGAGAATCTTGGGTCTTTGGGAAAGCCGTGAGTCCAGCAAGATTTTTCAGTTCAAGTGTGCCCCAAGCAGGGGGTTCTACCTCTGAGCAATACAGCCCGTGGAATTCCTGAGAATCTGGAACCTGCCATGAAGTTCAGCCTGCGTTTTATTCACACGGAAGAAGCTCCTTCGAGGTTCCCATGCCTCTGTACACTGATGCTTCCAGCAATGTCATGTCTCACAGGTCTATAGTGCTTCTCTGAGTTTCACTGGTCTAGGGTAAAGGGTGAAGCGCCTGGGTTCCCGTGCTTCACTACTGTATGGCCTCAAGATGATGTTTGTAGGCACAGCAGCAAATCCGTCGGTGGCAATTCTCTCATATTGTCATTGCGATGGGAAGATTCCTTATTCGCTAGGAAATGTTTTACTGTGGAAGACGCGTCACCACAGAGCTGTCTCTTTTGTGTTGAGACAAACTTTGCTGAATTTACCTGCCAGCAGTTGCGTGTCCTCCCTTTCTTTTAAGGTCGATGGAGAAGCTCGAATGTAAGGAAAACGGTGAATGGTGGCTGTTCATAATCCAGGATCATCAGAAACGGCAGAGTAAATTTTAGGGACATAGATGTAGGACAGCGGAGAAAACTTCACTCAGGGACTTCAGTGAACTCTCCTTACAATGCTGAGGCCTGACAAGCCTAGTGCCTGGGGGCAAACCGGCTCCTGCCCTAGGTAGTTTTGTTGAGCATGCCACCCTCAGGTCGGGCCTTTTCTCTCCCAGCACTATTGCTCCGTGAAACTCTGCCCAGGATGAAAACAATTTGCCATGGGTATGTCTTTTCACATCATTGACCGACTTTTAGAAGTACAAATGCTTTTCTAAACCAGTGTTGCCTCCCTGAACTTTCCTTTGTCTTGGCTCAATCTATGCAGATTCCTGTGCTGAATAAGTGATGGGCTGGCACAGCTGGGTGCTTCTCAGTATAGCCAGCACAAGCAGCAATTTCGTTTTTCAAGACCCACCTGGCTTGATCAAGGTTCCTTATTCCCGTGAAAACGATTTTTATCCAAATTCTAGAGGAGCACCAGTGTGCCTCTGGGAGCTACACCCGGGCCTGCTGAACAGAGGCTCCGGAGTTTTCATTTTCTGACTAAAATTCAACAAGAAATTTCATGGATCTAAGGAAACCCTGAATTTTGGACGTACTAGATTCTCACATCTTTATTGTCTAATGGAAGCTTAAGTTTCCCAGTCTGATCCGGCTGCCACTTCATTTCTGGCAATGACCATTCAATTGTGGACGTTCAGCCTTCTTCGGAATTCTCTTATACCGGCATGTCCCAGCGCCACACTAAGACCACTCGGTGCAGGTTTATGTGACTCAGGACAACTCTTTATATCAGGCGTCTAGAACAAAGGGAATTCACAGTGGTTGATGATCACTTATTAAAGTCCCATTTCTCTATAAAGCCCACTGATGACACTTCTACATCTGAGGGCAAAGAGCTCGTGCAGCATGATATTCTCATTTCAGCCACCCCGCCTGCAGTTTCTTCCTTGCAGAAAAATCTTTCCCAGTGTACTTCTGTAAAATGCTGCAAAATAGTGGGACAGAAGATTTTGGTTTAGGGTTAAATTTAAATGGGCATAGGTACAGGCATGTGGGCATGTTTAGAGACAGTGTTAGAATTCAGGTTAGAGTTAAGGCTGCTTGAGGATTCGGGTTATGGTAAGGTTGTGGATGAAATGTAGGGTGAGTGTGAGGTTGAAGGTAAGAGTAGGGTTTAGTGCTTAAGGATGAATGAACCTATTGTCTCATTTAGGCTTATGGTAAACTTGACTGTTAAGGTATGGGTTGAGGTTAATATTTGTGTGAGGGTTAGAAAGTGTGCTAGGTTAAGAGTTGGGGTCAGTCTTGCAGCTTGTGTGTTACATCCGTTTTGGTTGTGGATAAGTTTAGCTCTCTGTCTAGTTTCAGGGATTGGATTACATTAACGGTGATATGGAGGCTTGGATTGAAGGTGATGGATAGAGTTGTTAGGTTCAGGCAAAGGGTGACTGTTAGGATTAAGGTTAGTTGTAGGGGGAGCTGCATGTTCACATCAGATTTGGGGTTAGGATTAGGCTTAGCCTTAGGGTAGACATATGGTTAGGGTTAGAGCTTGGTTTAGGGTGAGCCTTAGGTTAGGGTTCAGTTTAAGCTTAGGAGTATACAGAATTAGACCTAGGCTTAGGGTTACACCTCTTTTAAGGTTTAGACTTAGGGCTAGGTTTTGACCTAGGTTAGGGTTAGGATTAAGGTTGGTTTTAGGATAGGATTTAAGTTTGAGGTTTCAATTAAGTGTTGGATTATTGGAAGTACATCTGCTCTCCCTGGTTTTCCTTCACGATCACAATGTTTCTGAGATTCATGGTTTAAGGAAAATCTTGCTTCTTGCCGGTTTCTAGGCAAAATGGCGCCACCGGCAGTTTGTTTTTCCGTCAAACTTACGCTCGCTCTTTGAGAATCTTGGGTCTTTGGGAAAGCCGTGAGTCCAGCAAGATTTTTCAGTTCAAGTGTGCCCCAAGCAGTGGGTTCTACCTCTGAGCAATACAGCCCATGGAATTCCTGAGAATCTGGAACCTGCTATGAAGGTCAGCCTGCGTTTTATTCACACGGAAGAAGCTCCTTCGAGGTTCCCAAGCCTCTGTGCACTGAAGCTTGCAGCAATGTCATGTATCACAGGTCAACAGTGCTTCTCTGTGTTTCACTGGTCTAGAGTAAAGGGTGAAGCGCCTGGGTTCCCGTGCTTCACTACTGTATGGCCTCAAGATGATGTTTGTAGGCACAGCGGCAAATCCATCGGTGGCAATCCTCTCATATTGTCATTGCGATGGGAAGATTTCTTATTCGCTAGGAAATGTTTTACCATGGAAGACGGGTCACCACAGAGCAGACTCTTTTGTGTTGAGACAAACTTTGCTGAATTTACTTGTCAGCAGTTGCGTGTCATACCTTTCTTTTAAGGTCGATGGAGACGCACGAGTGTAAGGAGAACGGTGAAAGGTGGCCGTTCATAACCCTGGATCATCAGAAACCGCAGAGTAAATTTTAGGAACGTAGACGTAGGACAGCGGAGAAAACTTCACTTAGGGAATTCAGTGAAACTCTCCTTACAATGCTGAGGCCTGACCAGTCTAGTGCCTGGGGGCAACCCGGCTCCTGCCCTAGGTAGGTTTGTTGAGAGTGCCTCCCTCAGGTGATGCCTTTTCTCTCCCAGCAATATTGCTCCGTGAAATTCTGCCAATGATGAAAACTATTTGCCATGGTTATGTCGTTTTACATCATTGGCCTCCTCTTAGAATTACAAATGCTTTCCAACACGAGTGCTGCCTCCCTGAGTTTTCCTTTGTCTTGGATCAATTGATGCAGATTCCTGTGCTGAATAAGTGATGGACTGGCACAGCTGGGTGCTTGTCAGTATAGTGGGCACATGCAGCAATTTCCTTTGTCAAGACCCACCTGGCTTGATCAAGGTTCCTTATTCCCCTGAAAACGATTTTTATGCAAATTCTTGAGGAGCACCAGAGTGCCTCTGGGAGCTAAACCAGGGCCTGCTCAACAGAGGCTCCAGAGTTTTCATTTTCTGACTAAAATTCAACACGGAATTTCATGGACCTCAGGAAACCGTGAATTGTGGACGTACCAGATTATCACATCTTTATTGTCTAAGGCAAGTTTAAGTTTCCCAGTCTGATCCGGCTGCCACTTCATTTCTGGCAATGACTATTCAATTGTGGAAGTTCAGCCTTCCTCGGAATTCTCTTATACCGGCATGTTCCTGCGCCACACTAAGACCACTCGGTGCAGGTTTATGTGACTCAGGACAACTCTTTATTTCAGGCGTCGAGAACAAAGGGAATACACAGAGGTTGATGATCACTTATTAAAGTCCCGTTTCTCTATAAAGCCCACTGATGACACTTCTACATCTGAGGGCAAAGATCTCATGCAGCATGATATTCTCATTTCAGCCACCCCGCCTGCAGTTTCTTCCTTGCAGAAAAATCTTTCCCAGTGTACTTCTGTAAAATGCTGCAAAATAGTGGGACAGAAGATTTTGGTTTAGGGTTCACTTTAAAGGGGCATAGGTACAGGCATGTGGGCATGTTTAGAGACAGTGTTAGAGTTCAGGTTAGAGTTAAGGCTGCATGAGGATTCGGGTTATGGTAAGGTTGTGGATCAAATGTAGGGTGAGTGTGAGGTTGAAGGTAAGAGTAGGGTTTAGTGCTTAAGGATGAATGAACCTATTGTCTCATTTAGGCTTATGGTAAACTTGACTGTTTAGGTATGGGTTGGGCTTAATATTTGTGTGAGGGTTAGAAAGTGTGCGAGGTTAAGGGTTGGGGTCAGGCTTGCGGCTTGTGTGTTACATCCGTTTTAGTTGTGGATAAGTTTAGCTCTCTGTCTAGTTTCAGGGATTGGATTACATTAACGGTGATATGGAGGCTTGGATTGAAGGTGATGGATAGAGTTGTTAGGTTCAGGCAAATGGTGAAGGTTAGGAATAAGGTTAGTTGTAGGGGGAGCTGAATGTTTACATCAGATTTGGGGTTAGGATTAGGCTTACCCTAGAGGTAGACATAAGGTTAGGGTTAGGGCTTGGTTTAGGGTGAGCCTTAGGTTAGGGTTCAGTTTAAGCTTAGGAGTATACAGAATTAGACCTAGGCTTAGGGTTACACCTCTTTTAAGGTTTAGACTTAGGGCTAGGTTTTGACCTAGGTTAGGGTTAGGATTAAGGTTGGTTTTAGGATAGAATTTTGGTTTGAGGTTTCATTTAAGTGTTGGATTATTGGAAGTACATCTGCTCTCCCTGGTTTTCCTTCACGATCACAATGTTTCTGAGATTCATGGTTTAAGGAAAATCTTGCTTCTTGCCGGTTTCAAGGCAAAAAGGCGCCACCGGCAGTTTGTTTTTCCGTCAACCTTTTGCTCGCTCTTTGAGAATCTTGGGTCTTTGGGAAAGCCGTGAGTCCAGCAAGATTTTTCAGTTCAAGTGTGCCCCAAGCAGGGGGTTCTACCTCTGAGCAATACAGCCCGTGGAATTCCTGAGAATCTGGAACCTGCCATGAAGTTCAGCCTGCGTTTTATTCACACGGAAGAAGCTCCTTCGAGGTTCCCATGCCTCTGTACACTGATGCTTCCAGCAATGTCATGTCTCACAGGTCTATAGTGCTTCTCTGAGTTTCACTGGTCTAGGGTAAAGGGTGAAGCGCCTGGGTTCCCGTGCTTCACTACTGTATGGCCTCAAGATGATGTTTGTAGGCACAGCAGCAAATCCGTCGGTGGCAATTCTCTCATATTGTCATTGCGATGGGAAGATTCCTTATTCGCTAGGAAATGTTTTACTGTGGAAGACGCGTCACCACAGAGCTGTCTCTTTTGTGTTGAGACAAACTTTGCTGAATTTACCTGCCAGCAGTTGCGTGTCCTCCCTTTCTTTTAAGGTCGATGGAGAAGCTCGAATGTAAGGAAAACGGTGAATGGTGGCTGTTCATAATCCAGGATCATCAGAAACGGCAGAGTAAATTTTAGGGACATAGATGTAGGACAGCGGAGAAAACTTCACTCAGGGACTTCAGTGAACTCTCCTTACAATGCTGAGGCCTGACAAGCCTAGTGCCTGGGGGCAAACCGGCTCCTGCCCTAGGTAGTTTTGTTGAGCATGCCACCCTCAGGTCGGGCCTTTTCTCTCCCAGCACTATTGCTCCGTGAAACTCTGCCCAGGATGAAAACAATTTGCCATGGGTATGTCTTTTCACATCATTGACCGACTTTTAGAAGTACAAATGCTTTTCTAAACCAGTGTTGCCTCCCTGAACTTTCCTTTGTCTTGGCTCAATCTATGCAGATTCCTGTGCTGAATAAGTGATGGGCTGGCACAGCTGGGTGCTTCTCAGTATAGCCAGCACAAGCAGCAATTTCGTTTTTCAAGACCCACCTGGCTTGATCAAGGTTCCTTATTCCCGTGAAAACGATTTTTATCCAAATTCTAGAGGAGCACCAGTGTGCCTCTGGGAGCTACACCCGGGCCTGCTGAACAGAGGCTCCGGAGTTTTCATTTTCTGACTAAAATTCAACAAGAAATTTCATGGATCTAAGGAAACCCTGAATTTTGGACGTACTAGATTCTCACATCTTTATTGTCTAATGGAAGCTTAAGTTTCCCAGTCTGATCCGGCTGCCACTTCATTTCTGGCAATGACCATTCAATTGTGGACGTTCAGCCTTCTTCGGAATTCTCTTATACCGGCATGTCCCAGCGCCACACTAAGACCACTCGGTGCAGGTTTATGTGACTCAGGACAACTCTTTATATCAGGCGTCTAGAACAAAGGGAATTCACAGTGGTTGATGATCACTTATTAAAGTCCCATTTCTCTATAAAGCCCACTGATGACACTTCTACATCTGAGGGCAAAGAGCTCGTGCAGCATGATATTCTCATTTCAGCCACCCCGCCTGCAGTTTCTTCCTTGCAGAAAAATCTTTCCCAGTGTACTTCTGTAAAATGCTGCAAAATAGTGGGACAGAAGATTTTGGTTTAGGGTTAAATTTAAATGGGCATAGGTACAGGCATGTGGGCATGTTTAGAGACAGTGTTAGAATTCAGGTTAGAGTTAAGGCTGCTTGAGGATTCGGGTTATGGTAAGGTTGTGGATGAAATGTAGGGTGAGTGTGAGGTTGAAGGTAAGAGTAGGGTTTAGTGCTTAAGGATGAATGAACCTATTGTCTCATTTAGGCTTATGGTAAACTTGACTGTTAAGGTATGGGTTGAGGTTAATATTTGTGTGAGGGTTAGAAAGTGTGCTAGGTTAAGAGTTGGGGTCAGTCTTGCAGCTTGTGTGTACATCCGTTTTGGTTGTGGATAAGTTTAGCTCTCTGTCTAGTTTCAGGGATTGGATTACATTAACGGTGATATGGAGGCTTGGATTGAAGGTGATGGATAGAGTTGTTAGGTTCAGGCAAAGGGTGACTGTTAGGATTAAGGTTAGTTGTAGGGGGAGCTGCATGTTCACATCAGATTTGGGGTTAGGATTAGGCTTAGCCTTAGGGTAGACATATGGTTAGGGTTAGAGCTTGGTTTAGGGTGAGCCTTAGGTTAGGGTTCAGTTTAAGCTTAGGAGTATACAGAATTAGACCTAGGCTTAGGGTTACACCTCTTTTAAGGTTTAGACTTAGGGCTAGGTTTTGACCTAGGTTAGGGTTAGGATTAAGGTTGGTTTTAGGATAGGATTTAAGTTTGAGGTTTCAATTAAGTGTTGGATTATTGGAAGTACATCTGCTCTCCCTGGTTTTCCTTCACGATCACAATGTTTCTGAGATTCATGGTTTAAGGAAAATCTTGCTTCTTGCCGGTTTCTAGGCAAAATGGCGCCACCGGCAGTTTGTTTTTCCGTCAAACTTACGCTCGCTCTTTGAGAATCTTGGGTCTTTGGGAAAGCCGTGAGTCCAGCAAGATTTTTCAGTTCAAGTGTGCCCCAAGCAGTGGGTTCTACCTCTGAGCAATACAGCCCATGGAATTCCTGAGAATCTGGAACCTGCTATGAAGGTCAGCCTGCGTTTTATTCACACGGAAGAAGCTCCTTCGAGGTTCCCAAGCCTCTCTGCACTGAAGCTTCCAGCAATGTCATGTATCACAGGTCAACAGTGCTTCTCTGTGTTTCACTGGTCTAGAGTAAAGGGTGAAGCGCCTGGGTTCCCGTGCTTCACTACTGTATGGCCTCAAGATGATATTTGTAGGCACAACGGCAAATCCATCGGTGGCAATTCTCTCATATTGTCATTGCGATGGGAAGATTTCTTATTCGCTAGGAAATGTTTTACCGTGGAAGACGGGTCACCACAGAGCAGACTCTTTGTGTTAAGACAAAGTTTGCTGAATTTACCTGCCAGCAGTTGCGTGTCCAACCTTTCTTTTAAGGTCGATGGAGACGCACGAGTGTAAGGAGAACGGTGAAAGGTGGCCGTTCATAACTCAGGATCATCAGAAACGGCAGAGTAAATTTTAGGGACATAGATGTAGCACAGCTGAGAAAACTTCACGCAGGGACTTCAGTGAACTCGCCTTACAATGCTGAGGCCTGACACGCCTAGTGCCTGAGGGCAACCAGTCTCCTGCCCTAGGTAGTTTTGTTGAGCATGCTTCCCTTAGGTGGTGCCTTTTCTCTCCCAGCAATATTGCTCCGTGAAATTCTGCCAATGATGAAAACTATTTGCCAGGGTTATGTAGTTTTACATCATTGGCCTCCTCTTAGAAGTACAAATGCTTTCCAACATGGGTGCTGCCTCCCTGAGTTTTCCTTTGTCTTGGATCAATCTATGCAGATTCCTGTGCTGAATAAGTGATGGGCTGGCACAGCTGGGTGCTTGTCATATAGCCAGCACAATCAGCAACTTCCTTTGTCAAGACCCACCTGTCTTGATCAAGGTTCCTTATTCCCGTGAAAACGATTTTTATCCAAATTCTAGAGGAGCACCAGTGTGCCTCTGGGAGCTACACCCGGGCCTGCTGAACAGAGGCTCCGGAGTTTTCATTTTCTGACTAAAATTCAACAAGGAATTTCATGGATCTAAGGAAACCATGAATTTTGGACGTACTAGATTCTCACATCTTCATTGTCTAATGGAAGCTTAAGTTTCCCAGTCTGATCCGGCTGCCACTTCATTTCTGGCAATGAGCATTCAATTGTGGACGTTCAGCCTTCTTCGGAATTCTCTTATACCGCCATGTCCCAGCGCCACATTAAGACCACTTGGTGCAGGTTTATGTGACTCAGGACAACTCTTTATTTCAGGAGTCTAGAACAAAGGGAATTCACAGTGGTTGGTGATCACTTATTAAAGTCCCGTTTGTCTATAAAGTCCACTGATGACACTTCTACATCTGAGGGCAAAGAGCTCGTGCAGCATAATATTCTCATTTCAGCCACCCCGCCTGCAGTTTCTTCCTTGCAGAAAAATATTTCCCAGTGTACTTCTGTAAAATGCTGCAAAATAGTGGGACAGAAGATTTTGGTTTAGGGTTCACTTTAAAGGGGCATAGGTACAGGCATGTGTGCATGTTTAGAGACAGTGTTAGAGTTCAGGTTAGAATTAAGGCTGCTTGAGGATTCGGGTTATGGTAAAGTTGTGGATCAAATGTAGGGTGAGTGTGAGGTTGAAGGTAAGAGTAGGGTTTAGTGCTTAAGGATGAATGAACCTATTGTCTCATTTAGGCTTATGGTACACTTGACTGTTAAGGTATGGGTTGAGGTTAATATTTGTGTGAGGGTTAGAAAGTGTGCTAGGTAAAGAGTTGGGGTCAGGCTTGCTCCTTGTGTGTTACATCCGTTTTGGATGTGGATAAGTTTAGCTCTCTGTCTAGTTTCAGGGATTGGATTACATTAACGGTGATATGGAGGCTTGGATTGAAGGTGATGGATAGAGTTGTTAGGTTCAGGCAAAGGGTGACTGTTAGGATTAAGGTTAGTTGTAGGGGGAGCTGCATGTTCACATCAGATTTGGGGTTAGGATTAAGCTTAGCCTTAAGGTAGACATATGGTTAGGGTTAGAGCTTGGTTTAGGGTGAGCCTTAGGTTAGGGTTCAGTTTAAGCTTAGGAGTATACAGAATTAGACCTAGGCTTAGGGTTACACCTCTTTTAAGGTTTAGACTTAGGGCTAGGTTTTGACCTAGGTTAGGGTTAGGATTAAGGTTGGTTTTAGGATAGGATTAAGGTTTGAGGTTTCATTTAAGTGTTGGATTATTGGAAGTGCATCTGCTCTCCCTGGTTTTCCTTCACGATCACAATGTTTCTGAGATTCATGGTTTAAGGAAAATCTTGCTTCTTGCCGGTTTCAAGGCAATATGGCGCCACCGGCAGTTTGTTTTTCCGTCAAACTTACGCTCGCTCTTTGAGAATCTTGGGTCTTTGGGAAAGCCGTGAGTCCAGCAAGATTTTTCAGTTCAAGTGTGCCCCAAGCAGTGGGTTCTACCTCTGAGCAATACAGCCCATGGAATTCCTGAGAATCTGGAACCTGCTATGAAGTTCAGCCTGCGTTTTATTCACAGGGAAGAAGCTCCTTCGAGGTTCCCAAGCCTCTGTACACTGAAGCTTCCAGCAACGTCATGTATCACAGGTCAACAGTGCTTCTCTGTGTTTCACTGGTCTAGAGTAAAGGGTGAAGCGCCTGGGTTCCCGTGCTTCACTACTGTATGGCCTCAAGATGATATTTGTAGGCACAACGGCAAATCCATCGGTGGCAATTCTCTCATATTGTCATTGCGATGGGAAGATTCCTTATTCGCTAGGAAATGTTTTACCGTGGAAGACGGGTCACCACAGAGCAGACTCTTTGTGTTAAGACAAAGTTTGCTGAATTTACCTGCCAGCAGTTGCGTGTCCAACCTTTCTTTTAAGGTCGAGGGAGACGCACGAGTGTAAGGAGAACGGTGAAAGGTGGCCGTTCATAACTCAGGATCATCAGAAACGGCAGAGTAAATTTTAGGGACATAGATGTAGCACAGCTGAGAAAACTTCAGGCAGGGACTTCAGTGAACTATCCTTACAATGCTGAGGCCTGACACGCCTAGTGCCTGGGGGCAACCAGGCTCCTGCCCTAGGTAGTTTTGTTGAGCGTGCCTCCCTCAGGTGGTGCCTTTTCTCTCCCAGCAATATTGCTCCGTGAAATTCGGCCAATGATGAAAACTATTTGCCAGGGTTATGTAGTTTTACATCATTGGCCTCCTCTTAGAAGTACAAATGCTTTCCAACATGGGTGATGCCTCCCTGAGTTTTCCTTTGTCTTGGATCAATCTATGCAGATTCCTGTGCTGAATAAGTGATGGGCTGGCACAGCTGGGTGCTTCTCAGTATAGCCAGCACAAGCAGCAATTTCCTTTGTCAAGACCAACCTGGCTTGATCAAGGTTCCTTATTCCCGTGAAAACGATTTTTATGCAAATTCTAGAGGAGCACCAGTGTGCCTCTGGGAGCTACATCCGGGCATGCTGAACAGAGGCTCCGGAGTTTTCATTATCTGACTAAAATTCAACACGGAATTTCATGGACCTAAGGAAACAGTGATTTGTGGACGTACCAGATTCTCACATCTTTATTGTCTAAGGCAAGCTTAAGTTTCCCAGTGTGATCCGGCTGCCACTTCATTTCTGGCATGGCCATTCAATTGTGGAAGTTCAGCCTTCTTCGGAATTCTCTTATACCGGCATGTTCCCGCGCCACACTAAGACCACTCGGTGCAGGTTTATGTGACTCAGGACAACTCTTTATTTCAGGCGTCTACAACAAAGGGAATTCATAGAGGTTGATGATCACTTATTAAAGTCCCGTTTCTCTATAAAGCCCACTGATGACACTTCTACATCTGAGGGCAAAGAGCTCGTGCAGCATGATATTCTCATTTCAGACATGCCGCCTGCAGTTTCTTCCTTGCAGAAAAATCTTGCCAGTGTACTTCTTTAAAATGCTTCAAAATAGTGGGACCGAAGATTTCGGTTTAGGGTTCACTTTAAAGGGGCATAGGTACAGGCATGTGGGCATGTTTAGAGACAGTGTTAGAGTTCAGGTTAGAGTTACGGCTGCGTGAGGATTCGGGTTCTGGTAAGGTTGTGGATCAAATGTAGGGTGAGTGTGAGGTTGAAGGTAAGAGTAGGGTTTAGTGCTTAAGGATGAATGAACCTATTGTCTCATTTAGGCTTATGGTAAACTTGACTGTTTAGGTATGGGTTGGGGTTAATATTTGTGTGAGGGTTAGAAAGTGTGCGAGGTTAAGAGTTGGGGTCAGGCTAGCGGCTTGTGTGTTACATCCGTTTTGGTTGTGGATAAGTTTAGCTCTCTGTCTAGTTTCAGGGATTGGATTACATTAACTGTGATATGGAGGCTTGGATTGAAGGTGATGGATAGAGTTAAGTTAGGTTCAGGCGAAGGGTGAAGGTTAGGAGTAAGGTTAGTTGTAGGGGGAGCTGCATGTTCACATCAGATTTGGGGTTAGGATTAGGCTTAGCCTTAGGGTAGACATAAGGTTAGGGTTAGGGCTTGGTTTAGGGTGAGCCTTAGGTTAGGGTTCAGTTTAAGCTTAGGAGTATACAAAATTAGACCTAGGCTTAGGGTTACACCTCTTTTTAGGTTTAGACCTAGGGCTAGATTTTGACCTAGGTTAGGGTTAGGATTAGGGTTGGTTTTAGGATAGGATTTAGGTTTGAGGTTTCATTTAAGTGTTGGATTATTGGAAGTACATCTGCTCTCCCTGGTTTTCCTTCAGGATCACAATGTTTCTAAGATTCATGGTTTAAGGAAAATCTTGCTTCTTCCCGGTTTCTAGGCAAAAAGGCGCCACCGGCAGTTTGTTTTCCCGTCAACCTTACTCTCGCTCTTTGAGAACCTTGGGTCTTTGGGAAAGCCGTGAGTCCAGCAAGATTTTTCAGTTCAAGTGTGCCCCAAGCAGTGGGTTCTACCTCTGGGCGATACAGCCCATGGAATTCCTGAGAATCTGGAACCTGCTATGAAGTTCAGCCTGCGTTTTATTCACACGGAAGAAGCTCCTTCGAGGTTCCCATGCCTCTGTACACTGATGCTTCCAGCAACATCATGTCTCACAGGTCAATAGTGCTTCTCTGAGTTTCACTGGTCTAGGGTAAAGGGTGAAGCGCCTGGGTTCCCGTGCTTCACTACTGTATGGCCTCAAGATGATGTTTGTAGGCACAGCGGCAAATCCATCGGTGGCAATCCTCTCATATTGTCATTGCGATGGGAAGATTTCTTATTCGCTAGGAAATGTTTTACCATGGAAGACGGGTCACCACAGAGCAGACTCTTTTGTGTTGAGACAAACTTTGCTGAATTTACTTGTCAGCAGTTGCGTGTCATACCTTTCTTTTAAGGTCGATGGAGACGCACGAGTGTAAGGAGAACGGTGAAAGGTGGCCGTTCATAACCCTGGATCATCAGAAACCGCAGAGTAAATTTTAGGAACGTAGACGTAGGACAGCGGAGAAAACTTCACTTAGGGAATTCAGTGAAACTCTCCTTACAATGCTGAGGCCTGACCAGTCTAGTGCCTGGGGGCAACCCGGCTCCTGCCCTAGGTAGGTTTGTTGAGAGTGCCTCCCTCAGGTGATGCCTTTTCTCTCCCAGCAATATTGCTCCGTGAAATTCTGCCAATGATGAAAACTATTTGCCATGGTTATGTCGTTTTACATCATTGGCCTCCTCTTAGAATTACAAATGCTTTCCAACACGAGTGCTGCCTCCCTGAGTTTTCCTTTGTCTTGGATCAATTGATGTAGATTCCTGTGCTGAATAAGTGATGGACTGGCACAGCTGGGTGCTTGTCAGTATAGTGGGCACATGCAGCAATTTCCTTTGTCAAGACCCACCTGGCTTGATCAAGGTTCCTTATTCCCCTGAAAACGATTTTTATGCAAATTCTTGAGGAGCACCAGAGTGCCTCTGGGAGCTAAACCAGGGCCTGCTCAACAGAGGCTCCAGAGTTTTCATTTTCTGACTAAAATTCAACACGGAATTTCATGGACCTCAGGAAACCGTGAATTGTGGACGTACCAGATTATCACATCTTTATTGTCTAAGGCAAGTTTAAGTTTCCCAGTCTGATCCGGCTGCCACTTCATTTCTGGCAATGACTATTCAATTGTGGAAGTTCAGCCTTCCTCGGAATTCTCTTATACCGGCATGTTCCTGCGCCACACTAAGACCACTCGGTGCAGGTTTATGTGACTCAGGACAACTCTTTATTTCAGGAGTCTAGAACAAAGGGAATTCACAGTGGTTGGTGATCACTTATTAAAGTCCCGTTCGTTTCTCTATAAAGCCCACTGATGACACTTCTACATCTGAGGGCAAAGAGCTCGTGCAGCATAATATTCTCATTTCAGCCACCCCGCCTGCAGTTTCTTCCTTGCAGAAAAATCTTTCCCAGTGTACTTCTGTAAAATGCTGCAAAATAGTGGGACAGAAGATTTTGGTTTAGGGTTCACTTTAAAGGGGCATAGGTACAGGCATGTGTGCATGTTTAGAGACAGTGTTAGAGTTCAGGTTAGAGTTAAGGCTGCATGAGGATTCGGGTTATGGTAAGGTTGTGGATCAAATGTAGGGTGAGTGTGAGGTTGAAGGTAAGAGTAAGGTTTAGTGCTTAAGGATGAATGAACCTATTGTCTCATTTAGGCTTATGGTAAACTTGACTGTTTAGGTATGGGTTGGGCTTAATATTTGTGTGAGGGTTAGAAAGTGTGCGAGGTTAAGGGTTGGGGTCAGGCTTGCGGCTTGTGTGTTACATCCGTTTTAGTTGTGCATAAGTTTAGCTCTCTGTCTAGTTTCAGGGATTGGATTACATTAACGGTGATATGGAGGCTTGGATTGAAGGTGATGGATAGAGTTGTTAGGTTCAGGCAAAGGGTGAAGGTTAGGAATAAGGTTAGTTGTAGGGGGAGCTGAATGTTTACATCAGATTTGGGGTTAGGATTAGGCTTACCCTAGGGGTAGACATAAGGTTAGGGTTAGGGCTTGGTTTAGGGTGAGCCTTAGGTTAGGGTTCAGTTTAAGCTTAGGAGTATACAGAATTAGACCTAGGCTTAGGGTTACACCTCTTTTTATTTTTAGACTTAGGGCTAGGTTTTGACCTAGCTTAGGGTTAGGATTAAGGTTGGTTTTAGGATAGAATTTTGGTTTGAGGTTTCATTTAAGTGTTGGATTATTGGAAGTACATCTGCTCTCCCTGGTTTTCCTTCACGATCACAATGTTTCTGAGATTCATGGTTTAAGGAAAATCTTGCTTCTTGCCGGTTTCAAGGCAAAAAGGCGCCACCGGCAGTTTGTTTTTCCGTCAACCTTTTGCTCGCTCTTTGAGAATCTTGGGTCTTTGGGAAAGCCGTGAGTCCAGCAAGATTTTTCAGTTCAAGTGTGCCCCAAGCAGGGGGTTCTACCTCTGAGCAATACAGCCCGTGGAATTCCTGAGAATCTGGAACCTGCCATGAAGTTCAGCCTGCGTTTTATTCACACGGAAGAAGCTCCTTCGAGGTTCCCATGCCTCTGTACACTGATGCTTCCAGCAATGTCATGTCTCACAGGTCTATAGTGCTTCTCTGAGTTTCACTGGTCTAGGGTAAAGGGTGAAGCGCCTGGGTTCCCGTGCTTCACTACTGTATGGCCTCAAGATGATGTTTGTAGGCACAGCAGCAAATCCGTCGGTGGCAATTCTCTCATATTGTCATTGCGATGGGAAGATTCCTTATTCGCTAGGAAATGTTTTACTGTGGAAGACGCGTCACCACAGAGCTGTCTCTTTTGTGTTGAGACAAACTTTGCTGAATTTACCTGCCAGCAGTTGCGTGTCCTCCCTTTCTTTTAAGGTCGATGGAGAAGCTCGAATGTAAGGAAAACGGTGAATGGTGGCTGTTCATAATCCAGGATCATCAGAAACGGCAGAGTAAATTTTAGGGACATAGATGTAGGACAGCGGAGAAAACTTCACTCAGGGACTTCAGTGAACTCTCCTTACAATGCTGAGGCCTGACAAGCCTAGTGCCTGGGGGCAAACCGGCTCCTGCCCTAGGTAGTTTTGTTGAGCATGCCACCCTCAGGTCGGGCCTTTTCTCTCCCAGCACTATTGCTCCGTGAAACTCTGCCCAGGATGAAAACAATTTGCCATGGGTATGTCTTTTCACATCATTGACCGACTTTTTGAAGTACAAATGCTTTTCTAAACCAGTGTTGCCTCCCTGAACTTTCCTTTGTCTTGGCTCAATCTATGCAGATTCCTGTGCTGAATAAGTGATGGGCTGGCACAGCTGGGTGCTTCTCAGTATAGCCAGCACAAGCAGCAATTTCGTTTTTCAAGACCCACCTGGCTTGATCAAGGTTCCTTATTCCCGTGAAAACGATTTTTATCCAAATTCTAGAGGAGCACCAGTGTGCCTCTGGGAGCTACACCCGGGCCTGCTGAACAGAGGCTCCGGAGTTTTCATTTTCTGACTAAAATTCAACAAGGAATTTCATGGATCTAAGGAAACCCTGAATTTTGGACGTACTAGATTCTCACATCTTTATTGTCTAATGGAAGCTTAAGTTTCCCAGTCTGATCCGGCTGCCACTTCATTTCTGGCAATGACCATTCAATTGTGGACGTTCAGCCTTCTTCGGAATTCTCTTATACCGGCATGTCCCAGCGCCACACTAAGACCACTCGGTGCAGGTTTATGTGACTCAGGACAACTCTTTATATCAGGCGTCTAGAACAAAGGGAATTCACAGTGGTTGATGATCACTTATTAAAGTCCCATTTCTCTATAAAGCCCACTGATGACACTTCTACATCTGAGGGCAAAGAGCTCGTGCAGCATGATATTCTCATTTCAGCCACCCCGCCTGCAGTTTCTTCCTTGCAGAAAAATCTTTCCCAGTGTACTTCTGTAAAATGCTGCAAAATAGTGGGACAGAAGATTTTGGTTTAGGGTTAAATTTAAATGGGCATAGGTACAGGCATGTGGGCATGTTTAGAGACAGTGTTAGAATTCAGGTTAGAGTTAAGGCTGCTTGAGGATTCGGGTTATGGTAAGGTTGTGGATGAAATGTAGGGTGAGTGTGAGGTTGAAGGTAAGAGTAGGGTTTAGTGCTTAAGGATGAATGAACCTATTGTCTCATTTAGGCTTATGGTAAACTTGACTGTTAAGGTATGGGTTGAGGTTAATATTTGTGTGAGGGTTAGAAAGTGTGCTAGGTTAAGAGTTGGGGTCAGTCTTGCAGCTTGTGTGTTACATCCGTTTTGGTTGTGGATAAGTTTAGCTCTCTGTCTAGTTTCAGGGATTGGATTACATTAACGGTGATATGGAGGCTTGGATTGAAGGTGATGGATAGAGTTGTTAGGTTCAGGCAAAGGGTGACTGTTAGGATTAAGGTTAGTTGTAGGGGGAGCTGCATGTTCACATCAGATTTGGGGTTAGGATTAGGCTTAGCCTTAGGGTAGAAATATGGTTAGGGTTAGAGTTTGGTTTAGGGTGAGCCTTAGGTTAGGGTTCAGTTTAAGCTTAGGAGTATACAGAATTAGACCTAGGCTTAGGGTTACACCCCATTTAAGGTTTAGACTTAGGGCTAGGTTTTGACCTAGGTTAGGGTTAGGATTAAGGTTGGTTTTAGGATAGGATTTAAGTTTGAGGTTTCAATTAAGTGTTGGATTATTGGAAGTACATCTGCTCTCCCTGGTTTTCCTTCACGATCACAATGTTTCTGAGATTCATGGTTTAAGGAAAATCTTGCTTCTTGCCGGTTTCTAGGCAAAATGGCGCCACCGGCAGTTTGTTTTTCCGTCAAACTTACGCTCGCTCTTTGAGAATCTTGGGTCTTTGGGAAAGCCGTGAGTCCAGCAAGATTTTTCAGTTCAAGTGTGCCCCAAGCAGTGGGTTCTACCTCTGAGCAATACAGCCCATGGAATTCCTGAGAATCTGGAACCTGCTATGAAGTTCAGCCTGCGTTTTATTCACAGGGAAGAAGCTCCTTCGAGGTTCCCAAGCCTCTGTACACTGAAGCTTCCAGCAACGTCATGTATCACAGGTCAACAGTGCTTCTCTGTGTTTCACTGGTCTAGAGTAAAGGGTGAAGCGCCTGGGTTCCCGTGCTTCACTACTGTATGGCCTCAAGATGATATTTGTAGGCACAACGGCAAATCCATCGGTGGCAATTCTCTCATATTGTCATTGCGATGGGAAGATTTCTTATTCGCTAGGAAATGTTTTACCGTGGAAGACGGGTCACCACAGAGCAGACTCTTTGTGTTAAGACAAAGTTTGCTGAATTTACCTGCCAGCAGTTGCGTGTCCAACCTTTCTTTTAAGGTCGATGGAGACGCACGAGTGTAAGGAGAACGGTGAAAGGTGGCCGTTCATAACTCAGGATCATCAGAAACGGCAGAGTAAATTTTAGGGACATAGATGTAGCACAGCTGAGAAAACTTCACGCAGGGACTTCAGTGAACTCGCCTTACAATGCTGAGGCCTGACACGCCTAGTGCCTGAGGGCAACCAGTCTCCTGCCCTAGGTAGTTTTGTTGAGCATGCTTCCCTTAGGTGGTGCCTTTTCTCTCCCAGCAATATTGCTCCGTGAAATTCTGCCAATGATGAAAACTATTTGCCAGGGTTATGTAGTTTTACATCATTGGCCTCCTCTTAGAAGTACAAATGCTTTCCAACACGGGTGCTGCCTCCCTGAGTTTTCCTTTGTCTTGGATCAATCTATGCAGATTCCTGTGCTGAATAAGTGATGGGCTGGCACAGCTGGGTGCTTGTCATATAGCCAGCACAATCAGCAACTTCCTTTGTCAAGACCCACCTGGCTTGATCAAGGTTCCTTATTCCCGTGAAAACGATTTTTATCCAAATTCTAGAGGAGCACCAGTGTGCCTCTGGGAGCTACACCCGGGCCTGCTGAACAGAGGCTCCGGAGTTTTCATTTTCTGACTAAAATTCAACAAGGAATTTCATGGATCTAAGGAAACCATGAATTTTGGACGTACTAGATTCTCACATCTTCATTGTCTAATGGAAGCTTAAGTTTCCCAGTCTGATCCGGCTGCCACTTCATTTCTGGCAATGACCATTCAATTGTGGACGTTCAGCCTTCTTCGGAATTCTCTTATACCGGCATGTCCCAGCGCCACATTAAGACCACTTGGTGCAGGTTTATGTGACTCAGGACAACTCTTTATTTCAGGAGTCTAGAACAAAGGGAATACACAGTGGTTGGTGATCACTTATTAAAGTCCCGTTTGTCTATAAAGCCCACTGATGACACTTCTACATCTGAGGGCAAAGAGCTCGTGCAGCATAATATTCTCATTTCAGCCACCCCGCCTGCAGTTTCTTCCTTGCAGAAAAATCTTTCCCAGTGTACTTCTGTAAAATGCTGCAAAATAGTGGGACAGAAGATTTTGGTTTAGGGTTCACTTTAAAGGGGCATAGGTACAGGCATGTGGGCATGTTTAGAGACAGTGTTAGAGTTCAGGTTAGAGTTAAGGCTGCTTGAGGATTCGGGTTATGGTAAGGTTGTGGATCAAATGTAGGGTGAGTGTGAGGTTGAAGGTAAGAGTAGGGTTTAGTGCTTAAGGATGAATGAACCTATTGTCTCATTTAGGCTTATGGTACACTTGACTGTTAAGGTATGGGTTGAGGTTAATATTTGTGTGAGGGTTAGAAAGTGTGCTAGGTAAAGAGTTGGGGTCAGGCTTGCTCCTTGTGTGTTACATCCGTTTTGGTTGTGGATAAGTTTAGCTCTCTGTCTAGTTTCAGGGATTGGATTACATTAACGGTGATATGGAGGCTTGGATTGAAGGTGATGGATAGAGTTGTTAGGTTCAGGCAAAGGGTGACTGTTAGGATTAAGGTTAGTTGTAGGGGGAGCTGCATGTTCACATCAGATTTGGGGTTAGGATTAGGCTTAGCCTTAAGGTAGACATATGGTTAGGGTTAGAGCTTGGTTTAGGGTGAGCCTTAGGTTAGGGTTCAGTTTAAGCTTAGGAGTATACAGAATTAGACCTAGGCTTAGGGTTACACCTCTTTTAAGGTTTAGACTTAGGGCTAGGTTTTGACCTAGGTTAGGGTTAGGATTAAGGTTGGTTTTAGGATAGGATTTAAGTTTGAGGTTTCATTTAAGTGTTGGATTATTGGAAGTACATCTGCTCTCCCTGGTTTTCCTTCACGATCACAATGTTTCTGAGATTCATGGTTTAAGGAAAATCTTGCTTCTTGCCGGTTTCAAGGCAATATGGCGCCACCGGCAGTTTGTTTTTCCGTCAAACTTATGCTCGCTCTTTGAGAATCTTGGGTCTTTGGGAAAGCCGTGAGTCCAGCAAGATTTTTCAGTTCAAGTGTGCCCCAAGCAGTGGGTTCTCCCTCTGAGCAATACAGCCCATGGAATTCCTGAGAATCTGGAACCTGCTATGAAGGTCAGCCTGCGTTTTATTCACACGGAAGAAGCTCCTTCGAGGTTCCCAAGCCTCTGTGCACTGAAGCTTCCAGCAATGTCATGTATCACAGGTCAACAGTGCTTCTCTGTGTTTCACTGGTCTAGAGTAAAGGGTGAAGCGCCTGGGTTCCCGTGCTTCACTACTGTATGGCCTCAAGATGATATTTGTAGGCACAACGGCAAATCCATCGGTGGCAATTCTCTCATATTGTCATTGCGATGGGAAGATTTCTTATTCGCTAGGAAATGTTTTACCGTGGAAGACGGGTCACCACAGAGCAGACTCTTTGTGTTAAGACAAAGTTTGCTGAATTTACCTGCCAGCAGTTGCGTGTCCAACCTTTCTTTTAAGGTCGATGGAGACGCACGAGTGTAAGGAGAACGGTGAAAGGTGGCCGTTCATAACTCAGGATCATCAGAAACGGCAGAGTAAATTTTAGGGACATAGATGTAGCACAGCTGAGAAAACTTCACGCAGGGACTTCAGTGAACTCGCCTTACAATGCTGAGGCCTGACACGCCTAGTGCCTGAGGGCAACCAGTCTCCTGCCCTAGGTAGTTTTGTTGAGCATGCTTCCCTTAGGTGGTGCCTTTTCTCTCCCAGCAATATTGCTCCGTGAAATTCTGCCAATGATGAAAACTATTTGCCAGGGTTATGTAGTTTTACATCATTGGCCTCCTCTTAGAAGTACAAATGCTTTCCAACACGGGTGCTGCCTCCCTGAGTTTTCCTTTGTCTTGGATCAATCTATGCAGATTCCTGTGCTGAATAAGTGATGGGCTGGCACAGCTGGGTGCTTGTCATATAGCCAGCACAATCAGCAATTTCCTTTGTCAAGACCCACCTGGCTTGATCAAGGTTCCTTATTCCCGTGAAAACGATTTTTATCCAAATTCTAGAGGAGCACCAGTGTGCCTCTGGGAGCTACACCCGGGCCTGCTGAACAGAGGCTCCGGAGTTTTCATTTTCTGACTAAAATTCAACAAGGAATTTCATGGATCTAAGGAAACCATGAATTTTGGACGTACTAGATTCTCACATCTTCATTGTCTAATGGAAGCTTATGTTTCCCAGTCTGATCCGGCTGCCACTTCATTTCTGGCAATGACCATTCAATTGTGGACGTTCAGCCTTCTTCGGAATTCTCTTATACCGGCATGTCCCAGCGCCACATTAAGACCACTTGGTGCAGGTTTATGTGACTCAGGACAACTCTTTATTTCAGGAGTCTAGAACAAAGGGAATTCACAGTGGTTGGTGATCACTTATTAAAGTCCCGTTTGTCTATAAAGTCCACTGATGACACTTCTACATCTGAGGGCAAAGAGCTCGTGCAGCATAATATTCTCATTTCAGCCACCCCGCCTGCAGTTTCTTCCTTGCAGAAAAATCTTTCCCAGTGTACTTCTGTAAAATGCTGCAAAATAGTGGGACAGAAGATTTTGGTTTAGGGTTCACTTTAAAGGGGCATAGGTACAGGCATGTGGGCATGTTTAGAGACATTGTTAGAGTTCAGGTTAGAGTTAAGGCTGCTTGAGGATTCGGGTTATGGTAAGGTTGTGGATCAAATGTAGGGTGAGTGTGAGGTTGAAGGTAAGAGTAGGGTTTAGTGCTTAAGGATGAATGAACCTATTGTCTCATTTAGGCGTATGGTACACTTGACTGTTAAGGTATGGGTTGAGGTTAATATTTGTGTGAGGGTTAGAAAGTGTGCTAGGTAAAGAGTTGGGGTCAGGCTTGCTCCTTGTGTGTACATCCGTTTTGGTTGTGGATAAGTTTAGCTCTCTGTCTAGTTTCAGGGATTGGATTACATTAACGGTGATATGGAGGCTTGGATTGAAGGTGATGGATAGAGTTGTTAGGTTCAGGCAAAGGGTGACTGTTAGGATTAAGGTTAGTTGTAGGGGGAGCTGCATGTTCACATCAGATTTGGGGTTAGGATTAGGCTTAGCCTTAAGGTAGACATATGGTTAGGGTTAGAGCTTGGTTTAGGGTGAGCCTTAGGTTAGGGTTCAGTTTAAGCTTAGGAGTATACAGAATTAGACCTAGGCTTAGGGTTACACCTCTTTTAAGGTTTAGACTTAGGGCTAGGTTTTGACCTAGGTTAGGGTTAGGATTAAGGTTGGTTTTAGGATAGGATTAAGGTTTGAGGTTTCATTTAAGTGTTGGATTATTGGAAGTGCATCTGCTCTCCCTGGTTTTCCTTCACGATCACAATGTTTCTGAGATTCATGGTTTAAGGAAAATCTTGCTTCTTGCCGGTTTCAAGGCAAAAAGGCGCCACCGGCAGTTTGTTTTTCCGTCAAACTTACGCTCGCTCTTTGAGAATCTTGGGTCTTTGGGAAAGCCGTGAGTCCAGCAAGAATTTTCAGTTCAAGTGTGCCCCAAGCAGTGGGTTCTACCTCTGAGCAATACAGCCCATGGAATTCCTGAGAATCTGGAACCTGCTATGAAGGTCAGCCTGCGTTTTATTCACACGGAAGAAGCTCCTTCGAGGTTCCCAAGCCTCTGTACACTGAAGCTTCCAGCAACGTCATGTATCACAGGTCAACAGTGCTTCTCTGTGTTTCACTGGTCTAGAGTAAAGGGTGAAGCGCCTGGGTTCCCGTGCTTCACTACTGTATGGCCTCAAGATGATATTTGTAGGCACAACGGCAAATCCATCGGTGGCAATTCTCTCATATTGTCATTGCGATGGGAAGATTCCTTATTCGCTAGGAAATGTTTTACCGTGGAAGACGGGTCACCACAGAGCAGACTCTTTGTGTTAAGACAAAGTTTGCTGAATTTACCTGCCAGCAGTTGCGTGTCCAACCTTTCTTTTAAGGTCGATGGAGACGCACGAGTGTAAGGAGAACGGTGAAAGGTGGCCGTTCATAACTCAGGATCATCAGAAACGGCAGAGTAAATTTTAGGGACATAGATGTAGCACAGCTGAGAAAACTTCACGCAGGGACTTCAGTGAACTCGCCTTACAATGCTGAGGCCTGACACGCCTAGTGCCTGAGGGCAACCAGTCTCCTGCCCTAGGTAGTTTTGTTGAGCATGCTTCCCTTAGGTGGTGCCTTTTCTCTCCCAGCAATATTGCTCCGTGAAATTCTGCCAATGATGAAAACTATTTGCCAGGGTTATGTAGTTTTACATCATTGGCCTCCTCTTAGAAGTACAAATGCTTTCCAACATGGGTGCTGCCTCCCTGAGTTTTCCTTTGTCTTGGATCAATCTATGCAGATTCCTGTGCTGAATAAGTGATGGGCTGGCACAGCTGGGTGCTTGTCATATAGCCAGCACAATCAGCAACTTCCTTTGTCAAGACCCACCTGGCTTGATCAAGGTTCCTTATTCCCGTGAAAACGATTTTTATCCAAATTCTAGAGGAGCACCAGTGTGCCTCTGGGAGCTACACCCGGGCCTGCTGAACAGAGGCTCCGGAGTTTTCATTTTCTGACTAAAATTCAACAAGGAATTTCATGGATCTAAGGAAACCATGAATTTTGGACGTACTAGATTCTCACATCTTCATTGTCTAATGGAAGCTTAAGTTTCCCAGTCTGATCCGGCTGCCACTTCATTTCTGGCAATGACCATTCAATTGTGGACGTTCAGCCTTCTTCGGAATTCTCTTATACCGGCATGTCCCAGCGCCACATTAAGACCACTTGGTGCAGGTTTATGTGACTCAGGACAACTCTTTATTTCAGGAGTCTAGAACAAAGGGAATACACAGTGGTTGGTGATCACTTATTAAAGTCCCGTTTGTCTATAAAGCCCACTGATGACACTTCTACATCTGAGGGCAAAGAGCTCGTGCAGCATAATATTCTCATTTCAGCCACCCCGCCTGCAGTTTCTTCCTTGCAGAAAAATCTTTCCCAGTGTACTTCTGTAAAATGCTGCAAAATAGTGGGACAGAAGATTTTGGTTTAGGGTTCACTTTAAAGGGGCATAGGTACAGGCATGTGGGCATGTTTAGAGACAGTGTTAGAGTTCAGGTTAGAGTTAAGGCTGCTTGAGGATTCGGGTTATGGTAAGGTTGTGGATCAAATGTAGGGTGAGTGTGAGGTTGAAGGTAAGAGTAGGGTTTAGTGCTTAAGGATGAATGAACCTATTGTCTCATTTAGGCTTATGGTACACTTGACTGTTAAGGTATGGGTTGAGGTTAATATTTGTGTGAGGGTTAGAAAGTGTGCTAGGTAAAGAGTTGGGGTCAGGCTTGCTCCTTGTGTGTTACATCCGTTTTGGTTGTGGATAAGTTTAGCTCTCTGTCTAGTTTCAGGGATTGGATTACATTAACGGTGATATGGAGGCTTGGATTGAAGGTGATGGATAGAGTTGTTAGGTTCAGGCAAAGGGTGACTGTTAGGATTAAGGTTAGTTGTAGGGGGAGCTGCATGTTCACATCAGATTTGGGGTTAGGATTAGGCTTAGCCTTAAGGTAGACATATGGTTAGGGTTAGAGCTTGGTTTAGGGTGAGCCTTAGGTTAGGGTTCAGTTTAAGCTTAGGAGTATACAGAATTAGACCTAGGCTTAGGGTTACACCTCTTTTAAGGTTTAGACTTAGGGCTAGGTTTTGACCTAGGTTAGGGTTAGGATTAAGGTTGGTTTTAGGATAGGATTTAAGTTTGAGGTTTCATTTAAGTGTTGGATTATTGGAAGTACATCTGCTCTCCCTGGTTTTCCTTCACGATCACAATGTTTCTGAGATTCATGGTTTAAGGAAAATCTTGCTTCTTGCCGGTTTCAAGGCAATATGGCGCCACCGGCAGTTTGTTTTTCCGTCAAACTTATGCTCGCTCTTTGAGAATCTTGGGTCTTTGGGAAAGCCGTGAGTCCAGCAAGATTTTTCAGTTCAAGTGTGCCCCAAGCAGTGGGTTCTCCCTCTGAGCAATACAGCCCATGGAATTCCTGAGAATCTGGAACCTGCTATGAAGGTCAGCCTGCGTTTTATTCACACGGAAGAAGCTCCTTCGAGGTTCCCAAGCCTCTGTGCACTGAAGCTTCCAGCAATGTCATGTATCACAGGTCAACAGTGCTTCTCTGTGTTTCACTGGTCTAGAGTAAAGGGTGAAGCGCCTGGGTTCCCGTGCTTCACTACTGTATGGCCTCAAGATGATATTTGTAGGCACAACGGCAAATCCATCGGTGGCAATTCTCTCATATTGTCATTGCGATGGGAAGATTTCTTATTCGCTAGGAAATGTTTTACCGTGGAAGACGGGTCACCACAGAGCAGACTCTTTGTGTTAAGACAAAGTTTGCTGAATTTACCTGCCAGCAGTTGCGTGTCCAACCTTTCTTTTAAGGTCGATGGAGACGCACGAGTGTAAGGAGAACGGTGAAAGGTGGCCGTTCATAACTCAGGATCATCAGAAACGGCAGAGTAAATTTTAGGGACATAGATGTAGCACAGCTGAGAAAACTTCACGCAGGGACTTCAGTGAACTCGCCTTACAATGCTGAGGCCTGACACGCCTAGTGCCTGAGGGCAACCAGTCTCCTGCCCTAGGTAGTTTTGTTGAGCATGCTTCCCTTAGGTGGTGCCTTTTCTCTCCCAGCAATATTGCTCCGTGAAATTCTGCCAATGATGAAAACTATTTGCCAGGGTTATGTAGTTTTACATCATTGGCCTCCTCTTAGAAGTACAAATGCTTTCCAACACGGGTGCTGCCTCCCTGAGTTTTCCTTTGTCTTGGATCAATCTATGCAGATTCCTGTGCTGAATAAGTGATGGGCTGGCACAGCTGGGTGCTTGTCATATAGCCAGCACAATCAGCAATTTCCTTTGTCAAGACCCACCTGGCTTGATCAAGGTTCCTTATTCCCGTGAAAACGATTTTTATCCAAATTCTAGAGGAGCACCAGAGTGCCTCTGGGAGCTACACCCGGGCCTGCTGAACAGAGGCTCCGGAGTTTTCATTTTCTGACTAAAATTCAACAAGGAATTTCATGGATCTAAGGAAACCATGAATTTTGGACGTACTAGATTCTCACATCTTCATTGTCTAATGGAAGCTTATGTTTCCCAGTCTGATCCGGCTGCCACTTCATTTCTGGCAAT
This sequence comes from Tenrec ecaudatus, assembly GCF_050624435.1. Lineage (NCBI taxonomy): Eukaryota > Metazoa > Chordata > Mammalia > Afrosoricida > Tenrecidae > Tenrec > Tenrec ecaudatus. Next base: position 338,378 of record NW_027457619.1, on the reverse strand, counting down.
GACCATTCAATTGTGGACGTTCAGCCTTCTTCGGAATTCTCTTATACCGGCATGTCCCAGCGCCACATTAAGACCACTTGGTGCAGGTTTATGTGACTCAGGACAACTCTTTATTTCAGGAGTCTAGAACAAAGGGAATTCACAGTGGTTGGTGATCACTTATTAAAGTCCCGTTTGTCTATAAAGTCCACTGATGACACTTCTACATCTGAGGGCAAAGAGCTCGTGCAGCATAATATTCTCATTTCAGCCACCCCGCCTGCAGTTTCTTCCTTGCAGAAAAATCTTTCCCAGTGTACTTCTGTAAAATGCTGCAAAATAGTGGGACAGAAGATTTTGGTTTAGGGTTCACTTTAAAGGGGCATAGGTACAGGCATGTGGGCATGTTTAGAGACATTGTTAGAGTTCAGGTTAGAGTTAAGGCTGCTTGAGGATTCGGGTTATGGTAAGGTTGTGGATCAAATGTAGGGTGAGTGTGAGGTTGAAGGTAAGAGTAGGGTTTAGTGCTTAAGGATGAATGAACCTATTGTCTCATTTAGGCGTATGGTACACTTGACTGTTAAGGTATGGGTTGAGGTTAATATTTGTGTGAGGGTTAGAAAGTGTGCTAGGTAAAGAGTTGGGGTCAGGCTTGCTCCTTGTGTGTACATCCGTTTTGGTTGTGGATAAGTTTAGCTCTCTGTCTAGTTTCAGGGATTGGATTACATTAACGGTGATATGGAGGCTTGGATTGAAGGTGATGGATAGAGTTGTTAGGTTCAGGCAAAGGGTGACTGTTAGGATTAAGGTTAGTTGTAGGGGGAGCTGCATGTTCACATCAGATTTGGGGTTAGGATTAGGCTTAGCCTTAAGGTAGACATATGGTTAGGGTTAGAGCTTGGTTTAGGGTGAGCCTTAGGTTAGGGTTCAGTTTAAGCTTAGGAGTATACAGAATTAGACCTAGGCTTAGGGTTACACCTCTTTTAAGGTTTAGACTTAGGGCTAGGTTTTGACCTAGGTTAGGGTTAGGATTAAGGTTGGTTTTAGGATAGGATTAAGGTTTGAGGTTTCATTTAAGTGTTGGATTATTGGAAGTGCATCTGCTCTCCCTGGTTTTCCTTCACGATCACAATGTTTCTGAGATTCATGGTTTAAGGAAAATCTTGCTTCTTGCCGGTTTCAAGGCAAAAAGGCGCCACCGGCAGTTTGTTTTTCCGTCAAACTTACGCTCGCTCTTTGAGAATCTTGGGTCTTTGGGAAAGCCGTGAGTCCAGCAAGAATTTTCAGTTCAAGTGTGCCCCAAGCAGTGGGTTCTACCTCTGAGCAATACAGCCCATGGAATTCCTGAGAATCTGGAACCTGCTATGAAGGTCAGCCTGCGTTTTATTCACACGGAAGAAGCTCCTTCGAGGTTCCCAAGCCTCTGTACACTGAAGCTTCCAGCAACGTCATGTATCACAGGTCAACAGTGCTTCTCTGTGTTTCACTGGTCTAGAGTAAAGGGTGAAGCGCCTGGGTTCCCGTGCTTCACTACTGTATGGCCTCAAGATGATATTTGTAGGCACAACGGCAAATCCATCGGTGGCAATTCTCTCATATTGTCATTGCGATGGGAAGATTCCTTATTCGCTAGGAAATGTTTTACCGTGGAAGACGGGTCACCACAGAGCAGACTCTTTGTGTTAAGACAAAGTTTGCTGAATTTACCTGCCAGCAGTTGCGTGTCCAACCTTTCTTTTAAGGTCGATGGAGACGCACGAGTGTAAGGAGAACGGTGAAAGGTGGCCGTTCATAACTCAGGATCATCAGAAACGGCAGAGTAAATTTTAGGGACATAGATGTAGCACAGCTGAGAAAACTTCACGCAGGGACTTCAGTGAACTCGCCTTACAATGCTGAGGCCTGACACGCCTAGTGCCTGAGGGCAACCAGTCTCCTGCCCTAGGTAGTTTTGTTGAGCATGCTTCCCTTAGGTGGTGCCTTTTCTCTCCCAGCAATATTGCTCCGTGAAATTCTGCCAATGATGAAAACTATTTGCCAGGGTTATGTAGTTTTACATCATTGGCCTCCTCTTAGAAGTACAAATGCTTTCCAACATGGGTGCTGCCTCCCTGAGTTTTCCTTTGTCTTGGATCAATCTATGCAGATTCCTGTGCTGAATAAGTGATGGGCTGGCACAGCTGGGTGCTTGTCATATAGCCAGCACAATCAGCAACTTCCTTTGTCAAGACCCACCTGGCTTGATCAAGGTTCCTTATTCCCGTGAAAACGATTTTTATCCAAATTCTAGAGGAGCACCAGTGTGCCTCTGGGAGCTACACCCGGGCCTGCTGAACAGAGGCTCCGGAGTTTTCATTTTCTGACTAAAATTCAACAAGGAATTTCATGGATCTAAGGAAACCATGAATTTTGGACGTACTAGATTCTCACATCTTCATTGTCTAATGGAAGCTTAAGTTTCCCAGTCTGATCCGGCTGCCACTTCATTTCTGGCAATGACCATTCAATTGTGGACGTTCAGCCTTCTTCGGAATTCTCTTATACCGCCATATCCCAGCGCCACATTAAGACCATTTGGTGCAGGTTTATGTGACTCAGGACAACTCTTTATTTCAGGAGTCTAGAACAAAGGGAATTCACAGTGGTTGGTGATCACTTATTAAAGTCCCGTTCGTTTGTCTATAAAGCCCACTGATGACACTTCTACATCTGAGGGCAAAGAGCTCGTGCAGCATAATATTCTCATTTCAGCCACCCCGCCTGCAGTTTCTTCCTTGCAGAAAAATCTTTCCCAGTGTACTTCTGTAAAATGCTGCAAAATAGTGGGACAGAAGATTTTGGTTTAGGGTTCACTTTAAAGGGGCATAGGTACAGGCATGTGGGCATGTTTAGAGACAGTGTTAGAGTTCAGGTTAGAGTTAAGGCTGCTTGAGGATTCGGGTTATGGTAAGGTTGTGGATCAAATGTAGGGTGAGTGTGAGGTTGAAGGTAAGAGTAGGGTTTAGTGCTTAAGGATGAATGAACCTATTGTCTCATTTAGGCTTATGGTACACTTGACTGTTAAGGTATGGGTTGAGGTTAATATTTGTGTGAGGGTTAGAAAGTGTGCTAGGTAAAGAGTTGGGGTCAGGCTTGCTCCTTGTGTGTTACATCCGTTTTGGATGTGGATAAGTTTAGCTCTCTGTCTAGTTTCAGGGATTGGATTACATTAACGGTGATATGGAGGCTTGGATTGAAGGTGATGGATAGAGTTGTTAGGTTCAGGCAAAGGGTGACTGTTAGGATTAAGGTTAGTTGTAGGGGGAGCTGCATGTTCACATCAGATTTGGGGTTAGGATTAAGCTTAGCCTTAAGGTAGACATATGGTTAGGGTTAGAGCTTGGTTTAGGGTGAGCCTTAGGTTAGGGTTCAGTTTAAGCTTAGGAGTATACAGAATTAGACCTAGGCTTAGGGTTACACCTCTTTTAAGGTTTAGACTTAGGGCTAGGTTTTGACCTAGGTTAGGGTTAGGATTAAGGTTGGTTTTAGGATAGGATTAAGGTTTGAGGTTTCATTTAAGTGTTGGATTATTGGAAGTGCATCTGCTCTCCCTGGTTTTCCTTCACGATCACAATGTTTCTGAGATTCATGGTTTAAGGAAAATCTTGCTTCTTGCCGGTTTCAAGGCAAAAAGGCGCCACCGGCAGTTTGTTTTTCCGTCAAACTTACGCTCGCTCTTTGAGAATCTTGGGTCTTTGGGAAAGCCGTGAGTCCAGCAAGATTTTTCAGTTCAAGTGTGCCCCAAGCAGTGGGTTCTACCTCTGAGCAATACAGCCCATGGAATTCCTGAGAATCTGGAACCTGCTATGAAGTTCAGCCTGCGTTTTATTCACAGGGAAGAAGCTCCTTCGAGGTTCCCAAGCCTCTGTACACTGAAGCTTCCAGCAACGTCATGTATCACAGGTCAACAGTGCTTCTCTGTGTTTCACTGGTCTAGAGTAAAGGGTGAAGCGCCTGGGTTCCCGTGCTTCACTACTGTATGGCCTCAAGATGATATTTGTAGGCACAACGGCAAATCCATCGGTGGCAATTCTCTCATATTGTCATTGCGATGGGAAGATTCCTTATTCGCTAGGAAATGTTTTACCGTGGAAGACGGATCACCACAGAGCAGACTCTTTGTGTTAAGACAAAGTTTGCTGAATTTACCTGCCAGCAGTTGCGTGTCCAACCTTTCTTTTAAGGTCGAGGGAGACGCACGAGTGTAAGGAGAACGGTGAAAGGTGGCCGTTCATAACTCAGGATCATCAGAAACGGCAGAGTAAATTTTAGGGACATAGATGTAGCACAGCTGAGAAAACTTCAGGCAGGGACTTCAGTGAACTCTCCTTACAATGCTGAGGCCTGACACGCCTAGTGCCTGGGGGCAACCAGGCTCCTGCCCTAGGTAGTTTTGTTGAGCGTGCCTCCCTCAGGTGGTGCCTTTTCTCTCCCAGCAATATTGCTCCGTGAAATTCTGCCAATGATGAAAACTATTTGCCAGGGTTATGTAGTTTTACATCATTGGCCTCCTCTTAGAAGTACAAATGCTTTCCAACATGGGTGATGCCTCCCTGAGTTTTCCTTTGTCTTGGATCAATCTATGCAGATTCCTGTGCTGAATAAGTGATGGGCTGGCACAGCTGGGTGCTTGTCATATAGCCAGCACAAGCAGCAATTTCCTTTGTCAAGACCCACCTGGCTTGATCAAGGTTCCTTATTCCCGTGAAAACGATTTTTATCCAAATTCTAGAGGAGCACCAGTGTGCCTCTGGGAGCTACATCCGGGCATGCTGAACAGAGGCTCCGGAGTTTTCATTTTCTGACTAAAATTCAACACGGAATTTCATGGACCTAAGGAAACAGTGATTTGTGGACGTACCAGATTCTCACATCTTTATTGTCTAAGGCAAGCTTAAGTTTCCCAGTGTGATCCGGCTGCCACTTCATTTCTGGCATGGCCATTCAATTGTGGAAGTTCAGCCTTCTTCGGAATTCTCTTATACCAGCATGTTCCCGCGCCACACTAAGACCACTCGGTGCAGGTTTATGTGACTCAGGACAACTCTTTATTTCAGGCGTCTACAACAAAGGGAATTCATAGAGGTTGATGATCACTTATTAAAGTCCCGTTTCTCTATAAAGCCCACTGATGACACTTCTACATCTGAGGGCAAAGAGCTCGTGCAGCATGATATTCTCATTTCAGACATGCCGCCTGCAGTTTCTTCCTTGCAGAAAAATCTTGCCAGTGTACTTCTTTAAAATGCTTCAAAATAGTGGGACCGAAGATTTCGGTTTAGGGTTCACTTTAAAGGGGCATAGGTACAGGCATGTGGGCATGTTTAGAGACAGTGTTAGAGTTCAGGTTAGAGTTACGGCTGCGTGAGGATTCGGGTTCTGGTAAGGTTGTGGATCAAATGTAGGGTGAGTGTGAGGTTGAAGGTAAGAGTAGGGTTTAGTGCTTAAGGATGAATGAACCTATTGTCTCATTTAGGCTTATGGTAAACTTGACTGTTTAGGTATGGGTTGGGGTTAATATTTGTGTGAGGGTTAGAAAGTGTGCGAGGTTAAGAGTTGGGGTCAGGCTAGCGGCTTGTGTGTTACATCCGTTTTGGTTGTGGATAAGTTTAGCTCTCTGTCTAGTTTCAGGGATTGGATTACATTAACTGTGATATGGAGGCTTGGATTGAAGGTGATGGATAGAGTTAAGTTAGGTTCAGGCGAAGGGTGAAGGTTAGGAGTAAGGTTAGTTGTAGGGGGAGCTGCATGTTCACATCAGATTTGGGGTTAGGATTAGGCTTAGCCTTAGGGTAGACATAAGGTTAGGGTTAGGGCTTGGTTTAGGGTGAGCCTTAGGTTAGGGTTCAGTTTAAGCTTAGGAGTATACAAAATTAGACCTAGGCTTAGGGTTACACCTCTTTTTAGGTTTAGACCTAGGGCTAGGTTTTGACCTAGGTTAGGGTTAGGATTAGGGTTGGTTTTAGGATAGGATTTAGGTTTGAGGTTTCATTTAAGTGTTGGATTATTGGAAGTACATCTGCTCTCCCTGGTTTTCCTTCAGGATCACAATGTTTCTAAGATTCATGGTTTAAGGAAAATCTTGCTTCTTCCCGGTTTCTAGGCAACAAGGCGCCACCGGCAGTTTGTTTTCCCGTCAACCTTACTCTCGCTCTTTGAGAACCTTGGGTCTTTGGGAAAGCCGTGAGTCCAGCAAGATTTTTCAGTTCAAGTGTGCCCCAAGCAGTGGGTTCTACCTCTGGGCGATACAGCCCATGGAATTCCTGAGAATCTGGAACCTGCTATGAAGTTCAGCCTGCGTTTTATTCACACGGAAGAAGCTCCTTCGAGGTTCCCATGCCTCTGTACACTGATGCTTCCAGCAACATCTTGTCTCACAGGTCAATAGTGCTTCTCTGAGTTTCACTGGTCTAGGGTAAAGGGTGAAGCGCCTGGGTTCCCGTGCTTCACTACTGTATGGCCTCAAGATGATGTTTGTAGGCACAGCGGCAAATCCATCGGTGGCAATCCTCTCATATTGTCATTGCGATGGGAAGATTTCTTATTCGCTAGGAAATGTTTTACCATGGAAGACGGGTCACCACAGAGCAGACTCTTTTGTGTTGAGACAAACTTTGCTGAATTTACTTGTCAGCAGTTGCGTGTCATACCTTTCTTTTAAGGTCGATGGAGACGCACGAGTGTAAGGAGAACGGTGAAAGGTGGCCGTTCATAACCCTGGATCATCAGAAACCGCAGAGTAAATTTTAGGAACGTAGACGTAGGACAGCGGAGAAAACTTCACTTAGGGAATTCAGTGAAACTCTCCTTACAATGCTGAGGCCTGACCAGTCTAGTGCCTGGGGGCAACCCGGCTCCTGCCCTAGGTAGGTTTGTTGAGAGTGCCTCCCTCAGGTGATGCCTTTTCTCTCCCAGCAATATTGCTCCGTGAAATTCTGCCAATGATGAAAACTATTTGCCATGGTTATGTCGTTTTACATCATTGGCCTCCTCTTAGAATTACAAATGCTTTCCAACACGAGTGCTGCCTCCCTGAGTTTTCCTTTGTCTTGGATCAATTGATGTAGATTCCTGTGCTGAATAAGTGATGGACTGGCACAGCTGGGTGCTTGTCAGTATAGTGGGCACATGCAGCAATTTCCTTTGTCAAGACCCACCTGGCTTGATCAAGGTTCCTTATTCCCCTGAAAACGATTTTTATGCAAATTCTTGAGGAGCACCAGAGTGCCTCTGGGAGCTAAACCAGGGCCTGCTCAACAGAGGCTCCAGAGTTTTCATTTTCTGACTAAAATTCAACACGGAATTTCATGGACCTCAGGAAACCGTGAATTGTGGACGTACCAGATTCTCACATCTTTATTGTCTAAGGCAAGTTTAAGTTTCCCAGTCTGATCCGGCTGCCACTTCATTTCTGGCAATGACTATTCAATTGTGGAAGTTCAGCCTTCCTCGGAATTCTCTTATACCGGCATGTTCCTGCGCCACACTAAGACCACTCGGTGCAGGTTTATGTGACTCAGGACAACTCTTTATTTCAGGCGTCGAGAACAAAGGGAATTCACAGAGGTTGATGATCACTTATTAAAATCCCGTTTCTCTATAAAGCCCACTGATGACACTTCTACATCTGAGGGCAAAGATCTCATGCAGCATGATATTCTCATTTCAGCCACCCCGCCTGCAGTTTCTTCCTTGCAGAAAAATCTTTCCCAGTGTACTTCTGTAAAATGCTGCAAAATAGTGGGACAGAAGATTTTGGTTTAGGGTTCACTTTAAAGGGGCATAGGTACAGGCATGTGGGCATGTTTAGAGACAGTGTTAGAGTTCAGGTTAGAGTTAAGGCTGCATGAGGATTCGGGTTATGGTAAGGTTGTGGATCAAATGTAGGGTGAGTGTGAGGTTGAAGGTAAGAGTAAGGTTTAGTGCTTAAGGATGAATGAACCTATTGTCTCATTTAGGCTTATGGTAAACTTGACTGTTTAGGTATGGGTTGGGCTTAATATTTGTGTGAGGGTTAGAAAGTGTGCGAGGTTAAGGGTTGGGGTCAGGCTTGCGGCTTGTGTGTTACATCCGTTTTAGTTGTGGATAAGTTTAGCTCTCTGTCTAGTTTCAGGGATTGGATTACATTAACGGTGATATGGAGGCTTGGATTGAAGGTGATGGATAGAGTTGTTAGGTTCAGGCAAAGGGTGAAGGTTAGGAATAAGGTTAGTTGTAGGGGGAGCTGAATGTTTACATCAGATTTGGGGTTAGGATTAGGCTTACCCTAGGGGTAGACATAAGGTTAGGGTTAGGGCTTGGTTTAGGGTGAGCCTTAGGTTAGGGTTCAGTTTAAGCTTAGGAGTATACAGAATTAGACCTAGGCTTAGGGTTACACCTCTTTTAAGGTTTAGACTTAGGGCTAGGTTTTGACCTAGGTTAGGGTTAGGATTAAGGTTGGTTTTAGGATAGGATTAAGGTTTGAGGTTTCATTTAAGTGTTGGATTATTGGAAGTGCATCTGCTCTCCCTGGTTTTCCTTCACGATCACAATGTTTCTGAGATTCATGGTTTAAGGAAAATCTTGCTTCTTGCCGGTTTCAAGGCAAAAAGGCGCCACCGGCAGTTTGTTTTTCCGTCAAACTTACGCTCGCTCTTTGAGAATCTTGGGTCTTTGGGAAAGCCGTGAGTCCAGCAAGAATTTTCAGTTCAAGTGTGCCCCAAGCAGTGGGTTCTACCTCTGAGCAATACAGCCCATGGAATTCCTGAGAATCTGGAACCTGCTATGAAGGTCAGCCTGCGTTTTATTCACACGGAAGAAGCTCCTTCGAGGTTCCCAAGCCTCTGTACACTGAAGCTTCCAGCAACGTCATGTATCACAGGTCAACAGTGCTTCTCTGTGTTTCACTGGTCTAGAGTAAAGGGTGAAGCGCCTGGGTTCCCGTGCTTCACTACTGTATGGCCTCAAGATGATATTTGTAGGCACAACGGCAAATCCATCGGTGGCAATTCTCTCATATTGTCATTGCGATGGGAAGATTCCTTATTCGCTAGGAAATGTTTTACCGTGGAAGACGGGTCACCACAGAGCAGACTCTTTGTGTTAAGACAAAGTTTGCTGAATTTACCTGCCAGCAGTTGCGTGTCCAACCTTTCTTTTAAGGTCGATGGAGACGCACGAGTGTAAGGAGAACGGTGAAAGGTGGCCGTTCATAACTCAGGATCATCAGAAACGGCAGAGTAAATTTTAGGGACATAGATGTAGCACAGCTGAGAAAACTTCACGCAGGGACTTCAGTGAACTCGCCTTACAATGCTGAGGCCTGACACGCCTAGTGCCTGAGGGCAACCAGTCTCCTGCCCTAGGTAGTTTTGTTGAGCATGCTTCCCTTAGGTGGTGCCTTTTCTCTCCCAGCAATATTGCTCCGTGAAATTCTGCCAATGATGAAAACTATTTGCCAGGGTTATGTAGTTTTACATCATTGGCCTCCTCTTAGAAGTACAAATGCTTTCCAACATGGGTGCTGCCTCCCTGAGTTTTCCTTTGTCTTGGATCAATCTATGCAGATTCCTGTGCTGAATAAGTGATGGGCTGGCACAGCTGGGTGCTTGTCATATAGCCAGCACAATCAGCAACTTCCTTTGTCAAGACCCACCTGGCTTGATCAAGGTTCCTTATTCCCGTGAAAACGATTTTTATCCAAATTCTAGAGGAGCACCAGTGTGCCTCTGGGAGCTACACCCGGGCCTGCTGAACAGAGGCTCCGGAGTTTTCATTTTCTGACTAAAATTCAACAAGGAATTTCATGGATCTAAGGAAACCATGAATTTTGGACGTACTAGATTCTCACATCTTCATTGTCTAATGGAAGCTTAAGTTTCCCAGTCTGATCCGGCTGCCACTTCATTTCTGGCAATGACCATTCAATTGTGGACGTTCAGCCTTCTTCGGAATTCTCTTATGCCGCCATATCCCAGCGCCACATTAAGACCATTTGGTGCAGGTTTATGTGACTCAGGACAACTCTTTATTTCAGGAGTCTAGAACAAAGGGAATTCACAGTGGTTGGTGATCACTTATTAAAGTCCCGTTCGTTTGTCTATAAAGCCCACTGATGACACTTCTACATCTGAGGGCAAAGAGCTCGTGCAGCATAATATTCTCATTTCAGCCACCCCGCCTGCAGTTTCTTCCTTGCAGAAAAATCTTTCCCAGTGTACTTCTGTAAAATGCTGCAAAATAGTGGGACAGAAGATTTTGGTTTAGGGTTCACTTTAAAGGGGCATAGGTACAGGCATGTGGGCATGTTTAGAGACAGTGTTAGAGTTCAGGTTAGAGTTAAGGCTGCTTGAGGATTCGGGTTATGGTAAGGTTGTGGATCAAATGTAGGGTGAGTGTGAGGTTGAAGGTAAGAGTAGGGTTTAGTGCTTAAGGATGAATGAACCTATTGTCTCATTTAGGCTTATGGTACACTTGACTGTTAAGGTATGGGTTGAGGTTAATATTTGTGTGAGGGTTAGAAAGTGTGCTAGGTAAAGAGTTGGGGTCAGGCTTGCTCCTTGTGTGTTACATCCGTTTTGGATGTGGATAAGTTTAGCTCTCTGTCTAGTTTCAGGGATTGGATTACATTAACGGTGATATGGAGGCTTGGATTGAAGGTGATGGATAGAGTTGTTAGGTTCAGGCAAAGGGTGACTGTTAGGATTAAGGTTAGTTGTAGGGGGAGCTGCATGTTCACATCAGATTTGGGGTTAGGATTAAGCTTAGCCTTAAGGTAGACATATGGTTAGGGTTAGAGCTTGGTTTAGGGTGAGCCTTAGGTTAGGGTTCAGTTTAAGCTTAGGAGTATACAGAATTAGACCTAGGCTTAGGGTTACACCTCTTTTAAGGTTTAGACTTAGGGCTAGGTTTTGACCTAGGTTAGGGTTAGGATTAAGGTTGGTTTTAGGATAGGATTAAGGTTTGAGGTTTCATTTAAGTGTTGGATTATTGGAAGTGCATCTGCTCTCCCTGGTTTTCCTTCACGATCACAATGTTTCTGAGATTCATGGTTTAAGGAAAATCTTGCTTCTTGCCGGTTTCAAGGCAAAAAGGCGCCACCGGCAGTTTGTTTTTCCGTCAAACTTACGCTCGCTCTTTGAGAATCTTGGGTCTTTGGGAAAGCCGTGAGTCCAGCAAGATTTTTCAGTTCAAGTGTGCCCCAAGCAGTGGGTTCTACCTCTGAGCAATACAGCCCATGGAATTCCTGAGAATCTGGAACCTGCTATGAAGTTCAGCCTGCGTTTTATTCACAGGGAAGAAGCTCCTTCGAGGTTCCCAAGCCTCTGTACACTGAAGCTTCCAGCAACGTCATGTATCACAGGTCAACAGTGCTTCTCTGTGTTTCACTGGTCTAGAGTAAAGGGTGAAGCGCCTGGGTTCCCGTGCTTCACTACTGTATGGCCTCAAGATGATATTTGTAGGCACAACGGCAAATCCATCGGTGGCAATTCTCTCATATTGTCATTGCGATGGGAAGATTCCTTATTCGCTAGGAAATGTTTTACCGTGGAAGACGGGTCACCACAGAGCAGACTCTTTGTGTTAAGACAAAGTTTGCTGAATTTACCTGCCAGCAGTTGCGTGTCCAACCTTTCTTTTAAGGTCGAGGGAGACGCACGAGTGTAAGGAGAACGGTGAAAGGTGGCCGTTCATAACTCAGGATCATCAGAAACGGCAGAGTAAATTTTAGGGACATAGATGTAGCACAGCTGAGAAAACTTCAGGCAGGGACTTCAGTGAACTATCCTTACAATGCTGAGGCCTGACACGCCTAGTGCCTGGGGGCAACCAGGCTCCTGCCCTAGGTAGTTTTGTTGAGCGTGCCTCCCTCAGGTGGTGCCTTTTCTCTCCCAGCAATATTGCTCCTTGAAATTCTGCCAATGATGAAAACTATTTGCCAGGGTTATGTAGTTTTACATCATTGGCCTCCTCTTAGAAGTACAAATGCTTTCCAACATGGGTGATGCCTCCCTGAGTTTTCCTTTGTCTTGGATCAATCTATGCAGATTCCTGTGCTGAATAAGTGATGGGCTGGCACAGCTGGGTGCTTCTCAGTATAGCCAGCACAAGCAGCAATTTCCTTTGTCAAGACCAACCTGGCTTGATCAAGGTTCCTTATTCCCGTGAAAACGATTTTTATGCAAATTCTAGAGGAGCACCAGTGTGCCTCTGGGAGCTACATCCGGGCATGCTGAACAGAGGCTCCGGAGTTTTCATTATCTGACTAAAATTCAACACGGAATTTCATGGACCTAAGGAAACAGTGATTTGTGGACGTACCAGATTCTCACATCTTTATTGTCTAAGGCAAGCTTAAGTTTCCCAGTGTGATCCGGCTGCCACTTCATTTCTGGCATGGCCATTCAATTGTGGAAGTTCAGCCTTCTTCGGAATTCTCTTATACCGGCATGTTCCCGCGCCACACTAAGACCACTCGGTGCAGGTTTATGTGACTCAGGACAACTCTTTATTTCAGGCGTCTACAACAAAGGGAATTCATAGAGGTTGATGATCACTTATTAAAGTCCCGTTTCTCTATAAAGCCCACTGATGACACTTCTACATCTGAGGGCAAAGAGCTCGTGCAGCATGATATTCTCATTTCAGACATGCCGCCTGCAGTTTCTTCCTTGCAGAAAAATCTTGCCAGTGTACTTCTTTAAAATGCTTCAAAATAGTGGGACCGAAGATTTCGGTTTAGGGTTCACTTTAAAGGGGCATAGGTACAGGCATGTGGGCATGTTTAGAGACAGTGTTAGAGTTCAGGTTAGAGTTACGGCTGCGTGAGGATTCGGGTTCTGGTAAGGTTGTGGATCAAATGTAGGGTGAGTGTGAGGTTGAAGGTAAGAGTAGGGTTTAGTGCTTAAGGATGAATGAACCTATTGTCTCATTTAGGCTTATGGTAAACTTGACTGTTTAGGTATGGGTTGGGGTTAATATTTGTGTGAGGGTTAGAAAGTGTGCGAGGTTAAGAGTTGGGGTCAGGCTAGCGGCTTGTGTGTTACATCCGTTTTGGTTGTGGATAAGTTTAGCTCTCTGTCTAGTTTCAGGGATTGGATTACATTAACTGTGATATGGAGGCTTGGATTGAAGGTGATGGATAGAGTTAAGTTAGGTTCAGGCGAAGGGTGAAGGTTAGGAGTAAGGTTAGTTGTAGGGGGAGCTGCATGTTCACATCAGATTTGGGGTTAGGATTAGGCTTAGCCTTAGGGTAGACATAAGGTTAGGGTTAGGGCTTGGTTTAGGGTGAGCCTTAGGTTAGGGTTCAGTTTAAGCTTAGGAGTATACAAAATTAGACCTAGGCTTAGGGTTACACCTCTTTTTAGGTTTAGACCTAGGGCTAGATTTTGACCTAGGTTAGGGTTAGGATTAGGGTTGGTTTTAGGATAGGATTTAGGTTTGAGGTTTCATTTAAGTGTTGGATTATTGGAAGTACATCTGCTCTCCCTGGTTTTCCTTCAGGATCACAATGTTTCTAAGATTCATGGTTTAAGGAAAATCTTGCTTCTTCCCGGTTTCTAGGCAAAAAGGCGCCACCGGCAGTTTGTTTTCCCGTCAACCTTACTCTCGCTCTTTGAGAACCTTGGGTCTTTGGGAAAGCCGTGAGTCCAGCAAGATTTTTCAGTTCAAGTGTGCCCCAAGCAGTGGGTTCTACCTCTGGGCGATACAGCCCATGGAATTCCTGAGAATCTGGAACCTGCTATGAAGTTCAGCCTGCGTTTTATTCACACGGAAGAAGCTCCTTCGAGGTTCCCATGCCTCTGTACACTGATGCTTCCAGCAACATCATGTCTCACAGGTCAATAGTGCTTCTCTGAGTTTCACTGGTCTAGGGTAAAGGGTGAAGCGCCTGGGTTCCCGTGCTTCACTACTGTATGGCCTCAAGATGATGTTTGTAGGCACAGCGGCAAATCCATCGGTGGCAATCCTCTCATATTGTCATTGCGATGGGAAGATTTCTTATTCGCTAGGAAATGTTTTACCATGGAAGACGGGTCACCACAGAGCAGACTCTTTTGTGTTGAGACAAACTTTGCTGAATTTACTTGTCAGCAGTTGCGTGTCATACCTTTCTTTTAAGGTCGATGGAGACGCACGAGTGTAAGGAGAACGGTGAAAGGTGGCCGTTCATAACCCTGGATCATCAGAAACCGCAGAGTAAATTTTAGGAACGTAGACGTAGGACAGCGGAGAAAACTTCACTTAGGGAATTCAGTGAAACTCTCCTTACAATGCTGAGGCCTGACCAGTCTAGTGCCTGGGGGCAACCCGGCTCCTGCCCTAGGTAGGTTTGTTGAGAGTGCCTCCCTCAGGTGATGCCTTTTCTCTCCCAGCAATATTGCTCCGTGAAATTCTGCCAATGATGAAAACTATTTGCCATGGTTATGTCGTTTTACATCATTGGCCTCCTCTTAGAATTACAAATGCTTTCCAACACGAGTGCTGCCTCCCTGAGTTTTCCTTTGTCTTGGATCAATTGATGCAGATTCCTGTGCTGAATAAGTGATGGACTGGCACAGCTGGGTGCTTGTCAGTATAGTGGGCACATGCAGCAATTTCCTTTGTCAAGACCCACCTGGCTTGATCAAGGTTCCTTATTCCCCTGAAAACGATTTTTATGCAAATTCTTGAGGAGCACCAGAGTGCCTCTGGGAGCTAAACCAGGGCCTGCTCAACAGAGGCTCCAGAGTTTTCATTTTCTGACTAAAATTCAACACGGAATTTCATGGACCTCAGGAAACCGTGAATTGTGGACGTACCAGATTCTCACATCTTTATTGTCTAAGGCAAGTTTAAGTTTCCCAGTCTGATCCGGCTGCCACTTCATTTCTGGCAATGACTATTCAATTGTGGAAGTTCAGCCTTCCTCGGAATTCTCTTATACCGGCATGTTCCTGCGCCACACTAAGACCACTCGGTGCAGGTTTATGTGACTCAGGACAACTCTTTATTTCAGGCGTCGAGAACAAAGGGAATTCACAGAGGTTGATGATCACTTATTAAAGTCCCGTTTCTCTATAAAGCCCACTGATGACACTTCTACATCTGAGGGCAAAGATCTCATGCAGCATGATATTCTCATTTCAGCCACCCCGCCTGCAGTTTCTTCCTTGCAGAAAAATCTTTCCCAGTGTACTTCTGTAAAATGCTGCAAAATAGTGGGACAGAAGATTTTGGTTTAGGGTTCACTTTAAAGGGGCATAGGTACAGGCATGTGGGCATGTTTAGAGACAGTGTTAGAGTTCAGGTTAGAGTTAAGGCTGCTTGAGGATTCGGGTTATGGTAAGGTTGTGGATCAAATGTAGGGTGAGTGTGAGGTTGAAGGTAAGAGTAGGGTTTAGTGCTTAAGGATGAATGAACCTATTGTCTCATTTAGGCTTATGGTACACTTGACTGTTAAGGTATGGGTTGAGGTTAATATTTGTGTGAGGGTTAGAAAGTGTGCTAGGTAAAGAGTTGGGGTCAGGCTTGCTCCTTGTGTGTACATCGTTTTGGTTGTGGATAAGTTTAGCTCTCTGTCTAGTTTCAGGGATTGGATTACATTAACGGTGATATGGAGGCTTGGATTGAAGGTGATGGATAGAGTTGTTAGGTTCAGGCAAAGGGTGACTGTTAGGATTAAGGTTAGTTGTAGGGGGAGCTGCATGTTCACATCAGATTTGGGGTTAGGATTAGGCTTAGCCTTAAGGTAGACATATGGTTAGGGTTAGAGCTTGGTTTAGGTTGAGCCTTAGGTTAGGGTTCAGTTTAAGCTTAGGAGTATACAGAATTAGACCTAGGCTTAGGGTTACACCTCTTTTAAGGTTTAGACTTAGGGCTAGGTTTTGACTTAGGTTAGGGTTAGGATTAAGGTTGGTTTTAGGATAGGATTAAGGTTTGAGGTTTCATTTAAGTGTTGGATTATTGGAAGTACATCTGCTTCCCTGGTTTTCCTTCACGATCACAATGTTTCTGAGATTCATGGTTTAAGGAAAATCTTGCTTCTTGCCGGTTTCAAGGCAATATGGCACCACCGGCAGTTTGTTTTTCCGTCAAACTTACGCTCGCTCTTTGAGAATCTTGGGTCTTTGGGAAAGCCGTGAGTCCAGCAAGATTTTTCAGTTCAAGTGTGCCCCAAGCAGTGGGTTCTACCTCTGAGCAATACAGCCCATGGAATTCCTGAGAATCTGGAACCTGCTATGAAGTTCAGCCTGCGTTTTATTCACACGGAAGAAGCTCCTTCGAGGTTCCCAAGCCTCTGTGCACTGAAGCTTCCAGCAATGTCATGTATCACAGGTCAACAGTGCTTCTCTGTGTTTCACTGGTCTAGAGTAAAGGGTGAAGCGCCTGGGTTCCCGTGCTTCACTACTGTATGGCCTCAAGATGATATTTGTAGGCACAACGGCAAATCCATCGGTGGCAATTCTCTCATATTGTCATTGCGATGGGAAGATTTCTTATTCGCTAGGAAATGTTTTACCGTGGAAGACGGGTCACCACAGAGCAGACTCTTTGTGTTAAGACAAAGTTTGCTGAATTTACCTGCCAGCAGTTGCGTGTCCAACCTTTCTTTTAAGGTCGATGGAGACGCACGAGTGTAAGGAGAACGGTGAAAGGTGGCCGTTCATAACTCAGGATCATCAGAAACGGCAGAGTAAATTTTAGGGACATAGATGTAGCACAGCTGAGAAAACTTCAGGCAGGGACTTCAGTGAACTCGCCTTACAATGCTGAGGCCTGACACGCCTAGTGCCTGAGGGCAACCAGTCTCCTGCCCTAGGTAGTTTTGTTGAGCATGCTTCCCTTAGGTGGTGCCTTTTCTCTCCCAGCAATATTGCTCCGTGAAATTCTGCCAATGATGAAAACTATTTGCCAGGGTTATGTAGTTTTACATCATTGGCCTCCTCTTAGAAGTACAAATGCTTTCCAACATGGGTGCTGCCTCCCTGAGTTTTCCTTTGTCTTGGATCAATCTATGCAGATTCCTGTGCTGAATAAGTGATGGGCTGGCACAGCTGGGTGCTTGTCATATAGCCAGCACAATCAGCAACTTCCTTTGTCAAGACCCACCTGTCTTGATCAAGGTTCCTTATTCCCGTGAAAACGATTTTTATCCAAATTCTAGAGGAGCACCAGTGTGCCTCTGGGAGCTACACCCGGGCCTGCTGAACAGAGGCTCCGGAGTTTTCATTTTCTGACTAAAATTCAACAAGGAATTTCATGGATCTAAGGAAACCATGAATTTTGGACGTACTAGATTCTCACATCTTCATTGTCTAATGGAAGCTTAAGTTTCCCAGTCTGATCCGGCTGCCACTTCATTTCTGGCAATGAGCATTCAATTGTGGACGTTCAGCCTTCTTCGGAATTCTCTTATACCGCCATGTCCCAGCGCCACATTAAGACCACTTGGTGCAGGTTTATGTGACTCAGGACAACTCTTTATTTCAGGAGTCTAGAACAAAGGGAATTCACAGTGGTTGGTGATCACTTATTAAAGTCCCGTTTGTCTATAAAGTCCACTGATGACACTTCTACATCTGAGGGCAAAGAGCTCGTGCAGCATAATATTCTCATTTCAGCCACCCCGCCTGCAGTTTCTTCCTTGCAGAAAAATATTTCCCAGTGTACTTCTGTAAAATGCTGCAAAATAGTGGGACAGAAGATTTTGGTTTAGGGTTCACTTTAAAGGGGCATAGGTACAGGCATGTGTGCATGTTTAGAGACAGTGTTAGAGTTCAGTTTAGAATTAAGGCTGCTTGAGGATTCGGGTTATGGTAAAGTTGTGGATCAAATGTAGGGTGAGTGTGAGGTTGAAGGTAAGAGTAGGGTTTAGTGCTTAAGGATGAATGAACCTATTGTCTCATTTAGGCTTATGGTACACTTGACTGTTAAGGTATGGGTTGAGGTTAATATTTGTGTGAGGGTTAGAAAGTGTGCTAGGTAAAGAGTTGGGGTCAGGCTTGCTCCTTGTGTGTTACATCCGTTTTGGATGTGGATAAGTTTAGCTCTCTGTCTAGTTTCAGGGATTGGATTACATTAACGGTGATATGGAGGCTTGGATTGAAGGTGATGGATAGAGTTGTTAGGTTCAGGCAAAGGGTGACTGTTAGGATTAAGGTTAGTTGTAGGGGGAGCTGCATGTTCACATCAGATTTGGGGTTAGGATTAAGCTTAGCCTTAAGGTAGACATATGGTTAGGGTTAGAGCTTGGTTTAGGGTGAGCCTTAGGTTAGGGTTCAGTTTAAGCTTAGGAGTATACAGAATTAGACCTAGGCTTAGGGTTACACCTCTTTTAAGGTTTAGACTTAGGGCTAGGTTTTGACCTAGGTTAGGGTTAGGATTAAGGTTGGTTTTAGGATAGGATTAAGGTTTGAGGTTTCATTTAAGTGTTGGATTATTGGAAGTGCATCTGCTCTCCCTGGTTTTCCTTCACGATCACAATGTTTCTGAGATTCATGGTTTAAGGAAAATCTTGCTTCTTGCCGGTTTCAAGGCAAAAAGGCGCCACCGGCAGTTTGTTTTTCCGTCAAACTTACGCTCGCTCTTTGAGAATCTTGGGTCTTTGGGAAAGCCGTGAGTCCAGCAAGATTTTTCAGTTCAAGTGTGCCCCAAGCAGTGGGTTCTACCTCTGAGCAATACAGCCCATGGAATTCCTGAGAATCTGGAACCTGCTATGAAGTTCAGCCTGCGTTTTATTCACAGGGAAGAAGCTCCTTCGAGGTTCCCAAGCCTCTGTACACTGAAGCTTCCAGCAACGTCATGTATCACAGGTCAACAGTGCTTCTCTGTGTTTCACTGGTCTAGAGTAAAGGGTGAAGCGCCTGGGTTCCCGTGCTTCACTACTGTATGGCCTCAAGATGATATTTGTAGGCACAACGGCAAATCCATCGGTGGCAATTCTCTCATATTGTCATTGCGATGGGAAGATTCCTTATTCGCTAGGAAATGTTTTACCGTGGAAGACGGGTCACCACAGAGCAGACTCTTTGTGTTAAGACAAAGTTTGCTGAATTTACCTGCCAGCAGTTGCGTGTCCAACCTTTCTTTTAAGGTCGAGGGAGACGCACGAGTGTAAGGAGAACGGTGAAAGGTGGCCGTTCATAACTCAGGATCATCAGAAACGGCAGAGTAAATTTTAGGGACATAGATGTAGCACAGCTGAGAAAACTTCAGGCAGGGACTTCAGTGAACTATCCTTACAATGCTGAGGCCTGACACGCCTAGTGCCTGGGGGCAACCAGGCTCCTGCCCTAGGTAGTTTTGTTGAGCGTGCCTCCCTCAGGTGGTGCCTTTTCTCTCCCAGCAATATTGCTCCGTGAAATTCTGCCAATGATGAAAACTATTTGCCAGGGTTATGTAGTTTTACATCATTGGCCTCCTCTTAGAAGTACAAATGCTTTCCAACATGGGTGATGCCTCCCTGAGTTTTCCTTTGTCTTGGATCAATCTATGCAGATTCCTGTGCTGAATAAGTGATGGGCTGGCACAGCTGGGTGCTTCTCAGTATAGCCAGCACAAGCAGCAATTTCCTTTGTCAAGACCAACCTGGCTTGATCAAGGTTCCTTATTCCCGTGAAAACGATTTTTATGCAAATTCTAGAGGAGCACCAGTGTGCCTCTGGGAGCTACATCCGGGCATGCTGAACAGAGGCTCCGGAGTTTTCATTATCTGACTAAAATTCAACACGGAATTTCATGGACCTAAGGAAACAGTGATTTGTGGACGTACCAGATTCTCACATCTTTATTGTCTAAGGCAAGCTTAAGTTTCCCAGTGTGATCCGGCTGCCACTTCATTTCTGGCATGGCCATTCAATTGTGGAAGTTCAGCCTTCTTCGGAATTCTCTTATACCGGCATGTTCCCGCGCCACACTAAGACCACTCGGTGCAGGTTTATGTGACTCAGGACAACTCTTTATTTCAGGCGTCTACAACAAAGGGAATTCATAGAGGTTGATGATCACTTATTAAAGTCCCGTTTCTCTATAAAGCCCACTGATGACACTTCTACATCTGAGGGCAAAGAGCTCGTGCAGCATGATATTCTCATTTCAGACATGCCGCCTGCAGTTTCTTCCTTGCAGAAAAATCTTGCCAGTGTACTTCTTTAAAATGCTTCAAAATAGTGGGACCGAAGATTTCGGTTTAGGGTTCACTTTAAAGGGGCATAGGTACAGGCATGTGGGCATGTTTAGAGACAGTGTTAGAGTTCAGGTTAGAGTTACGGCTGCGTGAGGATTCGGGTTCTGGTAAGGTTGTGGATCAAATGTAGGGTGAGTGTGAGGTTGAAGGTAAGAGTAGGGTTTAGTGCTTAAGGATGAATGAACCTATTGTCTCATTTAGGCTTATGGTAAACTTGACTGTTTAGGTATGGGTTGGGGTTAATATTTGTGTGAGGGTTAGAAAGTGTGCGAGGTTAAGAGTTGGGGTCAGGCTAGCGGCTTGTGTGTTACATCCGTTTTGGTTGTGGATAAGTTTAGCTCTCTGTCTAGTTTCAGGGATTGGATTACATTAACTGTGATATGGAGGCTTGGATTGAAGGTGATGGATAGAGTTAAGTTAGGTTCAGGCGAAGGGTGAAGGTTAGGAGTAAGGTTAGTTGTAGGGGGAGCTGCATGTTCACATCAGATTTGGGGTTAGGATTAGGCTTAGCCTTAGGGTAGACATAAGGTTAGGGTTAGGGCTTGGTTTAGGGTGAGCCTTAGGTTAGGGTTCAGTTTAAGCTTAGGAGTATACAAAATTAGACCTAGGCTTAGGGTTACACCTCTTTTTAGGTTTAGACCTAGGGCTAGATTTTGACCTAGGTTAGGGTTAGGATTAGGGTTGGTTTTAGGATAGGATTTAGGTTTGAGGTTTCATTTAAGTGTTGGATTATTGGAAGTACATCTGCTCTCCCTGGTTTTCCTTCAGGATCACAATGTTTCTAAGATTCATGGTTTAAGGAAAATCTTGCTTCTTCCCGGTTTCTAGGCAAAAAGGCGCCACCGGCAGTTTGTTTTCCCGTCAACCTTACTCTCGCTCTTTGAGAACCTTGGGTCTTTGGGAAAGCCGTGAGTCCAGCAAGATTTTTCAGTTCAAGTGTGCCCCAAGCAGTAGGTTCTACCTCTGGGCGATACAGCCCATGGAATTCCTGAGAATCTGGAACCTGCTATGAAGTTCAGCCTGCGTTTTATTCACACGGAAGAAGCTCCTTCGAGGTTCCCATGCCTCTGTACACTGATGCTTCCAGCAACATCATGTCTCACAGGTCAATAGTGCTTCTCTGAGTTTCACTGGTCTAGGGTAAAGGGTGAAGCGCCTGGGTTCCCGTGCTTCACTACTGTATGGCCTCAAGATGATGTTTGTAGGCACAGCGGCAAATCCATCGGTGGCAATCCTCTCATATTGTCATTGCGATGGGAAGATTTCTTATTCGCTAGGAAATGTTTTACCATGGAAGACGGGTCACCACAGAGCAGACTCTTTTGTGTTGAGACAAACTTTGCTGAATTTACTTGTCAGCAGTTGCGTGTCATACCTTTCTTTTAAGGTCGATGGAGACGCACGAGTGTAAGGAGAACGGTGAAAGGTGGCCGTTCATAACCCTGGATCATCAGAAACCGCAGAGTAAATTTTAGGAACGTAGACGTAGGACAGCGGAGAAAACTTCACTTAGGGAATTCAGTGAAACTCTCCTTACAATGCTGAGGCCTGACCAGTCTAGTGCCTGGGGGCAACCCGGCTCCTGCCCTAGGTAGGTTTGTTGAGAGTGCCTCCCTCAGGTGATGCCTTTTCTCTCCCAGCAATATTGCTCCGTGAAATTCTGCCAATGATGAAAACTATTTGCCATGGTTATGTCGTTTTACATCATTGGCCTCCTCTTAGAATTACAAATGCTTTCCAACACGAGTGCTGCCTCCCTGAGTTTTCCTTTGTCTTGGATCAATTGATGTAGATTCCTGTGCTGAATAAGTGATGGACTGGCACAGCTGGGTGCTTGTCAGTATAGTGGGCACATGCAGCAATTTCCTTTGTCAAGACCCACCTGGCTTGATCAAGGTTCCTTATTCCCCTGAAAACGATTTTTATGCAAATTCTTGAGGAGCACCAGAGTGCCTCTGGGAGCTAAACCAGGGCCTGCTCAACAGAGGCTCCAGAGTTTTCATTTTCTGACTAAAATTCAACACGGAATTTCATGGACCTCAGGAAACCGTGAATTGTGGACGTACCAGATTATCACATCTTTATTGTCTAAGGCAAGTTTAAGTTTCCCAGTCTGATCCGGCTGCCACTTCATTTCTGGCAATGACTATTCAATTGTGGAAGTTCAGCCTTCCTCGGAATTCTCTTATACCGGCATGTTCCTGCGCCACACTAAGACCACTCGGTGCAGGTTTATGTGACTCAGGACAACTCTTTATTTCAGGAGTCTAGAACAAAGGGAATTCACAGTGGTTGGTGATCACTTATTAAAGTCCCGTTCGTTTCTCTATAAAGCCCACTGATGACACTTCTACATCTGAGGGCAAAGAGCTCGTGCAGCATAATATTCTCATTTCAGCCACCCCGCCTGCAGTTTCTTCCTTGCAGAAAAATCTTTCCCAGTGTACTTCTGTAAAATGCTGCAAAATAGTGGGACAGAAGATTTTGGTTTAGGGTTCACTTTAAAGGGGCATAGGTACAGGCATGTGTGCATGTTTAGAGACAGTGTTAGAGTTCAGGTTAGAGTTAAGGCTGCATGAGGATTCGGGTTATGGTAAGGTTGTGGATCAAATGTAGGGTGAGTGTGAGGTTGAAGGTAAGAGTAAGGTTTAGTGCTTAAGGATGAATGAACCTATTGTCTCATTTAGGCTTATGGTAAACTTGACTGTTTAGGTATGGGTTGGGGTTAATATTTGTGTGAGGGTTAGAAAGTGTGCGAGGTTAAGGGTTGGGGTCAGGCTTGCGGCTTGTGTGTTACATCCGTTTTAGTTGTGCATAAGTTTAGCTCTCTGTCTAGTTTCAGGGATTGGATTACATTAACGGTGATATGGAGGCTTGGATTGAAGGTGATGGATAGAGTTGTTAGGTTCAGGCAAAGGGTGAAGGTTAGGAATAAGGTTAGTTGTAGGGGGAGCTGAATGTTTACATCAGATTTGGGGTTAGGATTAGGCTTACCCTAGGGGTAGACATAAGGTTAGGGTTAGGGCTTGGTTTAGGGTGAGCCTTAGGTTAGGGTTCAGTTTAAGCTTAGGAGTATACAGAATTAGACCTAGGCTTAGGGTTACACCTCTTTTTAGGTTTAGACTTAGGGCTAGGTTTTGACCTAGCTTAGGGTTAGGATTAAGGTTGGTTTTAGGATAGAATTTTGGTTTGAGGTTTCATTTAAGTGTTGGATTATTGGAAGTACATCTGCTCTCCCTGGTTTTCCTTCACGATCACAATGTTTCTGAGATTCATGGTTTAAGGAAAATCTTGCTTCTTGCCGGTTTCAAGGCAAAAAGGCGCCACCGGCAGTTTGTTTTTCCGTCAACCTTTTGCTCGCTCTTTGAGAATCTTGGGTCTTTGGGAAAGCCGTGAGTCCAGCAAGATTTTTCAGTTCAAGTGTGCCCCAAGCAGGGGGTTCTACCTCTGAGCAATACAGCCCGTGGAATTCCTGAGAATCTGGAACCTGCCATGAAGTTCAGCCTGCGTTTTATTCACACGGAAGAAGCTCCTTCGAGGTTCCCATGCCTCTGTACACTGATGCTTCCAGCAATGTCATGTCTCACAGGTCTATAGTGCTTCTCTGAGTTTCACTGGTCTAGGGTAAAGGGTGAAGCGCCTGGGTTCCCGTGCTTCACTACTGTATGGCCTCAAGATGATGTTTGTAGGCACAGCAGCAAATCCGTCGGTGGCAATTCTCTCATATTGTCATTGCGATGGGAAGATTCCTTATTCGCTAGGAAATGTTTTACTGTGGAAGACGCGTCACCACAGAGCTGTCTCTTTTGTGTTGAGACAAACTTTGCTGAATTTACCTGCCAGCAGTTGCGTGTCCTCCCTTTCTTTTAAGGTCGATGGAGAAGCTCGAATGTAAGGAAAACGGTGAATGGTGGCTGTTCATAATCCAGGATCATCAGAAACGGCAGAGTAAATTTTAGGGACATAGATGTAGGACAGCGGAGAAAACTTCACTCAGGGACTTCAGTGAACTCTCCTTACAATGCTGAGGCCTGACAAGCCTAGTGCCTGGGGGCAAACCGGCTCCTGCCCTAGGTAGTTTTGTTGAGCATGCCACCCTCAGGTCGGGCCTTTTCTCTCCCAGCACTATTGCTCCGTGAAACTCTGCCCAGGATGAAAACAATTTGCCATGGGTATGTCTTTTCACATCATTGACCGACTTTTAGAAGTACAAATGCTTTTCTAAACCATTGTTGCCTCCCTGAACTTTCCTTTGTCTTGGCTCAATCTATGCAGATTCCTGTGCTGAATAAGTGATGGGCTGGCACAGCTGGGTGCTTCTCAGTATAGCCAGCACAAGCAGTAATTTCGTTTTTCAAGACCCACCTGGCTTGATCAAGGTTCCTTATTCCCGTGAAAACGATTTTTATCCAAATTCTAGAGGAGCACCAGTGTGCCTCTGGGAGCTACACCCGGGCCTGCTGAACAGAGGCTCCGGAGTTTTCATTTTCTGACTAAAATTCAACAAGGAATTTCATGGATCTAAGGAAACCCTGAATTTTGGACGTACTAGATTCTCACATCTTTATTGTCTAATGGAAGCTTAAGTTTCCCAGTCTGATCCGGCTGCCACTTCATTTCTGGCAATGACCATTCAATTGTGGACGTTCAGCCTTCTTCGGAATTCTCTTATACCGGCATGTCCCAGCGCCACACTAAGACCACTCGGTGCAGGTTTATGTGACTCAGGACAACTCTTTATATCAGGCGTCTAGAACAAAGGGAATTCACAGTGGTTGATGATCACTTATTAAAGTCCCATTTCTCTATAAAGCCCACTGATGACACTTCTACATCTGAGGGCAAAGAGCTCGTGCAGCATGATATTCTCATTTCAGCCACCCCGCCTGCAGTTTCTTCCTTGCAGAAAAATCTTTCCCAGTGTACTTCTGTAAAATGCTGCAAAATAGTGGGACAGAAGATTTTGGTTTAGGGTTAAATTTAAATGGGCATAGGTACAGGCATGTGGGCATGTTTAGAGACAGTGTTAGAATTCAGGTTAGAGTTAAGGCTGCTTGAGGATTCGGGTTATGGTAAGGTTGTGGATGAAATGTAGGGTGAGTGTGAGGTTGAAGGTAAGAGTAGGGTTTAGTGCTTAAGGATGAATGAACCTATTGTCTCATTTAGGCTTATGGTAAACTTGACTGTTAAGGTATGGGTTGAGGTTAATATTTGTGTGAGGGTTAGAAAGTGTGCTAGGTTAAGAGTTGGGGTCAGTCTTGCAGCTTGTGTGTTACATCCGTTTTGGTTGTGGATAAGTTTAGCTCTCTGTCTAGTTTCAGGGATTGGATTACATTAACGGTGATATGGAGGCTTGGATTGAAGGTGATGGATAGAGTTGTTAGGTTCAGGCAAAGGGTGACTGTTAGGATTAAGGTTAGTTGTAGGGGGAGCTGCATGTTCACATCAGATTTGGGGTTAGGATTAGGCTTAGCCTTAGGGTAGAAATATGGTTAGGGTTAGAGTTTGGTTTAGGGTGAGCCTTAGGTTAGGGTTCAGTTTAAGCTTAGGAGTATACAGAATTAGACCTAGGCTTAGGGTTACACCCCATTTAAGGTTTAGACTTAGGGCTAGGTTTTGACCTAGGTTAGGGTTAGGATTAAGGTTGGTTTTAGGATAGGATTTAAGTTTGAGGTTTCAATTAAGTGTTGGATTATTGGAAGTACATCTGCTCTCCCTGGTTTTCCTTCACGATCACAATGTTTCTGAGATTCATGGTTTAAGGAAAATCTTGCTTCTTGCCGGTTTCTAGGCAAAATGGCGCCACCGGCAGTTTGTTTTTCCGTCAAACTTACGCTCGCTCTTTGAGAATCTTGGGTCTTTGGGAAAGCCGTGAGTCCAGCAAGATTTTTCAGTTCAAGTGTGCCCCAAGCAGTGGGTTCTACCTCTGAGCAATACAGCCCATGGAATTCCTGAGAATCTGGAACCTGCTATGAAGGTCAGCCTGCGTTTTATTCACACGGAAGAAGCTCCTTCCAGGTTCCCAAGCCTCTGTGCACTGAAGCTTCCAGCAATGTCATGTATCACAGGTCAACAGTGCTTCTCTGTGTTTCACTGGTCTAGAGTAAAGGGTGAAGCGCCTGGGTTCCCGTGCTTCACTACTGTATGGCCTCAAGATGATATTTGTAGGCACAACGGCAAATCCATCGGTGGCAATTCTCTCATATTGTCATTGCGATGGGAAGATTTCTTATTCGCTAGGAAATGTTTTACCGTGGAAGACGGGTCACCACAGAGCAGACTCTTTGTGTTAAGACAAAGTTTGCTGAATTTACCTGCCAGCAGTTGCGTGTCCAACCTTTCTTTTAAGGTCGATGGAGACGCACGAGTGTAAGGAGAACGGTGAAAGGTGGCCGTTCATAACTCAGGATCATCAGAAACGGCAGAGTAAATTTTAGGGACATAGATGTAGCACAGCTGAGAAAACTTCACGCAGGGACTTCAGTGAACTCGCCTTACAATGCTGAGGCCTGACACGCCTAGTGCCTGAGGGCAACCAGTCTCCTGCCCTAGGTAGTTTTGTTGAGCATGCTTCCCTTAGGTGGTGCCTTTTCTCTCCCAGCAATATTGCTCCGTGAAATTCTGCCAATGATGAAAACTATTTGCCAGGGTTATGTAGTTTTACATCATTGGCCTCCTCTTAGAAGTACAAATGCTTTCCAACACGGGTGCTGCCTCCCTGAGTTTTCCTTTGTCTTGGATCAATCTATGCAGATTCCTGTGCTGAATAAGTGATGGGCTGGCACAGCTGGGTGCTTGTCATATAGCCAGCACAATCAGCAACTTCCTTTGTCAAGACCCACCTGGCTTGATCAAGGTTCCTTATTCCCGTGAAAACGATTTTTATCCAAATTCTAGAGGAGCACCAGTGTGCCTCTGGGAGCTACACCCGGGCCTGCTGAACAGAGGCTCCGGAGTTTTCATTTTCTGACTAAAATTCAACAAGGAATTTCATGGATCTAAGGAAACCATGAATTTTGGACGTACTAGATTCTCACATCTTCATTGTCTAATGGAAGCTTAAGTTTCCCAGTCTGATCCGGCTGCCACTTCATTTCTGGCAATGACCATTCAATTGTGGACGTTCAGCCTTCTTCGGAATTCTCTTATACCGGCATGTCCCAGCGCCACATTAAGACCACTTGGTGCAGGTTTATGTGACTCAGGACAACTCTTTATTTCAGGAGTCTAGAACAAAGGGAATACACAGTGGTTGGTGATCACTTATTAAAGTCCCGTTTGTCTATAAAGCCCACTGATGACACTTCTACATCTGAGGGCAAAGAGCTCGTGCAGCATAATATTCTCATTTCAGCCACCCCGCCTGCAGTTTCTTCCTTGCAGAAAAATCTTTCCCAGTGTACTTCTGTAAAATGCTGCAAAATAGTGGGACAGAAGATTTTGGTTTAGGGTTCACTTTAAAGGGGCATAGGTACAGGCATGTGGGCATGTTTAGAGACAGTGTTAGAGTTCAGGTTAGAGTTAAGGCTGCTTGAGGATTCGGGTTATGGTAAGGTTGTGGATCAAATGTAGGGTGAGTGTGAGGTTGAAGGTAAGAGTAGGGTTTAGTGCTTAAGGATGAATGAACCTATTGTCTCATTTAGGCTTATGGTACACTTGACTGTTAAGGTATGGGTTGAGGTTAATATTTGTGTGAGGGTTAGAAAGTGTGCTAGGTAAAGAGTTGGGGTCAGGCTTGCTCCTTGTGTGTTACATCCGTTTTGGTTGTGGATAAGTTTAGCTCTCTGTCTAGTTTCAGGGATTGGATTACATTAACGGTGATATGGAGGCTTGGATTGAAGGTGATGGATAGAGTTGTTAGGTTCAGGCAAAGGGTGACTGTTAGGATTAAGGTTAGTTGTAGGGGGAGCTGCATGTTCACATCAGATTTGGGGTTAGGATTAGGCTTAGCCTTAAGGTAGACATATGGTTAGGGTTAGAGCTTGGTTTAGGGTGAGCCTTAGGTTAGGGTTCAGTTTAAGCTTAGGAGTATACAGAATTAGACCCAGGCTTAGGGTTACACCTCTTTTAAGGTTTAGACTTAGGGCTAGGTTTTGACCTAGGTTAGGGTTAGGATTAAGGTTGGTTTTAGGATAGGATTAAGGTTTGAGGTTTCATTTAAGTGTTGGATTATTGGAAGTACATCTGCTCTCCCTGGTTTTCCTTCACGATCACAATGTTTCTGAGATTCATGGTTTAAGGAAAATCTTGCTTCTTGCCGGTTTCAAGGCAATATGGCGCCACCGGCAGTTTGTTTTTCCGTCAAACTTATGCTCGCTCTTTGAGAATCTTGGGTCTTTGGGAAAGCCGTGAGTCCAGCAAGATTTTTCAGTTCAAGTGTGCCCCAAGCAGTGGGTTCTCCCTCTGAGCAATACAGCCCATGGAATTCCTGAGAATCTGGAACCTGCTATGAAGGTCAGCCTGCGTTTTATTCACACGGAAGAAGCTCCTTCGAGGTTCCCAAGCCTCTGTGCACTGAAGCTTCCAGCAATGTCATGTATCACAGGTCAACAGTGCTTCTCTGTGTTTCACTGGTCTAGAGTAAAGGGTGAAGCGCCTGGGTTCCCGTGCTTCACTACTGTATGGCCTCAAGATGATATTTGTAGGCACAACGGCAAATCCATCGGTGGCAATTCTCTCATATTGTCATTGCGATGGGAAGATTTCTTATTCGCTAGGAAATGTTTTACCGTGGAAGACGGGTCACCACAGAGCAGA
Source organism: Tenrec ecaudatus (assembly GCF_050624435.1). Taxonomy (NCBI): domain Eukaryota; kingdom Metazoa; phylum Chordata; class Mammalia; order Afrosoricida; family Tenrecidae; genus Tenrec; species Tenrec ecaudatus. The sequence continues at coordinate 309,457 of NW_027457619.1, read as the reverse complement.
CTCTTTGTGTTAAGACAAAGTTTGCTGAATTTACCTGCCAGCAGTTGCGTGTCCAACCTTTCTTTTAAGGTCGATGGAGACGCACGAGTGTAAGGAGAACGGTGAAAGGTGGCCGTTCATAACTCAGGATCATCAGAAACGGCAGAGTAAATTTTAGGGACATAGATGTAGCACAGCTGAGAAAACTTCACGCAGGGACTTCAGTGAACTCGCCTTACAATGCTGAGGCCTGACACGCCTAGTGCCTGAGGGCAACCAGTCTCCTGCCCTAGGTAGTTTTGTTGAGCATGCTTCCCTTAGGTGGTGCCTTTTCTCTCCCAGCAATATTGCTCCGTGAAATTCTGCCAATGATGAAAACTATTTGCCAGGGTTATGTAGTTTTACATCATTGGCCTCCTCTTAGAAGTACAAATGCTTTCCAACACGGGTGCTGCCTCCCTGAGTTTTCCTTTGTCTTGGATCAATCTATGCAGATTCCTGTGCTGAATAAGTGATGGGCTGGCACAGCTGGGTGCTTGTCATATAGCCAGCACAATCAGCAACTTCCTTTGTCAAGACCCACCTGGCTTGATCAAGGTTCCTTATTCCCGTGAAAACGATTTTTATCCAAATTCTAGAGGAGCACCAGTGTGCCTCTGGGAGCTACACCCGGGCCTGCTGAACAGAGGCTCCGGAGTTTTCATTTTCTGACTAAAATTCAACAAGGAATTTCATGGATCTAAGGAAACCATGAATTTTGGACGTACTAGATTCTCACATCTTCATTGTCTAATGGAAGCTTAAGTTTCCCAGTCTGATCCGGCTGCCACTTCATTTCTGGCAATGACCATTCAATTGTGGACGTTCAGCCTTCTTCGGAATTCTCTTATACCGGCATGTCCCAGCGCCACATTAAGACCACTTGGTGCAGGTTTATGTGACTCAGGACAACTCTTTATTTCAGGAGTCTAGAACAAAGGGAATACACAGTGGTTGGTGATCACTTATTAAAGTCCCGTTTGTCTATAAAGCCCACTGATGACACTTCTACATCTGAGGGCAAAGAGCTCGTGCAGCATAATATTCTCATTTCAGCCACCCCGCCTGCAGTTTCTTCCTTGCAGAAAAATCTTTCCCAGTGTACTTCTGTAAAATGCTGCAAAATAGTGGGACAGAAGATTTTGGTTTAGGGTTCACTTTAAAGGGGCATAGGTACAGGCATGTGGGCATGTTTAGAGACAGTGTTAGAGTTCAGGTTAGAGTTAAGGCTGCTTGAGGATTCGGGTTATGGTAAGGTTGTGGATCAAATGTAGGGTGAGTGTGAGGTTGAAGGTAAGAGTAGGGTTTAGTGCTTAAGGATGAATGAACCTATTGTCTCATTTAGGCTTATGGTACACTTGACTGTTAAGGTATGGGTTGAGGTTAATATTTGTGTGAGGGTTAGAAAGTGTGCTAGGTAAAGAGTTGGGGTCAGGCTTGCTCCTTGTGTGTTACATCCGTTTTGGTTGTGGATAAGTTTAGCTCTCTGTCTAGTTTCAGGGATTGGATTACATTAACGGTGATATGGAGGCTTGGATTGAAGGTGATGGATAGAGTTGTTAGGTTCAGGCAAAGGGTGACTGTTAGGATTAAGGTTAGTTGTAGGGGGAGCTGCATGTTCACATCAGATTTGGGGTTAGGATTAGGCTTAGCCTTAAGGTAGACATATGGTTAGGGTTAGAGCTTGGTTTAGGGTGAGCCTTAGGTTAGGGTTCAGTTTAAGCTTAGGAGTATACAGAATTAGACCCAGGCTTAGGGTTACACCTCTTTTAAGGTTTAGACTTAGGGCTAGGTTTTGACCTAGGTTAGGGTTAGGATTAAGGTTGGTTTTAGGATAGGATTAAGGTTTGAGGTTTCATTTAAGTGTTGGATTATTGGAAGTACATCTGCTCTCCCTGGTTTTCCTTCACGATCACAATGTTTCTGAGATTCATGGTTTAAGGAAAATCTTGCTTCTTGCCGGTTTCAAGGCAATATGGCGCCACCGGCAGTTTGTTTTTCCGTCAAACTTATGCTCGCTCTTTGAGAATCTTGGGTCTTTGGGAAAGCCGTGAGTCCAGCAAGATTTTTCAGTTCAAGTGTGCCCCAAGCAGTGGGTTCTCCCTCTGAGCAATACAGCCCATGGAATTCCTGAGAATCTGGAACCTGCTATGAAGGTCAGCCTGCGTTTTATTCACACGGAAGAAGCTCCTTCGAGGTTCCCAAGCCTCTGTGCACTGAAGCTTCCAGCAATGTCATGTATCACAGGTCAACAGTGCTTCTCTGTGTTTCACTGGTCTAGAGTAAAGGGTGAAGCGCCTGGGTTCCCGTGCTTCACTACTGTATGGCCTCAAGATGATATTTGTAGGCACAACGGCAAATCCATCGGTGGCAATTCTCTCATATTGTCATTGCGATGGGAAGATTTCTTATTCGCTAGGAAATGTTTTACCGTGGAAGACGGGTCACCACAGAGCAGACTCTTTGTGTTAAGACAAAGTTTGCTGAATTTACCTGCCAGCAGTTGCGTGTCCAACCTTTCTTTTAAGGTCGATGGAGACGCACGAGTGTAAGGAGAACGGTGAAAGGTGGCCGTTCATAACTCAGGATCATCAGAAACGGCAGAGTAAATTTTAGGGACATAGATGTAGCACAGCTGAGAAAACTTCACGCAGGGACTTCAGTGAACTCGCCTTACAATGCTGAGGCCTGACACGCCTAGTGCCTGAGGGCAACCAGTCTCCTGCCCTAGGTAGTTTTGTTGAGCATGCTTCCCTTAGGTGGTGCCTTTTCTCTCCCAGCAATATTGCTCCGTGAAATTCTGCCAATGATGAAAACTATTTGCCAGGGTTATGTAGTTTTACATCATTGGCCTCCTCTTAGAAGTACAAATGCTTTCCAACACGGGTGCTGCCTCCCTGAGTTTTCCTTTGTCTTGGATCAATCTATGCAGATTCCTGTGCTGAATAAGTGATGGGCTGGCACAGCTGGGTGCTTGTCATATAGCCAGCACAATCAGCAATTTCCTTTGTCAAGACCCACCTGGCTTGATCAAGGTTCCTTATTCCCGTGAAAACGATTTTTATCCAAATTCTAGAGGAGCACCAGTGTGCCTCTGGGAGCTACACCCGGGCCTGCTGAACAGAGGCTCCGGAGTTTTCATTTTCTGACTAAAATTCAACAAGGAATTTCATGGATCTAAGGAAACCATGAATTTTGGACGTACTAGATTCTCACATCTTCATTGTCTAATGGAAGCTTATGTTTCCCAGTCTGATCCGGCTGCCACTTCATTTCTGGCAATGACCATTCAATTGTGGACGTTCAGCCTTCTTCGGAATTCTCTTATACCGGCATGTCCCAGCGCCACATTAAGACCACTTGGTGCAGGTTTATGTGACTCAGGACAACTCTTTATTTCAGGAGTCTAGAACAAAGGGAATTCACAGTGGTTGGTGATCACTTATTAAAGTCCCGTTTGTCTATAAAGTCCACTGATGACACTTCTACATCTGAGGGCAAAGAGCTCGTGCAGCATAATATTCTCATTTCAGCCACCCCGCCTGCAGTTTCTTCCTTGCAGAAAAATCTTTCCCAGTGTACTTCTGTAAAATGCTGCAAAATAGTGGGACAGAAGATTTTGGTTTAGGGTTCACTTTAAAGGGGCATAGGTACAGGCATGTGGGCATGTTTAGAGACATTGTTAGAGTTCAGGTTAGAGTTAAGGCTGCTTGAGGATTCGGGTTATGGTAAGGTTGTGGATCAAATGTAGGGTGAGTGTGAGGTTGAAGGTAAGAGTAGGGTTTAGTGCTTAAGGATGAATGAACCTATTGTCTCATTTAGGCGTATGGTACACTTGACTGTTAAGGTATGGGTTGAGGTTAATATTTGTGTGAGGGTTAGAAAGTGTGCTAGGTAAAGAGTTGGGGTCAGGCTTGCTCCTTGTGTGTACATCCGTTTTGGTTGTGGATAAGTTTAGCTCTCTGTCTAGTTTCAGGGATTGGATTACATTAACGGTGATATGGAGGCTTGGATTGAAGGTGATGGATAGAGTTGTTAGGTTCAGGCAAAGGGTGACTGTTAGGATTAAGGTTAGTTGTAGGGGGAGCTGCATGTTCACATCAGATTTGGGGTTAGGATTAGGCTTAGCCTTAAGGTAGACATATGGTTAGGGTTAGAGCTTGGTTTAGGGTGAGCCTTAGGTTAGGGTTCAGTTTAAGCTTAGGAGTATACAGAATTAGACCTAGGCTTAGGGTTACACCTCTTTTAAGGTTTAGACTTAGGGCTAGGTTTTGACCGAGGTTAGGGTTAGGATTAAGGTTGGTTTTAGGATAGGATTAAGGTTTGAGGTTTCATTTAAGTGTTGGATTATTGGAAGTGCATCTGCTCTCCCTGGTTTTCCTTCACGATCACAATGTTTCTGAGATTCATGGTTTAAGGAAAATCTTGCTTCTTGCCGGTTTCAAGGCAAAAAGGCGCCACCGGCAGTTTGTTTTTCCGTCAAACTTACGCTCGCTCTTTGAGAATCTTGGGTCTTTGGGAAAGCCGTGAGTCCAGCAAGAATTTTCAGTTCAAGTGTGCCCCAAGCAGTGGGTTCTACCTCTGAGCAATACAGCCCATGGAATTCCTGAGAATCTGGAACCTGCTATGAAGGTCAGCCTGCGTTTTATTCACACGGAAGAAGCTCCTTCGAGGTTCCCAAGCCTCTGTACACTGAAGCTTCCAGCAACGTCATGTATCACAGGTCAACAGTGCTTCTCTGTGTTTCACTGGTCTAGAGTAAAGGGTGAAGCGCCTGGGTTCCCGTGCTTCACTACTGTATGGCCTCAAGATGATATTTGTAGGCACAACGGCAAATCCATCGGTGGCAATTCTCTCATATTGTCATTGCGATGGGAAGATTCCTTATTCGCTAGGAAATGTTTTACCGTGGAAGACGGGTCACCACAGAGCAGACTCTTTGTGTTAAGACAAAGTTTGCTGAATTTACCTGCCAGCAGTTGCGTGTCCAACCTTTCTTTTAAGGTCGATGGAGACGCACGAGTGTAAGGAGAACGGTGAAAGGTGGCCGTTCATAACTCAGGATCATCAGAAACGGCAGAGTAAATTTTAGGGACATAGATGTAGCACAGCTGAGAAAACTTCACGCAGGGACTTCAGTGAACTCGCCTTACAATGCTGAGGCCTGACACGCCTAGTGCCTGAGGGCAACCAGTCTCCTGCCCTAGGTAGTTTTGTTGAGCATGCTTCCCTTAGGTGGTGCCTTTTCTCTCCCAGCAATATTGCTCCGTGAAATTCTGCCAATGATGAAAACTATTTGCCAGGGTTATGTAGTTTTACATCATTGGCCTCCTCTTAGAAGTACAAATGCTTTCCAACATGGGTGCTGCCTCCCTGAGTTTTCCTTTGTCTTGGATCAATCTATGCAGATTCCTGTGCTGAATAAGTGATGGGCTGGCACAGCTGGGTGCTTGTCATATAGCCAGCACAATCAGCAACTTCCTTTGTCAAGACCCACCTGGCTTGATCAAGGTTCCTTATTCCCGTGAAAACGATTTTTATCCAAATTCTAGAGGAGCACCAGTGTGCCTCTGGGAGCTACACCCGGGCCTGCTGAACAGAGGCTCCGGAGTTTTCATTTTCTGACTAAAATTCAACAAGGAATTTCATGGATCTAAGGAAACCATGAATTTTGGACGTACTAGATTCTCACATCTTCATTGTCTAATGGAAGCTTAAGTTTCCCAGTCTGATCCGGCTGCCACTTCATTTCTGGCAATGACCATTCAATTGTGGACGTTCAGCCTTCTTCGGAATTCTCTTATACCGCCATATCCCAGCGCCACATTAAGACCATTTGGTGCAGGTTTATGTGACTCAGGACAACTCTTTATTTCAGGAGTCTAGAACAAAGGGAATTCACAGTGGTTGGTGATCACTTATTAAAGTCCCGTTCGTTTGTCTATAAAGCCCACTGATGACACTTCTACATCTGAGGGCAAAGAGCTCGTGCAGCATAATATTCTCATTTCAGCCACCCCGCCTGCAGTTTCTTCCTTGCAGAAAAATCTTTCCCAGTGTACTTCTGTAAAATGCTGCAAAATAGTGGGACAGAAGATTTTGGTTTAGGGTTCACTTTAAAGGGGCATAGGTACAGGCATGTGGGCATGTTTAGAGACAGTGTTAGAGTTCAGGTTAGAGTTAAGGCTGCTTGAGGATTCGGGTTATGGTAAGGTTGTGGATCAAATGTAGGGTGAGTGTGAGGTTGAAGGTAAGAGTAGGGTTTAGTGCTTAAGGATGAATGAACCTATTGTCTCATTTAGGCTTATGGTACACTTGACTGTTAAGGTATGGGTTGAGGTTAATATTTGTGTGAGGGTTAGAAAGTGTGCTAGGTAAAGAGTTGGGGTCAGGCCTGCTCCTTGTGTGTTACATCCGTTTTGGATGTGGATAAGTTTAGCTCTCTGTCTAGTTTCAGGGATTGGATTACATTAACGGTGATATGGAGGCTTGGATTGAAGGTGATGGATAGAGTTGTTAGGTTCAGGCAAAGGGTGACTGTTAGGATTAAGGTTAGTTGTAGGGGGAGCTGCATGTTCACATCAGATTTGGGGTTAGGATTAAGCTTAGCCTTAAGGTAGACATATGGTTAGGGTTAGAGCTTGGTTTAGGGTGAGCCTTAGGTTAGGGTTCAGTTTAAGCTTAGGAGTATACAGAATTAGACCTAGGCTTAGGGTTACACCTCTTTTAAGGTTTAGACTTAGGGCTAGGTTTTGACCTAGGTTAGGGTTAGGATTAAGGTTGGTTTTAGGATAGGATTAAGGTTTGAGGTTTCATTTAAGTGTTGGATTATTGGAAGTGCATCTGCTCTCCCTGGTTTTCCTTCACGATCACAATGTTTCTGAGATTCATGGTTTAAGGAAAATCTTGCTTCTTGCCGGTTTCAAGGCAAAAAGGCGCCACCGGCAGTTTGTTTTTCCGTCAAACTTACGCTCGCTCTTTGAGAATCTTGGGTCTTTGGGAAAGCCGTGAGTCCAGCAAGATTTTTCAGTTCAAGTGTGCCCCAAGCAGTGGGTTCTACCTCTGAGCAATACAGCCCATGGAATTCCTGAGAATCTGGAACCTGCTATGAAGTTCAGCCTGCGTTTTATTCACAGGGAAGAAGCTCCTTCGAGGTTCCCAAGCCTCTGTACACTGAAGCTTCCAGCAACGTCATGTATCACAGGTCAACAGTGCTTCTCTGTGTTTCACTGGTCTAGAGTAAAGGGTGAAGCGCCTGGGTTCCCGTGCTTCACTACTGTATGGCCTCAAGATGATATTTGTAGGCACAACGGCAAATCCATCGGTGGCAATTCTCTCATATTGTCATTGCGATGGGAAGATTCCTTATTCGCTAGGAAATGTTTTACCGTGGAAGACGGATCACCACAGAGCAGACTCTTTGTGTTAAGACAAAGTTTGCTGAATTTACCTGCCAGCAGTTGCGTGTCCAACCTTTCTTTTAAGGTCGAGGGAGACGCACGAGTGTAAGGAGAACGGTGAAAGGTGGCCGTTCATAACTCAGGATCATCAGAAACGGCAGAGTAAATTTTAGGGACATAGATGTAGCACAGCTGAGAAAACTTCAGGCAGGGACTTCAGTGAACTCTCCTTACAATGCTGAGGCCTGACACGCCTAGTGCCTGGGGGCAACCAGGCTCCTGCCCTAGGTAGTTTTGTTGAGCGTGCCTCCCTCAGGTGGTGCCTTTTCTCTCCCAGCAATATTGCTCCGTGAAATTCTGCCAATGATGAAAACTATTTGCCAGGGTTATGTAGTTTTACATCATTGGCCTCCTCTTAGAAGTACAAATGCTTTCCAACATGGGTGATGCCTCCCTGAGTTTTCCTTTGTCTTGGATCAATCTATGCAGATTCCTGTGCTGAATAAGTGATGGGCTGGCACAGCTGGGTGCTTGTCATATAGCCAGCACAATCAGCAACTTCCTTTGTCAAGACCCACCTGGCTTGATCAAGGTTCCTTATTCCCGTGAAAACGATTTTTATCCAAATTCTAGAGGAGCACCAGTGTGCCTCTGGGAGCTACACCCGGGCCTGCTGAACAGAGGCTCCGGAGTTTTCATTTTCTGACTAAAATTCAACAAGGAATTTCATGGATCTAAGGAAACCATGAATTTTGGACGTACTAGATTCTCACATCTTCATTGTCTAATGGAAGCTTAAGTTTCCCAGTCTGATCCGGCTGCCACTTCATTTCTGGCAATGACCATTCAATTGTGGACGTTCAGCCTTCTTCGGAATTCTCTTATACCGCCATATCCCAGCGCCACATTAAGACCATTTGGTGCAGGTTTATGTGACTCAGGACAACTCTTTATTTCAGGAGTCTAGAACAAAGGGAATTCACAGTGGTTGGTGATCACTTATTAAAGTCCCGTTCGTTTGTCTATAAAGCCCACTGATGACACTTCTACATCTGAGGGCAAAGAGCTCGTGCAGCATAATATTCTCATTTCAGCCACCCCGCCTGCAGTTTCTTCCTTGCAGAAAAATCTTTCCCAGTGTACTTCTGTAAAATGCTGCAAAATAGTGGGACAGAAGATTTTGGTTTAGGGTTCACTTTAAAGGGGCATAGGTACAGGCATGTGGGCATGTTTAGAGACAGTGTTAGAGTTCAGGTTAGAGTTAAGGCTGCTTGAGGATTCGGGTTATGGTAAGGTTGTGGATCAAATGTAGGGTGAGTGTGAGGTTGAAGGTAAGAGTAGGGTTTAGTGCTTAAGGATGAATGAACCTATTGTCTCATTTAGGCTTATGGTACACTTGACTGTTAAGGTATGGGTTGAGGTTAATATTTGTGTGAGGGTTAGAAAGTGTGCTAGGTAAAGAGTTGGGGTCAGGCCTGCTCCTTGTGTGTTACATCCGTTTTGGATGTGGATAAGTTTAGCTCTCTGTCTAGTTTCAGGGATTGGATTACATTAACGGTGATATGGAGGCTTGGATTGAAGGTGATGGATAGAGTTGTTAGGTTCAGGCAAAGGGTGACTGTTAGGATTAAGGTTAGTTGTAGGGGGAGCTGCATGTTCACATCAGATTTGGGGTTAGGATTAAGCTTAGCCTTAAGGTAGACATATGGTTAGGGTTAGAGCTTGGTTTAGGGTGAGCCTTAGGTTAGGGTTCAGTTTAAGCTTAGGAGTATACAGAATTAGACCTAGGCTTAGGGTTACACCTCTTTTAAGGTTTAGACTTAGGGCTAGGTTTTGACCTAGGTTAGGGTTAGGATTAAGGTTGGTTTTAGGATAGGATTAAGGTTTGAGGTTTCATTTAAGTGTTGGATTATTGGAAGTGCATCTGCTCTCCCTGGTTTTCCTTCACGATCACAATGTTTCTGAGATTCATGGTTTAAGGAAAATCTTGCTTCTTGCCGGTTTCAAGGCAAAAAGGCGCCACCGGCAGTTTGTTTTTCCGTCAAACTTACGCTCGCTCTTTGAGAATCTTGGGTCTTTGGGAAAGCCGTGAGTCCAGCAAGATTTTTCAGTTCAAGTGTGCCCCAAGCAGTGGGTTCTACCTCTGAGCAATACAGCCCATGGAATTCCTGAGAATCTGGAACCTGCTATGAAGTTCAGCCTGCGTTTTATTCACAGGGAAGAAGCTCCTTCGAGGTTCCCAAGCCTCTGTACACTGAAGCTTCCAGCAACGTCATGTATCACAGGTCAACAGTGCTTCTCTGTGTTTCACTGGTCTAGAGTAAAGGGTGAAGCGCCTGGGTTCCCGTGCTTCACTACTGTATGGCCTCAAGATGATATTTGTAGGCACAACGGCAAATCCATCGGTGGCAATTCTCTCATATTGTCATTGCGATGGGAAGATTCCTTATTCGCTAGGAAATGTTTTACCGTGGAAGACGGATCACCACAGAGCAGACTCTTTGTGTTAAGACAAAGTTTGCTGAATTTACCTGCCAGCAGTTGCGTGTCCAACCTTTCTTTTAAGGTCGAGGGAGACGCACGAGTGTAAGGAGAACGGTGAAAGGTGGCCGTTCATAACTCAGGATCATCAGAAACGGCAGAGTAAATTTTAGGGACATAGATGTAGCACAGCTGAGAAAACTTCAGGCAGGGACTTCAGTGAACTCTCCTTACAATGCTGAGGCCTGACACGCCTAGTGCCTGGGGGCAACCAGGCTCCTGCCCTAGGTAGTTTTGTTGAGCGTGCCTCCCTCAGGTGGTGCCTTTTCTCTCCCAGCAATATTGCTCCGTGAAATTCTGCCAATGATGAAAACTATTTGCCAGGGTTATGTAGTTTTACATCATTGGCCTCCTCTTAGAAGTACAAATGCTTTCCAACATGGGTGATGCCTCCCTGAGTTTTCCTTTGTCTTGGATCAATCTATGCAGATTCCTGTGCTGAATAAGTGATGGGCTGGCACAGCTGGGTGCTTGTCATATAGCCAGCACAATCAGCAATTTCCTTTGTCAAGACCCACCTGGCTTGATCAAGGTTCCTTATTCCCGTGAAAACGATTTTTATCCAAATTCTAGAGGAGCACCAGTGTGCCTCTGGGAGCTACATCCGGGCATGCTGAACAGAGGCTCCGGAGTTTTCATTTTCTGACTAAAATTCAACACGGAATTTCATGGACCTAAGGAAACAGTGATTTGTGGACGTACCAGATTCTCACATCTTTATTGTCTAAGGCAAGCTTAAGTTTCCCAGTGTGATCCGGCTGCCACTTCATTTCTGGCATGGCCATTCAATTGTGGAAGTTCAGCCTTCTTCGGAATTCTCTTATACCGGCATGTTCCCGCGCCACACTAAGACCACTCGGTGCAGGTTTATGTGACTCAGGACAACTCTTTATTTCAGGCGTCTACAACAAAGGGAATTCATAGAGGTTGATGATCACTTATTAAAGTCCCGTTTCTCTATAAAGCCCACTGATGACACTTCTACATCTGAGGGCAAAGAGCTCGTGCAGCATGATATTCTCATTTCAGACATGCCGCCTGCAGTTTCTTCCTTGCAGAAAAATCTTGCCAGTGTACTTCTTTAAAATGCTTCAAAATAGTGGGACCGAAGATTTCGGTTTAGGGTTCACTTTAAAGGGGCATAGGTACAGGCATGTGGGCATGTTTAGAGACAGTGTTAGAGTTCAGGTTAGAGTTACGGCTGCGTGAGGATTCGGGTTCTGGTAAGGTTGTGGATCAAATGTAGGGTGAGTGTGAGGTTGAAGGTAAGAGTAGGGTTTAGTGCTTAAGGATGAATGAACCTATTGTCTCATTTAGGCTTATGGTAAACTTGACTGTTTAGGTATGGGTTGGGGTTAATATTTGTGTGAGGGTTAGAAAGTGTGCGAGGTTAAGAGTTGGGGTCAGGCTAGCGGCTTGTGTGTTACATCCGTTTTGGTTGTGGATAAGTTTAGCTCTCTGTCTAGTTTCAGGGATTGGATTACATTAACTGTGATATGGAGGCTTGGATTGAAGGTGATGGATAGAGTTAAGTTAGGTTCAGGCGAAGGGTGAAGGTTAGGAGTAAGGTTAGTTGTAGGGGGAGCTGCATGTTCACATCAGATTTGGGGTTAGGATTAGCCTTAGCCTTAGGGTAGACATAAGGTTAGGGTTAGGGCTTGGTTTAGGGTGAGCCTTAGGTTAGGGTTCAGTTTAAGCTTAGGAGTATACAAAATTAGACCTAGGCTTAGGGTTACACCTCTTTTTAGGTTTAGACCTAGGGCTAGATTTTGACCTAGGTTAGGGTTAGGATTAGGGTTGGTTTTAGGATAGGATTTAGGTTTGAGGTTTCATTTAAGTGTTGGATTATTGGAAGTACATCTGCTCTCCCTGGTTTTCCTTCAGGATCACAATGTTTCTAAGATTCATGGTTTAAGGAAAATCTTGCTTCTTCCTGGTTTCTAGGCAACAAGGCGCCACCTGCAGTTTGTTTTCCCGTCAACCTTACTCTCGCTCTTTGAGAACCTTGGGTCTTTGGGAAAGCCGTGAGTCCAGCAAGATTTTTCAGTTCAAGTGTGCCCCAAGCAGTGGGTTCTACCTCTGGGCGATACAGCCCATGGAATTCCTGAGAATCTGGAACCTGCTATGAAGTTCAGCCTGCGTTTTATTCACACGGAAGAAGCTCCTTCGAGGTTCCCATGCCTCTGTACACTGATGCTTCCAGCAACATCATGTCTCACAGGTCAATAGTGCTTCTCTGAGTTTCACTGGTCTAGGGTAAAGGGTGAAGCGCCTGGGTTCCCGTGCTTCACTACTGTATGGCCTCAAGATGATGTTTGTAGGCACAGCGGCAAATCCATCGGTGGCAATCCTCTCATATTGTCATTGCGATGGGAAGATTTCTTATTCGCTAGGAAATGTTTTACCATGGAAGACGGGTCACCACAGAGCAGACTCTTTTGTGTTGAGACAAACTTTGCTGAATTTACTTGTCAGCAGTTGCGTGTCATACCTTTCTTTTAAGGTCGATGGAGACGCACGAGTGTAAGGAGAACGGTGAAAGGTGGCCGTTCATAACCCTGGATCATCAGAAACCGCAGAGTAAATTTTAGGAACGTAGACGTAGGACAGCGGAGAAAACTTCACTTAGGGAATTCAGTGAAACTCTCCTTACAATGCTGAGGCCTGACCAGTCTAGTGCCTGGGGGCAACCCGGCTCCTGCCCTAGGTAGGTTTGTTGAGAGTGCCTCCCTCAGGTGATGCCTTTTCTCTCCCAGCAATATTGCTCCGTGAAATTCTGCCAATGATGAAAACTATTTGCCATGGTTATGTCGTTTTACATCATTGGCCTCCTCTTAGAATTACAAATGCTTTCCAACACGAGTGCTGCCTCCCTGAGTTTTCCTTTGTCTTGGATCAATTGATGTAGATTCCTGTGCTGAATAAGTGATGGACTGGCACAGCTGGGTGCTTGTCAGTATAGTGGGCACATGCAGCAATTTCCTTTGTCAAGACCCACCTGGCTTGATCAAGGTTCCTTATTCCCCTGAAAACGATTTTTATGCAAATTCTTGAGGAGCACCAGAGTGCCTCTGGGAGCTAAACCAGGGCCTGCTCAACAGAGGCTCCAGAGTTTTCATTTTCTGACTAAAATTCAACACGGAATTTCATGGACCTCAGGAAACCGTGAATTGTGGACGTACCAGATTCTCACATCTTTATTGTCTAAGGCAAGTTTAAGTTTCCCAGTCTGATCCGGCTGCCACTTCATTTCTGGCAATGACTATTCAATTGTGGAAGTTCAGCCTTCCTCGGAATTCTCTTATACCGGCATGTTCCTGCGCCACACTAAGACCACTCGGTGCAGGTTTATGTGACTCAGGACAACTCTTTATTTCAGGCGTCGAGAACAAAGGGAATTCACAGAGGTTGATGATCACTTATTAAAGTCCCGTTTCTCTATAAAGCCCACTGATGACACTTCTACATCTGAGGGCAAAGATCTCATGCAGCATGATATTCTCATTTCAGCCACCCCGCCTGCAGTTTCTTCCTTGCAGAAAAATCTTTCCCAGTGTACTTCTGTAAAATGCTGCAAAATAGTGGGACAGAAGATTTTGGTTTAGGGTTCACTTTAAAGGGGCATAGGTACAGGCATGTGGGCATGTTTAGAGACAGTGTTAGAGTTCAGGTTAGAGTTAAGGCTGCATGAGGATTCGGGTTATGGTAAGGTTGTGGATCAAATGTAGGGTGAGTGTGAGGTTGAAGGTAAGAGTAAGGTTTAGTGCTTAAGGATGAATGAACCTATTGTCTCATTTAGGCTTATGGTAAACTTGACTGTTTAGGTATGGGTTGGGCTTAATATTTGTGTGAGGGTTAGAAAGTGTGCGAGGTTAAGGGTTGGGGTCAGGCTTGCGGCTTGTGTGTTACATCCGTTTTAGTTGTGGATAAGTTTAGCTCTCTGTCTAGTTTCAGGGATTGGATTACATTAACGGTGATATGGAGGCTTGGATTGAAGGTGATGGATAGAGTTGTTAGGTTCAGGCAAAGGGTGAAGGTTAGGAATAAGGTTAGTTGTAGGGGGAGCTGAATGTTTACATCAGATTTGGGGTTAGGATTAGGCTTACCCTAGGGGTAGACATAAGGTTAGGGTTAGGGCTTGGTTTAGGGTGAGCCTTAGGTTAGGGTTCAGTTTAAGCTTAGGAGTATACAGAATTAGACCTAGGCTTAGGGTTACACCTCTTTTTAGGTTTAGACTTAGGGCTAGGTTTTGACCTAGCTTAGGGTTAGGATTAAGGTTGGTTTTAGGATAGAATTTTGGTTTGAGGTTTCATTTAAGTGTTGGATTATTGGAAGTACATCTGCTCTCCCTGGTTTTCCTTCACGATCACAATGTTTCTGAGATTCATGGTTTAAGGAAAATCTTGCTTCTTGCCGGTTTCAAGGCAAAAAGGCGCCACCGGCAGTTTGTTTTTCCGTCAACCTTTTGCTCGCTCTTTGAGAATCTTGGGTCTTTGGGAAAGCCGTGAGTCCAGCAAGATTTTTCAGTTCAAGTGTGCCCCAAGCAGGGGGTTCTACCTCTGAGCAATACAGCCCGTGGAATTCCTGAGAATCTGGAACCTGCCATGAAGTTCAGCCTGCGTTTTATTCACACGGAAGAAGCTCCTTCGAGGTTCCCATGCCTCTGTACACTGATGCTTCCAGCAATGTCATGTCTCACAGGTCTATAGTGCTTCTCTGAGTTTCACTGGTCTAGGGTAAAGGGTGAAGCGCCTGGGTTCCCGTGCTTCACTACTGTATGGCCTCAAGATGATGTTTGTAGGCACAGCAGCAAATCCGTCGGTGGCAATTCTCTCATATTGTCATTGCGATGGGAAGATTCCTTATTCGCTAGGAAATGTTTTACTGTGGAAGACGCGTCACCACAGAGCTGTCTCTTTTGTGTTGAGACAAACTTTGCTGAATTTACCTGCCAGCAGTTGCGTGTCCTCCCTTTCTTTTAAGGTCGATGGAGAAGCTCGAATGTAAGGAAAACGGTGAATGGTGGCTGTTCATAATCCAGGATCATCAGAAACGGCAGAGTAAATTTTAGGGACATAGATGTAGGACAGCGGAGAAAACTTCACTCAGGGACTTCAGTGAACTCTCCTTACAATGCTGAGGCCTGACAAGCCTAGTGCCTGGGGGCAAACCGGCTCCTGCCCTAGGTAGTTTTGTTGAACATGCCACCCTCAGGTCGGGCCTTTTCTCTCCCAGCACTATTGCTCCGTGAAACTCTGCCCAGGATGAAAACAATTTGCCATGGGTATGTCTTTTCACATCATTGACCGACTTTTAGAAGTACAAATGCTTTTCTAAACCAGTGTTGCCTCCCTGAACTTTCCTTTGTCTTGGCTCAATCTATGCAGATTCCTGTGCTGAATAAGTGATGGGCTGGCACAGCTGGGTGCTTCTCAGTATAGCCAGCACAAGCAGTAATTTCGTTTTTCAAGACCCACCTGGCTTGATCAAGGTTCCTTATTCCCGTGAAAACGATTTTTATCCAAATTCTAGAGGAGCACCAGTGTGCCTCTGGGAGCTACACCCGGGCCTGCTGAACAGAGGCTCCGGAGTTTTCATTTTCTGACTAAAATTCAACAAGAAATTTCATGGATCTAAGGAAACCCTGAATTTTGGACGTACTAGATTCTCACATCTTTATTGTCTAATGGAAGCTTAAGTTTCCCAGTCTGATCCGGCTGCCACTTCATTTCTGGCAATGACCATTCAATTGTGGACGTTCAGCCTTCTTCGGAATTCTCTTATACCGGCATGTCCCAGCGCCACACTAAGACCACTCGGTGCAGGTTTATGTGACTCAGGACAACTCTTTATATCAGGCGTCTAGAACAAAGGGAATTCACAGTGGTTGATGATCACTTATTAAAGTCCCATTTCTCTATAAAGCCCACTGATGACACTTCTACATCTGAGGGCAAAGAGCTCGTGCAGCATGATATTCTCATTTCAGCCACCCCGCCTGCAGTTTCTTCCTTGCAGAAAAATCTTTCCCAGTGTACTTCTGTAAAATGCTGCAAAATAGTGGGACAGAAGATTTTGGTTTAGGGTTAAATTTAAATGGGCATAGGTACAGGCATGTGGGCATGTTTAGAGACAGTGTTAGAATTCAGGTTAGAGTTAAGGCTGCTTGAGGATTCGGGTTATGGTAAGGTTGTGGATGAAATGTAGGGTGAGTGTGAGGTTGAAGGTAAGAGTAGGGTTTAGTGCTTAAGAATGAATGAACCTATTGTCTCATTTAGGCTTATGGTAAACTTGACTGTTAAGGTATGGGTTGAGGTTAATATTTGTGTGAGGGTTAGAAAGTGTGCTAGGTTAAGAGTTGGGGTCAGTCTTGCAGCTTGTGTGTTACATCCGTTTTGGTTGTGGATAAGTTTAGCTCTCTGTCTAGTTTCAGGGATTGGATTACATTAACGGTGATATGGAGGCTTGGATTGAAGGTGATGGATAGAGTTGTTAGGTTCAGGCAAAGGGTGACTGTTAGGATTAAGGTTAGTTGTAGGGGGAGCTGCATGTTCACATCAGATTTGGGGTTAGGATTAGGCTTAGCCTTAGGGTAGACATATGGTTAGGGTTAGAGTTTGGTTTAGGGTGAGCCTTAGGTTAGGGTTCAGTTTAAGCTTAGGAGTATACAGAATTAGACCTAGGCTTAGGGTTACACCTCTTTTAAGGTTTAGACTTAGGGCTAGGTTTTGACCTAGGTTAGGGTTAGGATTAAGGTTGGTTTTAGGATAGGATTTAAGTTTGAGGTTTCAATTAAGTGTTGGATTATTGGAAGTACATCTGCTCTCCCTGGTTTTCCTTCACGATCACAATGTTTCTGAGATTCATGGTTTAAGGAAAATCTTGCTTCTTGCCGGTTTCTAGGCAAAATGGCGCCACCGGCAGTTTGTTTTTCCGTCAAACTTACGCTCGCTCTTTGAGAATCTTGGGTCTTTGGGAAAGCCGTGAGTCCAGCAAGATTTTTCAGTTCAAGTGTGCCCCAAGCAGTGGGTTCTACCTCTGAGCAATACAGCCCATGGAATTCCTGAGAATCTGGAACCTGCTATGAAGGTCAGCCTGCGTTTTATTCACACGGAAGAAGCTCCTTCGAGGTTCCCAAGCCTCTGTGCACTGAAGCTTCCAGCAATGTCATGTATCACAGGTCAACAGTGCTTCTCTGTGTTTCACTGGTCTAGAGTAAAGGGTGAAGCGCCTGGGTTCCCGTGCTTCACTACTGTATGGCCTCAAGATGATATTTGTAGGCACAACGGCAAATCCATCGGTGGCAATTCTCTCATATTGTCATTGCGATGGGAAGATTTCTTATTCGCTAGGAAATGTTTTACCGTGGAAGACGGGTCACCACAGAGCAGACTCTTTGTGTTAAGACAAAGTTTGCTGAATTTACCTGCCAGCAGTTGCGTGTCCAACCTTTCTTTTAAGGTCGATGGAGACGCACGAGTGTAAGGAGAACGGTGAAAGGTGGCCGTTCATAACTCAGGATCATCAGAAACGGCAGAGTAAATTTTAGGGACATAGATGTAGCACAGCTGAGAAAACTTCACGCAGGGACTTCAGTGAACTCGCCTTACAATGCTGAGGCCTGACACGCCTAGTGCCTGAGGGCAACCAGTCTCCTGCCCTAGGTAGTTTTGTTGAGCATGCTTCCCTTAGGTGGTGCCTTTTCTCTCCCAGCAATATTGCTCCGTGAAATTCTGCCAATGATGAAAACTATTTGCCAGGGTTATGTAGTTTTACATCATTGGCCTCCTCTTAGAAGTACAAATGCTTTCCAACACGGGTGCTGCCTCCCTGAGTTTTCCTTTGTCTTGGATCAATCTATGCAGATTCCTGTGCTGAATAAGTGATGGGCTGGCACAGCTGGGTGCTTGTCATATAGCCAGCACAATCAGCAACTTCCTTTGTCAAGACCCACCTGGCTTGATCAAGGTTCCTTATTCCCGTGAAAACGATTTTTATCCAAATTCTAGAGGAGCACCAGTGTGCCTCTGGGAGCTACACCCGGGCCTGCTGAACAGAGGCTCCGGAGTTTTCATTTTCTGACTAAAATTCAACAAGGAATTTCATGGATCTAAGGAAACCATGAATTTTGGACGTACTAGATTCTCACATCTTCATTGTCTAATGGAAGCTTAAGTTTCCCAGTCTGATCCGGCTGCCACTTCATTTCTGGCAATGACCATTCAATTGTGGACGTTCAGCCTTCTTCGGAATTCTCTTATACCGGCATGTCCCAGCGCCACATTAAGACCACTTGGTGCAGGTTTATGTGACTCAGGACAACTCTTTATTTCAGGAGTCTAGAACAAAGGGAATACACAGTGGTTGGTGATCACTTATTAAAGTCCCGTTTGTCTATAAAGCCCACTGATGACACTTCTACATCTGAGGGCAAAGAGCTCGTGCAGCATAATATTCTCATTTCAGCCACCCCGCCTGCAGTTTCTTCCTTGCAGAAAAATCTTTCCCAGTGTACTTCTGTAAAATGCTGCAAAATAGTGGGACAGAAGATTTTGGTTTAGGGTTCACTTTAAAGGGGCATAGGTACAGGCATGTGGGCATGTTTAGAGACAGTGTTAGAGTTCAGGTTAGAGTTAAGGCTGCTTGAGGATTCGGGTTATGGTAAGGTTGTGGATCAAATGTAGGGTGAGTGTGAGGTTGAAGGTAAGAGTAGGGTTTAGTGCTTAAGGATGAATGAACCTATTGTCTCATTTAGGCTTATGGTACACTTGACTGTTAAGGTATGGGTTGAGGTTAATATTTGTGTGAGGGTTAGAAAGTGTGCTAGGTAAAGAGTTGGGGTCAGGCTTGCTCCTTGTGTGTTACATCCGTTTTGGTTGTGGATAAGTTTAGCTCTCTGTCTAGTTTCAGGGATTGGATTACATTAACGGTGATATGGAGGCTTGGATTGAAGGTGATGGATAGAGTTGTTAGGTTCAGGCAAAGGGTGACTGTTAGGATTAAGGTTAGTTGTAGGGGGAGCTGCATGTTCACATCAGATTTGGGGTTAGGATTAGGCTTAGCCTTAAGGTAGACATATGGTTAGGGTTAGAGCTTGGTTTAGGGTGAGCCTTAGGTTAGGGTTCAGTTTAAGCTTAGGAGTATACAGAATTAGACCTAGGCTTAGGGTTACACCTCTTTTAAGGTTTAGACTTAGGGCTAGGTTTTGACCTAGGTTAGGGTTAGGATTAAGGTTGGTTTTAGGATAGGATTAAGGTTTGAGGTTTCATTTAAGTGTTGGATTATTGGAAGTACATCTGCTCTCCCTGGTTTTCCTTCACGATCACAATGTTTCTGAGATTCATGGTTTAAGGAAAATCTTGCTTCTTGCCGGTTTCAAGGCAATATGGCGCCACCGGCAGTTTGTTTTTCCGTCAAACTTACGCTCGCTCTTTGAGAATCTTGGGTCTTTGGGAAAGCCGTGAGTCCAGCAAGATTTTTCAGTTCAAGTGTGCCCCAAGCAGTGGGTTCTCCCTCTGAGCAATACAGCCCATGGAATTCCTGAGAATCTGGAACCTGCTATGAAGGTCAGCCTGCGTTTTATTCACACGGAAGAAGCTCCTTCCAGGTTCCCAAGCCTCTGTGCACTGAAGCTTCCAGCAATGTCATGTATCACAGGTCAACAGTGCTTCTCTGTGTTTCACTGGTCTAGAGTAAAGGGTGAAGCGCCTGGGTTCCCGTGCTTCACTACTGTATGGCCTCAAGATGATATTTGTAGGCACAACGGCAAATCCATCGGTGGCAATTCTCTCATATTGTCATTGCGATGGGAAGATTTCTTATTCGCTAGGAAATGTTTTACCGTGGAAGACGGGTCACCACAGAGCAGACTCTTTGTGTTAAGACAAAGTTTGCTGAATTTACCTGCCAGCAGTTGCGTGTCCAACCTTTCTTTTAAGGTCGACGGAGACGCACGAGTGTAAGGAGAACGGTGAAAGGTGGCCGTTCATAACTCAGGATCATCAGAAACGGCAGAGTAAATTTTAGGGACATAGATGTAGCACAGCTGAGAAAACTTCACGCAGGGACTTCAGTGAACTCGCCTTACAATGCTGAGGCCTGACACGCCTAGTGCCTGAGGGCAACCAGTCTCCTGCCCTAGGTAGTTTTGTTGAGCATGCTTCCCTTAGGTGGTGCCTTTTCTCTCCCAGCAATATTGCTCCGTGAAATTCTGCCAATGATGAAAACTATTTGCCAGGGTTATGTAGTTTTACATCATTGGCCTCCTCTTAGAAGTACAAATGCTTTCCAACACGGTTGCTGCCTCCCTGAGTTTTCCTTTGTCTTGGATCAATCTATGCAGATTCCTGTGCTGAATAAGTGATGGGCTGGCACAGCTGGGTGCTTGTCATATAGCCAGCACAATCAGCAACTTCCTTTGTCAAGACCCACCTGGCTTGATCAAGGTTCCTTATTCCCGTGAAAACGATTTTTATCCAAATTCTAGAGGAGCACCAGTGTGCCTCTGGGAGCTACACCCGGGCCTGCTGAACAGAGGCTCCGGAGTTTTCATTTTCTGACTAAAATTCAACAAGGAATTTCATGGATCTAAGGAAACCGTGAATTGTGGACGTACTAGATTCTCACATCTTCATTGTCTAATGGAAGCTTAAGTTTCCCAGTCTGATCCGGCTGCCACTTCATTTCTGGCAATGACCATTCAATTGTGGACGTTCAGCCTTCTTCGGAATTCTCTTATACCGGCATGTCCCAGCGCCACATTAAGACCACTTGGTGCAGGTTTATGTGACTCAGGACAACTCTTTATTTCAGGAGTCTAGAACAAAGGGAATTCACAGTGGTTGGTGATCACTTATTAAAGTCCCGTTTGTCTATAAAGTCCACTGATGACACTTCTACATCTGAGGGCAAAGAGCTCGTGCAGCATAATATTCTCATTTCAGCCACCCCGCCTGCAGTTTCTTCCTTGCAGAAAAATCTTTCCCAGTGTACTTCTGTAAAATGCTGCAAAATAGTGGGACAGAAGATTTTGGTTTAGGGTTCACTTTAAAGGGGCATAGGTACAGGCATGTGGGCATGTTTAGAGACATTGTTAGAGTTCAGGTTAGAGTTAAGGCTGCTTGAGGATTCGGGTTATGGTAAGGTTGTGGATCAAATGTAGGGTGAGTGTGAGGTTGAAGGTAAGAGTAGGGTTTAGTGCTTAAGGATGAATGAACCTATTGTCTCATTTAGGCGTATGGTACACTTGACTGTTAAGGTATGGGTTGAGGTTAATATTTGTGTGAGGGTTAGAAAGTGTGCTAGGTAAAGAGTTGGGGTCAGGCTTGCTCCTTGTGTGTACATCCGTTTTGGTTGTGGATAAGTTTAGCTCTCTGTCTAGTTTCAGGGATTGGATTACATTAACGGTGATATGGAGGCTTGGATTGAAGGTGATGGATAGAGTTGTTAGGTTCAGGCAAAGGGTGACTGTTAGGATTAAGGTTAGTTGTAGGGGGAGCTGCATGTTCACATCAGATTTGGGGTTAGGATTAGGCTTAGCCTTAAGGTAGACATATGGTTAGGGTTAGAGCTTGGTTTAGGGTGAGCCTTATGTTAGGGTTCAGTTTAAGCTTAGGAGTATACAGAATTAGACCTAGGCTTAGGGTTACACCTCTTTTAAGGTTTAGACTTAGGGCTAGGTTTTGACCTAGGTTAGGGTTAGGATTAAGGTTGGTTTTAGGATAGGATTAAGGTTTGAGGTTTCATTTAAGTGTTGGATTATTGGAAGTGCATCTGCTCTCCCTGGTTTTCCTTCACGATCACAATGTTTCTGAGATTCATGGTTTAAGGAAAATCTTGCTTCTTGCCGGTTTCAAGGCAAAAAGGCGCCACCGGCAGTTTGTTTTTCCGTCAAACTTACGCTCGCTCTTTGAGAATCTTGGGTCTTTGGGAAAGCCGTGAGTCCAGCAAGAATTTTCAGTTCAAGTGTGCCCCAAGCAGTGGGTTCTACCTCTGAGCAATACAGCCCATGGAATTCCTGAGAATCTGGAACCTGCTATGAAGGTCAGCCTGCGTTTTATTCACACGGAAGAAGCTCCTTCGAGGTTCCCAAGCCTCTGTACACTGAAGCTTCCAGCAACGTCATGTATCACAGGTCAACAGTGCTTCTCTGTGTTTCACTGGTCTAGAGTAAAGGGTGAAGCGCCTGGGTTCCCGTGCTTCACTACTGTATGGCCTCAAGATGATATTTGTAGGCACAACGGCAAATCCATCGGTGGCAATTCTCTCATATTGTCATTGCGAAGGGAAGATTCCTTATTCGCTAGGAAATGTTTTACCGTGGAAGACGGGTCACCACAGAGCAGACTCTTTGTGTTAAGACAAAGTTTGCTGAATTTACCTGCCAGCAGTTGCGTGTCCAACCTTTCTTTTAAGGTCGATGGAGACGCACGAGTGTAAGGAGAACGGTGAAAGGTGGCCGTTCATAACTCAGGATCATCAGAAACGGCAGAGTAAATTTTAGGGACATAGATGTAGCACAGCTGAGAAAACTTCACGCAGGGACTTCAGTGAACTCTCCTTACAATGCTGAGGCCTGACACGCCTAGTGCCTGGGGGCAACCAGGCTCCTGCCCTAGGTAGTTTTGTTGAGCGTGCCTCCCTCAGGTGGTGCCTTTTCTCTCCCAGCAATATTGCTCTGTGAAATTCTGCCAATGATGAAAACTATTTGCCAGGGTTATGTAGTTTTACATCATTGGCCTCCTCTTAGAAGTACAAATGCTTTCCAACACGGGTGCTGCCTCCCTGAGTTTTCCTTTGTCTTGGATCAATCTATGCAGATTCCTGTGCTGAATAAGTGATGGGCTGGCACAGCTGGGTGCTTGTCATATAGCCAGCACAAGCAGCAATTTCCTTTGTCAAGACCCACCTGGCTTGATCAAGGTTCCTTATTCCCGTGAAAACGATTTTTATGCAAATTCTAGAGGAGCACCAGTGTGCCTCTGGGAGCTACATCCGGGCATGCTGAACAGAGGCTCCGGAGTTTTCATTTTCTGACTAAAATTCAACACGGAATTTCATGGACCTAAGGAAACAGTGATTTGTGGACGTACCAGATTCTCACATCTTTATTGTCTAAGGCAAGCTTAAGTTTCCCAGTGTGATCCGGCTGCCACTTCATTTCTGGCATGGCCATTCAATTGTGGAAGTTCAACCTTCTTCGGAATTCTCTTATACCGGCACGTTCCCGCGCCACACTAAGACCACTCGGTGCAGGTTTATGTGACTCAGGACAACTCTTTATTTCAGGCGTCTACAACAAAGGGAATTCATAGAGGTTGATGATCACTTATTAAAGTCCCGTTTCTCTATAAAGCCCACTGATGACACTTCTACATCTGAGGGCAAAGAGCTCGTGCAGCATGATATTCTCATTTCAGACACGCCGCCTGCAGTTTCTTCCTTGCAGAAAAATCTTGCCAGTGTACTTCTTTAAAATGCTTCAAAATAGTGGGACCGAAGATTTCGATTTAGGGTTCACTTTAAAGGGGCATAGGTACAGGCATGTGGGCATGTTTAGAGACAGTGTTAGAGTTCAGGTTAGAGTTACGGCTGTGTGAGGATTCGGGTTCTGGTAAGGTTGTGGATCAAATGTAGGGTGAGTGTGAGGTTGAAGGTAACAGTAGGGTTTAGTGCTTAAGGATGAATGAACCTATTGTCTCATTTAGGCTTATGGTAAACTTGACTGTTTAGGTATGGGTTGGGGTTAATATTTGTGTGAGGGTTAGAAAGTGTGCGAGGTTAAGAGTTGGGGTCAGGCTAGTGGCTTGTGTGTTACATCCGTTTTGGTTGTGGATAAGTTTAGCTCTCTGTCTAGTTTAATGGAATTGGATTACATTAACTGTGATATGGAGGCTTGGATTGAAGGTGATGGATAGAGTTAAGTTAGGTTTAGGCGAAGGGTGACGGTTAGGAGTAAGGTTAGTTGTAGGGGGAGCTGCATGTTCACATCAGATTTGGGGTTAGGATTAGGCTTAGCCTTAGGGTAGACATAAGTTTAGGGTTAGGGCTTGGTTTAGGGTGAGCCTTAGGTTAGGGTTCAGTTTAAGCTTAGGAGTATACAGAATTAGACCTAGGCTTAGGGTTACACCTCTTTTAAGGTTTAGACTTAGGGCTAGGTTTTGACCTAGGTTAGGGTTAGGATTAAGGTTGGTTTTAGGATAGGATTAAGGTTTGAGGTTTCATTTAAGTGTTGGATTATTGGAAGTGCATCTGCTCTCCCTGGTTTTCCTTCACGATCACAATGTTTCTGAGATTCATGGTTTAAGGAAAATCTTGCTTCTTGCCGGTTTCAAGGCAAAAAGGCGCCACCGGCAGTTTGTTTTTCCGTCAAACTTACGCTCGCTCTTTGAGAATCTTGGGTCTTTGGGAAAGCCGTGAGTCCAGCAAGAATTTTCAGTTCAAGTGTGCCCCAAGCAGTGGGTTCTACCTCTGAGCAATACAGCCCATGGAATTCCTGAGAATCTGGAACCTGCTATGAAGGTCAGCCTGCGTTTTATTCACACGGAAGAAGCTCCTTCGAGGTTCCCAAGCCTCTGTACACTGAAGCTTCCAGCAACGTCATGTATCACAGGTCAACAGTGCTTCTCTGTGTTTCACTGGTCTAGAGTAAAGGGTGAAGCGCCTGGGTTCCCGTGCTTCACTACTGTATGGCCTCAAGATGATATTTGTAGGCACAACGGCAAATCCATCGGTGGCAATTCTCTCATATTGTCATTGCGAAGGGAAGATTCCTTATTCGCTAGGAAATGTTTTACCGTGGAAGACGGGTCACCACAGAGCAGACTCTTTGTGTTAAGACAAAGTTTGCTGAATTTACCTGCCAGCAGTTGCGTGTCCAACCTTTCTTTTAAGGTCGATGGAGACGCACGAGTGTAAGGAGAACGGTGAAAGGTGGCCGTTCATAACTCAGGATCATCAGAAACGGCAGAGTAAATTTTAGGGACATAGATGTAGCACAGCTGAGAAAACTTCACGCAGGGACTTCAGTGAACTCTCCTTACAATGCTGAGGCCTGACACGCCTAGTGCCTGGGGGCAACCAGGCTCCTGCCCTAGGTAGTTTTGTTGAGCGTGCCTCCCTCAGGTGGTGCCTTTTCTCTCCCAGCAATATTGCTCTGTGAAATTCTGCCAATGATGAAAACTATTTGCCAGGGTTATGTAGTTTTACATCATTGGCCTCCTCTTAGAAGTACAAATGCTTTCCAACACGGGTGCTGCCTCCCTGAGTTTTCCTTTGTCTTGGATCAATCTATGCAGATTCCTGTGCTGAATAAGTGATGGGCTGGCACAGCTGGGTGCTTGTCATATAGCCAGCACAAGCAGCAATTTCCTTTGTCAAGACCCACCTGGCTTGATCAAGGTTCCTTATTCCCGTGAAAACGATTTTTATGCAAATTCTAGAGGAGCACCAGTGTGCCTCTGGGAGCTACATCCGGGCATGCTGAACAGAGGCTCCGGAGTTTTCATTTTCTGACTAAAATTCAACACGGAATTTCATGGACCTAAGGAAACAGTGATTTGTGGACGTACCAGATTCTCACATCTTTATTGTCTAAGGCAAGCTTAAGTTTCCCAGTGTGATCCGGCTGCCACTTCATTTCTGGCATGGCCATTCAATTGTGGAAGTTCAACCTTCTTCGGAATTCTCTTATACCGGCACGTTCCCGCGCCACACTAAGACCACTCGGTGCAGGTTTATGTGACTCAGGACAACTCTTTATTTCAGGCGTCTACAACAAAGGGAATTCATAGAGGTTGATGATCACTTATTAAAGTCCCGTTTCTCTATAAAGCCCACTGATGACACTTCTACATCTGAGGGCAAACAGCTCGTGCAGCATGATATTCTCATTTCAGACACGCCGCCTGCAGTTTCTTCCTTGCAGAAAAATCTTGCCAGTGTACTTCTTTAAAATGCTTCAAAATAGTGGGACCGAAGATTTCGATTTAGGGTTCACTTTAAAGGGGCATAGGTACAGGCATGTGGGCATGTTTAGAGACAGTGTTAGAGTTCAGGTTAGAGTTACGGCTGCGTGAGGATTCGGGTTCTGGTAAGGTTGTGGATCAAATGTAGGGTGAGTGTGAGGTTGAAGGTAACAGTAGGGTTTAGTGCTTAAGGATGAATGAACCTATTGTCTCATTTAGGCTTATGGTAAACTTGACTGTTTAGGTATGGGTTGGGGTTAATATTTGTGTGAGGGTTAGAAAGTGTGCGAGGTTAAGAGTTGGGGTCAGGCTAGTGGCTTGTGTGTTACATCCGTTTTGGTTGTGGATAAGTTTAGCTCTCTGTCTAGTTTAATGGAATTGGATTACATTAACTGTGATATGGAGGCTTGGATTGAAGGTGATGGATAGAGTTAAGTTAGGTTTAGGCGAAGGGTGACGGTTAGGAGTAAGGTTAGTTGTAGGGGGAGCTGCATGTTCACATCAGATTTGGGGTTAGGATTAGGCTTAGCCTTAGGGTAGACATAAGTTTAGGGTTAGGGCTTGGTTTAGGGTGAGCCTTAGGTTAGGGTTCAGTTTAAGCTTAGGAGTATACAAAATTAGACCTAGGCTTAGGGTTACACCTCTTTTTAGGTTTAGACCTAGGGCTAGGTTTTGACCTAGGTTAGGGTTAGGATTAGGGTTGGTTTTAGGATAGGATTTAGGTTTGAGGTTTCATTTAAGTGTTGGATTATTGGAAGTACATCTGCTCTCCCTGGTTTTCCTTCACGATCACAATGTTTCTAAGATTCATGGTTTAAGGAAAATCTTGCTTCTTCCCGGTTTCTAGGCAAAAAGGCGCCACCGGCAGTTTGTTTTCCCGTCAACCTTACTCTCGCTCTTTGAGAACCTTGGGTCTTTGGGAAAGCCGTGAGTCCAGCAAGATTTTTCAGTTCAAGTGTGCCCCAAGCAGTGGGTTCTACCTCTGGGCGATACAGCCCATGGAATTCCTGAGAATCTGGAACCTGCTATGAAGTTCAGCCTGCGTTTTATTCACACGGAAGAAGCTCCTTCGAGGTTCCCATGCCTCTGTACACTGATGCTTCCAGCAACATCATGTCTCACAGGTCAATAGTGCTTCTCTGAGTTTCACTGGTCTAGGGTAAAGGGTGAAGCGCCTGGGTTCCCGTGCTTCACTACTGTATGGCCTCAAGATGATGTTTGTAGGCACAGCGGCAAATCCATCGGTGGCAATCCTCTCATATTGTCATTGCGATGGGAAGATTTCTTATTCGCTAGGAAATGTTTTACCATGGAAGACGGGTCACCACAGAGCAGACTCTTTTGTGTTGAGACAAACTTTGCTGAATTTACTTGTCAGCAGTTGCGTGTCATACCTTTCTTTTAAGGTCGATGGAGACGCACGAGTGTAAGGAGAACGGTGAAAGGTGGCCGTTCATAACCCTGGATCATCAGAAACCGCAGAGTAAATTTTAGGAACGTAGACGTAGGACAGCGGAGAAAACTTCACTTAGGGAATTCAGTGAAACTCTCCTTACAATGCTGAGGCCTGACCAGTCTAGTGCCTGGGGGCAACCCGGCTCCTGCCCTAGGTAGGTTTGTTGAGAGTGCCTCCCTCAGGTGATGCCTTTTCTCTCCCAGCAATATTGCTCCGTGAAATTCTGCCAATGATGAAAACTATTTGCCATGGTTATGTCGTTTTACATCATTGGCCTCCTCTTAGAATTACAAATGCTTTCCAACACGAGTGCTGCCTCCCTGAGTTTTCCTTTGTCTTGGATCAATTGATGCAGATTCCTGTGCTGAATAAGTGATGGACTGGCACAGCTGGGTGCTTGTCAGTATAGTGGGCACATGCAGCAATTTCCTTTGTCAAGACCCACCTGGCTTGATCAAGGTTCCTTATTCCCCTGAAAACGATTTTTATGCAAATTCTTGAGGAGCACCAGAGTGCCTCTGGGAGCTAAACCAGGGCCTGCTCAACAGAGGCTCCAGAGTTTTCATTTTCTGACTAAAATTCAACACGGAATTTCATGGACCTCAGGAAACCGTGAATTGTGGACGTACCAGATTCTCACATCTTTATTGTCTAAGGCAAGTTTAAGTTTCCCAGTCTGATCCGGCTGCCACTTCATTTCTGGCAATGACTATTCAATTGTGGAAGTTCAGCCTTCCTCGGAATTCTCTTATACCGGCATGTTCCTGCGCCACACTAAGACCACTCGGTGCAGGTTTATGTGACTCAGGACAACTCTTTATTTCAGGCGTCGAGAACAAAGGGAATTCACAGAGGTTGATGATCACTTATTAAAGTCCCGTTTCTCTATAAAGCCCACTGATGACACTTCTACATCTGAGGGCAAAGATCTCATGCAGCATGATATTCTCATTTCAGCCACCCCGCCTGCAGTTTCTTCCTTGCAGAAAAATCTTTCCCAGTGTACTTCTGTAAAATGCTGCAAAATAGTGGGACAGAAGATTTTGGTTTAGGGTTCACTTTAAAGGGGCATAGGTACAGGCATGTGGGCATGTTTAGAGACAGTGTTAGAGTTCAGGTTAGAGTTAAGGCTGCATGAGGATTCGGGTTATGGTAAGGTTGTGGATCAAATGTAGGGTGAGTGTGAGGTTGAAGGTAAGAGTAGGGTTTAGTGCTTAAGGATGAATGAACCTATTGTCTCATTTAGGCTTATGGTAAACTTGACTGTTTAGGTATGGGTTGGGCTTAATATTTGTGTGAGGGTTAGAAAGTGTGCGAGGTTAAGGGTTGGGGTCAGGCTTGCGGCTTGTGTGTTACATCCGTTTTAGTTGTGGATAAGTTTAGCTCTCTGTCTAGTTTCAGGGATTGGATTACATTAACGGTGATATGGAGGCTTGGATTGAAGGTGATGGATAGAGTTGTTAGGTTCAGGCAAAGGGTGAAGGTTAGGAATAAGGTTAGTTGTAGGGGGAGCTGAATGTTTACATCAGATTTGGGGTTAGGATTAGGCTTACCCTAGGGGTAGACATAAGGTTAGGGTTAGGGCTTGGTTTAGGGTGAGCCTTAGGTTAGGGTTCAGTTTAAGCTTAGGAGTATACAGAATTAGACCTAGGCTTAGGGTTACACCTCTTTTTAGGTTTAGACTTAGGGCTAGGTTTTGACCTAGCTTAGGGTTAGGATTAAGGTTGGTTTTAGGATAGAATTTTGGTTTGAGGTTTCATTTAAGTGTTGGATTATTGGAAGTATATCTGCTCTCCCTGGTTTTCCTTCAGGATCACAATGTTTCTGAGATTCATGGTTTAAGGAAAATCTTGCTTCTTGCCGGTTTCAAGGCAAAAAGGCGCCACCGGCAGTTTGTTTTTCCGTCAAACTTACGCTCGCTCTTTGAGAACCTTGGGTCTTTGGGAAAGCCGTGAGTCCAGCAAGATTTTTCAGTTCAAGTGTGCCCCAAGCAGTGGGTTCTACCTCTGGGCGATACAGCCCATGGAATTCCTGAGAATCTGGAACCTGCTATGAAGTTCAGCCTGCGTTTTATTCACACGGAAGAAGCTCCTTCGAGGTTCCCATGCCTCTGTACACTGATGCTTCCAGCAACATCATGTCTCACAGGTCAATAGTGCTTCTCTGAGTTTCACTGGTCTAGGGTAAAGGGTGAAGCGCCTGGGTTCCCGTGCTTCACTACTGTATGGCCTCAAGATGATGTTTGTAGGCACAGCGGCAAATCCATCGGTGGCAATCCTCTCATATTGTCATTGCGATGGGAAGATTTCTTATTCGCTAGGAAATGTTTTACCATGGAAGACGGGTCACCACAGAGCAGACTCTTTTGTGTTGAGACAAACTTTGCTGAATTTACTTGTCAGCAGTTGCGTGTCATACCTTTCTTTTAAGGTCGATGGAGACGCACGAGTGTAAGGAGAACGGTGAAAGGTGGCCGTTCATAACCCTGGATCATCAGAAACCGCAGAGTAAATTTTAGGAACGTAGACGTAGGACAGCGGAGAAAACTTCACTTAGGGAATTCAGTGAAACTCTCCTTACAATGCTGAGGCCTGACCAGTCTAGTGCCTGGGGGCAACCCGGCTCCTGCCCTAGGTAGGTTTGTTGAGAGTGCCTCCCTCAGGTGATGCCTTTTCTCTCCCAGCAATATTGCTCCGTGAAATTCTGCCAATGATGAAAACTATTTGCCATGGTTATGTCGTTTTACATCATTGGCCTCCTCTTAGAATTACAAATGCTTTCCAACACGAGTGCTGCCTCCCTGAGTTTTCCTTTGTCTTGGATCAATTGATGTAGATTCCTGTGCTGAATAAGTGATGGACTGGCACAGCTGGGTGCTTGTCAGTATAGTGGGCACATGCAGCAATTTCCTTTGTCAAGAGCCACCTGGCTTGATCAAGGTTCCTTATTCCCCTGAAAACGATTTTTATGCAAATTCTTGAGGAGCACCAGAGTGCCTCTGGGAGCTAAACCAGGGCCTGCTCAACAGAGGCTCCAGAGTTTTCATTTTCTGACTAAAATTCAACACGGAATTTCATGGACCTCAGGAAACCGTGAATTGTGGACGTACCAGATTCTCACATCTTTATTGTCTAAGGCAAGTTTAAGTTTCCCAGTCTGATCCGGCTGCCACTTCATTTCTGGCAATGACTATTCAATTGTGGAAGTTCAGCCTTCCTCGGAATTCTCTTATACCGGCATGTTCCTGCGCCACACTAAGACCACTCGGTGCAGGTTTATGTGACTCAGGACAACTCTTTATTTCAGGCGTCGAGAACAAAGGGAATTCACAGAGGTTGATGATCACTTATTAAAGTCCCGTTTCTCTATAAAGCCCACTGATGACACTTCTACATCTGAGGGCAAAGATCTCATGCAGCATGATATTCTCATTTCAGCCACCCCGCCTGCAGTTTCTTCCTTGCAGAAAAATCTTTCCCAGTGTACTTCTGTAAAATGCTGCAAAATAGTGGGACAGAAGATTTTGGTTTAGGGTTCACTTTAAAGGGGCATAGGTACAGGCATGTGGGCATGTTTAGAGACAGTGTTAGAGTTCAGGTTAGAGTTAAGGCTGCATGAGGATTCGGGTTATGGTAAGGTTGTGGATCAAATGTAGGGTGAGTGTGAGGTTGAAGGTAAGAGTAGGGTTTAGTGCTTAAGGATGAATGAACCTATTGTCTCATTTAGGCTTATGGTAAACTTGACTGTTTAGGTATGGGTTGGGCTTAATATTTGTGTGAGGGTTAGAAAGTGTGCGAGGTTAAGGGTTGGGGTCAGGCTTGCGGCTTGTGTGTTACATCCGTTTTAGTTGTGGATAAGTTTAGCTCTCTGTCTAGTTTCAGGGATTGGATTACATTAACGGTGATATGGAGGCTTGGATTGAAGGTGATGGATAGAGTTGTTAGGTTCAGGCAAAGGGTGAAGGTTAGGAATAAGGTTAGTTGTAGGGGGAGCTGAATGTTTACATCAGATTTGGGGTTAGGATTAGGCTTACCCTAGGGGTAGACATAAGGTTAGGGTTAGGGCTTGGTTTAGGGTGAGCCTTAGGTTAGGGTTCAGTTTAAGCTTAGGAGTATACAGAATTAGACCTAGGCTTAGGGTTACACCTCTTTTTAGGTTTAGACTTAGGGCTAGGTTTTGACCTAGCTTAGGGTTAGGATTAAGGTTGGTTTTAGGATAGAATTTTGGTTTGAGGTTTCATTTAAGTGTTGGATTATTGGAAGTATATCTGCTCTCCCTGGTTTTCCTTCAGGATCACAATGTTTCTGAGATTCATGGTTTAAGGAAAATCTTGCTTCTTGCCGGTTTCAAGGCAAAAAGGCGCCACCGGCAGTTTGTTTTTCCGTCAAACTTACGCTCGCTCTTTGAGAACCTTGGGTCTTTGGGAAAGCCGTGAGTCCAGCAAGATTTTTCAGTTCAAGTGTGCCCCAAGCAGGGGGTTCTACCTCTGAGCAATACAGCCCGTGGAATTCCTGAGAATCTGGAACCTGCCATGAAGTTCAGCCTGCGTTTTATTCACACGGAAGAAGCTCCTTCGAGGTTCCCATGCCTCTGTACACTGATGCTTCCAGCAATGTCATGTCTCACAGGTCTATAGTGCTTCTCTGAGTTTCACTGGTCTAGGGTAAAGGGTGAAGCGCCTGGGTTCCCGTGCTTCACTACTGTATGGCCTCAAGATGATGTTTGTAGGCACAGCAGCAAATCCGTCGGTGGCAATTCTCTCATATTGTCATTGCGATGGGAAGATTCCTTATTCGCTAGGAAATGTTTTACTGTGGAAGACGCTTCACCACAGAGCTGTCTCTTTTGTGTTGAGACAAACTTTGCTGAATTTACCTGCCAGCAGTTGCGTGTCCTCCCTTTCTTTTAAGGTCGATGGAGAAGCTCAAATGTAAGGAAAACGGTGAATGGTGGCTGTTCATAATCCAGGATCATCAGAAACGGCAGAGTAAATTTTAGGGACATAGATGTAGGACAGCGGAGAAAACTTCACTCAGGGACTTCAGTGAACTCTCCTTACAATGCTGAGGCCTGACAAGCCTAGTGCCTGGGGGCAAACCGGCTCCTGCCCTAGGTAGTTTTGTTGAGCATGCCACCCTCAGGTCGGGCCTTTTCTCTCCCAGCACTATTGCTCCGTGAAACTCTGCCCAGGATGAAAACAATTTGCCATGGGTATGTCTTTTCACATCATTGACCGACTTTTAGAAGTACAAATGCTTTTCTAAACCAGTGTTGCCTCCCTGAACTTTCCTTTGTCTTGGCTCAATCTATGCAGATTCCTGTGCTGAATAAGTGATGGGCTGGCACAGCTGGGTGCTTCTCAGTATAGCCAGCACAAGCAGTAATTTCGTTTTTCAAGACCCACCTGGCTTGATCAAGGTTCCTTATTCCCGTGAAAACGATTTTTATCCAAATTCTAGAGGAGCACCAGTGTGCCTCTGGGAGCTACACCCGGGCCTGCTGAACAGAGGCTCCGGAGTTTTCATTTTCTGACTAAAATTCAACAAGGAATTTCATGGATCTAAGGAAACCCTGAATTTTGGACGTACTAGATTCTCACATCTTTATTGTCTAATGGAAGCTTAAGTTTCCCAGTCTGATCCGGCTGCCACTTCATTTCTGGCAATGACCATTCAATTGTGGACGTTCAGCCTTCTTCGGAATTCTCTTATACCGGCATGTCCCAGCGCCACACTAAGACCACTCGGTGCAGGTTTATGTGACTCAGGACAACTCTTTATATCAGGCGTCTAGAACAAAGGGAATTCACAGTGATTGATGATCACTTATTAAAGTCCCATTTCTCTATAAAGCCCACTGATGACACTTCTACATCTGAGGGCAAAGAGCTCGTGCAGCATGATATTCTCATTTCAGCCACCCCGCCTGCAGTTTCTTCCTTGCAGAAAAATCTTTCCCAGTGTACTTCTGTAAAATGCTGCAAAATAGTGGGACAGAAGATTTTGGTTTAGGGTTAAATTTAAATGGGCATAGGTACAGGCATGTGGGCATGTTTAGAGACAGTGTTAGAATTCAGGTTAGAGTTAAGGCTGCTTGAGGATTCGGGTTATGGTAAGGTTGTGGATGAAATGTAGGGTGAGTGTGAGGTTGAAGGTAAGAGTAGGGTTTAGTGCTTAAGGATGAATGAACCTATTGTCTCATTTAGGCTTATGGTAAACTTGACTGTTAAGGTATGGGTTGAGGTTAATATTTGTGTGAGGGTTAGAAAGTGTGCTAGGTTAAGAGTTGGGGTCAGTCTTGCAGCTTGTGTGTTACATCCGTTTTGGTTGTGGATAAGTTTAGCTCTCTGTCTAGTTTCAGGGATTGGATTACATTAACGGTGATATGGAGGCTTGGATTGAAGGTGATGGATAGAGTTGTTAGGTTCAGGCAAAGGGTGACTGTTAGGATTAAGGTTAGTTGTAGGGGGAGCTGCATGTTCACATCAGATTTGGGGTTAGGATTAGGCTTAGCCTTAGGGTAGACATATGGTTAGGGTTAG
Source organism: Tenrec ecaudatus (assembly GCF_050624435.1). Classification (NCBI taxonomy): domain Eukaryota; kingdom Metazoa; phylum Chordata; class Mammalia; order Afrosoricida; family Tenrecidae; genus Tenrec; species Tenrec ecaudatus. The sequence continues at coordinate 275,536 of NW_027457619.1, read as the reverse complement.
AGTTTGGTTTAGGGTGAGCCTTAGGTTAGGGTTCAGTTTAAGCTTAGGAGTATACAGAATTAGACCTAGGCTTAGGGTTACACCTCTTTTAAGGTTTAGACTTAGGGCTAGGTTTTGACCTAGGTTAGGGTTAGGATTAAGGTTGGTTTTAGGATAGGATTTAAGTTTGAGGTTTCAATTAAGTGTTGGATTATTGGAAGTACATCTGCTCTCCCTGGTTTTCCTTCACGATCACAATGTTTCTGAGATTCATGGTTTAAGGAAAATCTTGCTTCTTGCCGGTTTCTAGGCAAAATGGCGCCACCGGCAGTTTGTTTTTCCGTCAAACTTACGCTCGCTCTTTGAGAATCTTGGGTCTTTGGGAAAGCCGTGAGTCCAGCAAGATTTTTCAGTTCAAGTGTGCCCCAAGCAGTGGGTTCTACCTCTGAGCAATACAGCCCATGGAATTCCTGAGAATCTGGAACCTGCTATGAAGGTCAGCCTGCGTTTTATTCACACGGAAGAAGCTCCTTCGAGGTTCCCAAGCCTCTGTGCACTGAAGCTTCCAGCAATGTCATGTATCACAGGTCAACAGTGCTTCTCTGTGTTTCACTGGTCTAGAGTAAAGGGTGAAGCGCCTGGGTTCCCGTGCTTCACTACTGTATGGCCTCAAGATGATATTTGTAGGCACAACGGCAAATCCATCGGTGGCAATTCTCTCATATTGTCATTGAGATGGGAAGATTTCTTATTCGCTAGGAAATGTTTTACCGTGGAAGACGGGTCACCACAGAGCAGACTCTTTGTGTTAAGACAAAGTTTGCTGAATTTACCTGCCAGCAGTTGCGTGTCCAACCTTTCTTTTAAGCTCGATGGAGACGCACGAGTGTAAGGAGAACGGTGAAAGGTGGCCGTTCATAACTCAGGATCATCAGAAACGGCAGAGTAAATTTTAGGGACATAGATGTAGCACAGCTGAGAAAACTTCACGCAGGGACTTCAGTGAACTCGCCTTACAATGCTGAGGCCTGACACGCCTAGTGCCTGAGGGCAACCAGTCTCCTGCCCTAGGTAGTTTTGTTGAGCATGCTTCCCTTAGGTGGTGCCTTTTCTCTCCCAGCAATATTGCTCCGTGAAATTCTGCCAATGATGAAAACTATTTGCCAGGGTTATGTAGTTTTACATCATTGGCCTCCTCTTAGAAGTACAAATGCTTTCCAACACGGGTGCTGCCTCCCTGAGTTTTCCTTTGTCTTGGATCAATCTATGCAGATTCCTGTGCTGAATAAGTGATGGGCTGGCACAGCTGGGTGCTTGTCATATAGCCAGCACAATCAGCAACTTCCTTTGTCAAGACCCACCTGGCTTGATCAAGGTTCCTTATTCCCGTGAAAACGATTTTTATCCAAATTCTAGAGGAGCACCAGTGTGCCTCTGGGAGCTACACCCGGGCCTGCTGAACAGAGGCTCCGGAGTTTTCATTTTCTGACTAAAATTCAACAAGGAATTTCATGGATCTAAGGAAACCATGAATTTTGGACGTACTAGATTCTCACATCTTCATTGTCTAATGGAAGCTTAAGTTTCCCAGTCTGATCCGGCTGCCACTTCATTTCTGGCAATGACCATTCAATTGTGGACGTTCAGCCTTCTTCGGAATTCTCTTATACCGGCATGTCCCAGCGCCACATTAAGACCACTTGGTGCAGGTTTATGTGACTCAGGACAACTCTTTATTTCAGGAGTCTAGAACAAAGGGAATACACAGTGGTTGGTGATCACTTATTAAAGTCCCGTTTGTCTATAAAGCCCACTGATGACACTTCTACATCTGAGGGCAAAGAGCTCGTGCAGCATAATATTCTCATTTCAGCCACCCCGCCTGCAGTTTCTTCCTTGCAGAAAAATCTTTCCCAGTGTACTTCTGTAAAATGCTGCAAAATAGTGGGACAGAAGATTTTGGTTTAGGGTTCACTTTAAAGGGGCATAGGTACAGGCATGTGGGCATGTTTAGAGACAGTGTTAGAGTTCAGGTTAGAGTTAAGGCTGCTTGAGGATTCGGGTTATGGTAAGGTTGTGGATCAAATGTAGGGTGAGTGTGAGGTTGAAGGTAAGAGTAGGGTTTAGTGCTTAAGGATGAATGAACCTATTGTCTCATTTAGGCTTATGGTACACTTGACTGTTAAGGTATGGGTTGAGGTTAATATTTGTGTGAGGGTTAGAAAGTGTGCTAGGTAAAGAGTTGGGGTCAGGCTTGCTCCTTGTGTGTTACATCCGTTTTGGTTGTGGATAAGTTTAGCTCTCTGTCTAGTTTCAGGGATTGGATTACATTAACGGTGATATGGAGGCTTGGATTGAAGGTGATGGATAGAGTTGTTAGGTTCAGGCAAAGGGTGACTGTTAGGATTAAGGTTAGTTGTAGGGGGAGCTGCATGTTCACATCAGATTTGGGGTTAGGATTAGGCTTAGCCTTAAGGTAGACATATGGTTAGGGTTAGAGCTTGGTTTAGGGTGAGCCTTAGGTTAGGGTTCAGTTTAAGCTTAGGAGTATACAGAATTAGACCTAGGCTTAGGGTTACACCTCTTTTAAGGTTTAGACTTAGGGCTAGGTTTTGACCTAGGTTAGGGTTAGGATTAAGGTTGGTTTTAGGATAGGATTAAGGTTTGAGGTTTCATTTAAGTGTTGGATTATTGGAAGTACATCTGCTCTCCCTGGTTTTCCTTCACGATCACAATGTTTCTGAGATTCATGGTTTAAGGAAAATCTTGCTTCTTGCCGGTTTCAAGGCAAAAAGGCGCCACCGGCAGTTTGTTTTTCCGTCAAACTTACGCTCGCTCTTTGAGAATCTTGGGTCTTTGGGAAAGCCGTGAGTCCAGCAAGATTTTTCAGTTCAAGTGTGCCCCAAGCAGTGGGTTCTACCTCTGAGCAATACAGCCCATGGAATTCCTGAGAATCTGGAACCTGCTATGAAGGTCAGCCTGCGTTTTATTCACACGGAAGAAGCTCCTTCGAGGTTCCCAAGCCTCTGTGCACTGAAGCTTCCAGCAATGTCATGTATCACAGGTCAACAGTGCTTCTCTGTGTTTCACTGGTCTAGAGTAAAGGGTGAAGCGCCTGGGTTCCCGTGCTTCACTACTGTATGGCCTCAAGATGATATTTGTAGGCACAACGGCAAATCCATCGGTGGCAATTCTCTCATATTGTCATTGCGATGGGAAGATTTCTTATTCGCTAGGAAATGTTTTACCGTGGAAGACGGGTCACCACAGAGCAGACTCTTTGTGTTAAGACAAAGTTTGCTGAATTTACCTGCCAGCAGTTGCGTGTCCAACCTTTCTTTTAAGGTCGATGGAGACGCACGAGTGTAAGGAGAACGGTGAAAGGTGGCCGTTCATAACTCAGGATCATCAGAAACGGCAGAGTAAATTTTAGGGACATAGATGTAGCACAGCTGAGAAAACTTCACGCAGGGACTTCAGTGAACTCGCCTTACAATGCTGAGGCCTGACACGCCTAGTGCCTGAGGGCAACCAGTCTCCTGCCCTAGGTAGTTTTGTTGAGCATGCTTCCCTTAGGTGGTGCCTTTTCTCTCCCAGCAATATTGCTCCGTGAAATTCTGCCAATGATGAAAACTATTTGCCAGGGTTATGTAGTTTTACATCATTGGCCTCCTCTTAGAAGTACAAATGCTTTCCAACACGGGTGCTGCCTCCCTGAGTTTTCCTTTGTCTTGGATCAATCTATGCAGATTCCTGTGCTGAATAAGTGATGGGCTGGCACAGCTGGGTGCTTGTCATATAGCCAGCACAATCAGCAACTTCCTTTGTCAAGACCCACCTGGCTTGATCAAGGTTCCTTATTCCCGTGAAAACGATTTTTATCCAAATTCTAGAGGAGCACCAGTGTGCCTCTGGGAGCTACACCCGGGCCTGCTGAACAGAGGCTCCGGAGTTTTCATTTTCTGACTAAAATTCAACAAGGAATTTCATGGATCTAAGGAAACCATGAATTTTGGACGTACTAGATTCTCACATCTTCATTGTCTAATGGAAGCTTAAGTTTCCCAGTCTGATCCGGCTGCCACTTCATTTCTGGCAATGACCATTCAATTGTGGACGTTCAGCCTTCTTCGGAATTCTCTTATACCGGCATGTCCCAGCGCCACATTAAGACCACTTGGTGCAGGTTTATGTGACTCAGGACAACTCTTTATTTCAGGAGTCTAGAACAAAGGGAATACACAGTGGTTGGTGATCACTTATTAAAGTCCCGTTTGTCTATAAAGTCCACTGATGACACTTCTACATCTGAGGGCAAAGAGCTCGTGCAGCATAATATTCTCATTTCAGCCACCCCGCCTGCAGTTTCTTCCTTGCAGAAAAATCTTTCCCAGTGTACTTCTGTAAAATGCTGCAAAATAGTGGGACAGAAGATTTTGGTTTAGGGTTCACTTTAAAGGGGCATAGGTACAGGCATGTGGGCATGTTTAGAGACAGTGTTAGAGTTCAGGTTAGAGTTAAGGCTGCTTGAGGATTCGGGTTATGGTAAGGTTGTGGATCAAATGTAGGGTGAGTGTGAGGTTGAAGGTAAGAGTAGGGTTTAGTGCTTAAGGATGAATGAACCTATTGTCTCATTTAGGCGTATGGTACACTTGACTGTTAAGGTATGGGTTGAGGTTAATATTTGTGTGAGGGTTAGAAAGTGTGCTAGGTAAAGAGTTGGGGTCAGGCTTGCTCCTTGTGTGTTACATCCGTTTTGGTTGTGGATAAGTTTAGCTCTCTGTCTAGTTTCAGGGATTGGATTACATTAACGGTGATATGGAGGCTTGGATTGAAGGTGATGGATAGAGTTGTTAGGTTCAGGCAAAGGGTGACTGTTAGGATTAAGGTTAGTTGTAGGGGGAGCTGCATGTTCACATCAGATTTGGGGTTAGGATTAGGCTTAGCCTTAAGGTAGACATATGGTTAGGGTTAGAGCTTGGTTTAGGGTGAGCCTTAGGTTAGGGTTCAGTTTAAGCTTAGGAGTATACAGAATTAGACCTAGGCTTAGGGTTACACCTCTTTTAAGGTTTAGACTTAGGGCTAGGTTTTGACCTAGGTTAGGGTTAGGATTAAGGTTGGTTTTAGGATAGGATTAAGGTTTGAGGTTTCATTTAAGTGTTGGATTATTGGAAGTGCATCTGCTCTCCCTGGTTTTCCTTCACGATCACAATGTTTCTGAGATTCATGGTTTAAGGAAAATCTTGCTTCTTGCCGGTTTCAAGGCAAAAAGGCGCCACCGGCAGTTTGTTTTTCCGTCAAACTTACGCTCGCTCTTTGAGAATCTTGGGTCTTTGGGAAAGCCGTGAGTCCAGCAAGATTTTTCAGTTCAAGTGTGCCCCAAGCAGTGGGTTCTACCTCTGAGCAATACAGCCCATGGAATTCCTGAGAATCTGGAACCTGCTATGAAGTTCAGCCTGCGTTTTATTCACAGGGAAGAAGCTCCTTCGAGGTTCCCAAGCCTCTGTACACTGAAGCTTCCAGCAACGTCATGTATCACAGGTCAACAGTGCTTCTCTGTGTTTCACTGGTCTAGAGTAAAGGGTGAAGCGCCTGGGTTCCCGTGCTTCACTACTGTATGGCCTCAAGATGATATTTGTAGGCACAACGGCAAATCCATCGGTGGCAATTCTCTCATATTGTCATTGCGATGGGAAGATTTCTTATTCGCTAGGAAATGTTTTACCGTGGAAGACGGGTCACCACAGAGCAGACTCTTTGTGTTAAGACAAAGTTTGCTGAATTTACCTGCCAGCAGTTGCGTGTCCAACCTTTCTTTTAAGGTCGATGGAGACGCACGAGTGTAAGGAGAACGGTGAAAGGTGGCCGTTCATAACTCAGGATCATCAGAAACGGCAGAGTAAATTTTAGGGACATAGATGTAGCACAGCTGAGAAAACTTCACGCAGGGACTTCAGTGAACTCGCCTTACAATGCTGAGGCCTGACACGCCTAGTGCCTGAGGGCAACCAGTCTCCTGCCCTAGGTAGTTTTGTTGAGCATGCTTCCCTTAGGTGGTGCCTTTTCTCTCCCAGCAATATTGCTCCGTGAAATTCTGCCAATGATGAAAACTATTTGCCAGGGTTATGTAGTTTTACATCATTGGCCTCCTCTTAGAAGTACAAATGCTTTCCAACATGGGTGCTGCCTCCCTGAGTTTTCCTTTGTCTTGGATCAATCTATGCAGATTCCTGTGCTGAATAAGTGATGGGCTGGCACAGCTGGGTGCTTGTCATATAGCCAGCACAATCAGCAACTTCCTTTGTCAAGACCCACCTGGCTTGATCAAGGTTCCTTATTCCCGTGAAAACGATTTTTATCCAAATTCTAGAGGAGCACCAGTGTGCCTCTGGGAGCTACACCTGGGCCTGCTGAACAGAGGCTCCGGAGTTTTCATTTTCTGACTAAAATTCAACAAGGAATTTCATGGATCTAAGGAAACCATGAATTTTGAACGTACTAGATTCTCACATCTTCATTGTCTAATGGAAGCTTAAGTTTCCCAGTCTGATCCGGCTGCCACTTCATTTCTGGCAATGACCATTCAATTGTGGACGTTCAGCCTTCTTCGGAATTCTCTTATACCGGCATGTCCCAGCGCCACATTAAGACCACTTGGTGCAGGTTTATGTGACTCAGGACAACTCTTTATTTCAGGAGTCTAGAACAAAGGGAATTCACAGTGGTTGGTGATCACTTATTAAAGTCCCGTTTGTCTATAAAGTCCACTGATGACACTTCTACATCTGAGGGCAAAGAGCTCGTGCAGCATAATATTCTCATTTCAGCCACCCCGCCTGCAGTTTCTTCCTTGCAGAAAAATCTTTCCCAGTGTACTTCTGTAAAATGCTGCAAAATAGTGGGACAGAAGATTTTGGTTTAGGGTTCACTTTAAAGGGGCATAGGTACAGGCATGTGGGCATGTTTAGAGACAGTGTTAGAGTTCAGGTTAGAGTTAAGGCTGCTTGAGGATTCGGGTTATGGTAAGGTTGTGGATCAAATGTAGGGTGAGTGTGAGGTTGAAGGTAAGAGTAGGGTTTAGTGCTTAAGGATGAATGAACCTATTGTCTCATTTAGGCTTATGGTACACTTGACTGTTAAGGTATGGGTTGAGGTTAATATTTGTGTGAGGGTTAGAAAGTGTGCTAGGTAAAGAGTTGGGGTCAGGCCTGCTCCTTGTGTGTTACATCCGTTTTGGATGTGGATAAGTTTAGCTCTCTGTCTAGTTTCAGGGATTGGATTACATTAACGGTGATATGGAGGCTTGGATTGAAGGTGATGGATAGAGTTGTTAGGTTCAGGCAAAGGGTGACTGTTAGGATTAAGGTTAGTTGTAGGGGGAGCTGCATGTTCACATCAGATTTGGGGTTAGGATTAAGCTTAGCCTTAAGGTAGACATATGGTTAGGGTTAGAGCTTGGTTTAGGGTGAGCCTTAGGTTAGGGTTCAGTTTAAGCTTAGGAGTATACAGAATTAGACCTAGGCTTAGGGTTACACCTCTTTTAAGGTTTAGACTTAGGGCTAGGTTTTGACCTAGGTTAGGGTTAGGATTAAGGTTGGTTTTAGGATAGGATTAAGGTTTGAGGTTTCATTTAAGTGTTGGATTATTGGAAGTGCATCTGCTCTCCCTGGTTTTCCTTCACGATCACAATGTTTCTGAGATTCATGGTTTAAGGAAAATCTTGCTTCTTGCCGGTTTCAAGGCAAAAAGGCGCCACCGGCAGTTTGTTTTTCCGTCAAACTTACGCTCGCTCTTTGAGAATCTTGGGTCTTTGGGAAAGCCGTGAGTCCAGCAAGATTTTTCAGTTCAAGTGTGCCCCAAGCAGTGGGTTCTACCTCTGAGCAATACAGCCCATGGAATTCCTGAGAATCTGGAACCTGCTATGAAGTTCAGCCTGCGTTTTATTCACAGGGAAGAAGCTCCTTCGAGGTTCCCAAGCCTCTGTACACTGAAGCTTCCAGCAACGTCATGTATCACAGGTCAACAGTGCTTCTCTGTGTTTCACTGGTCTAGAGTAAAGGGTGAAGCGCCTGGGTTCCCGTGCTTCACTACTGTATGGCCTCAAGATGATATTTGTAGGCACAACGGCAAATCCATCGGTGGCAATTCTCTCATATTGTCATTGCGATGGGAAGATTCCTTATTCGCTAGGAAATGTTTTACCGTGGAAGACGGATCACCACAGAGCAGACTCTTTGTGTTAAGACAAAGTTTGCTGAATTTACCTGCCAGCAGTTGCGTGTCCAACCTTTCTTTTAAGGTCGAGGGAGACGCACGAGTGTAAGGAGAACGGTGAAAGGTGGCCGTTCATAACTCAGGATCATCAGAAACGGCAGAGTAAATTTTAGGGACATAGATGTAGCACAGCTGAGAAAACTTCAGGCAGGGACTTCAGTGAACTCTCCTTACAATGCTGAGGCCTGACACGCCTAGTGCCTGGGGGCAACCAGGCTCCTGCCCTAGGTAGTTTTGTTGAGCGTGCCTCCCTCAGGTGGTGCCTTTTCTCTCCCAGCAATATTGCTCCGTGAAATTCTGCCAATGATGAAAACTATTTGCCAGGGTTATGTAGTTTTACATCATTGGCCTCCTCTTAGAAGTACAAATGCTTTCCAACATGGGTGATGCCTCCCTGAGTTTTCCTTTGTCTTGGATCAATCTATGCAGATTCCTGTGCTGAATAAGTGATGGGCTGGCACAGCTGGGTGCTTGTCATATAGCCAGCACAATCAGCAACTTCCTTTGTCAAGACCCACCTGGCTTGATCAAGGTTCCTTATTCCCGTGAAAACGATTTTTATCCAAATTCTAGAGGAGCACCAGTGTGCCTCTGGGAGCTACACCCGGGCCTGCTGAACAGAGGCTCCGGAGTTTTCATTTTCTGACTAAAATTCAACAAGGAATTTCATGGATCTAAGGAAACCATGAATTTTGGACGTACTAGATTCTCACATCTTCATTGTCTAATGGAAGCTTAAGTTTCCCAGTCTGATCCGGCTGCCACTTCATTTCTGGCAATGACCATTCAATTGTGGACGTTCAGCCTTCTTCGGAATTCTCTTATACCGCCATATCCCAGCGCCACATTAAGACCATTTGGTGCAGGTTTATGTGACTCAGGACAACTCTTTATTTCAGGAGTCTAGAACAAAGGGAATTCACAGTGGTTGGTGATCACTTATTAAAGTCCCGTTCGTTTGTCTATAAAGCCCACTGATGACACTTCTACATCTGAGGGCAAAGAGCTCGTGCAGCATAATATTCTCATTTCAGCCACCCCGCCTGCAGTTTCTTCCTTGCAGAAAAATCTTTCCCAGTGTACTTCTGTAAAATGCTGCAAAATAGTGGGACAGAAGATTTTGGTTTAGGGTTCACTTTAAAGGGGCATAGGTACAGGCATGTGGGCATGTTTAGAGACAGTGTTAGAGTTCAGGTTAGAGTTAAGGCTGCTTGAGGATTCGGGTTATGGTAAGGTTGTGGATCAAATGTAGGGTGAGTGTGAGGTTGAAGGTAAGAGTAGGGTTTAGTGCTTAAGGATGAATGAACCTATTGTCTCATTTAGGCTTATGGTACACTTGACTGTTAAGGTATGGGTTGAGGTTAATATTTGTGTGAGGGTTAGAAAGTGTGCTAGGTAAAGAGTTGGGGTCAGGCCTGCTCCTTGTGTGTTACATCCGTTTTGGATGTGGATAAGTTTAGCTCTCTGTCTAGTTTCAGGGATTGGATTACATTAACGGTGATATGGAGGCTTGGATTGAAGGTGATGGATAGAGTTGTTAGGTTCAGGCAAAGGGTGACTGTTAGGATTAAGGTTAGTTGTAGGGGGAGCTGCATGTTCACATCAGATTTGGGGTTAGGATTAAGCTTAGCCTTAAGGTAGACATATGGTTAGGGTTAGAGCTTGGTTTAGGGTGAGCCTTAGGTTAGGGTTCAGTTTAAGCTTAGGAGTATACAGAATTAGACCTAGGCTTAGGGTTACACCTCTTTTAAGGTTTAGACTTAGGGCTAGGTTTTGACCTAGGTTAGGGTTAGGATTAAGGTTGGTTTTAGGATAGGATTAAGGTTTGAGGTTTCATTTAAGTGTTGGATTATTGGAAGTGCATCTGCTCTCCCTGGTTTTCCTTCACGATCACAATGTTTCTGAGATTCATGGTTTAAGGAAAATCTTGCTTCTTGCCGGTTTCAAGGCAAAAAGGCGCCACCGGCAGTTTGTTTTTCCGTCAAACTTACGCTCGCTCTTTGAGAATCTTGGGTCTTTGGGAAAGCCGTGAGTCCAGCAAGATTTTTCAGTTCAAGTGTGCCCCAAGCAGTGGGTTCTACCTCTGAGCAATACAGCCCATGGAATTCCTGAGAATCTGGAACCTGCTATGAAGTTCAGCCTGCGTTTTATTCACAGGGAAGAAGCTCCTTCGAGGTTCCCAAGCCTCTGTACACTGAAGCTTCCAGCAACGTCATGTATCACAGGTCAACAGTGCTTCTCTGTGTTTCACTGGTCTAGAGTAAAGGGTGAAGCGCCTGGGTTCCCGTGCTTCACTACTGTATGGCCTCAAGATGATATTTGTAGGCACAACGGCAAATCCATCGGTGGCAATTCTCTCATATTGTCATTGCGATGGGAAGATTCCTTATTCGCTAGGAAATGTTTTACCGTGGAAGACGGATCACCACAGAGCAGACTCTTTGTGTTAAGACAAAGTTTGCTGAATTTACCTGCCAGCAGTTGCGTGTCCAACCTTTCTTTTAAGGTCGAGGGAGACGCACGAGTGTAAGGAGAACGGTGAAAGGTGGCCGTTCATAACTCAGGATCATCAGAAACGGCAGAGTAAATTTTAGGGACATAGATGTAGCACAGCTGAGAAAACTTCAGGCAGGGACTTCAGTGAACTCTCCTTACAATGCTGAGGCCTGACACGCCTAGTGCCTGGGGGCAACCAGGCTCCTGCCCTAGGTAGTTTTGTTGAGCGTGCCTCCCTCAGGTGGTGCCTTTTCTCTCCCAGCAATATTGCTCCGTGAAATTCTGCCAATGATGAAAACTATTTGCCAGGGTTATGTAGTTTTACATCATTGGCCTCCTCTTAGAAGTACAAATGCTTTCCAACATGGGTGATGCCTCCCTGAGTTTTCCTTTGTCTTGGATCAATCTATGCAGATTCCTGTGCTGAATAAGTGATGGGCTGGCACAGCTGGGTGCTTGTCATATAGCCAGCACAATCAGCAATTTCCTTTGTCAAGACCCACCTGGCTTGATCAAGGTTCCTTATTCCCGTGAAAACGATTTTTATCCAAATTCTAGAGGAGCACCAGTGTGCCTCTGGGAGCTACATCCGGGCATGCTGAACAGAGGCTCCGGAGTTTTCATTTTCTGACTAAAATTCAACACGGAATTTCATGGACCTAAGGAAACAGTGATTTGTGGACGTACCAGATTCTCACATCTTTATTGTCTAAGGCAAGCTTAAGTTTCCCAGTGTGATCCGGCTGCCACTTCATTTCTGGCATGGCCATTCAATTGTGGAAGTTCAGCCTTCTTCGGAATTCTCTTATACCGGCATGTTCCCGCGCCACACTAAGACCACTCGGTGCAGGTTTATGTGACTCAGGACAACTCTTTATTTCAGGCGTCTACAACAAAGGGAATTCATAGAGGTTGATGATCACTTATTAAAGTCCCGTTTCTCTATAAAGCCCACTGATGACACTTCTACATCTGAGGGCAAAGAGCTCGTGCAGCATGATATTCTCATTTCAGACATGCCGCCTGCAGTTTCTTCCTTGCAGAAAAATCTTGCCAGTGTACTTCTTTAAAATGCTTCAAAATAGTGGGACCGAAGATTTCGGTTTAGGGTTCACTTTAAAGGGGCATAGGTACAGGCATGTGGGCATGTTTAGAGACAGTGTTAGAGTTCAGGTTAGAGTTACGGCTGCGTGAGGATTCGGGTTCTGGTAAGGTTGTGGATCAAATGTAGGGTGAGTGTGAGGTTGAAGGTAAGAGTAGGGTTTAGTGCTTAAGGATGAATGAACCTATTGTCTCATTTAGGCTTATGGTAAACTTGACTGTTTAGGTATGGGTTGGGGTTAATATTTGTGTGAGGGTTAGAAAGTGTGCGAGGTTAAGAGTTGGGGTCAGGCTAGCGGCTTGTGTGTTACATCCGTTTTGGTTGTGGATAAGTTTAGCTCTCTGTCTAGTTTCAGGGATTGGATTACATTAACTGTGATATGGAGGCTTGGATTGAAGGTGATGGATAGAGTTAAGTTAGGTTCAGGCGAAGGGTGAAGGTTAGGAGTAAGGTTAGTTGTAGGGGGAGCTGCATGTTCACATCAGATTTGGGGTTAGGATTAGCCTTAGCCTTAGGGTAGACATAAGGTTAGGGTTAGGGCTTGGTTTAGGGTGAGCCTTAGGTTAGGGTTCAGTTTAAGCTTAGGAGTATACAAAATTAGACCTAGGCTTAGGGTTACACCTCTTTTTAGGTTTAGACCTAGGGCTAGATTTTGACCTAGGTTAGGGTTAGGATTAGGGTTGGTTTTAGGATAGGATTTAGGTTTGAGGTTTCATTTAAGTGTTGGATTATTGGAAGTACATCTGCTCTCCCTGGTTTTCCTTCAGGATCACAATGTTTCTAAGATTCATGGTTTAAGGAAAATCTTGCTTCTTCCCGGTTTCTAGGCAACAAGGCGCCACCTGCAGTTTGTTTTCCCGTCAACCTTACTCTCGCTCTTTGAGAACCTTGGGTCTTTGGGAAAGCCGTGAGTCCAGCAAGATTTTTCAGTTCAAGTGTGCCCCAAGCAGTGGGTTCTACCTCTGGGCGATACAGCCCATGGAATTCCTGAGAATCTGGAACCTGCTATGAAGTTCAGCCTGCGTTTTATTCACACGGAAGAAGCTCCTTCGAGGTTCCCATGCCTCTGTACACTGATGCTTCCAGCAACATCATGTCTCACAGGTCAATAGTGCTTCTCTGAGTTTCACTGGTCTAGGGTAAAGGGTGAAGCGCCTGGGTTCCCGTGCTTCACTACTGTATGGCCTCAAGATGATGTTTGTAGGCACAGCGGCAAATCCATCGGTGGCAATCCTCTCATATTGTCATTGCGATGGGAAGATTTCTTATTCGCTAGGAAATGTTTTACCATGGAAGACGGGTCACCACAGAGCAGACTCTTTTGTGTTGAGACAAACTTTGCTGAATTTACTTGTCAGCAGTTGCGTGTCATACCTTTCTTTTAAGGTCGATGGAGACGCACGAGTGTAAGGAGAACGGTGAAAGGTGGCCGTTCATAACCCTGGATCATCAGAAACCGCAGAGTAAATTTTAGGAACGTAGACGTAGGACAGCGGAGAAAACTTCACTTAGGGAATTCAGTGAAACTCTCCTTACAATGCTGAGGCCTGACCAGTCTAGTGCCTGGGGGCAACCCGGCTCCTGCCCTAGGTAGGTTTGTTGAGAGTGCCTCCCTCAGGTGATGCCTTTTCTCTCCCAGCAATATTGCTCCGTGAAATTCTGCCAATGATGAAAACTATTTGCCATGGTTATGTCGTTTTACATCATTGGCCTCCTCTTAGAATTACAAATGCTTTCCAACACGAGTGCTGCCTCCCTGAGTTTTCCTTTGTCTTGGATCAATTGATGTAGATTCCTGTGCTGAATAAGTGATGGACTGGCACAGCTGGGTGCTTGTCAGTATAGTGGGCACATGCAGCAATTTCCTTTGTCAAGACCCACCTGGCTTGATCAAGGTTCCTTATTCCCCTGAAAACGATTTTTATGCAAATTCTTGAGGAGCACCAGAGTGCCTCTGGGAGCTAAACCAGGGCCTGCTCAACAGAGGCTCCAGAGTTTTCATTTTCTGACTAAAATTCAACACGGAATTTCATGGACCTCAGGAAACCGTGAATTGTGGACGTACCAGATTCTCACATCTTTATTGTCTAAGGCAAGTTTAAGTTTCCCAGTCTGATCCGGCTGCCACTTCATTTCTGGCAATGACTATTCAATTGTGGAAGTTCAGCCTTCCTCGGAATTCTCTTATACCGGCATGTTCCTGCGCCACACTAAGACCACTCGGTGCAGGTTTATGTGACTCAGGACAACTCTTTATTTCAGGCGTCGAGAACAAAGGGAATTCACAGAGGTTGATGATCACTTATTAAAGTCCCGTTTCTCTATAAAGCCCACTGATGACACTTCTACATCTGAGGGCAAAGATCTCATGCAGCATGATATTCTCATTTCAGCCACCCCGCCTGCAGTTTCTTCCTTGCAGAAAAATCTTTCCCAGTGTACTTCTGTAAAATGCTGCAAAATAGTGGGACAGAAGATTTTGGTTTAGGGTTCACTTTAAAGGGGCATAGGTACAGGCATGTGGGCATGTTTAGAGACAGTGTTAGAGTTCAGGTTAGAGTTAAGGCTGCATGAGGATTCGGGTTATGGTAAGGTTGTGGATCAAATGTAGGGTGAGTGTGAGGTTGAAGGTAAGAGTAAGGTTTAGTGCTTAAGGATGAATGAACCTATTGTCTCATTTAGGCTTATGGTAAACTTGACTGTTTAGGTATGGGTTGGGCTTAATATTTGTGTGAGGGTTAGAAAGTGTGCGAGGTTAAGGGTTGGGGTCAGGCTTGCGGCTTGTGTGTTACATCCGTTTTAGTTGTGGATAAGTTTAGCTCTCTGTCTAGTTTCAGGGATTGGATTACATTAACGGTGATATGGAGGCTTGGATTGAAGGTGATGGATAGAGTTGTTAGGTTCAGGCAAAGGGTGAAGGTTAGGAATAAGGTTAGTTGTAGGGGGAGCTGAATGTTTACATCAGATTTGGGGTTAGGATTAGGCTTACCCTAGGGGTAGACATAAGGTTAGGGTTAGGGCTTGGTTTAGGGTGAGCCTTAGGTTAGGGTTCAGTTTAAGCTTAGGAGTATACAGAATTAGACCTAGGCTTAGGGTTACACCTCTTTTTAGGTTTAGACTTAGGGCTAGGTTTTGACCTAGCTTAGGGTTAGGATTAAGGTTGGTTTTAGGATAGAATTTTGGTTTGAGGTTTCATTTAAGTGTTGGATTATTGGAAGTACATCTGCTCTCCCTGGTTTTCCTTCACGATCACAATGTTTCTGAGATTCATGGTTTAAGGAAAATCTTGCTTCTTGCCGGTTTCAAGGCAAAAAGGCGCCACCGGCAGTTTGTTTTTCCGTCAACCTTTTGCTCGCTCTTTGAGAATCTTGGGTCTTTGGGAAAGCCGTGAGTCCAGCAAGATTTTTCAGTTCAAGTGTGCCCCAAGCAGGGGGTTCTACCTCTGAGCAATACAGCCCGTGGAATTCCTGAGAATCTGGAACCTGCCATGAAGTTCAGCCTGCGTTTTATTCACACGGAAGAAGCTCCTTCGAGGTTCCCATGCCTCTGTACACTGATGCTTCCAGCAATGTCATGTCTCACAGGTCTATAGTGCTTCTCTGAGTTTCACTGGTCTAGGGTAAAGGGTGAAGCGCCTGGGTTCCCGTGCTTCACTACTGTATGGCCTCAAGATGATGTTTGTAGGCACAGCAGCAAATCCGTCGGTGGCAATTCTCTCATATTGTCATTGCGATGGGAAGATTCCTTATTCGCTAGGAAATGTTTTACTGTGGAAGACGCGTCACCACAGAGCTGTCTCTTTTGTGTTGAGACAAACTTTGCTGAATTTACCTGCCAGCAGTTGCGTGTCCTCCCTTTCTTTTAAGGTCGATGGAGAAGCTCGAATGTAAGGAAAACGGTGAATGGTGGCTGTTCATAATCCAGGATCATCAGAAACGGCAGAGTAAATTTTAGGGACATAGATGTAGGACAGCGGAGAAAACTTCACTCAGGGACTTCAGTGAACTCTCCTTACAATGCTGAGGCCTGACAAGCCTAGTGCCTGGGGGCAAACCGGCTCCTGCCCTAGGTAGTTTTGTTGAACATGCCACCCTCAGGTCGGGCCTTTTCTCTCCCAGCACTATTGCTCCGTGAAACTCTGCCCAGGATGAAAACAATTTGCCATGGGTATGTCTTTTCACATCATTGACCGACTTTTAGAAGTACAAATGCTTTTCTAAACCAGTGTTGCCTCCCTGAACTTTCCTTTGTCTTGGCTCAATCTATGCAGATTCCTGTGCTGAATAAGTGATGGGCTGGCACAGCTGGGTGCTTCTCAGTATAGCCAGCACAAGCAGTAATTTCGTTTTTCAAGACCCACCTGGCTTGATCAAGGTTCCTTATTCCCGTGAAAACGATTTTTATCCAAATTCTAGAGGAGCACCAGTGTGCCTCTGGGAGCTACACCCGGGCCTGCTGAACAGAGGCTCCGGAGTTTTCATTTTCTGACTAAAATTCAACAAGAAATTTCATGGATCTAAGGAAACCCTGAATTTTGGACGTACTAGATTCTCACATCTTTATTGTCTAATGGAAGCTTAAGTTTCCCAGTCTGATCCGGCTGCCACTTCATTTCTGGCAATGACCATTCAATTGTGGACGTTCAGCCTTCTTCGGAATTCTCTTATACCGGCATGTCCCAGCGCCACACTAAGACCACTCGGTGCAGGTTTATGTGACTCAGGACAACTCTTTATATCAGGCGTCTAGAACAAAGGGAATTCACAGTGGTTGATGATCACTTATTAAAGTCCCATTTCTCTATAAAGCCCACTGATGACACTTCTACATCTGAGGGCAAAGAGCTCGTGCAGCATGATATTCTCATTTCAGCCACCCCGCCTGCAGTTTCTTCCTTGCAGAAAAATCTTTCCCAGTGTACTTCTGTAAAATGCTGCAAAATAGTGGGACAGAAGATTTTGGTTTAGGGTTAAATTTAAATGGGCATAGGTACAGGCATGTGGGCATGTTTAGAGACAGTGTTAGAATTCAGGTTAGAGTTAAGGCTGCTTGAGGATTCGGGTTATGGTAAGGTTGTGGATGAAATGTAGGGTGAGTGTGAGGTTGAAGGTAAGAGTAGGGTTTAGTGCTTAAGAATGAATGAACCTATTGTCTCATTTAGGCTTATGGTAAACTTGACTGTTAAGGTATGGGTTGAGGTTAATATTTGTGTGAGGGTTAGAAAGTGTGCTAGGTTAAGAGTTGGGGTCAGTCTTGCAGCTTGTGTGTTACATCCGTTTTGGTTGTGGATAAGTTTAGCTCTCTGTCTAGTTTCAGGGATTGGATTACATTAACGGTGATATGGAGGCTTGGATTGAAGGTGATGGATAGAGTTGTTAGGTTCAGGCAAAGGGTGACTGTTAGGATTAAGGTTAGTTGTAGGGGGAGCTGCATGTTCACATCAGATTTGGGGTTAGGATTAGGCTTAGCCTTAGGGTAGACATATGGTTAGGGTTAGAGTTTGGTTTAGGGTGAGCCTTAGGTTAGGGTTCAGTTTAAGCTTAGGAGTATACAGAATTAGACCTAGGCTTAGGGTTACACCTCTTTTAAGGTTTAGACTTAGGGCTAGGTTTTGACCTAGGTTAGGGTTAGGATTAAGGTTGGTTTTAGGATAGGATTTAAGTTTGAGGTTTCAATTAAGTGTTGGATTATTGGAAGTACATCTGCTCTCCCTGGTTTTCCTTCACGATCACAATGTTTCTGAGATTCATGGTTTAAGGAAAATCTTGCTTCTTGCCGGTTTCTAGGCAAAATGGCGCCACCGGCAGTTTGTTTTTCCGTCAAACTTACGCTCGCTCTTTGAGAATCTTGGGTCTTTGGGAAAGCCGTGAGTCCAGCAAGATTTTTCAGTTCAAGTGTGCCCCAAGCAGTGGGTTCTACCTCTGAGCAATACAGCCCATGGAATTCCTGAGAATCTGGAACCTGCTATGAAGGTCAGCCTGCGTTTTATTCACACGGAAGAAGCTCCTTCGAGGTTCCCAAGCCTCTGTGCACTGAAGCTTCCAGCAATGTCATGTATCACAGGTCAACAGTGCTTCTCTGTGTTTCACTGGTCTAGAGTAAAGGGTGAAGCGCCTGGGTTCCCGTGCTTCACTACTGTATGGCCTCAAGATGATATTTGTAGGCACAACGGCAAATCCATCGGTGGCAATTCTCTCATATTGTCATTGCGATGGGAAGATTTCTTATTCGCTAGGAAATGTTTTACCGTGGAAGACGGGTCACCACAGAGCAGACTCTTTGTGTTAAGACAAAGTTTGCTGAATTTACCTGCCAGCAGTTGCGTGTCCAACCTTTCTTTTAAGGTCGATGGAGACGCACGAGTGTAAGGAGAACGGTGAAAGGTGGCCGTTCATAACTCAGGATCATCAGAAACGGCAGAGTAAATTTTAGGGACATAGATGTAGCACAGCTGAGAAAACTTCACGCAGGGACTTCAGTGAACTCGCCTTACAATGCTGAGGCCTGACACGCCTAGTGCCTGAGGGCAACCAGTCTCCTGCCCTAGGTAGTTTTGTTGAGCATGCTTCCCTTAGGTGGTGCCTTTTCTCTCCCAGCAATATTGCTCCGTGAAATTCTGCCAATGATGAAAACTATTTGCCAGGGTTATGTAGTTTTACATCATTGGCCTCCTCTTAGAAGTACAAATGCTTTCCAACACGGGTGCTGCCTCCCTGAGTTTTCCTTTGTCTTGGATCAATCTATGCAGATTCCTGTGCTGAATAAGTGATGGGCTGGCACAGCTGGGTGCTTGTCATATAGCCAGCACAATCAGCAACTTCCTTTGTCAAGACCCACCTGGCTTGATCAAGGTTCCTTATTCCCGTGAAAACGATTTTTATCCAAATTCTAGAGGAGCACCAGTGTGCCTCTGGGAGCTACACCCGGGCCTGCTGAACAGAGGCTCCGGAGTTTTCATTTTCTGACTAAAATTCAACAAGGAATTTCATGGATCTAAGGAAACCATGAATTTTGGACGTACTAGATTCTCACATCTTCATTGTCTAATGGAAGCTTAAGTTTCCCAGTCTGATCCGGCTGCCACTTCATTTCTGGCAATGACCATTCAATTGTGGACGTTCAGCCTTCTTCGGAATTCTCTTATACCGGCATGTCCCAGCGCCACATTAAGACCACTTGGTGCAGGTTTATGTGACTCAGGACAACTCTTTATTTCAGGAGTCTAGAACAAAGGGAATACACAGTGGTTGGTGATCACTTATTAAAGTCCCGTTTGTCTATAAAGCCCACTGATGACACTTCTACATCTGAGGGCAAAGAGCTCGTGCAGCATAATATTCTCATTTCAGCCACCCCGCCTGCAGTTTCTTCCTTGCAGAAAAATCTTTCCCAGTGTACTTCTGTAAAATGGTGCAAAATAGTGGGACAGAAGATTTTGGTTTAGGGTTCACTTTAAAGGGGCATAGGTACAGGCATGTGGGCATGTTTAGAGACAGTGTTAGAGTTCAGGTTAGAGTTAAGGCTGCTTGAGGATTCGGGTTATGGTAAGGTTGTGGATCAAATGTAGGGTGAGTGTGAGGTTGAAGGTAAGAGTAGGGTTTAGTGCTTAAGGATGAATGAACCTATTGTCTCATTTAGGCTTATGGTACACTTGACTGTTAAGGTATGGGTTGAGGTTAATATTTGTGTGAGGGTTAGAAAGTGTGCTAGGTAAAGAGTTGGGGTCAGGCTTGCTCCTTGTGTGTTACATCCGTTTTGGTTGTGGATAAGTTTAGCTCTCTGTCTAGTTTCAGGGATTGGATTACATTAACGGTGATATGGAGGCTTGGATTGAAGGTGATGGATAGAGTTGTTAGGTTCAGGCAAAGGGTGACTGTTAGGATTAAGGTTAGTTGTAGGGGGAGCTGCATGTTCACATCAGATTTGGGGTTAGGATTAGGCTTAGCCTTAAGGTAGACATATGGTTAGGGTTAGAGCTTGGTTTAGGGTGAGCCTTAGGTTAGGGTTCAGTTTAAGCTTAGGAGTATACAGAATTAGACCTAGGCTTAGGGTTACACCTCTTTTAAGGTTTAGACTTAGGGCTAGGTTTTGACCTAGGTTAGGGTTAGGATTAAGGTTGGTTTTAGGATAGGATTAAGGTTTGAGGTTTCATTTAAGTGTTGGATTATTGGAAGTACATCTGCTCTCCCTGGTTTTCCTTCACGATCACAATGTTTCTGAGATTCATGGTTTAAGGAAAATCTTGCTTCTTGCCGGTTTCAAGGCAATATGGCGCCACCGGCAGTTTGTTTTTCCGTCAAACTTACGCTCGCTCTTTGAGAATCTTGGGTCTTTGGGAAAGCCGTGAGTCCAGCAAGATTTTTCAGTTCAAGTGTGCCCCAAGCAGTGGGTTCTCCCTCTGAGCAATACAGCCCATGGAATTCCTGAGAATCTGGAACCTGCTATGAAGGTCAGCCTGCGTTTTATTCACACGGAAGAAGCTCCTTCCAGGTTCCCAAGCCTCTGTGCACTGAAGCTTCCAGCAATGTCATGTATCACAGGTCAACAGTGCTTCTCTGTGTTTCACTGGTCTAGAGTAAAGGGTGAAGCGCCTGGGTTCCCGTGCTTCACTACTGTATGGCCTCAAGATGATATTTGTAGGCACAACGGCAAATCCATCGGTGGCAATTCTCTCATATTGTCATTGCGATGGGAAGATTTCTTATTCGCTAGGAAATGTTTTACCGTGGAAGACGGGTCACCACAGAGCAGACTCTTTGTGTTAAGACAAAGTTTGCTGAATTTACCTGCCAGCAGTTGCGTGTCCAACCTTTCTTTTAAGGTCGACGGAGACGCACGAGTGTAAGGAGAACGGTGAAAGGTGGCCGTTCATAACTCAGGATCATCAGAAACGGCAGAGTAAATTTTAGGGACATAGATGTAGCACAGCTGAGAAAACTTCACGCAGGGACTTCAGTGAACTCGCCTTACAATGCTGAGGCCTGACACGCCTAGTGCCTGAGGGCAACCAGTCTCCTGCCCTAGGTAGTTTTGTTGAGCATGCTTCCCTTAGGTGGTGCCTTTTCTCTCCCAGCAATATTGCTCCGTGAAATTCTGCCAATGATGAAAACTATTTGCCAGGGTTATGTAGTTTTACATCATTGGCCTCCTCTTAGAAGTACAAATGCTTTCCAACACGGTTGCTGCCTCCCTGAGTTTTCCTTTGTCTTGGATCAATCTATGCAGATTCCTGTGCTGAATAAGTGATGGGCTGGCACAGCTGGGTGCTTGTCATATAGCCAGCACAATCAGCAACTTCCTTTGTCAAGACCCACCTGGCTTGATCAAGGTTCCTTATTCCCGTGAAAACGATTTTTATCCAAATTCTAGAGGAGCACCAGTGTGCCTCTGGGAGCTACACCCGGGCCTGCTGAACAGAGGCTCCGGAGTTTTCATTTTCTGACTAAAATTCAACAAGGAATTTCATGGATCTAAGGAAACCATGAATTGTGGACGTACTAGATTCTCACATCTTCATTGTCTAATGGAAGCTTAAGTTTCCCAGTCTGATCCGGCTGCCACTTCATTTCTGGCAATGACCATTCAATTGTGGACGTTCAGCCTTCTTCGGAATTCTCTTATACCGGCATGTCCCAGCGCCACATTAAGACCACTTGGTGCAGGTTTATGTGACTCAGGACAACTCTTTATTTCAGGAGTCTAGAACAAAGGGAATTCACAGTGGTTGGTGATCACTTATTAAAGTCCCGTTTGTCTATAAAGTCCACTGATGACACTTCTACATCTGAGGGCAAAGAGCTCGTGCAGCATAATATTCTCATTTCAGCCACCCCGCCTGCAGTTTCTTCCTTGCAGAAAAATCTTTCCCAGTGTACTTCTGTAAAATGCTGCAAAATAGTGGGACAGAAGATTTTGGTTTAGGGTTCACTTTAAAGGGGCATAGGTACAGGCATGTGGGCATGTTTAGAGACATTGTTAGAGTTCAGGTTAGAGTTAAGGCTGCTTGAGGATTCGGGTTATGGTAAGGTTGTGGATCAAATGTAGGGTGAGTGTGAGGTTGAAGGTAAGAGTAGGGTTTAGTGCTTAAGGATGAATGAACCTATTGTCTCATTTAGGCGTATGGTACACTTGACTGTTAAGGTATGGGTTGAGGTTAATATTTGTGTGAGGGTTAGAAAGTGTGCTAGGTAAAGAGTTGGGGTCAGGCTTGCTCCTTGTGTGTACATCCGTTTTGGTTGTGGATAAGTTTAGCTCTCTGTCTAGTTTCAGGGATTGGATTACATTAACGGTGATATGGAGGCTTGGATTGAAGGTGATGGATAGAGTTGTTAGGTTCAGGCAAAGGGTGACTGTTAGGATTAAGGTTAGTTGTAGGGGGAGCTGCATGTTCACATCAGATTTGGGGTTAGGATTAGGCTTAGCCTTAAGGTAGACATATGGTTAGGGTTAGAGCTTGGTTTAGGGTGAGCCTTAGGTTAGGGTTCAGTTTAAGCTTAGGAGTATACAGAATTAGACCTAGGCTTAGGGTTACACCTCTTTTAAGGTTTAGACTTAGGGCTAGGTTTTGACCTAGGTTAGGGTTAGGATTAAGGTTGGTTTTAGGATAGGATTAAGGTTTGAGGTTTCATTTAAGTGTTGGATTATTGGAAGTGCATCTGCTCTCCCTGGTTTTCCTTCACGATCACAATGTTTCTGAGATTCATGGTTTAAGGAAAATCTTGCTTCTTGCCGGTTTCAAGGCAAAAAGGCGCCACCGGCAGTTTGTTTTTCCGTCAAACTTACGCTCGCTCTTTGAGAATCTTGGGTCTTTGGGAAAGCCGTGAGTCCAGCAAGAATTTTCAGTTCAAGTGTGCCCCAAGCAGTGGGTTCTACCTCTGAGCAATACAGCCCATGGAATTCCTGAGAATCTGGAACCTGCTATGAAGGTCAGCCTGCGTTTTATTCACACGGAAGAAGCTCCTTCGAGGTTCCCAAGCCTCTGTACACTGAAGCTTCCAGCAACGTCATGTATCACAGGTCAACAGTGCTTCTCTGTGTTTCACTGGTCTAGAGTAAAGGGTGAAGCGCCTGGGTTCCCGTGCTTCACTACTGTATGGCCTCAAGATGATATTTGTAGGCACAACGGCAAATCCATCGGTGGCAATTCTCTCATATTGTCATTGCGAAGGGAAGATTTCTTATTCGCTAGGAAATGTTTTACCGTGGAAGACGGGTCACCACAGAGCAGACTCTTTGTGTTAAGACAAAGTTTGCTGAATTTACCTGCCAGCAGTTGCGTGTCCAACCTTTCTTTTAAGGTCGATGGAGACGCACGAGTGTAAGGAGAACGGTGAAAGGTGGCCGTTCATAACTCAGGATCATCAGAAACGGCAGAGTAAATTTTAGGGACATAGATGTAGCACAGCTGAGAAAACTTCACGCAGGGACTTCAGTGAACTCTCCTTACAATGCTGAGGCCTGACACGCCTAGTGCCTGGGGGCAACCAGGCTCCTGCCCTAGGTAGTTTTGTTGAGCGTGCCTCCCTCAGGTGGTGCCTTTTCTCTCCCAGCAATATTGCTCTGTGAAATTCTGCCAATGATGAAAACTATTTGCCAGGGTTATGTAGTTTTACATCATTGGCCTCCTCTTAGAAGTACAAATGCTTTCCAACACGGGTGCTGCCTCCCTGAGTTTTCCTTTGTCTTGGATCAATCTATGCAGATTCCTGTGCTGAATAAGTGATGGGCTGGCACAGCTGGGTGCTTGTCATATAGCCAGCACAAGCAGCAATTTCCTTTGTCAAGACCCACCTGGCTTGATCAAGGTTCCTTATTCCCGTGAAAACGATTTTTATGCAAATTCTAGAGGAGCACCAGTGTGCCTCTGGGAGCTACATCCGGGCATGCTGAACAGAGGCTCCGGAGTTTTCATTTTCTGACTAAAATTCAACACGGAATTTCATGGACCTAAGGAAACAGTGATTTGTGGACGTACCAGATTCTCACATCTTTATTGTCTAAGGCAAGCTTAAGTTTCCCAGTGTGATCCGGCTGCCACTTCATTTCTGGCATGGCCATTCAATTGTGGAAGTTCAACCTTCTTCGGAATTCTCTTATACCGGCACGTTCCCGCGCCACACTAAGACCACTCGGTGCAGGTTTATGTGACTCAGGACAACTCTTTATTTCAGGCGTCTACAACAAAGGGAATTCATAGAGGTTGATGATCACTTATTAAAGTCCCGTTTCTCTATAAAGCCCACTGATGACACTTCTACATCTGAGGGCAAAGAGCTCGTGCAGCATGATATTCTCATTTCAGACACGCCGCCTGCAGTTTCTTCCTTGCAGAAAAATCTTGCCAGTGTACTTCTTTAAAATGCTTCAAAATAGTGGGACCGAAGATTTCGATTTAGGGTTCACTTTAAAGGGGCATAGGTACAGGCATGTGGGCATGTTTAGAGACAGTGTTAGAGTTCAGGTTAGAGTTACGGCTGTGTGAGGATTCGGGTTCTGGTAAGGTTGTGGATCAAATGTAGGGTGAGTGTGAGGTTGAAGGTAACAGTAGGGTTTAGTGCTTAAGGATGAATGAACCTATTGTCTCATTTAGGCTTATGGTAAACTTGACTGTTTAGGTATGGGTTGGGGTTAATATTTGTGTGAGGGTTAGAAAGTGTGCGAGGTTAAGAGTTGGGGTCAGGCTAGTGGCTTGTGTGTTACATCCGTTTTGGTTGTGGATAAGTTTAGCTCTCTGTCTAGTTTAATGGAATTGGATTACATTAACTGTGATATGGAGGCTTGGATTGAAGGTGATGGATAGAGTTAAGTTAGGTTTAGGCGAAGGGTGACGGTTAGGAGTAAGGTTAGTTGTAGGGGGAGCTGCATGTTCACATCAGATTTGGGGTTAGGATTAGGCTTAGCCTTAGGGTAGACATAAGTTTAGGGTTAGGGCTTGGTTTAGGGTGAGCCTTAGGTTAGGGTTCAGTTTAAGCTTAGGAGTATACAGAATTAGACCTAGGCTTAGGGTTACACCTCTTTTAAGGTTTAGACTTAGGGCTAGGTTTTGACCTAGGTTAGGGTTAGGATTAAGGTTGGTTTTAGGATAGGATTAAGGTTTGAGGTTTCATTTAAGTGTTGGATTATTGGAAGTGCATCTGCTCTCCCTGGTTTTCCTTCACGATCACAATGTTTCTGAGATTCATGGTTTAAGGAAAATCTTGCTTCTTGCCGGTTTCAAGGCAAAAAGGCGCCACCGGCAGTTTGTTTTTCCGTCAAACTTACGCTCGCTCTTTGAGAATCTTGGGTCTTTGGGAAAGCCGTGAGTCCAGCAAGAATTTTCAGTTCAAGTGTGCCCCAAGCAGTGGGTTCTACCTCTGAGCAATACAGCCCATGGAATTCCTGAGAATCTGGAACCTGCTATGAAGGTCAGCCTGCGTTTTATTCACACGGAAGAAGCTCCTTCGAGGTTCCCAAGCCTCTGTACACTGAAGCTTCCAGCAACGTCATGTATCACAGGTCAACAGTGCTTCTCTGTGTTTCACTGGTCTAGAGTAAAGGGTGAAGCGCCTGGGTTCCCGTGCTTCACTACTGTATGGCCTCAAGATGATATTTGTAGGCACAACGGCAAATCCATCGGTGGCAATTCTCTCATATTGTCATTGCGAAGGGAAGATTCCTTATTCGCTAGGAAATGTTTTACCGTGGAAGACGGGTCACCACAGAGCAGACTCTTTGTGTTAAGACAAAGTTTGCTGAATTTACCTGCCAGCAGTTGCGTGTCCAACCTTTCTTTTAAGGTCGATGGAGACGCACGAGTGTAAGGAGAACGGTGAAAGGTGGCCGTTCATAACTCAGGATCATCAGAAACGGCAGAGTAAATTTTAGGGACATAGATGTAGCACAGCTGAGAAAACTTCACGCAGGGACTTCAGTGAACTCTCCTTACAATGCTGAGGCCTGACACGCCTAGTGCCTGGGGGCAACCAGGCTCCTGCCCTAGGTAGTTTTGTTGAGCGTGCCTCCCTCAGGTGGTGCCTTTTCTCTCCCAGCAATATTGCTCTGTGAAATTCTGCCAATGATGAAAACTATTTGCCAGGGTTATGTAGTTTTACATCATTGGCCTCCTCTTAGAAGTACAAATGCTTTCCAACACGGGTGCTGCCTCCCTGAGTTTTCCTTTGTCTTGGATCAATCTATGCAGATTCCTGTGCTGAATAAGTGATGGGCTGGCACAGCTGGGTGCTTGTCATATAGCCAGCACAAGCAGCAATTTCCTTTGTCAAGACCCACCTGGCTTGATCAAGGTTCCTTATTCCCGTGAAAACGATTTTTATGCAAATTCTAGAGGAGCACCAGTGTGCCTCTGGGAGCTACATCCGGGCATGCTGAACAGAGGCTCCGGAGTTTTCATTTTCTGACTAAAATTCAACACGGAATTTCATGGACCTAAGGAAACAGTGATTTGTGGACGTACCAGATTCTCACATCTTTATTGTCTAAGGCAAGCTTAAGTTTCCCAGTGTGATCCGGCTGCCACTTCATTTCTGGCATGGCCATTCAATTGTGGAAGTTCAACCTTCTTCGGAATTCTCTTATACCGGCACGTTCCCGCGCCACACTAAGACCACTCGGTGCAGGTTTATGTGACTCAGGACAACTCTTTATTTCAGGCGTCTACAACAAAGGGAATTCATAGAGGTTGATGATCACTTATTAAAGTCCCGTTTCTCTATAAAGCCCACTGATGACACTTCTACATCTGAGGGCAAACAGCTCGTGCAGCATGATATTCTCATTTCAGACACGCCGCCTGCAGTTTCTTCCTTGCAGAAAAATCTTGCCAGTGTACTTCTTTAAAATGCTTCAAAATAGTGGGACCGAAGATTTCGATTTAGGGTTCACTTTAAAGGGGCATAGGTACAGGCATGTGGGCATGTTTAGAGACAGTGTTAGAGTTCAGGTTAGAGTTACGGCTGCGTGAGGATTCGGGTTCTGGTAAGGTTGTGGATCAAATGTAGGGTGAGTGTGAGGTTGAAGGTAACAGTAGGGTTTAGTGCTTAAGGATGAATGAACCTATTGTCTCATTTAGGCTTATGGTAAACTTGACTGTTTAGGTATGGGTTGGGGTTAATATTTGTGTGAGGGTTAGAAAGTGTGCGAGGTTAAGAGTTGGGGTCAGGCTAGTGGCTTGTGTGTTACATCCGTTTTGGTTGTGGATAAGTTTAGCTCTCTGTCTAGTTTAATGGAATTGGATTACATTAACTGTGATATGGAGGCTTGGATTGAAGGTGATGGATAGAGTTAAGTTAGGTTTAGGCGAAGGGTGACGGTTAGGAGTAAGGTTAGTTGTAGGGGGAGCTGCATGTTCACATCAGATTTGGGGTTAGGATTAGGCTTAGCCTTAGGGTAGACATAAGTTTAGGGTTAGGGCTTGGTTTAGGGTGAGCCTTAGGTTAGGGTTCAGTTTAAGCTTAGGAGTATACAAAATTAGACCTAGGCTTAGGGTTACACCTCTTTTTAGGTTTAGACCTAGGGCTAGGTTTTGACCTAGGTTAGGGTTAGGATTAGGGTTGGTTTTAGGATAGGATTTAGGTTTGAGGTTTCATTTAAGTGTTGGATTATTGGAAGTACATCTGCTCTCCCTGGTTTTCCTTCACGATCACAATGTTTCTAAGATTCATGGTTTAAGGAAAATCTTGCTTCTTCCCGGTTTCTAGGCAAAAAGGCGCCACCGGCAGTTTGTTTTCCCGTCAACCTTACTCTCGCTCTTTGAGAACCTTGGGTCTTTGGGAAAGCCGTGAGTCCAGCAAGATTTTTCAGTTCAAGTGTGCCCCAAGCAGTGGGTTCTACCTCTGGGCGATACAGCCCATGGAATTCCTGAGAATCTGGAACCTGCTATGAAGTTCAGCCTGCGTTTTATTCACACGGAAGAAGCTCCTTCGAGGTTCCCATGCCTCTGTACACTGATGCTTCCAGCAACATCATGTCTCACAGGTCAATAGTGCTTCTCTGAGTTTCACTGGTCTAGGGTAAAGGGTGAAGCGCCTGGGTTCCCGTGCTTCACTACTGTATGGCCTCAAGATGATGTTTGTAGGCACAGCGGCAAATCCATCGGTGGCAATCCTCTCATATTGTCATTGCGATGGGAAGATTTCTTATTCGCTAGGAAATGTTTTACCATGGAAGACGGGTCACCACAGAGCAGACTCTTTTGTGTTGAGACAAACTTTGCTGAATTTACTTGTCAGCAGTTGCGTGTCATACCTTTCTTTTAAGGTCGATGGAGACGCACGAGTGTAAGGAGAACGGTGAAAGGTGGCCGTTCATAACCCTGGATCATCAGAAACCGCAGAGTAAATTTTAGGAACGTAGACGTAGGACAGCGGAGAAAACTTCACTTAGGGAATTCAGTGAAACTCTCCTTACAATGCTGAGGCCTGACCAGTCTAGTGCCTGGGGGCAACCCGGCTCCTGCCCTAGGTAGGTTTGTTGAGAGTGCCTCCCTCAGGTGATGCCTTTTCTCTCCCAGCAATATTGCTCCGTGAAATTCTGCCAATGATGAAAACTATTTGCCATGGTTATGTCGTTTTACATCATTGGCCTCCTCTTAGAATTACAAATGCTTTCCAACACGAGTGCTGCCTCCCTGAGTTTTCCTTTGTCTTGGATCAATTGATGCAGATTCCTGTGCTGAATAAGTGATGGACTGGCACAGCTGGGTGCTTGTCAGTATAGTGGGCACATGCAGCAATTTCCTTTGTCAAGACCCACCTGGCTTGATCAAGGTTCCTTATTCCCCTGAAAACGATTTTTATGCAAATTCTTGAGGAGCACCAGAGTGCCTCTGGGAGCTAAACCAGGGCCTGCTCAACAGAGGCTCCAGAGTTTTCATTTTCTGACTAAAATTCAACACGGAATTTCATGGACCTCAGGAAACCGTGAATTGTGGACGTACCAGATTCTCACATCTTTATTGTCTAAGGCAAGTTTAAGTTTCCCAGTCTGATCCGGCTGCCACTTCATTTCTGGCAATGACTATTCAATTGTGGAAGTTCAGCCTTCCTCGGAATTCTCTTATACCGGCATGTTCCTGCGCCACACTAAGACCACTCGGTGCAGGTTTATGTGACTCAGGACAACTCTTTATTTCAGGCGTCGAGAACAAAGGGAATTCACAGAGGTTGATGATCACTTATTAAAGTCCCGTTTCTCTATAAAGCCCACTGATGACACTTCTACATCTGAGGGCAAAGATCTCATGCAGCATGATATTCTCATTTCAGCCACCCCGCCTGCAGTTTCTTCCTTGCAGAAAAATCTTTCCCAGTGTACTTCTGTAAAATGCTGCAAAATAGTGGGACAGAAGATTTTGGTTTAGGGTTCACTTTAAAGGGGCATAGGTACAGGCATGTGGGCATGTTTAGAGACAGTGTTAGAGTTCAGGTTAGAGTTAAGGCTGCATGAGGATTCGGGTTATGGTAAGGTTGTGGATCAAATGTAGGGTGAGTGTGAGGTTGAAGGTAAGAGTAGGGTTTAGTGCTTAAGGATGAATGAACCTATTGTCTCATTTAGGCTTATGGTAAACTTGACTGTTTAGGTATGGGTTGGGCTTAATATTTGTGTGAGGGTTAGAAAGTGTGCGAGGTTAAGGGTTGGGGTCAGGCTTGCGGCTTGTGTGTTACATCCGTTTTAGTTGTGGATAAGTTTAGCTCTCTGTCTAGTTTCAGGGATTGGATTACATTAACGGTGATATGGAGGCTTGGATTGAAGGTGATGGATAGAGTTGTTAGGTTCAGGCAAAGGGTGAAGGTTAGGAATAAGGTTAGTTGTAGGGGGAGCTGAATGTTTACATCAGATTTGGGGTTAGGATTAGGCTTACCCTAGGGGTAGACATAAGGTTAGGGTTAGGGCTTGGTTTAGGGTGAGCCTTAGGTTAGGGTTCAGTTTAAGCTTAGGAGTATACAGAATTAGACCTAGGCTTAGGGTTACACCTCTTTTTAGGTTTAGACTTAGGGCTAGGTTTTGACCTAGCTTAGGGTTAGGATTAAGGTTGGTTTTAGGATAGAATTTTGGTTTGAGGTTTCATTTAAGTGTTGGATTATTGGAAGTATATCTGCTCTCCCTGGTTTTCCTTCAGGATCACAATGTTTCTGAGATTCATGGTTTAAGGAAAATCTTGCTTCTTGCCGGTTTCAAGGCAAAAAGGCGCCACCGGCAGTTTGTTTTTCCGTCAAACTTACGCTCGCTCTTTGAGAACCTTGGGTCTTTGGGAAAGCCGTGAGTCCAGCAAGATTTTTCAGTTCAAGTGTGCCCCAAGCAGTGGGTTCTACCTCTGGGCGATACAGCCCATGGAATTCCTGAGAATCTGGAACCTGCTATGAAGTTCAGCCTGCGTTTTATTCACACGGAAGAAGCTCCTTCGAGGTTCCCATGCCTCTGTACACTGATGCTTCCAGCAACATCATGTCTCACAGGTCAATAGTGCTTCTCTGAGTTTCACTGGTCTAGGGTAAAGGGTGAAGCGCCTGGGTTCCCGTGCTTCACTACTGTATGGCCTCAAGATGATGTTTGTAGGCACAGCGGCAAATCCATCGGTGGCAATCCTCTCATATTGTCATTGCGATGGGAAGATTTCTTATTCGCTAGGAAATGTTTTACCATGGAAGACGGGTCACCACAGAGCAGACTCTTTTGTGTTGAGACAAACTTTGCTGAATTTACTTGTCAGCAGTTGCGTGTCATACCTTTCTTTTAAGGTCGATGGAGACGCACGAGTGTAAGGAGAACGGTGAAAGGTGGCCGTTCATAACCCTGGATCATCAGAAACCGCAGAGTAAATTTTAGGAACGTAGACGTAGGACAGCGGAGAAAACTTCACTTAGGGAATTCAGTGAAACTCTCCTTACAATGCTGAGGCCTGACCAGTCTAGTGCCTGGGGGCAACCCGGCTCCTGCCCTAGGTAGGTTTGTTGAGAGTGCCTCCCTCAGGTGATGCCTTTTCTCTCCCAGCAATATTGCTCCGTGAAATTCTGCCAATGATGAAAACTATTTGCCATGGTTATGTCGTTTTACATCATTGGCCTCCTCTTAGAATTACAAATGCTTTCCAACACGAGTGCTGCCTCCCTGAGTTTTCCTTTGTCTTGGATCAATTGATGTAGATTCCTGTGCTGAATAAGTGATGGACTGGCACAGCTGGGTGCTTGTCAGTATAGTGGGCACATGCAGCAATTTCCTTTGTCAAGAGCCACCTGGCTTGATCAAGGTTCCTTATTCCCCTGAAAACGATTTTTATGCAAATTCTTGAGGAGCACCAGAGTGCCTCTGGGAGCTAAACCAGGGCCTGCTCAACAGAGGCTCCAGAGTTTTCATTTTCTGACTAAAATTCAACACGGAATTTCATGGACCTCAGGAAACCGTGAATTGTGGACGTACCAGATTCTCACATCTTTATTGTCTAAGGCAAGTTTAAGTTTCCCAGTCTGATCCGGCTGCCACTTCATTTCTGGCAATGACTATTCAATTGTGGAAGTTCAGCCTTCCTCGGAATTCTCTTATACCGGCATGTTCCTGCGCCACACTAAGACCACTCGGTGCAGGTTTATGTGACTCAGGACAACTCTTTATTTCAGGCGTCGAGAACAAAGGGAATTCACAGAGGTTGATGATCACTTATTAAAGTCCCGTTTCTCTATAAAGCCCACTGATGACACTTCTACATCTGAGGGCAAAGATCTCATGCAGCATGATATTCTCATTTCAGCCACCCCGCCTGCAGTTTCTTCCTTGCAGAAAAATCTTTCCCAGTGTACTTCTGTAAAATGCTGCAAAATAGTGGGACAGAAGATTTTGGTTTAGGGTTCACTTTAAAGGGGCATAGGTACAGGCATGTGGGCATGTTTAGAGACAGTGTTAGAGTTCAGGTTAGAGTTAAGGCTGCATGAGGATTCGGGTTATGGTAAGGTTGTGGATCAAATGTAGGGTGAGTGTGAGGTTGAAGGTAAGAGTAGGGTTTAGTGCTTAAGGATGAATGAACCTATTGTCTCATTTAGGCTTATGGTAAACTTGACTGTTTAGGTATGGGTTGGGCTTAATATTTGTGTGAGGGTTAGAAAGTGTGCGAGGTTAAGGGTTGGGGTCAGGCTTGCGGCTTGTGTGTTACATCCGTTTTAGTTGTGGATAAGTTTAGCTCTCTGTCTAGTTTCAGGGATTGGATTACATTAACGGTGATATGGAGGCTTGGATTGAAGGTGATGGATAGAGTTGTTAGGTTCAGGCAAAGGGTGAAGGTTAGGAATAAGGTTAGTTGTAGGGGGAGCTGAATGTTTACATCAGATTTGGGGTTAGGATTAGGCTTACCCTAGGGGTAGACATAAGGTTAGGGTTAGGGCTTGGTTTAGGGTGAGCCTTAGGTTAGGGTTCAGTTTAAGCTTAGGAGTATACAGAATTAGACCTAGGCTTAGGGTTACACCTCTTTTTAGGTTTAGACTTAGGGCTAGGTTTTGACCTAGCTTAGGGTTAGGATTAAGGTTGGTTTTAGGATAGAATTTTGGTTTGAGGTTTCATTTAAGTGTTGGATTATTGGAAGTATATCTGCTCTCCCTGGTTTTCCTTCAGGATCACAATGTTTCTGAGATTCATGGTTTAAGGAAAATCTTGCTTCTTGCCGGTTTCAAGGCAAAAAGGCGCCACCGGCAGTTTGTTTTTCCGTCAAACTTACGCTCGCTCTTTGAGAACCTTGGGTCTTTGGGAAAGCCGTGAGTCCAGCAAGATTTTTCAGTTCAAGTGTGCCCCAAGCAGGGGGTTCTACCTCTGAGCAATACAGCCCGTGGAATTCCTGAGAATCTGGAACCTGCCATGAAGTTCAGCCTGCGTTTTATTCACACGGAAGAAGCTCCTTCGAGGTTCCCATGCCTCTGTACACTGATGCTTCCAGCAATGTCATGTCTCACAGGTCTATAGTGCTTCTCTGAGTTTCACTGGTCTAGGGTAAAGGGTGAAGCGCCTGGGTTCCCGTGCTTCACTACTGTATGGCCTCAAGATGATGTTTGTAGGCACAGCAGCAAATCCGTCGGTGGCAATTCTCTCATATTGTCATTGCGATGGGAAGATTCCTTATTCGCTAGGAAATGTTTTACTGTGGAAGACGCTTCACCACAGAGCTGTCTCTTTTGTGTTGAGACAAACTTTGCTGAATTTACCTGCCAGCAGTTGCGTGTCCTCCCTTTCTTTTAAGGTCGATGGAGAAGCTCAAATGTAAGGAAAACGGTGAATGGTGGCTGTTCATAATCCAGGATCATCAGAAACGGCAGAGTAAATTTTAGGGACATAGATGTAGGACAGCGGAGAAAACTTCACTCAGGGACTTCAGTGAACTCTCCTTACAATGCTGAGGCCTGACAAGCCTAGTGCCTGGGGGCAAACCGGCTCCTGCCCTAGGTAGTTTTGTTGAGCATGCCACCCTCAGGTCGGGCCTTTTCTCTCCCAGCACTATTGCTCCGTGAAACTCTGCCCAGGATGAAAACAATTTGCCATGGGTATGTCTTTTCACATCATTGACCGACTTTTAGAAGTACAAATGCTTTTCTAAACCAGTGTTGCCTCCCTGAACTTTCCTTTGTCTTGGCTCAATCTATGCAGATTCCTGTGCTGAATAAGTGATGGGCTGGCACAGCTGGGTGCTTCTCAGTATAGCCAGCACAAGCAGTAATTTCGTTTTTCAAGACCCACCTGGCTTGATCAAGGTTCCTTATTCCCGTGAAAACGATTTTTATCCAAATTCTAGAGGAGCACCAGTGTGCCTCTGGGAGCTACACCCGGGCCTGCTGAACAGAGGCTCCGGAGTTTTCATTTTCTGACTAAAATTCAACAAGGAATTTCATGGATCTAAGGAAACCCTGAATTTTGGACGTACTAGATTCTCACATCTTTATTGTCTAATGGAAGCTTAAGTTTCCCAGTCTGATCCGGCTGCCACTTCATTTCTGGCAATGACCATTCAATTGTGGACGTTCAGCCTTCTTCGGAATTCTCTTATACCGGCATGTCCCAGCGCCACACTAAGACCACTCGGTGCAGGTTTATGTGACTCAGGACAACTCTTTATATCAGGCGTCTAGAACAAAGGGAATTCACAGTGATTGATGATCACTTATTAAAGTCCCATTTCTCTATAAAGCCCACTGATGACACTTCTACATCTGAGGGCAAAGAGCTCGTGCAGCATGATATTCTCATTTCAGCCACCCCGCCTGCAGTTTCTTCCTTGCAGAAAAATCTTTCCCAGTGTACTTCTGTAAAATGCTGCAAAATAGTGGGACAGAAGATTTTGGTTTAGGGTTAAATTTAAATGGGCATAGGTACAGGCATGTGGGCATGTTTAGAGACAGTGTTAGAATTCAGGTTAGAGTTAAGGCTGCTTGAGGATTCGGGTTATGGTAAGGTTGTGGATGAAATGTAGGGTGAGTGTGAGGTTGAAGGTAAGAGTAGGGTTTAGTGCTTAAGGATGAATGAACCTATTGTCTCATTTAGGCTTATGGTAAACTTGACTGTTAAGGTATGGGTTGAGGTTAATATTTGTGTGAGGGTTAGAAAGTGTGCTAGGTTAAGAGTTGGGGTCAGTCTTGCAGCTTGTGTGTTACATCCGTTTTGGTTGTGGATAAGTTTAGCTCTCTGTCTAGTTTCAGGGATTGGATTACATTAACGGTGATATGGAGGCTTGGATTGAAGGTGATGGATAGAGTTGTTAGGTTCAGGCAAAGGGTGACTGTTAGGATTAAGGTTAGTTGTAGGGGGAGCTGCATGTTCACATCAGATTTGGGGTTAGGATTAGGCTTAGCCTTAGGGTAGACATATGGTTAGGGTTAGAGTTTGGTTTAGGGTGAGCCTTAGGTTAGGGTTCAGTTTAAGCTTAGGAGTATACAGAATTAGACCTAGGCTTAGGGTTACACCTCTTTTAAGGTTTAGACTTAGGGCTAGGTTTTGACCTAGGTTAGGGTTAGGATTAAGGTTGGTTTTAGGATAGGATTTAAGTTTGAGGTTTCAATTAAGTGTTGGATTATTGGAAGTACATCTGCTCTCCCTGGTTTTCCTTCACGATCACAATGTTTCTGAGATTCATGGTTTAAGGAAAATCTTGCTTCTTGCCGGTTTCTAGGCAAAATGGCGCCACCGGCAGTTTGTTTTTCCGTCAAACTTACGCTCGCTCTTTGAGAATCTTGGGTCTTTGGGAAAGCCGTGAGTCCAGCAAGATTTTTCAGTTCAAGTGTGCCCCAAGCAGTGGGTTCTACCTCTGAGCAATACAGCCCATGGAATTCCTGAGAATCTGGAACCTGCTATGAAGGTCAGCCTGCGTTTTATTCACACGGAAGAAGCTCCTTCGAGGTTCCCAAGCCTCTGTGCACTGAAGCTTCCAGCAATGTCATGTATCACAGGTCAACAGTGCTTCTCTGTGTTTCACTGGTCTAGAGTAAAGGGTGAAGCGCCTGGGTTCCCGTGCTTCACTACTGTATGGCCTCAAGATGATATTTGTAGGCACAACGGCAAATCCATCGGTGGCAATTCTCTCATATTGTCATTGAGATGGGAAGATTTCTTATTCGCTAGGAAATGTTTTACCGTGGAAGACGGGTCACCACAGAGCAGACTCTTTGTGTTAAGACAAAGTTTGCTGAATTTACCTGCCAGCAGTTGCGTGTCCAACCTTTCTTTTAAGCTCGATGGAGACGCACGAGTGTAAGGAGAACGGTGAAAGGTGGCCGTTCATAACTCAGGATCATCAGAAACGGCAGAGTAAATTTTAGGGACATAGATGTAGCACAGCTGAGAAAACTTCACGCAGGGACTTCAGTGAACTCGCCTTACAATGCTGAGGCCTGACACGCCTAGTGCCTGAGGGCAACCAGTCTCCTGCCCTAGGTAGTTTTGTTGAGCATGCTTCCCTTAGGTGGTGCCTTTTCTCTCCCAGCAATATTGCTCCGTGAAATTCTGCCAATGATGAAAACTATTTGCCAGGGTTATGTAGTTTTACATCATTGGCCTCCTCTTAGAAGTACAAATGCTTTCCAACACGGGTGCTGCCTCCCTGAGTTTTCCTTTGTCTTGGATCAATCTATGCAGATTCCTGTGCTGAATAAGTGATGGGCTGGCACAGCTGGGTGCTTGTCATATAGCCAGCACAATCAGCAACTTCCTTTGTCAAGACCCACCTGGCTTGATCAAGGTTCCTTATTCCCGTGAAAACGATTTTTATCCAAATTCTAGAGGAGCACCAGTGTGCCTCTGGGAGCTACACCCGGGCCTGCTGAACAGAGGCTCCGGAGTTTTCATTTTCTGACTAAAATTCAACAAGGAATTTCATGGATCTAAGGAAACCATGAATTTTGGACGTACTAGATTCTCACATCTTCATTGTCTAATGGAAGCTTAAGTTTCCCAGTCTGATCCGGCTGCCACTTCATTTCTGGCAATGACCATTCAATTGTGGACGTTCAGCCTTCTTCGGAATTCTCTTATACCGGCATGTCCCAGCGCCACATTAAGACCACTTGGTGCAGGTTTATGTGACTCAGGACAACTCTTTATTTCAGGAGTCTAGAACAAAGGGAATACACAGTGGTTGGTGATCACTTATTAAAGTCCCGTTTGTCTATAAAGCCCACTGATGACACTTCTACATCTGAGGGCAAAGAGCTCGTGCAGCATAATATTCTCATTTCAGCCACCCCGCCTGCAGTTTCTTCCTTGCAGAAAAATCTTTCCCAGTGTACTTCTGTAAAATGCTGCAAAATAGTGGGACAGAAGATTTTGGTTTAGGGTTCACTTTAAAGGGGCATAGGTACAGGCATGTGGGCATGTTTAGAGACAGTGTTAGAGTTCAGGTTAGAGTTAAGGCTGCTTGAGGATTCGGGTTATGGTAAGGTTGTGGATCAAATGTAGGGTGAGTGTGAGGTTGAAGGTAAGAGTAGGGTTTAGTGCTTAAGGATGAATGAACCTATTGTCTCATTTAGGCTTATGGTACACTTGACTGTTAAGGTATGGGTTGAGGTTAATATTTGTGTGAGGGTTAGAAAGTGTGCTAGGTAAAGAGTTGGGGTCAGGCTTGCTCCTTGTGTGTTACATCCGTTTTGGTTGTGGATAAGTTTAGCTCTCTGTCTAGTTTCAGGGATTGGATTACATTAACGGTGATATGGAGGCTTGGATTGAAGGTGATGGATAGAGTTGTTAGGTTCAGGCAAAGGGTGACTGTTAGGATTAAGGTTAGTTGTAGGGGGAGCTGCATGTTCACATCAGATTTGGGGTTAGGATTAGGCTTAGCCTTAAGGTAGACATATGGTTAGGGTTAGAGCTTGGTTTAGGGTGAGCCTTAGGTTAGGGTTCAGTTTAAGCTTAGGAGTATACAGAATTAGACCTAGGCTTAGGGTTACACCTCTTTTAAGGTTTAGACTTAGGGCTAGGTTTTGACCTAGGTTAGGGTTAGGATTAAGGTTGGTTTTAGGATAGGATTAAGGTTTGAGGTTTCATTTAAGTGTTGGATTATTGGAAGTACATCTGCTCTCCCTGGTTTTCCTTCACGATCACAATGTTTCTGAGATTCATGGTTTAAGGAAAATCTTGCTTCTTGCCGGTTTCAAGGCAAAAAGGCGCCACCGGCAGTTTGTTTTTCCGTCAAACTTACGCTCGCTCTTTGAGAATCTTGGGTCTTTGGGAAAGCCGTGAGTCCAGCAAGATTTTTCAGTTCAAGTGTGCCCCAAGCAGTGGGTTCTACCTCTGAGCAATACAGCCCATGGAATTCCTGAGAATCTGGAACCTGCTATGAAGGTCAGCCTGCGTTTTATTCACACGGAAGAAGCTCCTTCGAGGTTCCCAAGCCTCTGTGCACTGAAGCTTCCAGCAATGTCATGTATCACAGGTCAACAGTGCTTCTCTGTGTTTCACTGGTCTAGAGTAAAGGGTGAAGCGCCTGGGTTCCCGTGCTTCACTACTGTATGGCCTCAAGATGATATTTGTAGGCACAACGGCAAATCCATCGGTGGCAATTCTCTCATATTGTCATTGCGATGGGAAGATTTCTTATTCGCTAGGAAATGTTTTACCGTGGAAGACGGGTCACCACAGAGCAGACTCTTTGTGTTAAGACAAAGTTTGCTGAATTTACCTGCCAGCAGTTGCGTGTCCAACCTTTCTTTTAAGGTCGATGGAGACGCACGAGTGTAAGGAGAACGGTGAAAGGTGGCCGTTCATAACTCAGGATCATCAGAAACGGCAGAGTAAATTTTAGGGACATAGATGTAGCACAGCTGAGAAAACTTCACGCAGGGACTTCAGTGAACTCGCCTTACAATGCTGAGGCCTGACACGCCTAGTGCCTGAGGGCAACCAGTCTCCTGCCCTAGGTAGTTTTGTTGAGCATGCTTCCCTTAGGTGGTGCCTTTTCTCTCCCAGCAATATTGCTCCGTGAAATTCTGCCAATGATGAAAACTATTTGCCAGGGTTATGTAGTTTTACATCATTGGCCTCCTCTTAGAAGTACAAATGCTTTCCAACACGGGTGCTGCCTCCCTGAGTTTTCCTTTGTCTTGGATCAATCTATGCAGATTCCTGTGCTGAATAAGTGATGGGCTGGCACAGCTGGGTGCTTGTCATATAGCCAGCACAATCAGCAACTTCCTTTGTCAAGACCCACCTGGCTTGATCAAGGTTCCTTATTCCCGTGAAAACGATTTTTATCCAAATTCTAGAGGAGCACCAGTGTGCCTCTGGGAGCTACACCCGGGCCTGCTGAACAGAGGCTCCGGAGTTTTCATTTTCTGACTAAAATTCAACAAGGAATTTCATGGATCTAAGGAAACCATGAATTTTGGACGTACTAGATTCTCACATCTTCATTGTCTAATGGAAGCTTAAGTTTCCCAGTCTGATCCGGCTGCCACTTCATTTCTGGCAATGACCATTCAATTGTGGACGTTCAGCCTTCTTCGGAATTCTCTTATACCGGCATGTCCCAGCGCCACATTAAGACCACTTGGTGCAGGTTTATGTGACTCAGGACAACTCTTTATTTCAGGAGTCTAGAACAAAGGGAATACACAGTGGTTGGTGATCACTTATTAAAGTCCCGTTTGTCTATAAAGTCCACTGATGACACTTCTACATCTGAGGGCAAAGAGCTCGTGCAGCATAATATTCTCATTTCAGCCACCCCGCCTGCAGTTTCTTCCTTGCAGAAAAATCTTTCCCAGTGTACTTCTGTAAAATGCTGCAAAATAGTGGGACAGAAGATTTTGGTTTAGGGTTCACTTTAAAGGGGCATAGGTACAGGCATGTGGGCATGTTTAGAGACAGTGTTAGAGTTCAGGTTAGAGTTAAGGCTGCTTGAGGATTCGGGTTATGGTAAGGTTGTGGATCAAATGTAGGGTGAGTGTGAGGTTGAAGGTAAGAGTAGGGTTTAGTGCTTAAGGATGAATGAACCTATTGTCTCATTTAGGCGTATGGTACACTTGACTGTTAAGGTATGGGTTGAGGTTAATATTTGTGTGAGGGTTAGAAAGTGTGCTAGGTAAAGAGTTGGGGTCAGGCTTGCTCCTTGTGTGTTACATCCGTTTTGGTTGTGGATAAGTTTAGCTCTCTGTCTAGTTTCAGGGATTGGATTACATTAACGGTGATATGGAGGCTTGGATTGAAGGTGATGGATAGAGTTGTTAGGTTCAGGCAAAGGGTGACTGTTAGGATTAAGGTTAGTTGTAGGGGGAGCTGCATGTTCACATCAGATTTGGGGTTAGGATTAGGCTTAGCCTTAAGGTAGACATATGGTTAGGGTTAGAGCTTGGTTTAGGGTGAGCCTTAGGTTAGGGTTCAGTTTAAGCTTAGGAGTATACAGAATTAGACCTAGGCTTAGGGTTACACCTCTTTTAAGGTTTAGACTTAGGGCTAGGTTTTGACCTAGGTTAGGGTTAGGATTAAGGTTGGTTTTAGGATAGGATTAAGGTTTGAGGTTTCATTTAAGTGTTGGATTATTGGAAGTGCATCTGCTCTCCCTGGTTTTCCTTCACGATCACAATGTTTCTGAGATTCATGGTTTAAGGAAAATCTTGCTTCTTGCCGGTTTCAAGGCAAAAAGGCGCCACCGGCAGTTTGTTTTTCCGTCAAACTTACGCTCGCTCTTTGAGAATCTTGGGTCTTTGGGAAAGCCGTGAGTCCAGCAAGATTTTTCAGTTCAAGTGTGCCCCAAGCAGTGGGTTCTACCTCTGAGCAATACAGCCCATGGAATTCCTGAGAATCTGGAACCTGCTATGAAGTTCAGCCTGCGTTTTATTCACAGGGAAGAAGCTCCTTCGAGGTTCCCAAGCCTCTGTACACTGAAGCTTCCAGCAACGTCATGTATCACAGGTCAACAGTGCTTCTCTGTGTTTCACTGGTCTAGAGTAAAGGGTGAAGCGCCTGGGTTCCCGTGCTTCACTACTGTATGGCCTCAAGATGATATTTGTAGGCACAACGGCAAATCCATCGGTGGCAATTCTCTCATATTGTCATTGCGATGGGAAGATTTCTTATTCGCTAGGAAATGTTTTACCGTGGAAGACGGGTCACCACAGAGCAGACTCTTTGTGTTAAGACAAAGTTTGCTGAATTTACCTGCCAGCAGTTGCGTGTCCAACCTTTCTTTTAAGGTCGATGGAGACGCACGAGTGTAAGGAGAACGGTGAAAGGTGGCCGTTCATAACTCAGGATCATCAGAAACGGCAGAGTAAATTTTAGGGACATAGATGTAGCACAGCTGAGAAAACTTCACGCAGGGACTTCAGTGAACTCGCCTTACAATGCTGAGGCCTGACACGCCTAGTGCCTGAGGGCAACCAGTCTCCTGCCCTAGGTAGTTTTGTTGAGCATGCTTCCCTTAGGTGGTGCCTTTTCTCTCCCAGCAATATTGCTCCGTGAAATTCTGCCAATGATGAAAACTATTTGCCAGGGTTATGTAGTTTTACATCATTGGCCTCCTCTTAGAAGTACAAATGCTTTCCAACATGGGTGCTGCCTCCCTGAGTTTTCCTTTGTCTTGGATCAATCTATGCAGATTCCTGTGCTGAATAAGTGATGGGCTGGCACAGCTGGGTGCTTGTCATATAGCCAGCACAATCAGCAACTTCCTTTGTCAAGACCCACCTGGCTTGATCAAGGTTCCTTATTCCCGTGAAAACGATTTTTATCCAAATTCTAGAGGAGCACCAGTGTGCCTCTGGGAGCTACACCTGGGCCTGCTGAACAGAGGCTCCGGAGTTTTCATTTTCTGACTAAAATTCAACAAGGAATTTCATGGATCTAAGGAAACCATGAATTTTGAACGTACTAGATTCTCACATCTTCATTGTCTAATGGAAGCTTAAGTTTCCCAGTCTGATCCGGCTGCCACTTCATTTCTGGCAATGACCATTCAATTGTGGACGTTCAGCCTTCTTCGGAATTCTCTTATACCGGCATGTCCCAGCGCCACATTAAGACCACTTGGTGCAGGTTTATGTGACTCAGGACAACTCTTTATTTCAGGAGTCTAGAACAAAGGGAATTCACAGTGGTTGGTGATCACTTATTAAAGTCC
Organism: Tenrec ecaudatus; assembly: GCF_050624435.1. Classification (NCBI taxonomy): domain Eukaryota; kingdom Metazoa; phylum Chordata; class Mammalia; order Afrosoricida; family Tenrecidae; genus Tenrec; species Tenrec ecaudatus. Next base: position 234,113 of record NW_027457619.1, on the reverse strand, counting down.
CGTTTGTCTATAAAGTCCACTGATGACACTTCTACATCTGAGGGCAAAGAGCTCGTGCAGCATAATATTCTCATTTCAGCCACCCCGCCTGCAGTTTCTTCCTTGCAGAAAAATCTTTCCCAGTGTACTTCTGTAAAATGCTGCAAAATAGTGGGACAGAAGATTTTGGTTTAGGGTTCACTTTAAAGGGGCATAGGTACAGGCATGTGGGCATGTTTAGAGACAGTGTTAGAGTTCAGGTTAGAGTTAAGGCTGCTTGAGGATTCGGGTTATGGTAAGGTTGTGGATCAAATGTAGGGTGAGTGTGAGGTTGAAGGTAAGAGTAGGGTTTAGTGCTTAAGGATGAATGAACCTATTGTCTCATTTAGGCTTATGGTACACTTGACTGTTAAGGTATGGGTTGAGGTTAATATTTGTGTGAGGGTTAGAAAGTGTGCTAGGTAAAGAGTTGGGGTCAGGCCTGCTCCTTGTGTGTTACATCCGTTTTGGATGTGGATAAGTTTAGCTCTCTGTCTAGTTTCAGGGATTGGATTACATTAACGGTGATATGGAGGCTTGGATTGAAGGTGATGGATAGAGTTGTTAGGTTCAGGCAAAGGGTGACTGTTAGGATTAAGGTTAGTTGTAGGGGGAGCTGCATGTTCACATCAGATTTGGGGTTAGGATTAAGCTTAGCCTTAAGGTAGACATATGGTTAGGGTTAGAGCTTGGTTTAGGGTGAGCCTTAGGTTAGGGTTCAGTTTAAGCTTAGGAGTATACAGAATTAGACCTAGGCTTAGGGTTACACCTCTTTTAAGGTTTAGACTTAGGGCTAGGTTTTGACCTAGGTTAGGGTTAGGATTAAGGTTGGTTTTAGGATAGGATTAAGGTTTGAGGTTTCATTTAAGTGTTGGATTATTGGAAGTGCATCTGCTCTCCCTGGTTTTCCTTCACGATCACAATGTTTCTGAGATTCATGGTTTAAGGAAAATCTTGCTTCTTGCCGGTTTCAAGGCAAAAAGGCGCCACCGGCAGTTTGTTTTTCCGTCAAACTTACGCTCGCTCTTTGAGAATCTTGGGTCTTTGGGAAAGCCGTGAGTCCAGCAAGATTTTTCAGTTCAAGTGTGCCCCAAGCAGTGGGTTCTACCTCTGAGCAATACAGCCCATGGAATTCCTGAGAATCTGGAACCTGCTATGAAGTTCAGCCTGCGTTTTATTCACAGGGAAGAAGCTCCTTCGAGGTTCCCAAGCCTCTGTACACTGAAGCTTCCAGCAACGTCATGTATCACAGGTCAACAGTGCTTCTCTGTGTTTCACTGGTCTAGAGTAAAGGGTGAAGCGCCTGGGTTCCCGTGCTTCACTACTGTATGGCCTCAAGATGATATTTGTAGGCACAACGGCAAATCCATCGGTGGCAATTCTCTCATATTGTCATTGCGATGGGAAGATTCCTTATTCGCTAGGAAATGTTTTACCGTGGAAGACGGATCACCACAGAGCAGACTCTTTGTGTTAAGACAAAGTTTGCTGAATTTACCTGCCAGCAGTTGCGTGTCCAACCTTTCTTTTAAGGTCGAGGGAGACGCACGAGTGTAAGGAGAACGGTGAAAGGTGGCCGTTCATAACTCAGGATCATCAGAAACGGCAGAGTAAATTTTAGGGACATAGATGTAGCACAGCTGAGAAAACTTCAGGCAGGGACTTCAGTGAACTCTCCTTACAATGCTGAGGCCTGACACGCCTAGTGCCTGGGGGCAACCAGGCTCCTGCCCTAGGTAGTTTTGTTGAGCGTGCCTCCCTCAGGTGGTGCCTTTTCTCTCCCAGCAATATTGCTCCGTGAAATTCTGCCAATGATGAAAACTATTTGCCAGGGTTATGTAGTTTTACATCATTGGCCTCCTCTTAGAAGTACAAATGCTTTCCAACATGGGTGATGCCTCCCTGAGTTTTCCTTTGTCTTGGATCAATCTATGCAGATTCCTGTGCTGAATAAGTGATGGGCTGGCACAGCTGGGTGCTTGTCATATAGCCAGCACAATCAGCAACTTCCTTTGTCAAGACCCACCTGGCTTGATCAAGGTTCCTTATTCCCGTGAAAACGATTTTTATCCAAATTCTAGAGGAGCACCAGTGTGCCTCTGGGAGCTACACCCGGGCCTGCTGAACAGAGGCTCCGGAGTTTTCATTTTCTGACTAAAATTCAACAAGGAATTTCATGGATCTAAGGAAACCATGAATTTTGGACGTACTAGATTCTCACATCTTCATTGTCTAATGGAAGCTTAAGTTTCCCAGTCTGATCCGGCTGCCACTTCATTTCTGGCAATGACCATTCAATTGTGGACGTTCAGCCTTCTTCGGAATTCTCTTATACCGCCATATCCCAGCGCCACATTAAGACCATTTGGTGCAGGTTTATGTGACTCAGGACAACTCTTTATTTCAGGAGTCTAGAACAAAGGGAATTCACAGTGGTTGGTGATCACTTATTAAAGTCCCGTTCGTTTGTCTATAAAGCCCACTGATGACACTTCTACATCTGAGGGCAAAGAGCTCGTGCAGCATAATATTCTCATTTCAGCCACCCCGCCTGCAGTTTCTTCCTTGCAGAAAAATCTTTCCCAGTGTACTTCTGTAAAATGCTGCAAAATAGTGGGACAGAAGATTTTGGTTTAGGGTTCACTTTAAAGGGGCATAGGTACAGGCATGTGGGCATGTTTAGAGACAGTGTTAGAGTTCAGGTTAGAGTTAAGGCTGCTTGAGGATTCGGGTTATGGTAAGGTTGTGGATCAAATGTAGGGTGAGTGTGAGGTTGAAGGTAAGAGTAGGGTTTAGTGCTTAAGGATGAATGAACCTATTGTCTCATTTAGGCTTATGGTACACTTGACTGTTAAGGTATGGGTTGAGGTTAATATTTGTGTGAGGGTTAGAAAGTGTGCTAGGTAAAGAGTTGGGGTCAGGCCTGCTCCTTGTGTGTTACATCCGTTTTGGATGTGGATAAGTTTAGCTCTCTGTCTAGTTTCAGGGATTGGATTACATTAACGGTGATATGGAGGCTTGGATTGAAGGTGATGGATAGAGTTGTTAGGTTCAGGCAAAGGGTGACTGTTAGGATTAAGGTTAGTTGTAGGGGGAGCTGCATGTTCACATCAGATTTGGGGTTAGGATTAAGCTTAGCCTTAAGGTAGACATATGGTTAGGGTTAGAGCTTGGTTTAGGGTGAGCCTTAGGTTAGGGTTCAGTTTAAGCTTAGGAGTATACAGAATTAGACCTAGGCTTAGGGTTACACCTCTTTTAAGGTTTAGACTTAGGGCTAGGTTTTGACCTAGGTTAGGGTTAGGATTAAGGTTGGTTTTAGGATAGGATTAAGGTTTGAGGTTTCATTTAAGTGTTGGATTATTGGAAGTGCATCTGCTCTCCCTGGTTTTCCTTCACGATCACAATGTTTCTGAGATTCATGGTTTAAGGAAAATCTTGCTTCTTGCCGGTTTCAAGGCAAAAAGGCGCCACCGGCAGTTTGTTTTTCCGTCAAACTTACGCTCGCTCTTTGAGAATCTTGGGTCTTTGGGAAAGCCGTGAGTCCAGCAAGATTTTTCAGTTCAAGTGTGCCCCAAGCAGTGGGTTCTACCTCTGAGCAATACAGCCCATGGAATTCCTGAGAATCTGGAACCTGCTATGAAGTTCAGCCTGCGTTTTATTCACAGGGAAGAAGCTCCTTCGAGGTTCCCAAGCCTCTGTACACTGAAGCTTCCAGCAACGTCATGTATCACAGGTCAACAGTGCTTCTCTGTGTTTCACTGGTCTAGAGTAAAGGGTGAAGCGCCTGGGTTCCCGTGCTTCACTACTGTATGGCCTCAAGATGATATTTGTAGGCACAACGGCAAATCCATCGGTGGCAATTCTCTCATATTGTCATTGCGATGGGAAGATTCCTTATTCGCTAGGAAATGTTTTACCGTGGAAGACGGATCACCACAGAGCAGACTCTTTGTGTTAAGACAAAGTTTGCTGAATTTACCTGCCAGCAGTTGCGTGTCCAACCTTTCTTTTAAGGTCGAGGGAGACGCACGAGTGTAAGGAGAACGGTGAAAGGTGGCCGTTCATAACTCAGGATCATCAGAAACGGCAGAGTAAATTTTAGGGACATAGATGTAGCACAGCTGAGAAAACTTCAGGCAGGGACTTCAGTGAACTCTCCTTACAATGCTGAGGCCTGACACGCCTAGTGCCTGGGGGCAACCAGGCTCCTGCCCTAGGTAGTTTTGTTGAGCGTGCCTCCCTCAGGTGGTGCCTTTTCTCTCCCAGCAATATTGCTCCGTGAAATTCTGCCAATGATGAAAACTATTTGCCAGGGTTATGTAGTTTTACATCATTGGCCTCCTCTTAGAAGTACAAATGCTTTCCAACATGGGTGATGCCTCCCTGAGTTTTCCTTTGTCTTGGATCAATCTATGCAGATTCCTGTGCTGAATAAGTGATGGGCTGGCACAGCTGGGTGCTTGTCATATAGCCAGCACAATCAGCAATTTCCTTTGTCAAGACCCACCTGGCTTGATCAAGGTTCCTTATTCCCGTGAAAACGATTTTTATCCAAATTCTAGAGGAGCACCAGTGTGCCTCTGGGAGCTACATCCGGGCATGCTGAACAGAGGCTCCGGAGTTTTCATTTTCTGACTAAAATTCAACACGGAATTTCATGGACCTAAGGAAACAGTGATTTGTGGACGTACCAGATTCTCACATCTTTATTGTCTAAGGCAAGCTTAAGTTTCCCAGTGTGATCCGGCTGCCACTTCATTTCTGGCATGGCCATTCAATTGTGGAAGTTCAGCCTTCTTCGGAATTCTCTTATACCGGCATGTTCCCGCGCCACACTAAGACCACTCGGTGCAGGTTTATGTGACTCAGGACAACTCTTTATTTCAGGCGTCTACAACAAAGGGAATTCATAGAGGTTGATGATCACTTATTAAAGTCCCGTTTCTCTATAAAGCCCACTGATGACACTTCTACATCTGAGGGCAAAGAGCTCGTGCAGCATGATATTCTCATTTCAGACATGCCGCCTGCAGTTTCTTCCTTGCAGAAAAATCTTGCCAGTGTACTTCTTTAAAATGCTTCAAAATAGTGGGACCGAAGATTTCGGTTTAGGGTTCACTTTAAAGGGGCATAGGTACAGGCATGTGGGCATGTTTAGAGACAGTGTTAGAGTTCAGGTTAGAGTTACGGCTGCGTGAGGATTCGGGTTCTGGTAAGGTTGTGGATCAAATGTAGGGTGAGTGTGAGGTTGAAGGTAAGAGTAGGGTTTAGTGCTTAAGGATGAATGAACCTATTGTCTCATTTAGGCTTATGGTAAACTTGACTGTTTAGGTATGGGTTGGGGTTAATATTTGTGTGAGGGTTAGAAAGTGTGCGAGGTTAAGAGTTGGGGTCAGGCTAGCGGCTTGTGTGTTACATCCGTTTTGGTTGTGGATAAGTTTAGCTCTCTGTCTAGTTTCAGGGATTGGATTACATTAACTGTGATATGGAGGCTTGGATTGAAGGTGATGGATAGAGTTAAGTTAGGTTCAGGCGAAGGGTGAAGGTTAGGAGTAAGGTTAGTTGTAGGGGGAGCTGCATGTTCACATCAGATTTGGGGTTAGGATTAGCCTTAGCCTTAGGGTAGACATAAGGTTAGGGTTAGGGCTTGGTTTAGGGTGAGCCTTAGGTTAGGGTTCAGTTTAAGCTTAGGAGTATACAAAATTAGACCTAGGCTTAGGGTTACACCTCTTTTTAGGTTTAGACCTAGGGCTAGATTTTGACCTAGGTTAGGGTTAGGATTAGGGTTGGTTTTAGGATAGGATTTAGGTTTGAGGTTTCATTTAAGTGTTGGATTATTGGAAGTACATCTGCTCTCCCTGGTTTTCCTTCAGGATCACAATGTTTCTAAGATTCATGGTTTAAGGAAAATCTTGCTTCTTCCCGGTTTCTAGGCAACAAGGCGCCACCTGCAGTTTGTTTTCCCGTCAACCTTACTCTCGCTCTTTGAGAACCTTGGGTCTTTGGGAAAGCCGTGAGTCCAGCAAGATTTTTCAGTTCAAGTGTGCCCCAAGCAGTGGGTTCTACCTCTGGGCGATACAGCCCATGGAATTCCTGAGAATCTGGAACCTGCTATGAAGTTCAGCCTGCGTTTTATTCACACGGAAGAAGCTCCTTCGAGGTTCCCATGCCTCTGTACACTGATGCTTCCAGCAACATCATGTCTCACAGGTCAATAGTGCTTCTCTGAGTTTCACTGGTCTAGGGTAAAGGGTGAAGCGCCTGGGTTCCCGTGCTTCACTACTGTATGGCCTCAAGATGATGTTTGTAGGCACAGCGGCAAATCCATCGGTGGCAATCCTCTCATATTGTCATTGCGATGGGAAGATTTCTTATTCGCTAGGAAATGTTTTACCATGGAAGACGGGTCACCACAGAGCAGACTCTTTTGTGTTGAGACAAACTTTGCTGAATTTACTTGTCAGCAGTTGCGTGTCATACCTTTCTTTTAAGGTCGATGGAGACGCACGAGTGTAAGGAGAACGGTGAAAGGTGGCCGTTCATAACCCTGGATCATCAGAAACCGCAGAGTAAATTTTAGGAACGTAGACGTAGGACAGCGGAGAAAACTTCACTTAGGGAATTCAGTGAAACTCTCCTTACAATGCTGAGGCCTGACCAGTCTAGTGCCTGGGGGCAACCCGGCTCCTGCCCTAGGTAGGTTTGTTGAGAGTGCCTCCCTCAGGTGATGCCTTTTCTCTCCCAGCAATATTGCTCCGTGAAATTCTGCCAATGATGAAAACTATTTGCCATGGTTATGTCGTTTTACATCATTGGCCTCCTCTTAGAATTACAAATGCTTTCCAACACGAGTGCTGCCTCCCTGAGTTTTCCTTTGTCTTGGATCAATTGATGTAGATTCCTGTGCTGAATAAGTGATGGACTGGCACAGCTGGGTGCTTGTCAGTATAGTGGGCACATGCAGCAATTTCCTTTGTCAAGACCCACCTGGCTTGATCAAGGTTCCTTATTCCCCTGAAAACGATTTTTATGCAAATTCTTGAGGAGCACCAGAGTGCCTCTGGGAGCTAAACCAGGGCCTGCTCAACAGAGGCTCCAGAGTTTTCATTTTCTGACTAAAATTCAACACGGAATTTCATGGACCTCAGGAAACCGTGAATTGTGGACGTACCAGATTCTCACATCTTTATTGTCTAAGGCAAGTTTAAGTTTCCCAGTCTGATCCGGCTGCCACTTCATTTCTGGCAATGACTATTCAATTGTGGAAGTTCAGCCTTCCTCGGAATTCTCTTATACCGGCATGTTCCTGCGCCACACTAAGACCACTCGGTGCAGGTTTATGTGACTCAGGACAACTCTTTATTTCAGGCGTCGAGAACAAAGGGAATTCACAGAGGTTGATGATCACTTATTAAAGTCCCGTTTCTCTATAAAGCCCACTGATGACACTTCTACATCTGAGGGCAAAGATCTCATGCAGCATGATATTCTCATTTCAGCCACCCCGCCTGCAGTTTCTTCCTTGCAGAAAAATCTTTCCCAGTGTACTTCTGTAAAATGCTGCAAAATAGTGGGACAGAAGATTTTGGTTTAGGGTTCACTTTAAAGGGGCATAGGTACAGGCATGTGGGCATGTTTAGAGACAGTGTTAGAGTTCAGGTTAGAGTTAAGGCTGCATGAGGATTCGGGTTATGGTAAGGTTGTGGATCAAATGTAGGGTGAGTGTGAGGTTGAAGGTAAGAGTAAGGTTTAGTGCTTAAGGATGAATGAACCTATTGTCTCATTTAGGCTTATGGTAAACTTGACTGTTTAGGTATGGGTTGGGCTTAATATTTGTGTGAGGGTTAGAAAGTGTGCGAGGTTAAGGGTTGGGGTCAGGCTTGCGGCTTGTGTGTTACATCCGTTTTAGTTGTGGATAAGTTTAGCTCTCTGTCTAGTTTCAGGGATTGGATTACATTAACGGTGATATGGAGGCTTGGATTGAAGGTGATGGATAGAGTTGTTAGGTTCAGGCAAAGGGTGAAGGTTAGGAATAAGGTTAGTTGTAGGGGGAGCTGAATGTTTACATCAGATTTGGGGTTAGGATTAGGCTTACCCTAGGGGTAGACATAAGGTTAGGGTTAGGGCTTGGTTTAGGGTGAGCCTTAGGTTAGGGTTCAGTTTAAGCTTAGGAGTATACAGAATTAGACCTAGGCTTAGGGTTACACCTCTTTTTAGGTTTAGACTTAGGGCTAGGTTTTGACCTAGCTTAGGGTTAGGATTAAGGTTGGTTTTAGGATAGAATTTTGGTTTGAGGTTTCATTTAAGTGTTGGATTATTGGAAGTACATCTGCTCTCCCTGGTTTTCCTTCACGATCACAATGTTTCTGAGATTCATGGTTTAAGGAAAATCTTGCTTCTTGCCGGTTTCAAGGCAAAAAGGCGCCACCGGCAGTTTGTTTTTCCGTCAACCTTTTGCTCGCTCTTTGAGAATCTTGGGTCTTTGGGAAAGCCGTGAGTCCAGCAAGATTTTTCAGTTCAAGTGTGCCCCAAGCAGGGGGTTCTACCTCTGAGCAATACAGCCCGTGGAATTCCTGAGAATCTGGAACCTGCCATGAAGTTCAGCCTGCGTTTTATTCACACGGAAGAAGCTCCTTCGAGGTTCCCATGCCTCTGTACACTGATGCTTCCAGCAATGTCATGTCTCACAGGTCTATAGTGCTTCTCTGAGTTTCACTGGTCTAGGGTAAAGGGTGAAGCGCCTGGGTTCCCGTGCTTCACTACTGTATGGCCTCAAGATGATGTTTGTAGGCACAGCAGCAAATCCGTCGGTGGCAATTCTCTCATATTGTCATTGCGATGGGAAGATTCCTTATTCGCTAGGAAATGTTTTACTGTGGAAGACGCGTCACCACAGAGCTGTCTCTTTTGTGTTGAGACAAACTTTGCTGAATTTACCTGCCAGCAGTTGCGTGTCCTCCCTTTCTTTTAAGGTCGATGGAGAAGCTCGAATGTAAGGAAAACGGTGAATGGTGGCTGTTCATAATCCAGGATCATCAGAAACGGCAGAGTAAATTTTAGGGACATAGATGTAGGACAGCGGAGAAAACTTCACTCAGGGACTTCAGTGAACTCTCCTTACAATGCTGAGGCCTGACAAGCCTAGTGCCTGGGGGCAAACCGGCTCCTGCCCTAGGTAGTTTTGTTGAACATGCCACCCTCAGGTCGGGCCTTTTCTCTCCCAGCACTATTGCTCCGTGAAACTCTGCCCAGGATGAAAACAATTTGCCATGGGTATGTCTTTTCACATCATTGACCGACTTTTAGAAGTACAAATGCTTTTCTAAACCAGTGTTGCCTCCCTGAACTTTCCTTTGTCTTGGCTCAATCTATGCAGATTCCTGTGCTGAATAAGTGATGGGCTGGCACAGCTGGGTGCTTCTCAGTATAGCCAGCACAAGCAGTAATTTCGTTTTTCAAGACCCACCTGGCTTGATCAAGGTTCCTTATTCCCGTGAAAACGATTTTTATCCAAATTCTAGAGGAGCACCAGTGTGCCTCTGGGAGCTACACCCGGGCCTGCTGAACAGAGGCTCCGGAGTTTTCATTTTCTGACTAAAATTCAACAAGAAATTTCATGGATCTAAGGAAACCCTGAATTTTGGACGTACTAGATTCTCACATCTTTATTGTCTAATGGAAGCTTAAGTTTCCCAGTCTGATCCGGCTGCCACTTCATTTCTGGCAATGACCATTCAATTGTGGACGTTCAGCCTTCTTCGGAATTCTCTTATACCGGCATGTCCCAGCGCCACACTAAGACCACTCGGTGCAGGTTTATGTGACTCAGGACAACTCTTTATATCAGGCGTCTAGAACAAAGGGAATTCACAGTGGTTGATGATCACTTATTAAAGTCCCATTTCTCTATAAAGCCCACTGATGACACTTCTACATCTGAGGGCAAAGAGCTCGTGCAGCATGATATTCTCATTTCAGCCACCCCGCCTGCAGTTTCTTCCTTGCAGAAAAATCTTTCCCAGTGTACTTCTGTAAAATGCTGCAAAATAGTGGGACAGAAGATTTTGGTTTAGGGTTAAATTTAAATGGGCATAGGTACAGGCATGTGGGCATGTTTAGAGACAGTGTTAGAATTCAGGTTAGAGTTAAGGCTGCTTGAGGATTCGGGTTATGGTAAGGTTGTGGATGAAATGTAGGGTGAGTGTGAGGTTGAAGGTAAGAGTAGGGTTTAGTGCTTAAGAATGAATGAACCTATTGTCTCATTTAGGCTTATGGTAAACTTGACTGTTAAGGTATGGGTTGAGGTTAATATTTGTGTGAGGGTTAGAAAGTGTGCTAGGTTAAGAGTTGGGGTCAGTCTTGCAGCTTGTGTGTTACATCCGTTTTGGTTGTGGATAAGTTTAGCTCTCTGTCTAGTTTCAGGGATTGGATTACATTAACGGTGATATGGAGGCTTGGATTGAAGGTGATGGATAGAGTTGTTAGGTTCAGGCAAAGGGTGACTGTTAGGATTAAGGTTAGTTGTAGGGGGAGCTGCATGTTCACATCAGATTTGGGGTTAGGATTAGGCTTAGCCTTAGGGTAGACATATGGTTAGGGTTAGAGTTTGGTTTAGGGTGAGCCTTAGGTTAGGGTTCAGTTTAAGCTTAGGAGTATACAGAATTAGACCTAGGCTTAGGGTTACACCTCTTTTAAGGTTTAGACTTAGGGCTAGGTTTTGACCTAGGTTAGGGTTAGGATTAAGGTTGGTTTTAGGATAGGATTTAAGTTTGAGGTTTCAATTAAGTGTTGGATTATTGGAAGTACATCTGCTCTCCCTGGTTTTCCTTCACGATCACAATGTTTCTGAGATTCATGGTTTAAGGAAAATCTTGCTTCTTGCCGGTTTCTAGGCAAAATGGCGCCACCGGCAGTTTGTTTTTCCGTCAAACTTACGCTCGCTCTTTGAGAATCTTGGGTCTTTGGGAAAGCCGTGAGTCCAGCAAGATTTTTCAGTTCAAGTGTGCCCCAAGCAGTGGGTTCTACCTCTGAGCAATACAGCCCATGGAATTCCTGAGAATCTGGAACCTGCTATGAAGGTCAGCCTGCGTTTTATTCACACGGAAGAAGCTCCTTCGAGGTTCCCAAGCCTCTGTGCACTGAAGCTTCCAGCAATGTCATGTATCACAGGTCAACAGTGCTTCTCTGTGTTTCACTGGTCTAGAGTAAAGGGTGAAGCGCCTGGGTTCCCGTGCTTCACTACTGTATGGCCTCAAGATGATATTTGTAGGCACAACGGCAAATCCATCGGTGGCAATTCTCTCATATTGTCATTGCGATGGGAAGATTTCTTATTCGCTAGGAAATGTTTTACCGTGGAAGACGGGTCACCACAGAGCAGACTCTTTGTGTTAAGACAAAGTTTGCTGAATTTACCTGCCAGCAGTTGCGTGTCCAACCTTTCTTTTAAGGTCGATGGAGACGCACGAGTGTAAGGAGAACGGTGAAAGGTGGCCGTTCATAACTCAGGATCATCAGAAACGGCAGAGTAAATTTTAGGGACATAGATGTAGCACAGCTGAGAAAACTTCACGCAGGGACTTCAGTGAACTCGCCTTACAATGCTGAGGCCTGACACGCCTAGTGCCTGAGGGCAACCAGTCTCCTGCCCTAGGTAGTTTTGTTGAGCATGCTTCCCTTAGGTGGTGCCTTTTCTCTCCCAGCAATATTGCTCCGTGAAATTCTGCCAATGATGAAAACTATTTGCCAGGGTTATGTAGTTTTACATCATTGGCCTCCTCTTAGAAGTACAAATGCTTTCCAACACGGGTGCTGCCTCCCTGAGTTTTCCTTTGTCTTGGATCAATCTATGCAGATTCCTGTGCTGAATAAGTGATGGGCTGGCACAGCTGGGTGCTTGTCATATAGCCAGCACAATCAGCAACTTCCTTTGTCAAGACCCACCTGGCTTGATCAAGGTTCCTTATTCCCGTGAAAACGATTTTTATCCAAATTCTAGAGGAGCACCAGTGTGCCTCTGGGAGCTACACCCGGGCCTGCTGAACAGAGGCTCCGGAGTTTTCATTTTCTGACTAAAATTCAACAAGGAATTTCATGGATCTAAGGAAACCATGAATTTTGGACGTACTAGATTCTCACATCTTCATTGTCTAATGGAAGCTTAAGTTTCCCAGTCTGATCCGGCTGCCACTTCATTTCTGGCAATGACCATTCAATTGTGGACGTTCAGCCTTCTTCGGAATTCTCTTATACCGGCATGTCCCAGCGCCACATTAAGACCACTTGGTGCAGGTTTATGTGACTCAGGACAACTCTTTATTTCAGGAGTCTAGAACAAAGGGAATACACAGTGGTTGGTGATCACTTATTAAAGTCCCGTTTGTCTATAAAGCCCACTGATGACACTTCTACATCTGAGGGCAAAGAGCTCGTGCAGCATAATATTCTCATTTCAGCCACCCCGCCTGCAGTTTCTTCCTTGCAGAAAAATCTTTCCCAGTGTACTTCTGTAAAATGGTGCAAAATAGTGGGACAGAAGATTTTGGTTTAGGGTTCACTTTAAAGGGGCATAGGTACAGGCATGTGGGCATGTTTAGAGACAGTGTTAGAGTTCAGGTTAGAGTTAAGGCTGCTTGAGGATTCGGGTTATGGTAAGGTTGTGGATCAAATGTAGGGTGAGTGTGAGGTTGAAGGTAAGAGTAGGGTTTAGTGCTTAAGGATGAATGAACCTATTGTCTCATTTAGGCTTATGGTACACTTGACTGTTAAGGTATGGGTTGAGGTTAATATTTGTGTGAGGGTTAGAAAGTGTGCTAGGTAAAGAGTTGGGGTCAGGCTTGCTCCTTGTGTGTTACATCCGTTTTGGTTGTGGATAAGTTTAGCTCTCTGTCTAGTTTCAGGGATTGGATTACATTAACGGTGATATGGAGGCTTGGATTGAAGGTGATGGATAGAGTTGTTAGGTTCAGGCAAAGGGTGACTGTTAGGATTAAGGTTAGTTGTAGGGGGAGCTGCATGTTCACATCAGATTTGGGGTTAGGATTAGGCTTAGCCTTAAGGTAGACATATGGTTAGGGTTAGAGCTTGGTTTAGGGTGAGCCTTAGGTTAGGGTTCAGTTTAAGCTTAGGAGTATACAGAATTAGACCTAGGCTTAGGGTTACACCTCTTTTAAGGTTTAGACTTAGGGCTAGGTTTTGACCTAGGTTAGGGTTAGGATTAAGGTTGGTTTTAGGATAGGATTAAGGTTTGAGGTTTCATTTAAGTGTTGGATTATTGGAAGTACATCTGCTCTCCCTGGTTTTCCTTCACGATCACAATGTTTCTGAGATTCATGGTTTAAGGAAAATCTTGCTTCTTGCCGGTTTCAAGGCAATATGGCGCCACCGGCAGTTTGTTTTTCCGTCAAACTTACGCTCGCTCTTTGAGAATCTTGGGTCTTTGGGAAAGCCGTGAGTCCAGCAAGATTTTTCAGTTCAAGTGTGCCCCAAGCAGTGGGTTCTCCCTCTGAGCAATACAGCCCATGGAATTCCTGAGAATCTGGAACCTGCTATGAAGGTCAGCCTGCGTTTTATTCACACGGAAGAAGCTCCTTCCAGGTTCCCAAGCCTCTGTGCACTGAAGCTTCCAGCAATGTCATGTATCACAGGTCAACAGTGCTTCTCTGTGTTTCACTGGTCTAGAGTAAAGGGTGAAGCGCCTGGGTTCCCGTGCTTCACTACTGTATGGCCTCAAGATGATATTTGTAGGCACAACGGCAAATCCATCGGTGGCAATTCTCTCATATTGTCATTGCGATGGGAAGATTTCTTATTCGCTAGGAAATGTTTTACCGTGGAAGACGGGTCACCACAGAGCAGACTCTTTGTGTTAAGACAAAGTTTGCTGAATTTACCTGCCAGCAGTTGCGTGTCCAACCTTTCTTTTAAGGTCGACGGAGACGCACGAGTGTAAGGAGAACGGTGAAAGGTGGCCGTTCATAACTCAGGATCATCAGAAACGGCAGAGTAAATTTTAGGGACATAGATGTAGCACAGCTGAGAAAACTTCACGCAGGGACTTCAGTGAACTCGCCTTACAATGCTGAGGCCTGACACGCCTAGTGCCTGAGGGCAACCAGTCTCCTGCCCTAGGTAGTTTTGTTGAGCATGCTTCCCTTAGGTGGTGCCTTTTCTCTCCCAGCAATATTGCTCCGTGAAATTCTGCCAATGATGAAAACTATTTGCCAGGGTTATGTAGTTTTACATCATTGGCCTCCTCTTAGAAGTACAAATGCTTTCCAACACGGTTGCTGCCTCCCTGAGTTTTCCTTTGTCTTGGATCAATCTATGCAGATTCCTGTGCTGAATAAGTGATGGGCTGGCACAGCTGGGTGCTTGTCATATAGCCAGCACAATCAGCAACTTCCTTTGTCAAGACCCACCTGGCTTGATCAAGGTTCCTTATTCCCGTGAAAACGATTTTTATCCAAATTCTAGAGGAGCACCAGTGTGCCTCTGGGAGCTACACCCGGGCCTGCTGAACAGAGGCTCCGGAGTTTTCATTTTCTGACTAAAATTCAACAAGGAATTTCATGGATCTAAGGAAACCATGAATTGTGGACGTACTAGATTCTCACATCTTCATTGTCTAATGGAAGCTTAAGTTTCCCAGTCTGATCCGGCTGCCACTTCATTTCTGGCAATGACCATTCAATTGTGGACGTTCAGCCTTCTTCGGAATTCTCTTATACCGGCATGTCCCAGCGCCACATTAAGACCACTTGGTGCAGGTTTATGTGACTCAGGACAACTCTTTATTTCAGGAGTCTAGAACAAAGGGAATTCACAGTGGTTGGTGATCACTTATTAAAGTCCCGTTTGTCTATAAAGTCCACTGATGACACTTCTACATCTGAGGGCAAAGAGCTCGTGCAGCATAATATTCTCATTTCAGCCACCCCGCCTGCAGTTTCTTCCTTGCAGAAAAATCTTTCCCAGTGTACTTCTGTAAAATGCTGCAAAATAGTGGGACAGAAGATTTTGGTTTAGGGTTCACTTTAAAGGGGCATAGGTACAGGCATGTGGGCATGTTTAGAGACATTGTTAGAGTTCAGGTTAGAGTTAAGGCTGCTTGAGGATTCGGGTTATGGTAAGGTTGTGGATCAAATGTAGGGTGAGTGTGAGGTTGAAGGTAAGAGTAGGGTTTAGTGCTTAAGGATGAATGAACCTATTGTCTCATTTAGGCGTATGGTACACTTGACTGTTAAGGTATGGGTTGAGGTTAATATTTGTGTGAGGGTTAGAAAGTGTGCTAGGTAAAGAGTTGGGGTCAGGCTTGCTCCTTGTGTGTACATCCGTTTTGGTTGTGGATAAGTTTAGCTCTCTGTCTAGTTTCAGGGATTGGATTACATTAACGGTGATATGGAGGCTTGGATTGAAGGTGATGGATAGAGTTGTTAGGTTCAGGCAAAGGGTGACTGTTAGGATTAAGGTTAGTTGTAGGGGGAGCTGCATGTTCACATCAGATTTGGGGTTAGGATTAGGCTTAGCCTTAAGGTAGACATATGGTTAGGGTTAGAGCTTGGTTTAGGGTGAGCCTTAGGTTAGGGTTCAGTTTAAGCTTAGGAGTATACAGAATTAGACCTAGGCTTAGGGTTACACCTCTTTTAAGGTTTAGACTTAGGGCTAGGTTTTGACCTAGGTTAGGGTTAGGATTAAGGTTGGTTTTAGGATAGGATTAAGGTTTGAGGTTTCATTTAAGTGTTGGATTATTGGAAGTGCATCTGCTCTCCCTGGTTTTCCTTCACGATCACAATGTTTCTGAGATTCATGGTTTAAGGAAAATCTTGCTTCTTGCCGGTTTCAAGGCAAAAAGGCGCCACCGGCAGTTTGTTTTTCCGTCAAACTTACGCTCGCTCTTTGAGAATCTTGGGTCTTTGGGAAAGCCGTGAGTCCAGCAAGAATTTTCAGTTCAAGTGTGCCCCAAGCAGTGGGTTCTACCTCTGAGCAATACAGCCCATGGAATTCCTGAGAATCTGGAACCTGCTATGAAGGTCAGCCTGCGTTTTATTCACACGGAAGAAGCTCCTTCGAGGTTCCCAAGCCTCTGTACACTGAAGCTTCCAGCAACGTCATGTATCACAGGTCAACAGTGCTTCTCTGTGTTTCACTGGTCTAGAGTAAAGGGTGAAGCGCCTGGGTTCCCGTGCTTCACTACTGTATGGCCTCAAGATGATATTTGTAGGCACAACGGCAAATCCATCGGTGGCAATTCTCTCATATTGTCATTGCGAAGGGAAGATTTCTTATTCGCTAGGAAATGTTTTACCGTGGAAGACGGGTCACCACAGAGCAGACTCTTTGTGTTAAGACAAAGTTTGCTGAATTTACCTGCCAGCAGTTGCGTGTCCAACCTTTCTTTTAAGGTCGATGGAGACGCACGAGTGTAAGGAGAACGGTGAAAGGTGGCCGTTCATAACTCAGGATCATCAGAAACGGCAGAGTAAATTTTAGGGACATAGATGTAGCACAGCTGAGAAAACTTCACGCAGGGACTTCAGTGAACTCTCCTTACAATGCTGAGGCCTGACACGCCTAGTGCCTGGGGGCAACCAGGCTCCTGCCCTAGGTAGTTTTGTTGAGCGTGCCTCCCTCAGGTGGTGCCTTTTCTCTCCCAGCAATATTGCTCTGTGAAATTCTGCCAATGATGAAAACTATTTGCCAGGGTTATGTAGTTTTACATCATTGGCCTCCTCTTAGAAGTACAAATGCTTTCCAACACGGGTGCTGCCTCCCTGAGTTTTCCTTTGTCTTGGATCAATCTATGCAGATTCCTGTGCTGAATAAGTGATGGGCTGGCACAGCTGGGTGCTTGTCATATAGCCAGCACAAGCAGCAATTTCCTTTGTCAAGACCCACCTGGCTTGATCAAGGTTCCTTATTCCCGTGAAAACGATTTTTATGCAAATTCTAGAGGAGCACCAGTGTGCCTCTGGGAGCTACATCCGGGCATGCTGAACAGAGGCTCCGGAGTTTTCATTTTCTGACTAAAATTCAACACGGAATTTCATGGACCTAAGGAAACAGTGATTTGTGGACGTACCAGATTCTCACATCTTTATTGTCTAAGGCAAGCTTAAGTTTCCCAGTGTGATCCGGCTGCCACTTCATTTCTGGCATGGCCATTCAATTGTGGAAGTTCAACCTTCTTCGGAATTCTCTTATACCGGCACGTTCCCGCGCCACACTAAGACCACTCGGTGCAGGTTTATGTGACTCAGGACAACTCTTTATTTCAGGCGTCTACAACAAAGGGAATTCATAGAGGTTGATGATCACTTATTAAAGTCCCGTTTCTCTATAAAGCCCACTGATGACACTTCTACATCTGAGGGCAAAGAGCTCGTGCAGCATGATATTCTCATTTCAGACACGCCGCCTGCAGTTTCTTCCTTGCAGAAAAATCTTGCCAGTGTACTTCTTTAAAATGCTTCAAAATAGTGGGACCGAAGATTTCGATTTAGGGTTCACTTTAAAGGGGCATAGGTACAGGCATGTGGGCATGTTTAGAGACAGTGTTAGAGTTCAGGTTAGAGTTACGGCTGTGTGAGGATTCGGGTTCTGGTAAGGTTGTGGATCAAATGTAGGGTGAGTGTGAGGTTGAAGGTAACAGTAGGGTTTAGTGCTTAAGGATGAATGAACCTATTGTCTCATTTAGGCTTATGGTAAACTTGACTGTTTAGGTATGGGTTGGGGTTAATATTTGTGTGAGGGTTAGAAAGTGTGCGAGGTTAAGAGTTGGGGTCAGGCTAGTGGCTTGTGTGTTACATCCGTTTTGGTTGTGGATAAGTTTAGCTCTCTGTCTAGTTTAATGGAATTGGATTACATTAACTGTGATATGGAGGCTTGGATTGAAGGTGATGGATAGAGTTAAGTTAGGTTTAGGCGAAGGGTGACGGTTAGGAGTAAGGTTAGTTGTAGGGGGAGCTGCATGTTCACATCAGATTTGGGGTTAGGATTAGGCTTAGCCTTAGGGTAGACATAAGTTTAGGGTTAGGGCTTGGTTTAGGGTGAGCCTTAGGTTAGGGTTCAGTTTAAGCTTAGGAGTATACAGAATTAGACCTAGGCTTAGGGTTACACCTCTTTTAAGGTTTAGACTTAGGGCTAGGTTTTGACCTAGGTTAGGGTTAGGATTAAGGTTGGTTTTAGGATAGGATTAAGGTTTGAGGTTTCATTTAAGTGTTGGATTATTGGAAGTGCATCTGCTCTCCCTGGTTTTCCTTCACGATCACAATGTTTCTGAGATTCATGGTTTAAGGAAAATCTTGCTTCTTGCCGGTTTCAAGGCAAAAAGGCGCCACCGGCAGTTTGTTTTTCCGTCAAACTTACGCTCGCTCTTTGAGAATCTTGGGTCTTTGGGAAAGCCGTGAGTCCAGCAAGAATTTTCAGTTCAAGTGTGCCCCAAGCAGTGGGTTCTACCTCTGAGCAATACAGCCCATGGAATTCCTGAGAATCTGGAACCTGCTATGAAGGTCAGCCTGCGTTTTATTCACACGGAAGAAGCTCCTTCGAGGTTCCCAAGCCTCTGTACACTGAAGCTTCCAGCAACGTCATGTATCACAGGTCAACAGTGCTTCTCTGTGTTTCACTGGTCTAGAGTAAAGGGTGAAGCGCCTGGGTTCCCGTGCTTCACTACTGTATGGCCTCAAGATGATATTTGTAGGCACAACGGCAAATCCATCGGTGGCAATTCTCTCATATTGTCATTGCGAAGGGAAGATTCCTTATTCGCTAGGAAATGTTTTACCGTGGAAGACGGGTCACCACAGAGCAGACTCTTTGTGTTAAGACAAAGTTTGCTGAATTTACCTGCCAGCAGTTGCGTGTCCAACCTTTCTTTTAAGGTCGATGGAGACGCACGAGTGTAAGGAGAACGGTGAAAGGTGGCCGTTCATAACTCAGGATCATCAGAAACGGCAGAGTAAATTTTAGGGACATAGATGTAGCACAGCTGAGAAAACTTCACGCAGGGACTTCAGTGAACTCTCCTTACAATGCTGAGGCCTGACACGCCTAGTGCCTGGGGGCAACCAGGCTCCTGCCCTAGGTAGTTTTGTTGAGCGTGCCTCCCTCAGGTGGTGCCTTTTCTCTCCCAGCAATATTGCTCTGTGAAATTCTGCCAATGATGAAAACTATTTGCCAGGGTTATGTAGTTTTACATCATTGGCCTCCTCTTAGAAGTACAAATGCTTTCCAACACGGGTGCTGCCTCCCTGAGTTTTCCTTTGTCTTGGATCAATCTATGCAGATTCCTGTGCTGAATAAGTGATGGGCTGGCACAGCTGGGTGCTTGTCATATAGCCAGCACAAGCAGCAATTTCCTTTGTCAAGACCCACCTGGCTTGATCAAGGTTCCTTATTCCCGTGAAAACGATTTTTATGCAAATTCTAGAGGAGCACCAGTGTGCCTCTGGGAGCTACATCCGGGCATGCTGAACAGAGGCTCCGGAGTTTTCATTTTCTGACTAAAATTCAACACGGAATTTCATGGACCTAAGGAAACAGTGATTTGTGGACGTACCAGATTCTCACATCTTTATTGTCTAAGGCAAGCTTAAGTTTCCCAGTGTGATCCGGCTGCCACTTCATTTCTGGCATGGCCATTCAATTGTGGAAGTTCAACCTTCTTCGGAATTCTCTTATACCGGCACGTTCCCGCGCCACACTAAGACCACTCGGTGCAGGTTTATGTGACTCAGGACAACTCTTTATTTCAGGCGTCTACAACAAAGGGAATTCATAGAGGTTGATGATCACTTATTAAAGTCCCGTTTCTCTATAAAGCCCACTGATGACACTTCTACATCTGAGGGCAAACAGCTCGTGCAGCATGATATTCTCATTTCAGACACGCCGCCTGCAGTTTCTTCCTTGCAGAAAAATCTTGCCAGTGTACTTCTTTAAAATGCTTCAAAATAGTGGGACCGAAGATTTCGATTTAGGGTTCACTTTAAAGGGGCATAGGTACAGGCATGTGGGCATGTTTAGAGACAGTGTTAGAGTTCAGGTTAGAGTTACGGCTGCGTGAGGATTCGGGTTCTGGTAAGGTTGTGGATCAAATGTAGGGTGAGTGTGAGGTTGAAGGTAACAGTAGGGTTTAGTGCTTAAGGATGAATGAACCTATTGTCTCATTTAGGCTTATGGTAAACTTGACTGTTTAGGTATGGGTTGGGGTTAATATTTGTGTGAGGGTTAGAAAGTGTGCGAGGTTAAGAGTTGGGGTCAGGCTAGTGGCTTGTGTGTTACATCCGTTTTGGTTGTGGATAAGTTTAGCTCTCTGTCTAGTTTAATGGAATTGGATTACATTAACTGTGATATGGAGGCTTGGATTGAAGGTGATGGATAGAGTTAAGTTAGGTTTAGGCGAAGGGTGACGGTTAGGAGTAAGGTTAGTTGTAGGGGGAGCTGCATGTTCACATCAGATTTGGGGTTAGGATTAGGCTTAGCCTTAGGGTAGACATAAGTTTAGGGTTAGGGCTTGGTTTAGGGTGAGCCTTAGGTTAGGGTTCAGTTTAAGCTTAGGAGTATACAAAATTAGACCTAGGCTTAGGGTTACACCTCTTTTTAGGTTTAGACCTAGGGCTAGGTTTTGACCTAGGTTAGGGTTAGGATTAGGGTTGGTTTTAGGATAGGATTTAGGTTTGAGGTTTCATTTAAGTGTTGGATTATTGGAAGTACATCTGCTCTCCCTGGTTTTCCTTCACGATCACAATGTTTCTAAGATTCATGGTTTAAGGAAAATCTTGCTTCTTCCCGGTTTCTAGGCAAAAAGGCGCCACCGGCAGTTTGTTTTCCCGTCAACCTTACTCTCGCTCTTTGAGAACCTTGGGTCTTTGGGAAAGCCGTGAGTCCAGCAAGATTTTTCAGTTCAAGTGTGCCCCAAGCAGTGGGTTCTACCTCTGGGCGATACAGCCCATGGAATTCCTGAGAATCTGGAACCTGCTATGAAGTTCAGCCTGCGTTTTATTCACACGGAAGAAGCTCCTTCGAGGTTCCCATGCCTCTGTACACTGATGCTTCCAGCAACATCATGTCTCACAGGTCAATAGTGCTTCTCTGAGTTTCACTGGTCTAGGGTAAAGGGTGAAGCGCCTGGGTTCCCGTGCTTCACTACTGTATGGCCTCAAGATGATGTTTGTAGGCACAGCGGCAAATCCATCGGTGGCAATCCTCTCATATTGTCATTGCGATGGGAAGATTTCTTATTCGCTAGGAAATGTTTTACCATGGAAGACGGGTCACCACAGAGCAGACTCTTTTGTGTTGAGACAAACTTTGCTGAATTTACTTGTCAGCAGTTGCGTGTCATACCTTTCTTTTAAGGTCGATGGAGACGCACGAGTGTAAGGAGAACGGTGAAAGGTGGCCGTTCATAACCCTGGATCATCAGAAACCGCAGAGTAAATTTTAGGAACGTAGACGTAGGACAGCGGAGAAAACTTCACTTAGGGAATTCAGTGAAACTCTCCTTACAATGCTGAGGCCTGACCAGTCTAGTGCCTGGGGGCAACCCGGCTCCTGCCCTAGGTAGGTTTGTTGAGAGTGCCTCCCTCAGGTGATGCCTTTTCTCTCCCAGCAATATTGCTCCGTGAAATTCTGCCAATGATGAAAACTATTTGCCATGGTTATGTCGTTTTACATCATTGGCCTCCTCTTAGAATTACAAATGCTTTCCAACACGAGTGCTGCCTCCCTGAGTTTTCCTTTGTCTTGGATCAATTGATGCAGATTCCTGTGCTGAATAAGTGATGGACTGGCACAGCTGGGTGCTTGTCAGTATAGTGGGCACATGCAGCAATTTCCTTTGTCAAGACCCACCTGGCTTGATCAAGGTTCCTTATTCCCCTGAAAACGATTTTTATGCAAATTCTTGAGGAGCACCAGAGTGCCTCTGGGAGCTAAACCAGGGCCTGCTCAACAGAGGCTCCAGAGTTTTCATTTTCTGACTAAAATTCAACACGGAATTTCATGGACCTCAGGAAACCGTGAATTGTGGACGTACCAGATTCTCACATCTTTATTGTCTAAGGCAAGTTTAAGTTTCCCAGTCTGATCCGGCTGCCACTTCATTTCTGGCAATGACTATTCAATTGTGGAAGTTCAGCCTTCCTCGGAATTCTCTTATACCGGCATGTTCCTGCGCCACACTAAGACCACTCGGTGCAGGTTTATGTGACTCAGGACAACTCTTTATTTCAGGCGTCGAGAACAAAGGGAATTCACAGAGGTTGATGATCACTTATTAAAGTCCCGTTTCTCTATAAAGCCCACTGATGACACTTCTACATCTGAGGGCAAAGATCTCATGCAGCATGATATTCTCATTTCAGCCACCCCGCCTGCAGTTTCTTCCTTGCAGAAAAATCTTTCCCAGTGTACTTCTGTAAAATGCTGCAAAATAGTGGGACAGAAGATTTTGGTTTAGGGTTCACTTTAAAGGGGCATAGGTACAGGCATGTGGGCATGTTTAGAGACAGTGTTAGAGTTCAGGTTAGAGTTAAGGCTGCATGAGGATTCGGGTTATGGTAAGGTTGTGGATCAAATGTAGGGTGAGTGTGAGGTTGAAGGTAAGAGTAGGGTTTAGTGCTTAAGGATGAATGAACCTATTGTCTCATTTAGGCTTATGGTAAACTTGACTGTTTAGGTATGGGTTGGGCTTAATATTTGTGTGAGGGTTAGAAAGTGTGCGAGGTTAAGGGTTGGGGTCAGGCTTGCGGCTTGTGTGTTACATCCGTTTTAGTTGTGGATAAGTTTAGCTCTCTGTCTAGTTTCAGGGATTGGATTACATTAACGGTGATATGGAGGCTTGGATTGAAGGTGATGGATAGAGTTGTTAGGTTCAGGCAAAGGGTGAAGGTTAGGAATAAGGTTAGTTGTAGGGGGAGCTGAATGTTTACATCAGATTTGGGGTTAGGATTAGGCTTACCCTAGGGGTAGACATAAGGTTAGGGTTAGGGCTTGGTTTAGGGTGAGCCTTAGGTTAGGGTTCAGTTTAAGCTTAGGAGTATACAGAATTAGACCTAGGCTTAGGGTTACACCTCTTTTTAGGTTTAGACTTAGGGCTAGGTTTTGACCTAGCTTAGGGTTAGGATTAAGGTTGGTTTTAGGATAGAATTTTGGTTTGAGGTTTCATTTAAGTGTTGGATTATTGGAAGTATATCTGCTCTCCCTGGTTTTCCTTCAGGATCACAATGTTTCTGAGATTCATGGTTTAAGGAAAATCTTGCTTCTTGCCGGTTTCAAGGCAAAAAGGCGCCACCGGCAGTTTGTTTTTCCGTCAAACTTACGCTCGCTCTTTGAGAACCTTGGGTCTTTGGGAAAGCCGTGAGTCCAGCAAGATTTTTCAGTTCAAGTGTGCCCCAAGCAGTGGGTTCTACCTCTGGGCGATACAGCCCATGGAATTCCTGAGAATCTGGAACCTGCTATGAAGTTCAGCCTGCGTTTTATTCACACGGAAGAAGCTCCTTCGAGGTTCCCATGCCTCTGTACACTGATGCTTCCAGCAACATCATGTCTCACAGGTCAATAGTGCTTCTCTGAGTTTCACTGGTCTAGGGTAAAGGGTGAAGCGCCTGGGTTCCCGTGCTTCACTACTGTATGGCCTCAAGATGATGTTTGTAGGCACAGCGGCAAATCCATCGGTGGCAATCCTCTCATATTGTCATTGCGATGGGAAGATTTCTTATTCGCTAGGAAATGTTTTACCATGGAAGACGGGTCACCACAGAGCAGACTCTTTTGTGTTGAGACAAACTTTGCTGAATTTACTTGTCAGCAGTTGCGTGTCATACCTTTCTTTTAAGGTCGATGGAGACGCACGAGTGTAAGGAGAACGGTGAAAGGTGGCCGTTCATAACCCTGGATCATCAGAAACCGCAGAGTAAATTTTAGGAACGTAGACGTAGGACAGCGGAGAAAACTTCACTTAGGGAATTCAGTGAAACTCTCCTTACAATGCTGAGGCCTGACCAGTCTAGTGCCTGGGGGCAACCCGGCTCCTGCCCTAGGTAGGTTTGTTGAGAGTGCCTCCCTCAGGTGATGCCTTTTCTCTCCCAGCAATATTGCTCCGTGAAATTCTGCCAATGATGAAAACTATTTGCCATGGTTATGTCGTTTTACATCATTGGCCTCCTCTTAGAATTACAAATGCTTTCCAACACGAGTGCTGCCTCCCTGAGTTTTCCTTTGTCTTGGATCAATTGATGTAGATTCCTGTGCTGAATAAGTGATGGACTGGCACAGCTGGGTGCTTGTCAGTATAGTGGGCACATGCAGCAATTTCCTTTGTCAAGAGCCACCTGGCTTGATCAAGGTTCCTTATTCCCCTGAAAACGATTTTTATGCAAATTCTTGAGGAGCACCAGAGTGCCTCTGGGAGCTAAACCAGGGCCTGCTCAACAGAGGCTCCAGAGTTTTCATTTTCTGACTAAAATTCAACACGGAATTTCATGGACCTCAGGAAACCGTGAATTGTGGACGTACCAGATTCTCACATCTTTATTGTCTAAGGCAAGTTTAAGTTTCCCAGTCTGATCCGGCTGCCACTTCATTTCTGGCAATGACTATTCAATTGTGGAAGTTCAGCCTTCCTCGGAATTCTCTTATACCGGCATGTTCCTGCGCCACACTAAGACCACTCGGTGCAGGTTTATGTGACTCAGGACAACTCTTTATTTCAGGCGTCGAGAACAAAGGGAATTCACAGAGGTTGATGATCACTTATTAAAGTCCCGTTTCTCTATAAAGCCCACTGATGACACTTCTACATCTGAGGGCAAAGATCTCATGCAGCATGATATTCTCATTTCAGCCACCCCGCCTGCAGTTTCTTCCTTGCAGAAAAATCTTTCCCAGTGTACTTCTGTAAAATGCTGCAAAATAGTGGGACAGAAGATTTTGGTTTAGGGTTCACTTTAAAGGGGCATAGGTACAGGCATGTGGGCATGTTTAGAGACAGTGTTAGAGTTCAGGTTAGAGTTAAGGCTGCATGAGGATTCGGGTTATGGTAAGGTTGTGGATCAAATGTAGGGTGAGTGTGAGGTTGAAGGTAAGAGTAGGGTTTAGTGCTTAAGGATGAATGAACCTATTGTCTCATTTAGGCTTATGGTAAACTTGACTGTTTAGGTATGGGTTGGGCTTAATATTTGTGTGAGGGTTAGAAAGTGTGCGAGGTTAAGGGTTGGGGTCAGGCTTGCGGCTTGTGTGTTACATCCGTTTTAGTTGTGGATAAGTTTAGCTCTCTGTCTAGTTTCAGGGATTGGATTACATTAACGGTGATATGGAGGCTTGGATTGAAGGTGATGGATAGAGTTGTTAGGTTCAGGCAAAGGGTGAAGGTTAGGAATAAGGTTAGTTGTAGGGGGAGCTGAATGTTTACATCAGATTTGGGGTTAGGATTAGGCTTACCCTAGGGGTAGACATAAGGTTAGGGTTAGGGCTTGGTTTAGGGTGAGCCTTAGGTTAGGGTTCAGTTTAAGCTTAGGAGTATACAGAATTAGACCTAGGCTTAGGGTTACACCTCTTTTTAGGTTTAGACTTAGGGCTAGGTTTTGACCTAGCTTAGGGTTAGGATTAAGGTTGGTTTTAGGATAGAATTTTGGTTTGAGGTTTCATTTAAGTGTTGGATTATTGGAAGTATATCTGCTCTCCCTGGTTTTCCTTCAGGATCACAATGTTTCTGAGATTCATGGTTTAAGGAAAATCTTGCTTCTTGCCGGTTTCAAGGCAAAAAGGCGCCACCGGCAGTTTGTTTTTCCGTCAAACTTACGCTCGCTCTTTGAGAACCTTGGGTCTTTGGGAAAGCCGTGAGTCCAGCAAGATTTTTCAGTTCAAGTGTGCCCCAAGCAGGGGGTTCTACCTCTGAGCAATACAGCCCGTGGAATTCCTGAGAATCTGGAACCTGCCATGAAGTTCAGCCTGCGTTTTATTCACACGGAAGAAGCTCCTTCGAGGTTCCCATGCCTCTGTACACTGATGCTTCCAGCAATGTCATGTCTCACAGGTCTATAGTGCTTCTCTGAGTTTCACTGGTCTAGGGTAAAGGGTGAAGCGCCTGGGTTCCCGTGCTTCACTACTGTATGGCCTCAAGATGATGTTTGTAGGCACAGCAGCAAATCCGTCGGTGGCAATTCTCTCATATTGTCATTGCGATGGGAAGATTCCTTATTCGCTAGGAAATGTTTTACTGTGGAAGACGCTTCACCACAGAGCTGTCTCTTTTGTGTTGAGACAAACTTTGCTGAATTTACCTGCCAGCAGTTGCGTGTCCTCCCTTTCTTTTAAGGTCGATGGAGAAGCTCAAATGTAAGGAAAACGGTGAATGGTGGCTGTTCATAATCCAGGATCATCAGAAACGGCAGAGTAAATTTTAGGGACATAGATGTAGGACAGCGGAGAAAACTTCACTCAGGGACTTCAGTGAACTCTCCTTACAATGCTGAGGCCTGACAAGCCTAGTGCCTGGGGGCAAACCGGCTCCTGCCCTAGGTAGTTTTGTTGAGCATGCCACCCTCAGGTCGGGCCTTTTCTCTCCCAGCACTATTGCTCCGTGAAACTCTGCCCAGGATGAAAACAATTTGCCATGGGTATGTCTTTTCACATCATTGACCGACTTTTAGAAGTACAAATGCTTTTCTAAACCAGTGTTGCCTCCCTGAACTTTCCTTTGTCTTGGCTCAATCTATGCAGATTCCTGTGCTGAATAAGTGATGGGCTGGCACAGCTGGGTGCTTCTCAGTATAGCCAGCACAAGCAGTAATTTCGTTTTTCAAGACCCACCTGGCTTGATCAAGGTTCCTTATTCCCGTGAAAACGATTTTTATCCAAATTCTAGAGGAGCACCAGTGTGCCTCTGGGAGCTACACCCGGGCCTGCTGAACAGAGGCTCCGGAGTTTTCATTTTCTGACTAAAATTCAACAAGGAATTTCATGGATCTAAGGAAACCCTGAATTTTGGACGTACTAGATTCTCACATCTTTATTGTCTAATGGAAGCTTAAGTTTCCCAGTCTGATCCGGCTGCCACTTCATTTCTGGCAATGACCATTCAATTGTGGACGTTCAGCCTTCTTCGGAATTCTCTTATACCGGCATGTCCCAGCGCCACACTAAGACCACTCGGTGCAGGTTTATGTGACTCAGGACAACTCTTTATATCAGGCGTCTAGAACAAAGGGAATTCACAGTGATTGATGATCACTTATTAAAGTCCCATTTCTCTATAAAGCCCACTGATGACACTTCTACATCTGAGGGCAAAGAGCTCGTGCAGCATGATATTCTCATTTCAGCCACCCCGCCTGCAGTTTCTTCCTTGCAGAAAAATCTTTCCCAGTGTACTTCTGTAAAATGCTGCAAAATAGTGGGACAGAAGATTTTGGTTTAGGGTTAAATTTAAATGGGCATAGGTACAGGCATGTGGGCATGTTTAGAGACAGTGTTAGAATTCAGGTTAGAGTTAAGGCTGCTTGAGGATTCGGGTTATGGTAAGGTTGTGGATGAAATGTAGGGTGAGTGTGAGGTTGAAGGTAAGAGTAGGGTTTAGTGCTTAAGGATGAATGAACCTATTGTCTCATTTAGGCTTATGGTAAACTTGACTGTTAAGGTATGGGTTGAGGTTAATATTTGTGTGAGGGTTAGAAAGTGTGCTAGGTTAAGAGTTGGGGTCAGTCTTGCAGCTTGTGTGTTACATCCGTTTTGGTTGTGGATAAGTTTAGCTCTCTGTCTAGTTTCAGGGATTGGATTACATTAACGGTGATATGGAGGCTTGGATTGAAGGTGATGGATAGAGTTGTTAGGTTCAGGCAAAGGGTGACTGTTAGGATTAAGGTTAGTTGTAGGGGGAGCTGCATGTTCACATCAGATTTGGGGTTAGGATTAGGCTTAGCCTTAGGGTAGACATATGGTTAGGGTTAGAGTTTGGTTTAGGGTGAGCCTTAGGTTAGGGTTCAGTTTAAGCTTAGGAGTATACAGAATTAGACCTAGGCTTAGGGTTACACCTCTTTTAAGGTTTAGACTTAGGGCTAGGTTTTGACCTAGGTTAGGGTTAGGATTAAGGTTGGTTTTAGGATAGGATTTAAGTTTGAGGTTTCAATTAAGTGTTGGATTATTGGAAGTACATCTGCTCTCCCTGGTTTTCCTTCACGATCACAATGTTTCTGAGATTCATGGTTTAAGGAAAATCTTGCTTCTTGCCGGTTTCTAGGCAAAATGGCGCCACCGGCAGTTTGTTTTTCCGTCAAACTTACGCTCGCTCTTTGAGAATCTTGGGTCTTTGGGAAAGCCGTGAGTCCAGCAAGATTTTTCAGTTCAAGTGTGCCCCAAGCAGTGGGTTCTACCTCTGAGCAATACAGCCCATGGAATTCCTGAGAATCTGGAACCTGCTATGAAGGTCAGCCTGCGTTTTATTCACACGGAAGAAGCTCCTTCGAGGTTCCCAAGCCTCTGTGCACTGAAGCTTCCAGCAATGTCATGTATCACAGGTCAACAGTGCTTCTCTGTGTTTCACTGGTCTAGAGTAAAGGGTGAAGCGCCTGGGTTCCCGTGCTTCACTACTGTATGGCCTCAAGATGATATTTGTAGGCACAACGGCAAATCCATCGGTGGCAATTCTCTCATATTGTCATTGAGATGGGAAGATTTCTTATTCGCTAGGAAATGTTTTACCGTGGAAGACGGGTCACCACAGAGCAGACTCTTTGTGTTAAGACAAAGTTTGCTGAATTTACCTGCCAGCAGTTGCGTGTCCAACCTTTCTTTTAAGCTCGATGGAGACGCACGAGTGTAAGGAGAACGGTGAAAGGTGGCCGTTCATAACTCAGGATCATCAGAAACGGCAGAGTAAATTTTAGGGACATAGATGTAGCACAGCTGAGAAAACTTCACGCAGGGACTTCAGTGAACTCGCCTTACAATGCTGAGGCCTGACACGCCTAGTGCCTGAGGGCAACCAGTCTCCTGCCCTAGGTAGTTTTGTTGAGCATGCTTCCCTTAGGTGGTGCCTTTTCTCTCCCAGCAATATTGCTCCGTGAAATTCTGCCAATGATGAAAACTATTTGCCAGGGTTATGTAGTTTTACATCATTGGCCTCCTCTTAGAAGTACAAATGCTTTCCAACACGGGTGCTGCCTCCCTGAGTTTTCCTTTGTCTTGGATCAATCTATGCAGATTCCTGTGCTGAATAAGTGATGGGCTGGCACAGCTGGGTGCTTGTCATATAGCCAGCACAATCAGCAACTTCCTTTGTCAAGACCCACCTGGCTTGATCAAGGTTCCTTATTCCCGTGAAAACGATTTTTATCCAAATTCTAGAGGAGCACCAGTGTGCCTCTGGGAGCTACACCCGGGCCTGCTGAACAGAGGCTCCGGAGTTTTCATTTTCTGACTAAAATTCAACAAGGAATTTCATGGATCTAAGGAAACCATGAATTTTGGACGTACTAGATTCTCACATCTTCATTGTCTAATGGAAGCTTAAGTTTCCCAGTCTGATCCGGCTGCCACTTCATTTCTGGCAATGACCATTCAATTGTGGACGTTCAGCCTTCTTCGGAATTCTCTTATACCGGCATGTCCCAGCGCCACATTAAGACCACTTGGTGCAGGTTTATGTGACTCAGGACAACTCTTTATTTCAGGAGTCTAGAACAAAGGGAATACACAGTGGTTGGTGATCACTTATTAAAGTCCCGTTTGTCTATAAAGCCCACTGATGACACTTCTACATCTGAGGGCAAAGAGCTCGTGCAGCATAATATTCTCATTTCAGCCACCCCGCCTGCAGTTTCTTCCTTGCAGAAAAATCTTTCCCAGTGTACTTCTGTAAAATGCTGCAAAATAGTGGGACAGAAGATTTTGGTTTAGGGTTCACTTTAAAGGGGCATAGGTACAGGCATGTGGGCATGTTTAGAGACAGTGTTAGAGTTCAGGTTAGAGTTAAGGCTGCTTGAGGATTCGGGTTATGGTAAGGTTGTGGATCAAATGTAGGGTGAGTGTGAGGTTGAAGGTAAGAGTAGGGTTTAGTGCTTAAGGATGAATGAACCTATTGTCTCATTTAGGCTTATGGTACACTTGACTGTTAAGGTATGGGTTGAGGTTAATATTTGTGTGAGGGTTAGAAAGTGTGCTAGGTAAAGAGTTGGGGTCAGGCTTGCTCCTTGTGTGTTACATCCGTTTTGGTTGTGGATAAGTTTAGCTCTCTGTCTAGTTTCAGGGATTGGATTACATTAACGGTGATATGGAGGCTTGGATTGAAGGTGATGGATAGAGTTGTTAGGTTCAGGCAAAGGGTGACTGTTAGGATTAAGGTTAGTTGTAGGGGGAGCTGCATGTTCACATCAGATTTGGGGTTAGGATTAGGCTTAGCCTTAAGGTAGACATATGGTTAGGGTTAGAGCTTGGTTTAGGGTGAGCCTTAGGTTAGGGTTCAGTTTAAGCTTAGGAGTATACAGAATTAGACCTAGGCTTAGGGTTACACCTCTTTTAAGGTTTAGACTTAGGGCTAGGTTTTGACCTAGGTTAGGGTTAGGATTAAGGTTGGTTTTAGGATAGGATTAAGGTTTGAGGTTTCATTTAAGTGTTGGATTATTGGAAGTACATCTGCTCTCCCTGGTTTTCCTTCACGATCACAATGTTTCTGAGATTCATGGTTTAAGGAAAATCTTGCTTCTTGCCGGTTTCAAGGCAAAAAGGCGCCACCGGCAGTTTGTTTTTCCGTCAAACTTACGCTCGCTCTTTGAGAATCTTGGGTCTTTGGGAAAGCCGTGAGTCCAGCAAGATTTTTCAGTTCAAGTGTGCCCCAAGCAGTGGGTTCTACCTCTGAGCAATACAGCCCATGGAATTCCTGAGAATCTGGAACCTGCTATGAAGGTCAGCCTGCGTTTTATTCACACGGAAGAAGCTCCTTCGAGGTTCCCAAGCCTCTGTGCACTGAAGCTTCCAGCAATGTCATGTATCACAGGTCAACAGTGCTTCTCTGTGTTTCACTGGTCTAGAGTAAAGGGTGAAGCGCCTGGGTTCCCGTGCTTCACTACTGTATGGCCTCAAGATGATATTTGTAGGCACAACGGCAAATCCATCGGTGGCAATTCTCTCATATTGTCATTGCGATGGGAAGATTTCTTATTCGCTAGGAAATGTTTTACCGTGGAAGACGGGTCACCACAGAGCAGACTCTTTGTGTTAAGACAAAGTTTGCTGAATTTACCTGCCAGCAGTTGCGTGTCCAACCTTTCTTTTAAGGTCGATGGAGACGCACGAGTGTAAGGAGAACGGTGAAAGGTGGCCGTTCATAACTCAGGATCATCAGAAACGGCAGAGTAAATTTTAGGGACATAGATGTAGCACAGCTGAGAAAACTTCACGCAGGGACTTCAGTGAACTCGCCTTACAATGCTGAGGCCTGACACGCCTAGTGCCTGAGGGCAACCAGTCTCCTGCCCTAGGTAGTTTTGTTGAGCATGCTTCCCTTAGGTGGTGCCTTTTCTCTCCCAGCAATATTGCTCCGTGAAATTCTGCCAATGATGAAAACTATTTGCCAGGGTTATGTAGTTTTACATCATTGGCCTCCTCTTAGAAGTACAAATGCTTTCCAACACGGGTGCTGCCTCCCTGAGTTTTCCTTTGTCTTGGATCAATCTATGCAGATTCCTGTGCTGAATAAGTGATGGGCTGGCACAGCTGGGTGCTTGTCATATAGCCAGCACAATCAGCAACTTCCTTTGTCAAGACCCACCTGGCTTGATCAAGGTTCCTTATTCCCGTGAAAACGATTTTTATCCAAATTCTAGAGGAGCACCAGTGTGCCTCTGGGAGCTACACCTGGGCCTGCTGAACAGAGGCTCCGGAGTTTTCATTTTCTGACTAAAATTCAACAAGGAATTTCATGGATCTAAGGAAACCATGAATTTTGGACGTACTAGATTCTCACATCTTCATTGTCTAATGGAAGCTTAAGTTTCCCAGTCTGATCCGGCTGCCACTTCATTTCTGGCAATGACCATTCAATTGTGGACGTTCAGCCTTCTTCGGAATTCTCTTATACCGGCATGTCCCAGCGCCACATTAAGACCACTTGGTGCAGGTTTATGTGACTCAGGACAACTCTTTATTTCAGGAGTCTAGAACAAAGGGAATACACAGTGGTTGGTGATCACTTATTAAAGTCCCGTTTGTCTATAAAGTCCACTGATGACACTTCTACATCTGAGGGCAAAGAGCTCGTGCAGCATAATATTCTCATTTCAGCCACCCCGCCTGCAGTTTCTTCCTTGCAGAAAAATCTTTCCCAGTGTACTTCTGTAAAATGCTGCAAAATAGTGGGACAGAAGATTTTGGTTTAGGGTTCACTTTAAAGGGGCATAGGTACAGGCATGTGGGCATGTTTAGAGACAGTGTTAGAGTTCAGGTTAGAGTTAAGGCTGCTTGAGGATTCGGGTTATGGTAAGGTTGTGGATCAAATGTAGGGTGAGTGTGAGGTTGAAGGTAAGAGTAGGGTTTAGTGCTTAAGGATGAATGAACCTATTGTCTCATTTAGGCGTATGGTACACTTGACTGTTAAGGTATGGGTTGAGGTTAATATTTGTGTGAGGGTTAGAAAGTGTGCTAGGTAAAGAGTTGGGGTCAGGCTTGCTCCTTGTGTGTTACATCCGTTTTGGTTGTGGATAAGTTTAGCTCTCTGTCTAGTTTCAGGGATTGGATTACATTAACGGTGATATGGAGGCTTGGATTGAAGGTGATGGATAGAGTTGTTAGGTTCAGGCAAAGGGTGACTGTTAGGATTAAGGTTAGTTGTAGGGGGAGCTGCATGTTCACATCAGATTTGGGGTTAGGATTAGGCTTAGCCTTAAGGTAGACATATGGTTAGGGTTAGAGCTTGGTTTAGGGTGAGCCTTAGGTTAGGGTTCAGTTTAAGCTTAGGAGTATACAGAATTAGACCTAGGCTTAGGGTTACACCTCTTTTAAGGTTTAGACTTAGGGCTAGGTTTTGACCTAGGTTAGGGTTAGGATTAAGGTTGGTTTTAGGATAGGATTAAGGTTTGAGGTTTCATTTAAGTGTTGGATTATTGGAAGTGCATCTGCTCTCCCTGGTTTTCCTTCACGATCACAATGTTTCTGAGATTCATGGTTTAAGGAAAATCTTGCTTCTTGCCGGTTTCAAGGCAAAAAGGCGCCACCGGCAGTTTGTTTTTCCGTCAAACTTACGCTCGCTCTTTGAGAATCTTGGGTCTTTGGGAAAGCCGTGAGTCCAGCAAGATTTTTCAGTTCAAGTGTGCCCCAAGCAGTGGGTTCTACCTCTGAGCAATACAGCCCATGGAATTCCTGAGAATCTGGAACCTGCTATGAAGTTCAGCCTGCGTTTTATTCACAGGGAAGAAGCTCCTTCGAGGTTCCCAAGCCTCTGTACACTGAAGCTTCCAGCAACGTCATGTATCACAGGTCAACAGTGCTTCTCTGTGTTTCACTGGTCTAGAGTAAAGGGTGAAGCGCCTGGGTTCCCGTGCTTCACTACTGTATGGCCTCAAGATGATATTTGTAGGCACAACGGCAAATCCATCGGTGGCAATTCTCTCATATTGTCATTGCGATGGGAAGATTTCTTATTCGCTAGGAAATGTTTTACCGTGGAAGACGGGTCACCACAGAGCAGACTCTTTGTGTTAAGACAAAGTTTGCTGAATTTACCTGCCAGCAGTTGCGTGTCCAACCTTTCTTTTAAGGTCGATGGAGACGCACGAGTGTAAGGAGAACGGTGAAAGGTGGCCGTTCATAACTCAGGATCATCAGAAACGGCAGAGTAAATTTTAGGGACATAGATGTAGCACAGCTGAGAAAACTTCACGCAGGGACTTCAGTGAACTCGCCTTACAATGCTGAGGCCTGACACGCCTAGTGCCTGAGGGCAACCAGTCTCCTGCCCTAGGTAGTTTTGTTGAGCATGCTTCCCTTAGGTGGTGCCTTTTCTCTCCCAGCAATATTGCTCCGTGAAATTCTGCCAATGATGAAAACTATTTGCCAGGGTTATGTAGTTTTACATCATTGGCCTCCTCTTAGAAGTACAAATGCTTTCCAACATGGGTGCTGCCTCCCTGAGTTTTCCTTTGTCTTGGATCAATCTATGCAGATTCCTGTGCTGAATAAGTGATGGGCTGGCACAGCTGGGTGCTTGTCATATAGCCAGCACAATCAGCAACTTCCTTTGTCAAGACCCACCTGGCTTGATCAAGGTTCCTTATTCCCGTGAAAACGATTTTTATCCAAATTCTAGAGGAGCACCAGTGTGCCTCTGGGAGCTACACCTGGGCCTGCTGAACAGAGGCTCCGGAGTTTTCATTTTCTGACTAAAATTCAACAAGGAATTTCATGGATCTAAGGAAACCATGAATTTTGAACGTACTAGATTCTCACATCTTCATTGTCTAATGGAAGCTTAAGTTTCCCAGTCTGATCCGGCTGCCACTTCATTTCTGGCAATGACCATTCAATTGTGGACGTTCAGCCTTCTTCGGAATTCTCTTATACCGGCATGTCCCAGCGCCACATTAAGACCACTTGGTGCAGGTTTATGTGACTCAGGACAACTCTTTATTTCAGGAGTCTAGAACAAAGGGAATTCACAGTGGTTGGTGATCACTTATTAAAGTCCCGTTTGTCTATAAAGTCCACTGATGACACTTCTACATCTGAGGGCAAAGAGCTCGTGCAGCATAATATTCTCATTTCAGCCACCCCGCCTGCAGTTTCTTCCTTGCAGAAAAATCTTTCCCAGTGTACTTCTGTAAAATGCTGCAAAATAGTGGGACAGAAGATTTTGGTTTAGGGTTCACTTTAAAGGGGCATAGGTACAGGCATGTGGGCATGTTTAGAGACATTGTTAGAGTTCAGGTTAGAGTTAAGGCTGCTTGAGGATTCGGGTTATGGTAAGGTTGTGGATCAAATGTAGGGTGAGTGTGAGGTTGAAGGTAAGAGTAGGGTTTAGTGCTTAAGGATGAATGAACCTATTGTCTCATTTAGGCGTATGGTACACTTGACTGTTAAGGTATGGGTTGAGGTTAATATTTGTGTGAGGGTTAGAAAGTGTGCTAGGTAAAGAGTTGGGGTCAGGCTTGCTCCTTGTGTGTACATCCGTTTTGGTTGTGGATAAGTTTAGCTCTCTGTCTAGTTTCAGGGATTGGATTACATTAACGGTGATATGGAGGCTTGGATTGAAGGTGATGGATAGAGTTGTTAGGTTCAGGCAAAGGGTGACTGTTAGGATTAAGGTTAGTTGTAGGGGGAGCTGCATGTTCACATCAGATTTGGGGTTAGGATTAGGCTTAGCCTTAAGGTAGACATATGGTTAGGGTTAGAGCTTGGTTTAGGGTGAGCCTTAGGTTAGGGTTCAGTTTAAGCTTAGGAGTATACAGAATTAGACCTAGGCTTAGGGTTACACCTCTTTTAAGGTTTAGACTTAGGGCTAGGTTTTGACCTAGGTTAGGGTTAGGATTAAGGTTGGTTTTAGGATAGGATTAAGGTTTGAGGTTTCATTTAAGTGTTGGATTATTGGAAGTGCATCTGCTCTCCCTGGTTTTCCTTCACGATCACAATGTTTCTGAGATTCATGGTTTAAGGAAAATCTTGCTTCTTGCCGGTTTCAAGGCAAAAAGGCGCCACCGGCAGTTTGTTTTTCCGTCAAACTTACGCTCGCTCTTTGAGAATCTTGGGTCTTTGGGAAAGCCGTGAGTCCAGCAAGATTTTTCAGTTCAAGTGTGCCCCAAGCAGTGGGTTCTACCTCTGAGCAATACAGCCCATGGAATTCCTGAGAATCTGGAACCTGCTATGAAGTTCAGCCTGCGTTTTATTCACAGGGAAGAAGCTCCTTCGAGGTTCCCAAGCCTCTGTACACTGAAGCTTCCAGCAAGGTCATGTATCACAGGTCAACAGTGCTTCTCTGTGTTTCACTGGTCTAGAGTAAAGGGTGAAGCGCCTGGGTTCCCGTGCTTCACTACTGTATGGCCTCAAGATGATATTTGTAGGCACAACGGCAAATCCATCGGTGGCAATTCTCTCATATTGTCATTGCGATGGGAAGATTCCTTATTCGCTAGGAAATGTTTTACCGTGGAAGACGGGTCACCACAGAGCAGACTCTTTGTGTTAAGACAAAGTTTGCTGAATTTACCTGCCAGCAGTTGCGTGTCCAACCTTTCTTTTAAGGTCGAGGGAGACGCACGAGTGTAAGGAGAACGGTGAAAGGTGGCCGTTCATAACTCAGGATCATCAGAAACGGCAGAGTAAATTTTAGGGACATACATGTAGCACAGCTGAGAAAACTTCAGGCAGGGACTTCAGTGAACTCTCCTTACAATGCTGAGGCCTGACACGCCTAGTGCCTGGGGGCAACCAGGCTCCTGCCCTAGGTAGTTTTGTTGAGCGTGCCTCCCTCAGGTGGTGCCTTTTCTCTCCCAGCAATATTGCTCCGTGAAATTCTGCCAATGATGAAAACTATTTGCCAGGGTTATGTAGTTTTACATCATTGGCCTCCTCTTAGAAGTACAAATGCTTTCCAACATGGGTGATGCCTCCCTGAGTTTTCCTTTGTCTTGGATCAATCTATGCAGATTCCTGTGCTGAATAAGTGATGGGCTGGCACAGCTGGGTGCTTGTCATATAGCCAGCACAAGCAGCAATTTCCTTTGTCAAGACCAACCTGGCTTGATCAAGGTTCCTTATTCCCGTGAAAACGATTTTTATGCAAATTCTAGAGGAACACCAGTGTGCCTCTGGGAGCTACATCCGGGCATGCTGAACAGAGGCTCCGGAGTTTTCATTTTCTGACTAAAATTCAACACGGAATTTCATGGACCTAAGGAAACAGTGATTTGTGGACGTACCAGATTCTCACATCTTTATTGTCTAAGGCAAGCTTAAGTTTCCCAGTGTGATCCGGCTGCCACTTCATTTCTGGCATGGCCATTCAATTGTGGAAGTTCAGCCTTCTTCGGAATTCTCTTATACCGGCATGTTCCCGCGCCACACTAAGACCACTCGGTGCAGGTTTATGTGACTCAGGACAACTCTTTATTTCAGGCGTCTACAACAAAGGGAATTCATAGAGGTTGATGATCACTTATTAAAATCCCGTTTCTCTATAAAGCCCACTGATGACACTTCTACATCTGAGGGCAAAGAGCTCGTGCAGCATGATATTCTCATTTCAGACATGCCGCCTGCAGTTTCTTCCTTGCAGAAAAATCTTGCCAGTGTACTTCTTTAAAATGCTTCAAAATAGTGGGACCGAAGATTTCGGTTTAGGGTTCACTTTAAAGGGGCATAGGTACAGGCATGTGGGCATGTTTAGAGACAGTGTTAGAGTTCAGGTTAGAGTTACGGCTGCGTGAGGATTCGGGTTCTGGTAAGGTTGTGGATCAAATGTAGGGTGAGTGTGAGGTTGAAGGTAAGAGTAGGGTTTAGTGCTTAAGGATGAATGAACCTATTGTCTCATTTAGGCTTATGGTAAACTTGACTGTTTAGGTATGGGTTGGGGTTAATATTTGTGTGAGGGTTAGAAAGTGTGCGAGGTTAAGAGTTGGGGTCAGGCTAGCGGCTTGTGTGTTACATCCGTTTTGGTTGTGGATAAGTTTAGCTCTCTGTCTAGTTTCAGGGATTGGATTACATTAACTGTGATATGGAGGCTTGGATTGAAGGTGATGGATAGAGTTAAGTTAGGTTCAGGCGAAGGGTGAAGGTTAGGAGTAAGGTTAGTTGTAGGGGGAGCTGCATGTTCACATCAGATTTGGGGTTAGGATTAGGCTTAGCCTTAGGGTAGACATAAGGTTAGGGTTAGGGCTTGGTTTAGGGTGAGCCTTAGGTTAGGGTTCAGTTTAAGCTTAGGAGTATACAAAATTAGACCTAGGCTTAGGGTTACACCTCTCTTTAGGTTTAGACCTAGGGCTAGATTTTGACCTAGGTTAGGGTTAGGATTAGGGTTGGTTTTAGGATAGGATTTAGGTTTGAGGTTTCATTTAAGTGTTGGATTATTGGAAGTACATCTGCTCTCCCTGGTTTTCCTTCAGGATCACAATGTTTCTAAGATTCATGGTTTAAGGAAAATCTTGCTTCTTCCCGGTTTCTAGGCAAAAAGGCGCCACCGGCAGTTTGTTTTCCCGTCAACCTTACTCTCGCTCTTTGAGAACCTTGGGTCTTTGGGAAAGCCGTGAGTCCAGCAAGATTTTTCAGTTCAAGTGTGCCCCAAGCAGTGGGTTCTACCTCTGGGCGATACAGCCCATGGAATTCCTGAGAATCTGGAACCTGCTATGAAGTTCAGCCTGCGTTTTATTCACACGGAAGAAGCTCCTTCGAGGTTCCCATGCCTCTGTACACTGATGCTTCCAGCAACATCATGTCTCACAGGTCAATAGTGCTTCTCTGAGTTTCACTGGTCTAGGGTAAAGGGTGAAGCGCCTGGGTTCCCGTGCTTCACTACTGTATGGCCTCAAGATGATGTTTGTAGGCACAGCGGCAAATCCATCGGTGGCAATCCTCTCATATTGTCATTGCGATGGGAAGATTTCTTATTCGCTAGGAAATGTTTTACCATGGAAGACGGGTCACCACAGAGCAGACTCTTTTGTGTTGAGACAAACTTTGCTGAATTTACTTGTCAGCAGTTGCGTGTCATACCTTTCTTTTAAGGTCGATGGAGACGCACGAGTGTAAGGAGAACGGTGAAAGGTGGCCGTTCATAACCCTGGATCATCAGAAACCGCAGAGTAAATTTTAGGAACGTAGACGTAGGACAGCGGAGAAAACTTCACTTAGGGAATTCAGTGAAACTCTCCTTACAATGCTGAGGCCTGACCAGTCTAGTGCCTGGGGGCAACCCGGCTCCTGCCCTAGGTAGGTTTGTTGAGAGTGCCTCCCTCAGGTGATGCCTTTTCTCTCCCAGCAATATTGCTCCGTGAAATTCTGCCAATGATGAAAACTATTTGCCATGGTTATGTCGTTTTACATCATTGGCCTCCTCTTAGAATTACAAATGCTTTCCAACACGAGTGCTGCCTCCCTGAGTTTTCCTTTGTCTTGGATCAATTGATGTAGATTCCTGTGCTGAATAAGTGATGGACTGGAACAGCTGGGTGCTTGTCAGTATAGTGGGCACATGCAGCAATTTCCTTTGTCAAGACCCACCTGGCTTGATCAAGGTTCCTTATTCCCCTGTAAACGATTTTTATGCAAATTCTTGAGGAGCACCAGAGTGCCTCTGGGAGCTAAACCAGGGCCTGCTCAACAGAGGCTCCAGAGTTTTCATTTTCTGACTAAAATTCAACACGGAATTTCATGGACCTCAGGAAACCGTGAATTGTGGACGTACCAGATTCTCACATCTTTATTGTCTAAGGCAAGTTTAAGTTTCCCAGTCTGATCCGGCTGCCACTTCATTTCTGGCAATGACTATTCAATTGTGGAAGTTCAGCCTTCCTCGGAATTCTCTTATACCGGCATGTTCCTGCGCCACACTAAGACCACTCGGTGCAGGTTTATGTGACTCAGGACAACTCTTTATTTCAGGCGTCGAGAACAAAGGGAATTCACAGAGGTTGATGATCACTTATTAAAGTCCCGTTTCTCTATAAAGCCCACTGATGACACTTCTACATCTGAGGGCAAAGATCTCATGCAGCATGATATTCTCATTTCAGCCACCCCGCCTGCAGTTTCTTCCTTGCAGAAAAATCTTTCCCAGTGTACTTCTGTAAAATGCTGCAAAATAGTGGGACAGAAGATTTTGGTTTAGGGTTCACTTTAAAGGGGCATAGGTACAGGCATGTGGGCATGTTTAGAGACAGTGTTAGAGTTCAGGTTAGAGTTAAGGCTGCATGAGGATTCGGGTTATGGTAAGGTTGTGGATCAAATGTAGGGTGAGTGTGAGGTTGAAGGTAAGAGTAAGGTTTAGTGCTTAAGGATGAATGAACCTATTGTCTCATTTAGGCTTATGGTAAACTTGACTGTTTAGGTATGGGTTGGGCTTAATATTTGTGTGAGGGTTAGAAAGTGTGCGAGGTTAAGGGTTGGGGTCAGGCTTGCGGCTTGTGTGTTACATCCGTTTTAGTTGTGGATAAGTTTAGCTCTCTGTCTAGTTTCAGGGATTGGATTACATTAACGGTGATATGGAGGCTTGGATTGAAGGTGATGGATAGAGTTGTTAGGTTCAGGCAAAGGGTGAAGGTTAGGAATAAGGTTAGTTGTAGGGGGAGCTGAATGTTTACATCAGATTTGGGGTTAGGATTAGGCTTACCCTAGGGGTAGACATAAGGTTAGGGTTAGGGCTTGGTTTAGGGTGAGCCTTAGGTTAGGGTTCAGTTTAAGCTTAGGAGTATACAGAATTAGACCTAGGCTTAGGGTTACACCTCTTTTTAGGTTTAGACTTAGGGCTAGGTTTTGACCTAGCTTAGGGTTAGGATTAAGGTTGGTTTTAGGATAGAATTTTGGTTTGAGGTTTCATTTAAGTGTTGGATTATTGGAAGTACATCTGCTCTCCCTGGTTTTCCTTCACGATCACAATGTTTCTGAGATTCATGGTTTAAGGAAAATCTTGCTTCTTGCCGGTTTCAAGGCAAAAAGGCGCCACCGGCAGTTTGTTTTTCCGTCAACCTTTTGCTCGCTCTTTGAGAATCTTGGGTCTTTGGGAAAGCCGTGAGTCCAGCAAGATTTTTCAGTTCAAGTGTGCCCCAAGCAGGGGGTTCTACCTCTGAGCAATACAGCCCGTGGAATTCCTGAGAATCTGGAACCTGCCATGAAGTTCAGCCTGCGTTTTATTCACACGGAAGAAGCTCCTTCGAGGTTCCCATGCCTCTGTACACTGATGCTTCCAGCAATGTCATGTCTCAGAGGTCTATAGTGCTTCTCTGAGTTTCACTGGTCTAGGGTAAAGGGTGAAGCGCCTGGGTTCCCGTGCTTCACTACTGTATGGCCTCAAGATGATGTTTGTAGGCACAGCAGCAAATCCGTCGGTGGCAATTCTCTCATATTGTCATTGCGATGGGAAGATTCCTTATTCGCTAGGAAATGTTTTACTGTGGAAGACGCGTCACCACAGAGCTGTCTCTTTTGTGTTGAGACAAACTTTGCTGAATTTACCTGCCAGCAGTTGCGTGTCCTCCCTTTCTTTTAAGGTCGATGGAGAAGCTCGAATGTAAGGAAAACGGTGAATGGTGGCTGTTCATAATCCAGGATCATCAGAAACGGCAGAGTAAATTTTAGGGACATAGATGTAGGACAGCGGAGAAAACTTCACTCAGGGACATCAGTGAACTCTCCTTACAATGCTGAGGCCTGACAAGCCTAGTGCCTGGGGGCAAACCGGCTCCTGCCCTAGGTAGTTTTGTTGAGCATGCCACCCTCAGGTCGGGCCTTTTCTCTCCCAGCACTATTGCTCCGTGAAACTCTGCCCAGGATGAAAACAATTTGCCATGGGTATGTCTTTTCACATCATTGACCGACTTTTAGAAGTACAAATGCTTTTCTAAACCAGTGTTGCCTCCCTGAACTTTCCTTTGTCTTGGCTCAATCTAT
Organism: Tenrec ecaudatus; assembly: GCF_050624435.1. NCBI lineage: Eukaryota > Metazoa > Chordata > Mammalia > Afrosoricida > Tenrecidae > Tenrec > Tenrec ecaudatus. Next base: position 192,509 of record NW_027457619.1, on the reverse strand, counting down.
GCAGATTCCTGTGCTGAATAAGTGATGGGCTGGCACAGCTGGGTGCTTCTCAGTATAGCCAGCACAAGCAGTAATTTCGTTTTTCAAGACCCACCTGGCTTGATCAAGGTTCCTTATTCCCGTGAAAACGATTTTTATCCAAATTCTAGAGGAGCACCAGTGTGCCTCTGGGAGCTACACCCGGGCCTGCTGAACAGAGGCTCCGGAGTTTTCATTTTCTGACTAAAATTCAACAAGAAATTTCATGGATCTAAGGAAACCCTGAATTTTGGACGTACTAGATTCTCACATCTTTATTGTCTAATGGAAGCTTAAGTTTCCCAGTCTGATCCGGCTGCCACTTCATTTCTGGCAATGACCATTCAATTGTGGACGTTCAGCCTTCTTCGGAATTCTCTTATACCGGCATGTCCCAGCGCCACACTAAGACCACTCGGTGCAGGTTTATGTGACTCAGGACAACTCTTTATATCAGGCGTCTAGAACAAAGGGAATTCACAGTGGTTGATGATCACTTATTAAAGTCCCATTTCTCTATAAAGCCCACTGATGACACTTCTACATCTGAGGGCAAAGAGCTCGTGCAGCATGATATTCTCATTTCAGCCACCCCGCCTGCAGTTTCTTCCTTGCAGAAAAATCTTTCCCAGTGTACTTCTGTAAAATGCTGCAAAATAGTGGGACAGAAGATTTTGGTTTAGGGTTAAATTTAAATGGGCATAGGTACAGGCATGTGGGCATGTTTAGAGACAGTGTTAGAATTCAGGTTAGAGTTAAGGCTGCTTGAGGATTCGGGTTATGGTAAGGTTGTGGATGAAATGTAGGGTGAGTGTGAGGTTGAAGGTAAGGGTAGGGTTTAGTGCTTAAGGATGAATGAACCTATTGTCTCATTTAGGCTTATGGTAAACTTGACTGTTAAGGTATGGGTTGAGGTTAATATTTGTGTGAGGGTTAGAAAGTGTGCTAGGTTAAGAGTTGGGGTCAGTCTTGCAGCTTGTGTGTTACATCCGTTTTGGTTGTGGATAAGTTTAGCTCTCTGTCTAGTTTCAGGGATTGGATTACATTAACGGTGATATGGAGGCTTGGATTGAAGGTGATGGATAGAGTTGTTAGGTTCAGGCAAAGGGTGACTGTTAGGATTAAGGTTAGTTGTAGGGGGAGCTGCATGTTCACATCAGATTTGGGGTTAGGATTAGGCTTAGCCTTAGGGTAGACATATGGTTAGGGTTAGAGTTTGGTTTAGGGTGAGCCTTAGGTTAGGGTTCAGTTTAAGCTTAGGAGTATACAGAATTAGACCTAGGCTTAGGGTTACACCTCTTTTAAGGTTTAGACTTAGGGCTAGGTTTTGACCTAGGTTAGGGTTAGGATTAAGGTTGGTTTTAGGATAGGATTTAAGTTTGAGGTTTCAATTAAGTGTTGGATTATTGGAAGTACATCTGCTCTCCCTGGTTTTCCTTCACGATCACAATGTTTCTGAGATTCATGGTTTAAGGAAAATCTTGCTTCTTGCCGGTTTCTAGGCAAAATGGCGCCACCGGCAGTTTGTTTTTCCGTCAAACTTACGCTCGCTCTTTGAGAATCTTGGGTCTTTGGGAAAGCCGTGAGTCCAGCAAGATTTTTCAGTTCAAGTGTGCCCCAAGCAGTGGGTTCTACCTCTGAGCAATACAGCCCATGGAATTCCTGAGAATCTGGAACCTGCTATGAAGGTCAGCCTGCGTTTTATTCACACGGAAGAAGCTCCTTCGAGGTTCCCAAGCCTCTGTGCACTGAAGCTTCCAGCAATGTCATGTATCACAGGTCAACAGTGCTTCTCTGTGTTTCACTGGTCTAGAGTAAAGGGTGAAGCGCCTGGGTTCCCGTGCTTCACTACTGTATGGCCTCAAGATGATATTTGTAGGCACAACGGCAAATCCATCGGTGGCAATTCTCTCATATTGTCATTGCGATGGGAAGATTTCTTATTCGCTAGGAAATGTTTTACCGTGGAAGACGGGTCACCACAGAGCAGACTCTTTGTGTTAAGACAAAGTTTGCTGAATTTACCTGCCAGCAGTTGCGTGTCCAACCTTTCTTTTAAGCTCGATGGAGACGCACGAGTGTAAGGAGAACGGTGAAAGGTGGCCGTTCATAACTCAGGATCATCAGAAACGGCAGAGTAAATTTTAGGGACATAGATGTAGCACAGCTGAGAAAACTTCACGCAGGGACTTCAGTGAACTCGCCTTACAATGCTGAGGCCTGACACGCCTAGTGCCTGAGGGCAACCAGTCTCCTGCCCTAGGTAGTTTTGTTGAGCATGCTTCCCTTAGGTGGTGCCTTTTCTCTCCCAGCAATATTGCTCCGTGAAATTCTGCCAATGATGAAAACTATTTGCCAGGGTTATGTAGTTTTACATCATTGGCCTCCTCTTAGAAGTACAAATGCTTTCCAACACGGGTGCTGCCTCCCTGAGTTTTCCTTTGTCTTGGATCAATCTATGCAGATTCCTGTGCTGAATAAGTGATGGGCTGGCACAGCTGGGTGCTTGTCATATAGCCAGCACAATCAGCAACTTCCTTTGTCAAGACCCACCTGGCTTGATCAAGGTTCCTTATTCCCGTGAAAACGATTTTTATCCAAATTCTAGAGGAGCACCAGTGTGCCTCTGGGAGCTACACCCGGGCCTGCTGAACAGAGGCTCCGGAGTTTTCATTTTCTGACTAAAATTCAACAAGGAATTTCATGGATCTAAGGAAACCATGAATTTTGGACGTACTAGATTCTCACATCTTCATTGTCTAATGGAAGCTTAAGTTTCCCAGTCTGATCCGGCTGCCACTTCATTTCTGGCAATGACCATTCAATTGTGGACGTTCAGCCTTCTTCGGAATTCTCTTATACCGGCATGTCCCAGCGCCACATTAAGACCACTTGGTGCAGGTTTATGTGACTCAGGACAACTCTTTATTTCAGGAGTCTAGAACAAAGGGAATACACAGTGGTTGGTGATCACTTATTAAAGTCCCGTTTGTCTATAAAGCCCACTGATGACACTTCTACATCTGAGGGCAAAGAGCTCCTGCAGCATAATATTCTCATTTCAGCCACCCCGCCTGCAGTTTCTTCCTTGCAGAAAAATCTTTCCCAGTGTACTTCTGTAAAATGCTGCAAAATAGTGGGACAGAAGATTTTGGTTTAGGGTTCACTTTAAAGGGGCATAGGTACAGGCATGTGGGCATGTTTAGAGACAGTGTTAGAGTTCAGGTTAGAGTTATGGCTGCTTGAGGATTCGGGTTATGGTAAGGTTGTGGATCAAATGTAGGGTGAGTGTGAGGTTGAAGGTAAGAGTAGGGTTTAGTGCTTAAGGATGAATGAACCTATTGTCTCATTTAGGCTTATGGTACACTTGACTGTTAAGGTATGGGTTGAGGTTAATATTTGTGTGAGGGTTAGAAAGTGTGCTAGGTAAAGAGTTGGGGTCAGGCTTGCTCCTTGTGTGTTACATCCGTTTTGGTTGTGGATAAGTTTAGCTCTCTGTCTAGTTTCAGGGATTGGATTACATTAACGGTGATATGGAGGCTTGGATTGAAGGTGATGGATAGAGTTGTTAGGTTCAGGCAAAGGGTGACTGTTAGGATTAAGGTTAGTTGTAGGGGGAGCTGCATGTTCACATCAGATTTGGGGTTAGGATTAGGCTTAGCCTTAAGGTAGACATATGGTTAGGGTTAGAGCTTGGTTTAGGGTGAGCCTTAGGTTAGGGTTCAGTTTAAGCTTAGGAGTATACAGAATTAGACCTAGGCTTAGGGTTACACCTCTTTTAAGGTTTAGACTTAGGGCTAGGTTTTGACCTAGGTTAGGGTTAGGATTAAGGTTGGTTTTAGGATAGGATTAAGGTTTGAGGTTTCATTTAAGTGTTGGATTATTGGAAGTACATCTGCTCTCCCTGGTTTTCCTTCACGATCACAATGTTTCTGAGATTCATGGTTTAAGGAAAATCTTGCTTCTTGCCGGTTTCAAGGCAATATGGCGCCACCGGCAGTTTGTTTTTCCGTCAAACTTACGCTCGCTCTTTGAGAATCTTGGGTCTTTGGGAAAGCCGTGAGTCCAGCAAGATTTTTCAGTTCAAGTGTGCCCCAAGCAGTGGGTTCTACCTCTGAGCAATACAGCCCATGGAATTCCTGAGAATCTGGAACCTGCTATGAAGGTCAGCCTGCGTTTTATTCACACGGAAGAAGCTCCTTCCAGGTTCCCAAGTCTCTGTGCACTGAAGCTTCCAGCAATGTCATGTATCACAGGTCAACAGTGCTTCTCTGTGTTTCACTGGTCTAGAGTAAAGGGTGAAGCGCCTGGGTTCCCGTGCTTCACTACTGTATGGCCTCAAGATGATATTTGTAGGCACAACGGCAAATCCATCGGTGGCAATTCTCTCATATTGTCATTGCGATGGGAAGATTTCTTATTCGCTAGGAAATGTTTTACCGTGGAAGACGGGTCACCACAGAGCAGACTCTTTGTGTTAAGACAAAGTTTGCTGAATTTACCTGCCAGCAGTTGCGTGTCCAACCTTTCTTTTAAGCTCGATGGAGACGCACGAGTGTAAGGAGAACGGTGAAAGGTGGCCGTTCATAACTCAGGATCATCAGAAACGGCAGAGTAAATTTTAGGGACATAGATGTAGCACAGCTGAGAAAACTTCACGCAGGGACTTCAGTGAACTCGCCTTACAATGCTGAGGCCTGACACGCCTAGTGCCTGAGGGCAACCAGTCTCCTGCCCTAGGTAGTTTTGTTGAGCATGCTTCCCTTAGGTGGTGCCTTTTCTCTCCCAGCAATATTGCTCCGTGAAATTCTGCCAATGATGAAAACTATTTGCCAGGGTTATGTAGTTTTACATCATTGGCCTCCTCTTAGAAGTACAAATGCTTTCCAACACGGGTGCTGCCTCCCTGAGTTTTCCTTTGTCTTGGATCAATCTATGCAGATTCCTGTGCTGAATAAGTGATGGGCTGGCACAGCTGGGTGCTTGTCATATAGCCAGCACAATCAGCAACTTCCTTTGTCAAGACCCACCTGGCTTGATCAAGGTTCCTTATTCCCGTGAAAACGATTTTTATGCAAATTCTAGAGGAGCACCAGTGTGCCTCTGGGAGCTACATCCGGGCCTGCTGAACAGAGGCTCCGGAGTTTTCATTTTCTGACTAAAATTCAACAAGGAATTTCATGGATCTAAGGAAACCGTGAATTGTGGACGTACTAGATTCTCACATCTTCATTGTCTAATGGAAGCTTAAGTTTCCCAGTCTGATCCGGCTGCCACTTCATTTCTGGCAATGACCATTCAATTGTGGACGTTCAGCCTTCTTCGGAATTCTCTTATACTGGCATGTCCCAGCGCCACATTAAGACCACTTGGTGCAGGTTTATGTGACTCAGGACAACTCTTTATTTCAGGAGTCTAGAACAAAGGGAATTCACAGTGGTTGGTGATCACTTATTAAAGTCCCGTTTGTCTATAAAGTCCACTGATGACACTTCTACATCTGAGGGCAAAGAGCTCGTGCAGCATAATATTCTCATTTCAGCCACCCCGCCTGCAGTTTCTTCCTTGCAGAAAAATCTTTCCCAGTGTACTTCTGTAAAATGCTGCAAAATAGTGGGACAGAAGATTTTGGTTTAGGGTTCACTTTAAAGGGGCATAGGTACAGGCATGTGGGCATGTTTAGAGACATTGTTAGAGTTCAGGTTAGAGTTAAGGCTGCTTGAGGATTCGGGTTATGGTAAGGTTGTGGATCAAATGTAGGGTGAGTGTGAGGTTGAAGGTAAGAGTAGGGTTTAGTGCTTAAGGATGAATGAACCTATTGTCTCATTTAGGCGTATGGTACACTTGACTGTTAAGGTATGGGTTGAGGTTAATATTTGTGTGAGGGTTAGAAAGTGTGCTAGGTAAAGAGTTGGGGTCAGGCTTGCTCCTTGTGTGTACATCCGTTTTGGTTGTGGATAAGTTTAGCTCTCTGTCTAGTTTCAGGGATTGGATTACATTAACGGTGATATGGAGGCTTGGATTGAAGGTGATGGATAGAGTTGTTAGGTTCAGGCAAAGGGTGACTGTTAGGATTAAGGTTAGTTGTAGGGGGAGCTGCATGTTCACATCAGATTTGGGGTTAGGATTAGGCTTAGCCTTAAGGTAGACATATGGTTAGGGTTAGAGCTTGGTTTAGGGTGAGCCTTAGGTTAGGGTTCAGTTTAAGCTTAGGAGTATACAGAATTAGACCTAGGCTTAGGGTTACACCTCTTTTAAGGTTTAGACTTAGGGCTAGGTTTTGACCTAGGTTAGGGTTAGGATTAAGGTTGGTTTTAGGATAGGATTAAGGTTTGAGGTTTCATTTAAGTGTTGGATTATTGGAAGTGCATCTGCTCTCCCTGGTTTTCCTTCACGATCACAATGTTTCTGAGATTCATGGTTTAAGGAAAATCTTGCTTCTTGCCGGTTTCAAGGCAAAAAGGCGCCACCGGCAGTTTGTTTTTCCGTCAAACTTACGCTCGCTCTTTGAGAATCTTGGGTCTTTGGGAAAGCCGTGAGTCCAGCAAGAATTTTCAGTTCAAGTGTGCCCCAAGCAGTGGGTTCTACCTCTGAGCAATACAGCCCATGGAATTCCTGAGAATCTGGAACCTGCTATGAAGGTCAGCCTGCGTTTTATTCACACGGAAGAAGCTCCTTCGAGGTTCCCAAGCCTCTGTACACTGAAGCTTCCAGCAACGTCATGTATCACAGGTCAACAGTGCTTCTCTGTGTTTCACTGGTCTAGAGTAAAGGGTGAAGCGCCTGGGTTCCCGTGCTTCACTACTGTATGGCCTCAAGATGATATTTGTAGGCACAACGGCAAATCCATCGGTGGCAATTCTCTCATATTGTCATTGCGAAGGGAAGATTCCTTATTCGCTAGGAAATGTTTTACCGTGGAAGACGGGTCACCACAGAGCAGACTCTTTGTGTTAAGACAAAGTTTGCTGAATTTACCTGCCAGCAGTTGCGTGTCCAACCTTTCTTTTAAGGTCGATGGAGACGCACGAGTGTAAGGAGAACGGTGAAAGGTGGCCGTTCATAACTCAGGATCATCAGAAACGGCAGAGTAAATTTTAGGGACATAGATGTAGCACAGCTGAGAAAACTTCACGCAGGGACTTCAGTGAACTCTCCTTACAATGCTGAGGCCTGACACGCCTAGTGCCTGGGGGCAACCAGGCTCCTGCCCTAGGTAGTTTTGTTGAGCGTGCCTCCCTCAGGTGGTGCCTTTTCTCTCCCAGCAATATTGCTCCGTGAAATTCTGCCAATGATGAAAACTATTTGCCAGGGTTATGTAGTTTTACATCATTGGCCTCCTCTTAGAAGTACAAATGCTTTCCAACACGGGTGCTGCCTCCCTGAGTTTTCCTTTGTCTTGGATCAATCTATGCAGATTCCTGTGCTGAATAAGTGATGGGCTGGCACAGCTGGGTGCTTGTCATATAGCCAGCACAAGCAGCAATTTCCTTTGTCAAGACCCACCTGGCTTGATCAAGGTTCCTTATTCCCATGAAAACGATTTTTATGCAAATTCTAGAGGAGGACCAGTGTGCCTCTGGGAGCTACATCCGGGCATGCTGAACAGAGGCTCCGGAGTTTTCATTTTCTGACTAAAATTCAACACGGAATTTCATGGACCTAAGGAAACAGTGATTTGTGGACGTACCAGATTCTCACATCTTTATTGTCTAAGGCAAGCTTAAGTTTCCCAGTGTGATCCGGCTGCCACTTCATTTCTGGCATGGCCATTCAATTGTGGAAGTTCAGCCTTCTTCGGAATTCTCTTATACCGCCACGTTCCCGCGCCACACTAAGACCACTCGGTGCAGGTTTATGTGACTCAGGACAACTCTTTATTTCAGGCGTCTACAACAAAGGGAATTCATAGAGGTTGATGATCACTTATTAAAGTCCCGTTTCTCTATAAAGCCCACTGATGACACTTCTACATCTGAGGGCAAAGAGCTCGTGCAGCATGATATTCTCATTTCAGACACGCCGCCTGCAGTTTCTTCCTTGCAGAAAAATCTTGCCAGTGTACTTCTTTAAAATGCTTCAAAATAGTGGGACCGAAGATTTCGGTTTAGGGTTCACTTTAAAGGGGCATAGGTACAGGCATGTGGGCATGTTTAGAGACAGTGTTAGACTTCAGGTTAGAGTTACGGCTGCGTGAGGATTCGGGTTCTGGTAAGGTTGTGGATCAAATGTAGGGTGAGTGTGAGGTTGAAGGTAAGAGTAGGGTTTAGTGCTTAAGGATGAATGAACCTATTGTCTCATTTAGGCTTATGGTAAACTTGACTGTTTAGGTATGGGTTGGGGTTAATATTTGTGTGAGGGTTAGAAAGTGTGCGAGGTTAAGAGTTGGGGTCAGGCTAGTGGCTTGTGTGTTACATCCGTTTTGGTTGTGGATAAGTTTAGCTCTCTGTCTAGTTTAATGGAATTGGATTACATTAACTGTGATATGGAGGCTTGGATTGAAGGTGATGGATAGAGTTAAGTTAGGTTTAGGCGAAGGGTGATGGTTAGGAGTAAGGTTAGTTGTAGGGGGAGCTGCATGTTCACATCAGATTTGGGGTTAGGATTAGGCTTAGCCTTAGGGTAGACATAAGTTTAGGGTTAGGGCTTGGTTTAGGGTGAGCCTTAGGTTAGGGTTCAGTTTAAGCTTAGGAGTATACAAAATTAGACCTAGGCTTAGGGTTACACCTCTTTTTAGGTTTAGACCTAGGGCTAGGTTTTGACCTAGGTTAGGGTTAGGATTAGGGTTGGTTTTAGGATAGGATTTAGGTTTGAGGTTTCATTTAAGTGTTGGATTATTGGAAGTACATCTGCTCTCCCTGGTTTTCCTTCAGGATCACAATGTTTCTAAGATTCATGGTTTAAGGAAAATCTTGCTTCTTCCCGGTTTCTAGGCAAAAAGGCGCCACCGGCAGTTTGTTTTCCCGTCAACCTTACTCTCGCTCTTTGAGAACCTTGGGTCTTTGGGAAAGCCGTGAGTCCAGCAAGATTTTTCAGTTCAAGTGTGCCCCAAGCAGTGGGTTCTACCTCTGGGCGATACAGCCCATGGAATTCCTGAGAATCTGGAACCTGCTATGAAGTTCAGCCTGCGTTTTATTCACACGGAAGAAGCTCCTTCGAGGTTCCCATGCCTCTGTACACTGATGCTTCCAGCAACATCATGTCTCACAGGTCAATAGTGCTTCTCTGAGTTTCACTGGTCTAGGGTAAAGGGTGAAGCGCCTGGGTTCCCGTGCTTCACTACTGTATGGCCTCAAGATGATGTTTGTAGGCACAGCGGCAAATCCATCGGTGGCAATCCTCTCATATTGTCATTGCGATGGGAAGATTTCTTATTCGCTAGGAAATGTTTTACCATGGAAGACGGGTCACCACAGAGCAGACTCTTTTGTGTTGAGACAAACTTTGCTGAATTTACTTGTCAGCAGTTGCGTGTCATACCTTTCTTTTAAGGTCGATGGAGACGCACGAGTGTAAGGAGAACGGTGAAAGGTGGCCGTTCATAACCCTGGATCATCAGAAACCGCAGAGTAAATTTTAGGAACGTAGACGTAGGACAGCGGAGAAAACTTCACTTAGGGAATTCAGTGAAACTCTCCTTACAATGCTGAGGCCTGACCAGTCTAGTGCCTGGGGGCAACCCGGCTCCTGCCCTAGGTAGGTTTGTTGAGAGTGCCTCCCTCAGGTGATGCCTTTTCTCTCCCAGCAATATTGCTCCGTGAAATTCTGCCAATGATGAAAACTATTTGCCATGGTTATGTCGTTTTACATCATTGGCCTCCTCTTAGAATTACAAATGCTTTCCAACACGAGTGCTGCCTCCCTGAGTTTTCCTTTGTCTTGGATCAATTGATGCAGATTCCTGTGCTGAATAAGTGATGGACTGGCACAGCTGGGTGCTTGTCAGTATAGTGGGCACATGCAGCAATTTCCTTTGTCAAGACCCACCTGGCTTGATCAAGGTTCCTTATTCCCCTGAAAACGATTTTTATGCAAATTCTTGAGGAGCACCAGAGTGCCTCTGGGAGCTAAACCAGGGCCTGCTCAACAGAGGCTCCAGAGTTTTCATTTTCTGACTAAAATTCAACACGGAATTTCATGGACCTCAGGAAACCGTGAATTGTGGACGTACCAGATTCTCACATCTTTATTGTCTAAGGCAAGTTTAAGTTTCCCAGTCTGATCCGGCTGCCACTTCATTTCTGGCAATGACTATTCAATTGTGGAAGTTCAGCCTTCCTCGGAATTCTCTTATACCGGCATGTTCCTGCGCCACACTAAGACCACTCGGTGCAGGTTTATGTGACTCAGGACAACTCTTTATTTCAGGCGTCGAGAACAAAGGGAATTCACAGAGGTTGATGATCACTTATTAAAGTCCCGTTTCTCTATAAAGCCCACTGATGACACTTCTACATCTGAGGGCAAAGATCTCATGCAGCATGATATTCTCATTTCAGCCACCCCGCCTGCAGTTTCTTCCTTGCAGAAAAATCTTTCCCAGTGTACTTCTGTAAAATGCTGCAAAATAGTGGGACAGAAGATTTTGGTTTAGGGTTCACTTTAAAGGGGCATAGGTACAGGCATGTGGGCATGTTTAGAGACAGTGTTAGAGTTCAGGTTAGAGTTAAGGCTGCATGAGGATTCGGGTTATGGTAAGGTTGTGGATCAAATGTAGGGTGAGTGTGAGGTTGAAGGTAAGAGTAGGGTTTAGTGCTTAAGGATGAATGAACCTATTGTCTCATTTAGGCTTATGGTAAACTTGACTGTTTAGGTATGGGTTGGGCTTAATATTTGTGTGAGGGTTAGAAAGTGTGCGAGGTTAAGGGTTGGGGTCAGGCTTGCGGCTTGTGTGTTACATCCGTTTTAGTTGTGGATAAGTTTAGCTCTCTGTCTAGTTTCAGGGATTGGATTACATTAACGGTGATATGGAGGCTTGGATTGAAGGTGATGGATAGAGTTGTTAGGTTCAGGCAAAGGGTGAAGGTTAGGAATAAGGTTAGTTGTAGGGGGAGCTGAATGTTTACATCAGATTTGGGGTTAGGATTAGGCTTACCCTAGGGGTAGACATAAGGTTAGGGTTAGGGCTTGGTTTAGGGTGAGCCTTAGGTTAGGGTTCAGTTTAAGCTTAGGAGTATACAGAATTAGACCTAGGCTTAGGGTTACACCTCTTTTTAGGTTTAGACTTAGGGCTAGGTTTTGACCTAGCTTAGGGTTAGGATTAAGGTTGGTTTTAGGATAGAATTTTGGTTTGAGGTTTCATTTAAGTGTTGGATTATTGGAAGTACATCTGCTCTCCCTGGTTTTCCTTCACGATCACAATGTTTCTGAGATTCATGGTTTAAGGAAAATCTTGCTTCTTGCCGGTTTCAAGGCAAAAAGGCGCCACCGGCAGTTTGTTTTTCCGTCAAACTTACGCTCGCTCTTTGAGAACCTTGGGTCTTTGGGAAAGCCGTGAGTCCAGCAAGATTTTTCAGTTCAAGTGTGCCCCAAGCAGGGGGTTCTACCTCTGAGCAATACAGCCCGTGGAATTCCTGAGAATCTGGAACCTGCCATGAAGTTCAGCCTGCGTTTTATTCACACGGAAGAAGCTCCTTCGAGGTTCCCATGCCTCTGTACACTGATGCTTCCAGCAATGTCATGTCTCACAGGTCTATAGTGCTTCTCTGAGTTTCACTGGTCTAGGGTAAAGGGTGAAGCGCCTGGGTTCCCGTGCTTCACTACTGTATGGCCTCAAGATGATGTTTGTAGGCACAGCGGCAAATCCATCGGTGGCAATCCTCTCATATTGTCATTGCGATGGGAAGATTTCTTATTCGCTAGGAAATGTTTTACCATGGAAGACGGGTCACCACAGAGCAGACTCTTTTGTGTTGAGACAAACTTTGCTGAATTTACTTGTCAGCAGTTGCGTGTCATACCTTTCTTTTAAGGTCGATGGAGACGCACGAGTGTAAGGAGAACGGTGAAAGGTGGCCGTTCATAACCCTGGATCATCAGAAACCGCAGAGTAAATTTTAGGAACGTAGACGTAGGACAGCGGAGAAAACTTCACTTAGGGAATTCAGTGAAACTCTCCTTACAATGCTGAGGCCTGACCAGTCTAGTGCCTGGGGGCAACCCGGCTCCTGCCCTAGGTAGGTTTGTTGAGAGTGCCTCCCTCAGGTGATGCCTTTTCTCTCCCAGCAATATTGCTCCGTGAAATTCTGCCAATGATGAAAACTATTTGCCATGGTTATGTCGTTTTACATCATTGGCCTCCTCTTAGAATTACAAATGCTTTCCAACACGAGTGCTGCCTCCCTGAGTTTTCCTTTGTCTTGGATCAATTGATGCAGATTCCTGTGCTGAATAAGTGATGGACTGGCACAGCTGGGTGCTTGTCAGTATAGTGGGCACATGCAGCAATTTCCTTTGTCAAGACCCACCTGGCTTGATCAAGGTTCCTTATTCCCCTGAAAACGATTTTTATGCAAATTCTTGAGGAGCACCAGAGTGCCTCTGGGAGCTAAACCAGGGCCTGCTCAACAGAGGCTCCAGAGTTTTCATTTTCTGACTAAAATTCAACACGGAATTTCATGGACCTCAGGAAACCGTGAATTGTGGACGTACCAGATTCTCACATCTTTATTGTCTAAGGCAAGTTTAAGTTTCCCAGTCTGATCCGGCTGCCACTTCATTTCTGGCAATGACTATTCAATTGTGGAAGTTCAGCCTTCCTCGGAATTCTCTTATACCGGCATGTTCCTGCGCCACACTAAGACCACTCGGTGCAGGTTTATGTGACTCAGGACAACTCTTTATTTCAGGCGTCGAGAACAAAGGGAATTCACAGAGGTTGATGATCACTTATTAAAGTCCCGTTTCTCTATAAAGCCCACTGATGACACTTCTACATCTGAGGGCAAAGATCTCATGCAGCATGATATTCTCATTTCAGCCACCCCGCCTGCAGTTTCTTCCTTGCAGAAAAATCTTTCCCAGTGTACTTCTGTAAAATGCTGCAAAATAGTGGGACAGAAGATTTTGGTTTAGGGTTCACTTTAAAGGGGCATAGGTACAGGCATGTGGGCATGTTTAGAGACAGTGTTAGAGTTCAGGTTAGAGTTAAGGCTGCATGAGGATTCGGGTTATGGTAAGGTTGTGGATCAAATGTAGGGTGAGTGTGAGGTTGAAGGTAAGAGTAGGGTTTAGTGCTTAAGGATGAATGAACCTATTGTCTCATTTAGGCTTATGGTAAACTTGACTGTTTAGGTATGGGTTGGGCTTAATATTTGTGTGAGGGTTAGAAAGTGTGCGAGGTTAAGGGTTGGGGTCAGGCTTGCGGCTTGTGTGTTACATCCGTTTTAGTTGTGGATAAGTTTAGCTCTCTGTCTAGTTTCAGGGATTGGATTACATTAACGGTGATATGGAGGCTTGGATTGAAGGTGATGGATAGAGTTGTTAGGTTCAGGCAAAGGGTGAAGGTTAGGAATAAGGTTAGTTGTAGGGGGAGCTGAATGTTTACATCAGATTTGGGGTTAGGATTAGGCTTACCCTAGGGGTAGACATAAGGTTAGGGTTAGGGCTTGGTTTAGGGTGAGCCTTAGGTTAGGGTTCAGTTTAAGCTTAGGAGTATACAGAATTAGACCTAGGCTTAGGGTTACACCTCTTTTTAGGTTTAGACTTAGGGCTAGGTTTTGACCTAGCTTAGGGTTAGGATTAAGGTTGGTTTTAGGATAGAATTTTGGTTTGAGGTTTCATTTAAGTGTTGGATTATTGGAAGTATATCTGCTCTCCCTGGTTTTCCTTCAGGATCACAATGTTTCTGAGATTCATGGTTTAAGGAAAATCTTGCTTCTTGCCGGTTTCAAGGCAAAAAGGCGCCACCGGCAGTTTGTTTTTCCGTCAAACTTACGCTCGCTCTTTGAGAACCTTGGGTCTTTGGGAAAGCCGTGAGTCCAGCAAGATTTTTCAGTTCAAGTGTGCCCCAAGCAGGGGGTTCTACCTCTGAGCAATACAGCCCGTGGAATTCCTGAGAATCTGGAACCTGCCATGAAGTTCAGCCTGCGTTTTATTCACACGGAAGAAGCTCCTTCGAGGTTCCCATGCCTCTGTACACTGATGCTTCCAGCAATGTCATGTCTCACAGGTCTATAGTGCTTCTCTGAGTTTCACTGGTCTAGGGTAAAGGGTGAAGCGCCTGGGTTCCCGTGCTTCACTACTGTATGGCCTCAAGATGATGTTTGTAGGCACAGCAGCAAATCCGTCGGTGGCAATTCTCTCATATTGTCATTGCAATGGGAAGATTCCTTATTCGCTAGGAAATGTTTTACTGTGGAAGACGCTTCACCACAGAGCTGTCTCTTTTGTGTTGAGACAAACTTTGCTGAATTTACCTGCCAGCAGTTGCGTGTCCTCCCTTTCTTTTAAGGTCGATGGAGAAGCTCGAATGTAAGGAAAACGGTGAATGGTGGCTGTTCATAATCCAGGATCATCAGAAACGGCAGAGTAAATTTTAGGGACATAGATGTAGGACAGCGGAGAAAACTTCACTCAGGGACTTCAGTGAACTCTCCTTACAATGCTGAGGCCTGACAAGCCTAGTGCCTGGGGGCAAACCGGCTCCTGCCCTAGGTAGTTTTGTTCAGCATGCCACCCTCAGGTCGGGCCTTTTCTCTCCCAGCACTATTGCTCCGTGAAACTCTGCCCAGGATGAAAACAATTTGCCATGGGTATGTCTTTTCACATCATTGACCGACTTTTAGAAGTACAAATGCTTTTCTAAACCAGTGTTGCCTCCCTGAACTTTCCTTTGTCTTGGCTCAATCTATGCAGATTCCTGTGCTGAATAAGTGATGGGCTGGCACAGCTGGGTGCTTCTCAGTATAGCCAGCACAAGCAGCAATTTCGTTTTTCAAGACCCACCTGGCTTGATCAAGGTTCCTTATTCCCGTGAAAACGATTTTTATCCAAATTCTAGAGGAGCACCAGTGTGCCTCTGGGAGCTACACCCGGGCCTGCTGAACAGAGGCTCCGGAGTTTTCATTTTCTGACTAAAATTCAACAAGAAATTTCATGGATCTAAGGAAACCCTGAATTTTGGACGTACTAGATTCTCACATCTTTATTGTCTAATGGAAGCTTAAGTTTCCCAGTCTGATCCGGCTGCCACTTCATTTCTGGCAATGACCATTCAATTGTGGACGTTCAGCCTTCTTCGGAATTCTCTTATACCGGCATGTCCCAGCGCCACACTAAGACCACTCGGTGCAGGTTTATGTGACTCAGGACAACTCTTTATATCAGGCGTCTAGAACAAAGGGAATTCACAGTGGTTGATGATCACTTATTAAAGTCCCATTTCTCTATAAAGCCTACTGATGACACTTCTACATCTGAGGGCAAAGAGCTCGTGCAGCATGATATTCTCATTTCAGCCACCCCGCCTGCAGTTTCTTCCTTGCAGAAAAATCTTTCCCAGTGTACTTCTGTAAAATGCTGCAAAATAGTGGGACAGAAGATTTTGGTTTAGGGTTAAATTTAAATGGGCATAGGTACAGGCATGTGGGCATGTTTAGAGACAGTGTTAGAATTCAGGTTAGAGTTAAGGCTGCTTGAGGATTCGGGTTATGGTAAGGTTGTGGATGAAATGTAGGGTGAGTGTGAGGTTGAAGGTAAGAGTAGGGTTTAGTGCTTAAGGATGAATGAACCTATTGTCTCATTTAGGCTTATGGTAAACTTGACTGTTAAGGTATGGGTTGAGGTTAATATTTGTGTGAGGGTTAGAAAGTGTGCTAGGTTAAGAGTTGGGGTCAGTCTTGCAGCTTGTGTGTTACATCCGTTTTGGTTGTGGATAAGTTTAGCTCTCTGTCTAGTTTCAGGGATTGGATTACATTAACGGTGATATGGAGGCTTGGATTGAAGGTGATGGATAGAGTTGTTAGGTTCAGGCAAAGGGTGACTGTTAGGATTAAGGTTAGTTGTAGGGGGAGCTGCATGTTCACATCAGATTTGGGGTTAGGATTAGGCTTAGCCTTAGGGTAGACATATGGTTAGGGTTAGAGCTTGGTTTAGGGTGAGCCTTAGGTTAGGGTTCAGTTTAAGCTTAGGAGTATACAGAATTAGACCTAGGCTTAGGGTTACACCTCTTTTAAGGTTTAGACTTAGGGCTAGGTTTTGACCTAGGTTAGGGTTAGGATTAAGGTTGGTTTTAGGATAGGATTTAAGTTTGAGGTTTCAATTAAGTGTTGGATTATTGGAAGTACATCTGCTCTCCCTGGTTTTCCTTCACGATCACAATGTTTCTGAGATTCATGGTTTAAGGAAAATCTTGCTTCTTGCCGGTTTCTAGGCAAAATGGCGCCAC
Organism: Tenrec ecaudatus; assembly: GCF_050624435.1. Classification (NCBI taxonomy): domain Eukaryota; kingdom Metazoa; phylum Chordata; class Mammalia; order Afrosoricida; family Tenrecidae; genus Tenrec; species Tenrec ecaudatus. The sequence goes on along the minus strand of NW_027457619.1, from coordinate 176,104 downwards.
CGGCAGTTTGTTTTTCCGTCAAACTTACGCTCGCTCTTTGAGAATCTTGGGTCTTTGGGAAAGCCGTGAGTCCAGCAAGATTTTTCAGTTCAAGTGTGCCCCAAGCAGTGGGTTCTACCTCTGAGCAATACAGCCCATGGAATTCCTGAGAATCTGGAACCTGCTATGAAGGTCAGCCTGCGTTTTATTCACACGGAAGAAGCTCCTTCCAGGTTCCCAAGCCTCTGTGCACTGAAGCTTCCAGCAATGTCATGTATCACAGGTCAACATTGCTTCTCTGTGTTTCACTGGTCTAGAGTAAAGGGTGAAGCGCCTGGGTTCCCGTGCTTCACTACTGTATGGCCTCAAGATGATATTTGTAGGCACAACGGCAAATCCATCGGTGGCAATTCTCTCATATTGTCATTGCGATGGGAAGATTTCTTATTCGCTAGGAAATGTTTTACCGTGGAAGACGGGTCACCACAGAGCAGACTCTTTGTGTTAAGACAAAGTTTGCTGAATTTACCTGCCAGCAGTTGCGTGTCCAACCTTTCTTTTAAGCTCGATGGAGACGCACGAGTGTAAGGAGAACGGTGAAAGGTGGCCGTTCATAACTCAGGATCATCAGAAACGGCAGAGTAAATTTTAGGGACATAGATGTAGCACAGCTGAGAAAACTTCACGCAGGGACTTCAGTGAACTCGCCTTACAATGCTGAGGCCTGACACGCCTAGTGCCTGAGGGCAACCAGTCTCGTGCCCTAGGTAGTTTTGTTGAGCATGCTTCCCTTAGGTGGTGCCTTTTCTCTCCCAGCAATATTGCTCCGTGAAATTCTGCCAATGATGAAAACTATTTGCCAGGGTTATGTAGTTTTACATCATTGGCCTCCTCTTAGAAGTACAAATGCTTTCCAACACGGGTGCTGCCTCCCTGAGTTTTCCTTTGTCTTGGATCAATCTATGCAGATTCCTGTGCTGAATAAGTGATGGGCTGGCACAGCTGGGTGCTTGTCATATAGCCAGCACAAGCAGCAATTTCCTTTGTCAAGACCCACCTGGCTTGATCAAGGTTCCTTATTCCCGTGAAAACGATTTTTATCCAAATTCTAGAGGAGCACCAGTGTGCCTCTGGGAGCTACACCCGGGCCTGCTGAACAGAGGCTCCGGAGTTTTCATTTTCTGACTAAAATTCAACAAGGAATTTCATGGATCTAAGGAAACCATGAATTTTGGACGTACTAGATTCTCACATCTTCATTGTCTAATGGAAGCTTAAGTTTCCCAGTCTGATCCGGCTGCCACTTCATTTCTGGCAATGACCATTCAATTGTGGACGTTCAGCCTTCTTCGGAATTCTCTTATACCGGCATGTCCCAGCGCCACATTAAGACCACTTGGTGCAGGTTTATGTGACTCAGGACAACTCTTTATTTCAGGAGTCTAGAACAAAGGGAATTCACAGTGGTTGGTGATCACTTATTAAAGTCCCGTTTGTCTATAAAGCCCACTGATGACACTTCTACATCTGAGGGCAAAGAGCTCGTGCAGCATAATATTCTCATTTCAGCCACCCCGCCTGCAGTTTCTTCCTTGCAGAAAAATCTTTCCCAGTGTACTTCTGTAAAATGCTGCAAAATAGTGGGACAGAAGATTTTGGTTTAGGGTTCACTTTAAAGGGGCATAGGTACAGGCATGTGGGCATGTTTAGAGACAGTGTTAGAGTTCAGGTTAGAGTTAAGGCTGCATGAGGATTCGGGTTATGGTAAGGTTGTGGATCAAATGTAGGGTGAGTGTGAGGTTGAAGGTAAGAGTAGGGTTTAGTGCTTAAGGATGAATGAACCTATTGTCTCATTTAGGCTTATGGTAAACTTGACTGTTTAGGTATGGGTTGGGCTTAATATTTGTGTGAGGGTTAGAAAGTGTGCGAGGTTAAGGGTTGGGGTCAGGCTTGCGGCTTGTGTGTTACATCCGTTTTAGTTGTGGATAAGTTTAGCTCTCTGTCTAGTTTCAGGGATTGGATTACATTAACGGTGATATGGAGGCTTGGATTGAAGGTGATGGATAGAGTTGTTAGGTTCAGGCAAAGGGTGAAGGTTAGGAATAAGGTTAGTTGTAGGGGGAGCTGAATGTTTACATCAGATTTGGGGTTAGGATTAGGCTTACCCTAGGGGTAGACATAAGGTTAGGGTTAGGGCTTGGTTTAGGGTGAGCCTTAGGTTAGGGTTCAGTTTAAGCTTAGGAGTATACAGAATTAGACCTAGGCTTAGGGTTACACCTCTTTTTAGGTTTAGACTTAGGGCTAGGTTTTGACCTAGCTTAGGGTTAGGATTAAGGTTGGTTTTAGGATAGAATTTTGGTTTGAGGTTTCATTTAAGTGTTGGATTATTGGAAGTATATCTGCTCTCCCTGGTTTTCCTTCAGGATCACAATGTTTCTGAGATTCATGGTTTAAGGAAAATCTTGCTTCTTGCCGGTTTCAAGGCAAAAAGGCGCCACCGGCAGTTTGTTTTTCCGTCAAACTTACGCTCGCTCTTTGAGAACCTTGGGTCTTTGGGAAAGCCGTGAGTCCAGCAAGATTTTTCAGTTCAAGTGTGCCCCAAGCAGGGGGTTCTACCTCTGAGCAATACAGCCCGTGGAATTCCTGAGAATCTGGAACCTGCCATGAAGTTCAGCCTGCGTTTTATTCACACGGAAGAAGCTCCTTCGAGGTTCCCATGCCTCTGTACACTGATGCTTCCAGCAATGTCATGTCTCACAGGTCTATAGTGCTTCTCTGAGTTTCACTGGTCTAGGGTAAAGGGTGAAGCGCCTGGGTTCCCGTGCTTCACTACTGTATGGCCTCAAGATGATGTTTGTAGGCACAGCAGCAAATCCGTCGGTGGCAATTCTCTCATATTGTCATTGCAATGGGAAGATTCCTTATTCGCTAGGAAATGTTTTACTGTGGAAGACGCTTCACCACAGAGCTGTCTCTTTTGTGTTGAGACAAACTTTGCTGAATTTACCTGCCAGCAGTTGCGTGTCCTCCCTTTCTTTTAAGGTCGATGGAGAAGCTCGAATGTAAGGAAAACGGTGAATGGTGGCTGTTCATAATCCAGGATCATCAGAAACGGCAGAGTAAATTTTAGGGACATAGATGTAGGACAGCGGAGAAAACTTCACTCAGGGACTTCAGTGAACTCTCCTTACAATGCTGAGGCCTGACAAGCCTAGTGCCTGGGGGCAAACCGGCTCCTGCCCTAGGTAGTTTTGTTCAGCATGCCACCCTCAGGTCGGGCCTTTTCTCTCCCAGCACTATTGCTCCGTGAAACTCTGCCCAGGATGAAAACAATTTGCCATGGGTATGTCTTTTCACATCATTGACCGACTTTTAGAAGTACAAATGCTTTTCTAAACCAGTGTTGCCTCCCTGAACTTTCCTTTGTCTTGGCTCAATCTATGCAGATTCCTGTGCTGAATAAGTGATGGGCTGGCACAGCTGGGTGCTTCTCAGTATAGCCAGCACAAGCAGCAATTTCGTTTTTCAAGACCCACCTGGCTTGATCAAGGTTCCTTATTCCCGTGAAAACGATTTTTATCCAAATTCTAGAGGAGCACCAGTGTGCCTCTGGGAGCTACACCCGGGCCTGCTGAACAGAGGCTCCGGAGTTTTCATTTTCTGACTAAAATTCAACAAGAAATTTCATGGATCTAAGGAAACCCTGAATTTTGGACGTACTAGATTCTCACATCTTTATTGTCTAATGGAAGCTTAAGTTTCCCAGTCTGATCCGGCTGCCACTTCATTTCTGGCAATGACCATTCAATTGTGGACGTTCAGCCTTCTTCGGAATTCTCTTATACCGGCATGTCCCAGCGCCACACTAAGACCACTCGGTGCAGGTTTATGTGACTCAGGACAACTCTTTATATCAGGCGTCTAGAACAAAGGGAATTCACAGTGGTTGATGATCACTTATTAAAGTCCCATTTCTCTATAAAGCCTACTGATGACACTTCTACATCTGAGGGCAAAGAGCTCGTGCAGCATGATATTCTCATTTCAGCCACCCCGCCTGCAGTTTCTTCCTTGCAGAAAAATCTTTCCCAGTGTACTTCTGTAAAATGCTGCAAAATAGTGGGACAGAAGATTTTGGTTTAGGGTTAAATTTAAATGGGCATAGGTACAGGCATGTGGGCATGTTTAGAGACAGTGTTAGAATTCAGGTTAGAGTTAAGGCTGCTTGAGGATTCGGGTTATGGTAAGGTTGTGGATGAAATGTAGGGTGAGTGTGAGGTTGAAGGTAAGAGTAGGGTTTAGTGCTTAAGGATGAATGAACCTATTGTCTCATTTAGGCTTATGGTAAACTTGACTGTTAAGGTATGGGTTGAGGTTAATATTTGTGTGAGGGTTAGAAAGTGTGCTAGGTTAAGAGTTGGGGTCAGTCTTGCAGCTTGTGTGTTACATCCGTTTTGGTTGTGGATAAGTTTAGCTCTCTGTCTAGTTTCAGGGATTGGATTACATTAACGGTGATATGGAGGCTTGGATTGAAGGTGATGGATAGAGTTGTTAGGTTCAGGCAAAGGGTGACTGTTAGGATTAAGGTTAGTTGTAGGGGGAGCTGCATGTTCACATCAGATTTGGGGTTAGGATTAGGCTTAGCCTTAGGGTAGACATATGGTTAGGGTTAGAGCTTGGTTTAGGGTGAGCCTTAGGTTAGGGTTCAGTTTAAGCTTAGGAGTATACAGAATTAGACCTAGGCTTAGGGTTACACCTCTTTTAAGGTTTAGACTTAGGGCTAGGTTTTGACCTAGGTTAGGGTTAGGATTAAGGTTGGTTTTAGGATAGGATTTAAGTTTGAGGTTTCAATTAAGTGTTGGATTATTGGAAGTACATCTGCTCTCCCTGGTTTTCCTTCACGATCACAATGTTTCTGAGATTCATGGTTTAAGGAAAATCTTGCTTCTTGCCGGTTTCTAGGCAAAATGGCGCCACCGGCAGTTTGTTTTTCCGTCAAACTTACGCTCGCTCTTTGAGAATCTTGGGTCTTTGGGAAAGCCGTGAGTCCAGCAAGATTTTTCAGTTCAAGTGTGCCCCAAGCAGTGGGTTCTACCTCTGAGCAATACAGCCCATGGAATTCCTGAGAATCTGGAACCTGCTATGAAGGTCAGCCTGCGTTTTATTCACACGGAAGAAGCTCCTTCCAGGTTCCCAAGCCTCTGTGCACTGAAGCTTCCAGCAATGTCATGTATCACAGGTCAACATTGCTTCTCTGTGTTTCACTGGTCTAGAGTAAAGGGTGAAGCGCCTGGGTTCCCGTGCTTCACTACTGTATGGCCTCAAGATGATATTTGTAGGCACAACGGCAAATCCATCGGTGGCAATTCTCTCATATTGTCATTGCGATGGGAAGATTTCTTATTCGCTAGGAAATGTTTTACCGTGGAAGACGGGTCACCACAGAGCAGACTCTTTGTGTTAAGACAAAGTTTGCTGAATTTACCTGCCAGCAGTTGCGTGTCCAACCTTTCTTTTAAGGTCGATGGAGACGCACGAGTGTAAGGAGAACGGTGAAAGGTGGCCGTTCATAACTCAGGATCATCAGAAACGGCAGAGTAAATTTTAGGGACATAGATGTAGCACAGCTGAGAAAACTTCAGGCAGGGACTTCAGTGAACTCGCCTTACAATGCTGAGGCCTGACACGCCTAGTGCCTGAGGGCAACCAGTCTCCTGCCCTAGGTAGTTTTGTTGAGCATGCTTCCCTTAGGTGGTGCCTTTTCTCTCCCAGCAATATTGCTCCGTGAAATTCTGCCAATGATGAAAACTATTTGCCAGGGTTATGTAGTTTTACATCATTGGCCTCCTCTTAGAAGTACAAATGCTTTCCAACACGGGTGCTGCCTCCCTGAGTTTTCCTTTGTCTTGGATCAATCTATGCAGATTCCTGTGCTGAATAAGTGATGGGCTGGCACAGCTGGGTGCTTGTCATATAGCCAGCACAAGCAGCAATTTCCTTTGTCAAGACCCACCTGGCTTGATCAAGGTTCCTTATTCCCGTGAAAACGATTTTTATCCAAATTCTAGAGGAGCACCAGTGTGCCTCTGGGAGCTACACCCGGGCCTGCTGAACAGAGGCTCCGGAGTTTTCATTTTCTGACTAAAATTCAACAAGGAATTTCATGGATCTAAGGAAACCATGAATTTTGGACGTACTAGATTCTCACATCTTCATTGTCTAATGGAAGCTTAAGTTTCCCAGTCTGATCCGGCTGCCACTTCATTTCTGGCAATGACCATTCAATTGTGGACGTTCAGCCTTCTTCGGAATTCTCTTATACCGGCATGTCCCAGCGCCACATTAAGACCACTTGGTGCAGGTTTATGTGACTCAGGACAACTCTTTATTTCAGGAGTCTAGAACAAAGGGAATTCACAGTGGTTGGTGATCACTTATTAAAGTCCCGTTTGTCTATAAAGCCCACTGATGACACTTCTACATCTGAGGGCAAAGAGCTCGTGCAGCATAATATTCTCATTTCAGCCACCCCGCCTGCAGTTTCTTCCTTGCAGAAAAATCTTTCCCAGTGTACTTCTGTAAAATGCTGCAAAATAGTGGGACAGAAGATTTTGGTTTAGGGTTCACTTTAAAGGGGCATAGGTACAGGCATGTGGGCATGTTTAGAGACAGTGTTAGAGTTCAGGTTAGAGTTAAGGCTGCATGAGGATTCGGGTTATGGTAAGGTTGTGGATCAAATGTAGGGTGAGTGTGAGGTTGAAGGTAAGAGTAGGGTTTAGTGCTTAAGGATGAATGAACCTATTGTCTCATTTAGGCTTATGGTAAACTTGACTGTTTAGGTATGGGTTGGGCTTAATATTTGTGTGAGGGTTAGAAAGTGTGCGAGGTTAAGGGTTGGGGTCAGGCTTGCGGCTTGTGTGTTACATCCGTTTTAGTTGTGGATAAGTTTAGCTCTCTGTCTAGTTTCAGGGATTGGATTACATTAACGGTGATATGGAGGCTTGGATTGAAGGTGATGGATAGAGTTGTTAGGTTCAGGCAAAGGGTGAAGGTTAGGAATAAGGTTAGTTGTAGGGGGAGCTGAATGTTTACATCAGATTTGGGGTTAGGATTAGGCTTACCCTAGGGGTAGACATAAGGTTAGGGTTAGGGCTTGGTTTAGGGTGAGCCTTAGGTTAGGGTTCAGTTTAAGCTTAGGAGTATACAGAATTAGACCTAGGCTTAGGGTTACACCTCTTTTTAGGTTTAGACTTAGGGCTAGGTTTTGACCTAGCTTAGGGTTAGGATTAAGGTTGGTTTTAGGATAGAATTTTGGTTTGAGGTTTCATTTAAGTGTTGGATTATTGGAAGTACATCTGCTCTCCCTGGTTTTCCTTCACGATCACAATGTTTCTGAGATTCATGGTTTAAGGAAAATCTTGCTTCTTGCCGGTTTCAAGGCAAAAAGGCGCCACCGGCAGTTTGTTTTTCCGTCAAACTTACGCTCGCTCTTTGAGAACCTTGGGTCTTTGGGAAAGCCGTGAGTCCAGCAAGATTTTTCAGTTCAAGTGTGCCCCAAGCAGGGGGTTCTACCTCTGAGCAATACAGCCCGTGGAATTCCTGAGAATCTGGAACCTGCCATGAAGTTCAGCCTGCGTTTTATTCACACGGAAGAAGCTCCTTCGAGGTTCCCATGCCTCTGTACACTGATGCTTCCAGCAATGTCATGTCTCACAGGTCTATAGTGCTTCTCTGAGTTTCACTGGTCTAGGGTAAAGGGTGAAGCGCCTGGGTTCCCGTGCTTCACTACTGTATGGCCTCAAGATGATGTTTGTAGGCACAGCGGCAAATCCATCGGTGGCAATCCTCTCATATTGTCATTGCGATGGGAAGATTTCTTATTCGCTAGGAAATGTTTTACCATGGAAGACGGGTCACCACAGAGCAGACTCTTTTGTGTTGAGACAAACTTTGCTGAATTTACTTGTCAGCAGTTGCGTGTCATACCTTTCTTTTAAGGTCGATGGAGACGCACGAGTGTAAGGAGAACGGTGAAAGGTGGCCGTTCATAACCCTGGATCATCAGAAACCGCAGAGTAAATTTTAGGAACGTAGACGTAGGACAGCGGAGAAAACTTCACTTAGGGAATTCAGTGAAACTCTCCTTACAATGCTGAGGCCTGACCAGTCTAGTGCCTGGGGGCAACCCGGCTCCTGCCCTAGGTAGGTTTGTTGAGAGTGCCTCCCTCAGGTGATGCCTTTTCTCTCCCAGCAATATTGCTCCGTGAAATTCTGCCAATGATGAAAACTATTTGCCATGGTTATGTCGTTTTACATCATTGGCCTCCTCTTAGAATTACAAATGCTTTCCAACACGAGTGCTGCCTCCCTGAGTTTTCCTTTGTCTTGGATCAATTGATGCAGATTCCTGTGCTGAATAAGTGATGGACTGGCACAGCTGGGTGCTTGTCAGTATAGTGGGCACATGCAGCAATTTCCTTTGTCAAGACCCACCTGGCTTGATCAAGGTTCCTTATTCCCCTGAAAACGATTTTTATGCAAATTCTTGAGGAGCACCAGAGTGCCTCTGGGAGCTAAACCAGGGCCTGCTCAACAGAGGCTCCAGAGTTTTCATTTTCTGACTAAAATTCAACACGGAATTTCATGGACCTCAGGAAACCGTGAATTGTGGACGTACCAGATTCTCACATCTTTATTGTCTAAGGCAAGTTTAAGTTTCCCAGTCTGATCCGGCTGCCACTTCATTTCTGGCAATGACTATTCAATTGTGGAAGTTCAGCCTTCCTCGGAATTCTCTTATACCGGCATGTTCCTGCGCCACACTAAGACCACTCGGTGCAGGTTTATGTGACTCAGGACAACTCTTTATTTCAGGCGTCGAGAACAAAGGGAATTCACAGAGGTTGATGATCACTTATTAAAGTCCCGTTTCTCTATAAAGCCCACTGATGACACTTCTACATCTGAGGGCAAAGATCTCATGCAGCATGATATTCTCATTTCAGCCACCCCGCCTGCAGTTTCTTCCTTGCAGAAAAATCTTTCCCAGTGTACTTCTGTAAAATGCTGCAAAATAGTGGGACAGAAGATTTTGGTTTAGGGTTCACTTTAAAGGGGCATAGGTACAGGCATGTGGGCATGTTTAGAGACAGTGTTAGAGTTCAGGTTAGAGTTAAGGCTGCATGAGGATTCGGGTTATGGTAAGGTTGTGGATCAAATGTAGGGTGAGTGTGAGGTTGAAGGTAAGAGTAGGGTTTAGTGCTTAAGGATGAATGAACCTATTGTCTCATTTAGGCTTATGGTAAACTTGACTGTTTAGGTATGGGTTGGGCTTAATATTTGTGTGAGGGTTAGAAAGTGTGCGAGGTTAAGGGTTGGGGTCAGGCTTGCGGCTTGTGTGTTACATCCGTTTTAGTTGTGGATAAGTTTAGCTCTCTGTCTAGTTTCAGGGATTGGATTACATTAACGGTGATATGGAGGCTTGGATTGAAGGTGATGGATAGAGTTGTTAGGTTCAGGCAAAGGGTGAAGGTTAGGAATAAGGTTAGTTGTAGGGGGAGCTGAATGTTTACATCAGATTTGGGGTTAGGATTAGGCTTACCCTAGGGGTAGACATAAGGTTAGGGTTAGGGCTTGGTTTAGGGTGAGCCTTAGGTTAGGGTTCAGTTTAAGCTTAGGAGTATACAGAATTAGACCTAGGCTTAGGGTTACACCTCTTTTTAGGTTTAGACTTAGGGCTAGGTTTTGACCTAGCTTAGGGTTAGGATTAAGGTTGGTTTTAGGATAGAATTTTGGTTTGAGGTTTCATTTAAGTGTTGGATTATTGGAAGTATATCTGCTCTCCCTGGTTTTCCTTCAGGATCACAATGTTTCTGAGATTCATGGTTTAAGGAAAATCTTGCTTCTTGCCGGTTTCAAGGCAAAAAGGCGCCACCGGCAGTTTGTTTTTCCGTCAAACTTACGCTCGCTCTTTGAGAACCTTGGGTCTTTGGGAAAGCCGTGAGTCCAGCAAGATTTTTCAGTTCAAGTGTGCCCCAAGCAGGGGGTTCTACCTCTGAGCAATACAGCCCGTGGAATTCCTGAGAATCTGGAACCTGCCATGAAGTTCAGCCTGCGTTTTATTCACACGGAAGAAGCTCCTTCGAGGTTCCCATGCCTCTGTACACTGATGCTTCCAGCAATGTCATGTCTCACAGGTCTATAGTGCTTCTCTGAGTTTCACTGGTCTAGGGTAAAGGGTGAAGCGCCTGGGTTCCCGTGCTTCACTACTGTATGGCCTCAAGATGATGTTTGTAGGCACAGCAGCAAATCCGTCGGTGGCAATTCTCTCATATTGTCATTGCAATGGGAAGATTCCTTATTCGCTAGGAAATGTTTTACTGTGGAAGACGCTTCACCACAGAGCTGTCTCTTTTGTGTTGAGACAAACTTTGCTGAATTTACCTGCCAGCAGTTGCGTGTCCTCCCTTTCTTTTAAGGTCGATGGAGAAGCTCGAATGTAAGGAAAACGGTGAATGGTGGCTGTTCATAATCCAGGATCATCAGAAACGGCAGAGTAAATTTTAGGGACATAGATGTAGGACAGCGGAGAAAACTTCACTCAGGGACTTCAGTGAACTCTCCTTACAATGCTGAGGCCTGACAAGCCTAGTGCCTGGGGGCAAACCGGCTCCTGCCCTAGGTAGTTTTGTTCAGCATGCCACCCTCAGGTCGGGCCTTTTCTCTCCCAGCACTATTGCTCCGTGAAACTCTGCCCAGGATGAAAACAATTTGCCATGGGTATGTCTTTTCACATCATTGACCGACTTTTAGAAGTACAAATGCTTTTCTAAACCAGTGTTGCCTCCCTGAACTTTCCTTTGTCTTGGCTCAATCTATGCAGATTCCTGTGCTGAATAAGTGATGGGCTGGCACAGCTGGGTGCTTCTCAGTATAGCCAGCACAAGCAGCAATTTCGTTTTTCAAGACCCACCTGGCTTGATCAAGGTTCCTTATTCCCGTGAAAACGATTTTTATCCAAATTCTAGAGGAGCACCAGTGTGCCTCTGGGAGCTACACCCGGGCCTGCTGAACAGAGGCTCCGGAGTTTTCATTTTCTGACTAAAATTCAACAAGAAATTTCATGGATCTAAGGAAACCCTGAATTTTGGACGTACTAGATTCTCACATCTTTATTGTCTAATGGAAGCTTAAGTTTCCCAGTCTGATCCGGCTGCCACTTCATTTCTGGCAATGACCATTCAATTGTGGACGTTCAGCCTTCTTCGGAATTCTCTTATACCGGCATGTCCCAGCGCCACACTAAGACCACTCGGTGCAGGTTTATGTGACTCAGGACAACTCTTTATATCAGGCGTCTAGAACAAAGGGAATTCACAGTGGTTGATGATCACTTATTAAAGTCCCATTTCTCTATAAAGCCTACTGATGACACTTCTACATCTGAGGGCAAAGAGCTCGTGCAGCATGATATTCTCATTTCAGCCACCCCGCCTGCAGTTTCTTCCTTGCAGAAAAATCTTTCCCAGTGTACTTCTGTAAAATGCTGCAAAATAGTGGGACAGAAGATTTTGGTTTAGGGTTAAATTTAAATGGGCATAGGTACAGGCATGTGGGCATGTTTAGAGACAGTGTTAGAATTCAGGTTAGAGTTAAGGCTGCTTGAGGATTCGGGTTATGGTAAGGTTGTGGATGAAATGTAGGGTGAGTGTGAGGTTGAAGGTAAGAGTAGGGTTTAGTGCTTAAGGATGAATGAACCTATTGTCTTATTTAGGCTTATGGTAAACTTGACTGTTAAGGTATGGGTTGAGGTTAATATTTGTGTGAGGGTTAGAAAGTGTGCTAGGTTAAGAGTTGGGGTCAGTCTTGCAGCTTGTGTGTTACATCCGTTTTGGTTGTGGATAAGTTTAGCTCTCTGTCTAGTTTCAGGGATTGGATTACATTAACGGTGATATGGAGGCTTGGATTGAAGGTGATGGATAGAGTTGTTAGGTTCAGGCAAAGGGTGACTGTTAGGATTAAGGTTAGTTGTAGGGGGAGCTGCATGTTCACATCAGATTTGGGGTTAGGATTAGGCTTAGCCTTAGGGTAGACATATGGTTAGGGTTAGAGCTTGGTTTAGGGTGAGCCTTAGGTTAGGGTTCAGTTTAAGCTTAGGAGTATACAGAATTAGACCTAGGCTTAGGGTTACACCTCTTTTAAGGTTTAGACTTAGGGCTAGGTTTTGACCTAGGTTAGGGTTAGGATTAAGGTTGGTTTTAGGATAGGATTTAAGTTTGAGGTTTCAATTAAGTGTTGGATTATTGGAAGTACATCTGCTCTCCCTGGTTTTCCTTCACGATCACAATGTTTCTGAGATTCATGGTTTAAGGAAAATCTTGCTTCTTGCCGGTTTCTAGGCAAAATGGCGCCACCGGCAGTTTGTTTTTCCGTCAAACTTACGCTCGCTCTTTGAGAATCTTGGGTCTTTGGGAAAGCCGTGAGTCCAGCAAGATTTTTCAGTTCAAGTGTGCCCCAAGCAGTGGGTTCTACCTCTGAGCAATACAGCCCATGGAATTCCTGAGAATCTGGAACCTGCTATGAAGGTCAGCCTGCGTTTTATTCACACGGAAGAAGCTCCTTCCAGGTTCCCAAGCCTCTGTGCACTGAAGCTTCCAGCAATGTCATGTATCACAGGTCAACATTGCTTCTCTGTGTTTCACTGGTCTAGAGTAAAGGGTGAAGCGCCTGGGTTCCCGTGCTTCACTACTGTATGGCCTCAAGATGATATTTGTAGGCACAACGGCAAATCCATCGGTGGCAATTCTCTCATATTGTCATTGCGATGGGAAGATTTCTTATTCGCTAGGAAATGTTTTACCGTGGAAGACGGGTCACCACAGAGCAGACTCTTTGTGTTAAGACAAAGTTTGCTGAATTTACCTGCCAGCAGTTGCGTGTCCAACCTTTCTTTTAAGGTCGATGGAGACGCACGAGTGTAAGGAGAACGGTGAAAGGTGGCCGTTCATAACTCAGGATCATCAGAAACGGCAGAGTAAATTTTAGGGACATAGATGTAGCACAGCTGAGAAAACTTCAGGCAGGGACTTCAGTGAACTCGCCTTACAATGCTGAGGCCTGACACGCCTAGTGCCTGAGGGCAACCAGTCTCCTGCCCTAGGTAGTTTTGTTGAGCATGCTTCCCTTAGGTGGTGCCTTTTCTCTCCCAGCAATATTGCTCCGTGAAATTCTGCCAATGATGAAAACTATTTGCCAGGGTTATGTAGTTTTACATCATTGGCCTCCTCTTAGAAGTACAAATGCTTTCCAACACGGGTGCTGCCTCCCTGAGTTTTCCTTTGTCTTGGATCAATCTATGCAGATTCCTGTGCTGAATAAGTGATGGGCTGGCACAGCTGGGTGCTTGTCATATAGCCAGCACAAGCAGCAATTTCCTTTGTCAAGACCCACCTGGCTTGATCAAGGTTCCTTATTCCCGTGAAAACGATTTTTATCCAAATTCTAGAGGAGCACCAGTGTGCCTCTGGGAGCTACACCCGGGCCTGCTGAACAGAGGCTCCGGAGTTTTCATTTTCTGACTAAAATTCAACAAGGAATTTCATGGATCTAAGGAAACCATGAATTTTGGACGTACTAGATTCTCACATCTTCATTGTCTAATGGAAGCTTAAGTTTCCCAGTCTGATCCGGCTGCCACTTCATTTCTGGCAATGACCATTCAATTGTGGACGTTCAGCCTTCTTCGGAATTCTCTTATACCGGCATGTCCCAGCGCCACATTAAGACCACTTGGTGCAGGTTTATGTGACTCAGGACAACTCTTTATTTCAGGAGTCTAGAACAAAGGGAATTCACAGTGGTTGGTGATCACTTATTAAAGTCCCGTTTGTCTATAAAGCCCACTGATGACACTTCTACATCTGAGGGCAAAGAGCTCGTGCAGCATAATATTCTCATTTCAGCCACCCCGCCTGCAGTTTCTTCCTTGCAGAAAAATCTTTCCCAGTGTACTTCTGTAAAATGCTGCAAAATAGTGGGACAGAAGATTTTGGTTTAGGGTTCACTTTAAAGGGGCATAGGTACAGGCATGTGGGCATGTTTAGAGACAGTGTTAGAGTTCAGGTTAGAGTTAAGGCTGCATGAGGATTCGGGTTATGGTAAGGTTGTGGATCAAATGTAGGGTGAGTGTGAGGTTGAAGGTAAGAGTAGGGTTTAGTGCTTAAGGATGAATGAACCTATTGTCTCATTTAGGCTTATGGTAAACTTGACTGTTTAGGTATGGGTTGGGCTTAATATTTGTGTGAGGGTTAGAAAGTGTGCGAGGTTAAGGGTTGGGGTCAGGCTTGCGGCTTGTGTGTTACATCCGTTTTAGTTGTGGATAAGTTTAGCTCTCTGTCTAGTTTCAGGGATTGGATTACATTAACGGTGATATGGAGGCTTGGATTGAAGGTGATGGATAGAGTTGTTAGGTTCAGGCAAAGGGTGAAGGTTAGGAATAAGGTTAGTTGTAGGGGGAGCTGAATGTTTACATCAGATTTGGGGTTAGGATTAGGCTTACCCTAGGGGTAGACATAAGGTTAGGGTTAGGGCTTGGTTTAGGGTGAGCCTTAGGTTAGGGTTCAGTTTAAGCTTAGGAGTATACAGAATTAGACCTAGGCTTAGGGTTACACCTCTTTTTAGGTTTAGACTTAGGGCTAGGTTTTGACCTAGCTTAGGGTTAGGATTAAGGTTGGTTTTAGGATAGAATTTTGGTTTGAGGTTTCATTTAAGTGTTGGATTATTGGAAGTATATCTGCTCTCCCTGGTTTTCCTTCAGGATCACAATGTTTCTGAGATTCATGGTTTAAGGAAAATCTTGCTTCTTGCCGGTTTCAAGGCAAAAAGGCGCCACCGGCAGTTTGTTTTTCCGTCAAACTTACGCTCGCTCTTTGAGAACCTTGGGTCTTTGGGAAAGCCGTGAGTCCAGCAAGATTTTTCAGTTCAAGTGTGCCCCAAGCAGGGGGTTCTACCTCTGAGCAATACAGCCCGTGGAATTCCTGAGAATCTGGAACCTGCCATGAAGTTCAGCCTGCGTTTTATTCACACGGAAGAAGCTCCTTCGAGGTTCCCATGCCTCTGTACACTGATGCTTCCAGCAATGTCATGTCTCACAGGTCTATAGTGCTTCTCTGAGTTTCACTGGTCTAGGGTAAAGGGTGAAGCGCCTGGGTTCCCGTGCTTCACTACTGTATGGCCTCAAGATGATGTTTGTAGGCACAGCAGCAAATCCGTCGGTGGCAATTCTCTCATATTGTCATTGCAATGGGAAGATTCCTTATTCGCTAGGAAATGTTTTACTGTGGAAGACGCTTCACCACAGAGCTGTCTCTTTTGTGTTGAGACAAACTTTGCTGAATTTACCTGCCAGCAGTTGCGTGTCCTCCCTTTCTTTTAAGGTCGATGGAGAAGCTCGAATGTAAGGAAAACGGTGAATGGTGGCTGTTCATAATCCAGGATCATCAGAAACGGCAGAGTAAATTTTAGGGACATAGATGTAGGACAGCGGAGAAAACTTCACTCAGGGACTTCAGTGAACTCTCCTTACAATGCTGAGGCCTGACAAGCCTAGTGCCTGGGGGCAAACCGGCTCCTGCCCTAGGTAGTTTTGTTCAGCATGCCACCCTCAGGTCGGGCCTTTTCTCTCCCAGCACTATTGCTCCGTGAAACTCTGCCCAGGATGAAAACAATTTGCCATGGGTATGTCTTTTCACATCATTGACCGACTTTTAGAAGTACAAATGCTTTTCTAAACCAGTGTTGCCTCCCTGAACTTTCCTTTGTCTTGGCTCAATCTATGCAGATTCCTGTGCTGAATAAGTGATGGGCTGGCACAGCTGGGTGCTTCTCAGTATAGCCAGCACAAGCAGCAATTTCGTTTTTCAAGACCCACCTGGCTTGATCAAGGTTCCTTATTCCCGTGAAAACGATTTTTATCCAAATTCTAGAGGAGCACCAGTGTGCCTCTGGGAGCTACACCCGGGCCTGCTGAACAGAGGCTCCGGAGTTTTCATTTTCTGACTAAAATTCAACAAGAAATTTCATGGATCTAAGGAAACCCTGAATTTTGGACGTACTAGATTCTCACATCTTTATTGTCTAATGGAAGCTTAAGTTTCCCAGTCTGATCCGGCTGCCACTTCATTTCTGGCAATGACCATTCAATTGTGGACGTTCAGCCTTCTTCGGAATTCTCTTATACCGGCATGTCCCAGCGCCACACTAAGACCACTCGGTGCAGGTTTATGTGACTCAGGACAACTCTTTATATCAGGCGTCTAGAACAAAGGGAATTCACAGTGGTTGATGATCACTTATTAAAGTCCCATTTCTCTATAAAGCCTACTGATGACACTTCTACATCTGAGGGCAAAGAGCTCGTGCAGCATGATATTCTCATTTCAGCCACCCCGCCTGCAGTTTCTTCCTTGCAGAAAAATCTTTCCCAGTGTACTTCTGTAAAATGCTGCAAAATAGTGGGACAGAAGATTTTGGTTTAGGGTTAAATTTAAATGGGCATAGGTACAGGCATGTGGGCATGTTTAGAGACAGTGTTAGAATTCAGGTTAGAGTTAAGGCTGCTTGAGGATTCGGGTTATGGTAAGGTTGTGGATGAAATGTAGGGTGAGTGTGAGGTTGAAGGTAAGAGTAGGGTTTAGTGCTTAAGGATGAATGAACCTATTGTCTCATTTAGGCTTATGGTAAACTTGACTGTTAAGGTATGGGTTGAGGTTAATATTTGTGTGAGGGTTAGAAAGTGTGCTAGGTTAAGAGTTGGGGTCAGTCTTGCAGCTTGTGTGTTACATCCGTTTTGGTTGTGGATAAGTTTAGCTCTCTGTCTAGTTTCAGGGATTGGATTACATTAACGGTGATATGGAGGCTTGGATTGAAGGTGATGGATAGAGTTGTTAGGTTCAGGCAAAGGGTGACTGTTAGGATTAAGGTTAGTTGTAGGGGGAGCTGCATGTTCACATCAGATTTGGGGTTAGGATTAGGCTTAGCCTTAGGGTAGACATATGGTTAGGGTTAGAGCTTGGTTTAGGGTGAGCCTTAGGTTAGGGTTCAGTTTAAGCTTAGGAGTATACAGAATTAGACCTAGGCTTAGGGTTACACCTCTTTTAAGGTTTAGACTTAGGGCTAGGTTTTGACCTAGGTTAGGGTTAGGATTAAGGTTGGTTTTAGGATAGGATTTAAGTTTGAGGTTTCAATTAAGTGTTGGATTATTGGAAGTACATCTGCTCTCCCTGGTTTTCCTTCAGGATCACAATGTTTCTGAGATTCATGGTTTAAGGAAAATCTTGCTTCTTGCCGGTTTCTAGGCAAAATGGCGCCACCGGCAGTTTGTTTTTCCGTCAAACTTACGCTCGCTCTTTGAGAATCTTGGGTCTTTGGGAAAGCCGTGAGTCCAGCAAGATTTTTCAGTTCAAGTGTGCCCCAAGCAGTGGGTTCTACCTCTGAGCAATACAGCCCATGGAATTCCTGAGAATCTGGAACCTGCTATGAAGGTCAGCCTGCGTTTTATTCACACGGAAGAAGCTCCTTCCAGGTTCCCAAGCCTCTGTGCACTGAAGCTTCCAGCAATGTCATGTATCACAGGTCAACATTGCTTCTCTGTGTTTCACTGGTCTAGAGTAAAGGGTGAAGCGCCTGGGTTCCCGTGCTTCACTACTGTATGGCCTCAAGATGATATTTGTAGGCACAACGGCAAATCCATCGGTGGCAATTCTCTCATATTGTCATTGCGATGGGAAGATTTCTTATTCGCTAGGAAATGTTTTACCGTGGAAGACGGGTCACCACAGAGCAGACTCTTTGTGTTAAGACAAAGTTTGCTGAATTTACCTGCCAGCAGTTGCGTGTCCAACCTTTCTTTTAAGGTCGATGGAGACGCACGAGTGTAAGGAGAACGGTGAAAGGTGGCCGTTCATAACTCAGGATCATCAGAAACGGCAGAGTAAATTTTAGGGACATAGATGTAGCACAGCTGAGAAAACTTCAGGCAGGGACTTCAGTGAACTCGCCTTACAATGCTGAGGCCTGACACGCCTAGTGCCTGAGGGCAACCAGTCTCCTGCCCTAGGTAGTTTTGTTGAGCATGCTTCCCTTAGGTGGTGCCTTTTCTCTCCCAGCAATATTGCTCCGTGAAATTCTGCCAATGATGAAAACTATTTGCCAGGGTTATGTAGTTTTACATCATTGGCCTCCTCTTAGAAGTACAAATGCTTTCCAACACGGGTGCTGCCTCCCTGAGTTTTCCTTTGTCTTGGATCAATCTATGCAGATTCCTGTGCTGAATAAGTGATGGGCTGGCACAGCTGGGTGCTTGTCATATAGCCAGCACAAGCAGCAATTTCCTTTGTCAAGACCCACCTGGCTTGATCAAGGTTCCTTATTCCCGTGAAAACGATTTTTATCCAAATTCTAGAGGAGCACCAGTGTGCCTCTGGGAGCTACACCCGGGCCTGCTGAACAGAGGCTCCGGAGTTTTCATTTTCTGACTAAAATTCAACAAGGAATTTCATGGATCTAAGGAAACCATGAATTTTGGACGTACTAGATTCTCACATCTTCATTGTCTAATGGAAGCTTAAGTTTCCCAGTCTGATCCGGCTGCCACTTCATTTCTGGCAATGACCATTCAATTGTGGACGTTCAGCCTTCTTCGGAATTCTCTTATACCGGCATGTCCCAGCGCCACATTAAGACCACTTGGTGCAGGTTTATGTGACTCAGGACAACTCTTTATTTCAGGAGTCTAGAACAAAGGGAATTCACAGTGGTTGGTGATCACTTATTAAAGTCCCGTTTGTCTATAAAGCCCACTGATGACACTTCTACATCTGAGGGCAAAGAGCTCGTGCAGCATAATATTCTCATTTCAGCCACCCCGCCTGCAGTTTCTTCCTTGCAGAAAAATCTTTCCCAGTGTACTTCTGTAAAATGCTGCAAAATAGTGGGACAGAAGATTTTGGTTTAGGGTTCACTTTAAAGGGGCATAGGTACAGGCATGTGGGCATGTTTAGAGACAGTGTTAGAGTTCAGGTTAGAGTTAAGGCTGCATGAGGATTCGGGTTATGGTAAGGTTGTGGATCAAATGTAGGGTGAGTGTGAGGTTGAAGGTAAGAGTAGGGTTTAGTGCTTAAGGATGAATGAACCTATTGTCTCATTTAGGCTTATGGTAAACTTGACTGTTTAGGTATGGGTTGGGCTTAATATTTGTGTGAGGGTTAGAAAGTGTGCGAGGTTAAGGGTTGGGGTCAGGCTTGCGGCTTGTGTGTTACATCCGTTTTAGTTGTGGATAAGTTTAGCTCTCTGTCTAGTTTCAGGGATTGGATTACATTAACGGTGATATGGAGGCTTGGATTGAAGGTGATGGATAGAGTTGTTAGGTTCAGGCAAAGGGTGAAGGTTAGGAATAAGGTTAGTTGTAGGGGGAGCTGAATGTTTACATCAGATTTGGGGTTAGGATTAGGCTTACCCTAGGGGTAGACATAAGGTTAGGGTTAGGGCTTGGTTTAGGGTGAGCCTTAGGTTAGGGTTCAGTTTAAGCTTAGGAGTATACAGAATTAGACCTAGGCTTAGGGTTACACCTCTTTTTAGGTTTAGACTTAGGGCTAGGTTTTGACCTAGCTTAGGGTTAGGATTAAGGTTGGTTTTAGGATAGAATTTTGGTTTGAGGTTTCATTTAAGTGTTGGATTATTGGAAGTATATCTGCTCTCCCTGGTTTTCCTTCAGGATCACAATGTTTCTGAGATTCATGGTTTAAGGAAAATCTTGCTTCTTGCCGGTTTCAAGGCAAAAAGGCGCCACCGGCAGTTTGTTTTTCCGTCAAACTTACGCTCGCTCTTTGAGAACCTTGGGTCTTTGGGAAAGCCGTGAGTCCAGCAAGATTTTTCAGTTCAAGTGTGCCCCAAGCAGGGGGTTCTACCTCTGAGCAATACAGCCCGTGGAATTCCTGAGAATCTGGAACCTGCCATGAAGTTCAGCCTGCGTTTTATTCACACGGAAGAAGCTCCTTCGAGGTTCCCATGCCTCTGTACACTGATGCTTCCAGCAATGTCATGTCTCACAGGTCTATAGTGCTTCTCTGAGTTTCACTGGTCTAGGGTAAAGGGTGAAGCGCCTGGGTTCCCGTGCTTCACTACTGTATGGCCTCAAGATGATGTTTGTAGGCACAGCAGCAAATCCGTCGGTGGCAATTCTCTCATATTGTCATTGCAATGGGAAGATTCCTTATTCGCTAGGAAATGTTTTACTGTGGAAGACGCTTCACCACAGAGCTGTCTCTTTTGTGTTGAGACAAACTTTGCTGAATTTACCTGCCAGCAGTTGCGTGTCCTCCCTTTCTTTTAAGGTCGATGGAGAAGCTCGAATGTAAGGAAAACGGTGAATGGTGGCTGTTCATAATCCAGGATCATCAGAAACGGCAGAGTAAATTTTAGGGACATAGATGTAGGACAGCGGAGAAAACTTCACTCAGGGACTTCAGTGAACTCTCCTTACAATGCTGAGGCCTGACAAGCCTAGTGCCTGGGGGCAAACCGGCTCCTGCCCTAGGTAGTTTTGTTCAGCATGCCACCCTCAGGTCGGGCCTTTTCTCTCCCAGCACTATTGCTCCGTGAAACTCTGCCCAGGATGAAAACAATTTGCCATGGGTATGTCTTTTCACATCATTGACCGACTTTTAGAAGTACAAATGCTTTTCTAAACCAGTGTTGCCTCCCTGAACTTTCCTTTGTCTTGGCTCAATCTATGCAGATTCCTGTGCTGAATAAGTGATGGGCTGGCACAGCTGGGTGCTTCTCAGTATAGCCAGCACAAGCAGCAATTTCGTTTTTCAAGACCCACCTGGCTTGATCAAGGTTCCTTATTCCCGTGAAAACGATTTTTATCCAAATTCTAGAGGAGCACCAGTGTGCCTCTGGGAGCTACACCCGGGCCTGCTGAACAGAGGCTCCGGAGTTTTCATTTTCTGAATAAAATTCAACAAGAAATTTCATGGATCTAAGGAAACCCTGAATTTTGGACGTACTAGATTCTCACATCTTTATTGTCTAATGGAAGCTTAAGTTTCCCAGTCTGATCCGGCTGCCACTTCATTTCTGGCAATGACCATTCAATTGTGGACGTTCAGCCTTCTTCGGAATTCTCTTATACCGGCATGTCCCAGCGCCACACTAAGACCACTCGGTGCAGGTTTATGTGACTCAGGACAACTCTTTATATCAGGCGTCTAGAACAAAGGGAATTCACAGTGGTTGATGATCACTTATTAAAGTCCCATTTCTCTATAAAGCCTACTGATGACACTTCTACATCTGAGGGCAAAGAGCTCGTGCAGCATGATATTCTCATTTCAGCCACCCCGCCTGCAGTTTCTTCCTTGCAGAAAAATCTTTCCCAGTGTACTTCTGTAAAATGCTGCAAAATAGTGGGACAGAAGATTTTGGTTTAGGGTTAAATTTAAATGGGCATAGGTACAGGCATGTGGGCATGTTTAGAGACAGTGTTAGAATTCAGGTTAGAGTTAAGGCTGCTTGAGGATTCGGGTTATGGTAAGGTTGTGGATGAAATGTAGGGTGAGTGTGAGGTTGAAGGTAAGAGTAGGGTTTAGTGCTTAAGGATGAATGAACCTATTGTCTCATTTAGGCTTATGGTAAACTTGACTGTAAAGGTATGGGTTGAGGTTAATATTTGTGTGAGGGTTAGAAAGTGTGCTAGGTTAAGAGTTGGGGTCAGTCTTGCAGCTTGTGTGTTACATCCGTTTTGGTTGTGGATAAGTTTAGCTCTCTGTCTAGTTTCAGGGATTGGATTACATTAACGGTGATATGGAGGCTTGGATTGAAGGTGATGGATAGAGTTGTTAGGTTCAGGCAAAGGGTGACTGTTAGGATTAAGGTTAGTTGTAGGGGGAGCTGCATGTTCACATCAGATTTGGGGTTAGGATTAGGCTTAGCCTTAGGGTAGACATATGGTTAGGGTTAGAGCTTGGTTTAGGGTGAGCCTTAGGTTAGGGTTCAGTTTAAGCTTAGGAGTATACAGAATTAGACCTAGGCTTAGGGTTACACCTCTTTTAAGGTTTAGACTTAGGGCTAGGTTTTGACCTAGGTTAGGGTTAGGATTAAGGTTGGTTTTAGGATAGGATTTAAGTTTGAGGTTTCAATTAAGTGTTGGATTATTGGAAGTACATCTGCTCTCCCTGGTTTTCCTTCATGATCACAATGTTTCTGAGATTCATGGTTTAAGGAAAATCTTGCTTCTTGCCGGTTTCTAGGCAAAATGGCGCCACCGGCAGTTTGTTTTTCCGTCAAACTTACGCTCGCTCTTTGAGAATCTTGGGTCTTTGGGAAAGCCGTGAGTCCAGCAAGATTTTTCAGTTCAAGTGTGCCCCAAGCAGTGGGTTCTACCTCTGAGCAATACAGCCCATGGAATTCCTGAGAATCTGGAACCTGCTATGAAGGTCAGCCTGCGTTTTATTCACACGGAAGAAGCTCCTTCCAGGTTCCCAAGCCTCTGTGCACTGAAGCTTCCAGCAATGTCATGTATCACAGGTCAACATTGCTTCTCTGTGTTTCACTGGTCTAGAGTAAAGGGTGAAGCGCCTGGGTTCCCGTGCTTCACTACTGTATGGCCTCAAGATGATATTTGTAGGCACAACGGCAAATCCATCGGTGGCAATTCTCTCATATTGTCATTGCGATGGGAAGATTTCTTATTCGCTAGGAAATGTTTTACCGTGGAAGACGGGTCACCACAGAGCAGACTCTTTGTGTTAAGACAAAGTTTGCTGAATTTACCTGCCAGCAGTTGCGTGTCCAACCTTTCTTTTAAGGTCGATGGAGACGCACGAGTGTAAGGAGAACGGTGAAAGGTGGCCGTTCATAACTCAGGATCATCAGAAACGGCAGAGTAAATTTTAGGGACATAGATGTAGCACAGCTGAGAAAACTTCAGGCAGGGACTTCAGTGAACTCGCCTTACAATGCTGAGGCCTGACACGCCTAGTGCCTGAGGGCAACCAGTCTCCTGCCCTAGGTAGTTTTGTTGAGCATGCTTCCCTTAGGTGGTGCCTTTTCTCTCCCAGCAATATTGCTCCGTGAAATTCTGCCAATGATGAAAACTATTTGCCAGGGTTATGTAGTTTTACATCATTGGCCTCCTCTTAGAAGTACAAATGCTTTCCAACACGGGTGCTGCCTCCCTGAGTTTTCCTTTGTCTTGGATCAATCTATGCAGATTCCTGTGCTGAATAAGTGATGGGCTGGCACAGCTGGGTGCTTGTCATATAGCCAGCACAATCAGCAATTTCCTTTGTCAAGACCCACCTGGCTTGATCAAGGTTCCTTATTCCCGTGAAAACGATTTTTATCCAAATTCTAGAGGAGCACCAGTGTGCCTCTGGGAGCTACACCCGGGCCTGCTGAACAGAGGCTCCGGAGTTTTCATTTTCTGACTAAAATTCAACAAGGAATTTCATGGATCTAAGGAAACCATGAATTTTGGACGTACTAGATTCTCACATCTTCATTGTCTAATGGAAGCTTAAGTTTCCCAGTCTGATCCGGCTGCCACTTCATTTCTGGCAATGACCATTCAATTGTGGACGTTCAGCCTTCTTCGGAATTCTCTTATACCGGCATGTCCCAGCGCCACATTAAGACCACTTGGTGCAGGTTTATGTGACTCAGGACAACTCTTTATTTCAGGAGTCTAGAACAAAGGGAATTCACAGTGGTTGGTGATCACTTATTAAAGTCCCGTTTGTCTATAAAGCCCACTGATGACACTTCTACATCTGAGGGCAAAGAGCTCGTGCAGCATAATATTCTCATTTCAGCCACCCCGCCTGCAGTTTCTTCCTTGCAGAAAAATCTTTCCCAGTGTACTTCTGTAAAATGCTGCAAAATAGTGGGACAGAAGATTTTGGTTTAGGGTTCACTTTAAAGGGGCATAGGTACAGGCATGTGGGCATGTTTAGAGACAGTGTTAGAGTTCAGGTTAGAGTTAAGGCTGCTTGAGGATTCGGGTTATGGTAAGGTTGTGGATCAAATGTAGGGTGAGTGTGAGGTTGAAGGTAAGAGTAGGGTTTAGTGCTTAAGGATGAATGAACCTATTGTCTCATTTAGGCTTATGGTAAACTTGACTGTTAAGGTATGGGTTGAGGTTAATATTTGTGTGAGGGTTAGAAAGTGTGCTAGGTAAAGAGTTGGGGTCAGGCTTGCTCCTTGTGTGTTACATCCGTTTTGGTTGTGGATAAGTTTAGCTCTCTGTCTAGTTTCAGGGATTGGATTACATTAACGGTGATATGGAGGCTTGGATTGAAGGTGATGGATAGAGTTGTTAGGTTCAGGCAAAGGGTGACTGTTAGGATTAAGGTTAGTTGTAGGGGGAGCTGCATGTTCACATCAGATTTGGGGTTAGGATTAGGCTTAGCCTTAGGGTAGACATATGGTTAGGGTTAGAGCTTGGTTTAGGGTGAGCCTTAGGTTAGGGTTCAGTTTAAGCTTAGGAGTATACAGAATTAGACCTAGGCTTAGGGTTACACCTCTTTTAAGGTTTAGACTTAGGGCTAGGTTTTGACCTAGGTTAGGGTTAGGATTAAGGTTGGTTTTAGGATAGGATTAAGGTTTGAGGTTTCATTTAAGTGTTGGATTATTGGAAGTACATCTGCTCTCCCTGGTTTTCCTTCACGATCACAATGTTTCTGAGATTCATGGTTTAAGGAAAATCTTGCTTCTTGCCGGTTTCAAGGCAATATGGCGCCACCGGCAGTTTGTTTTTCCGTCAAACTTACGCTCGCTCTTTGAGAATCTTGGGTCTTTGGGAAAGCCGTGAGTCCAGCAAGATTTTTCAGTTCAAGTGTGCCCCAAGCAGTGGGTTCTACCTCTGAGCAATACAGCCCATGGAATTCCTGAGAATCTGGAACCTGCTATGAAGTTCAGCCTGCGTTTTATTCACACGGAAGAAGCTCCTTCGAGGTTCCCAAGCCTCTGTGCACTGAAGCTTCCAGCAATGTCATGTATCACAGGTCAACAGTGCTATTCTGTGTTTCACTGGTCTAGAGTAAAGGGTGAAGCGCCTGGGTTCCCGTGCTTCACTACTGTATGGCCTCAAGATGATATTTGTAGACACAACGGCAAATCCATCGGTGGCAATTCTCTCATATTGTCATTGCGATGGGAAGATTTCTTATTCGCTAGGAAATGTTTTACCGTGGAAGACGGGTCACCACAGAGCAGACTCTTTGTGTTAAGACAAAGTTTGCTGAATTTACCTGCCAGCAGTTGCGTGTCCAACCTTTCTTTTAAGCTCGATGGAGACGCACGAGTGTAAGGAGAACGGTGAAAGGTGGCCGTTCATAACTCAGGATCATCAGAAACGGCAGAGTAAATTTTAGGGACATAGATGTAGCACAGCTGAGAAAACTTCACGCAGGGACTTCAGTGAACTCGCCTTACAATGCTGAGGCCTGACACGCCTAGTGCCTGAGGGCAACCAGTCTCCTGCCCTAGGTAGTTTTGTTGAGCATGCTTCCCTTAGGTGGTGCCTTTTCTCTCCCAGCAATATTGCTCCGTGAAATTCTGCCAATGATGAAAACTATTTGCCAGGGTTATGTAGTTTTACATCATTGGCCTCCTCTTAGAAGTACAAATGCTTTCCAACATGGGTGCTGCCTCCCTGAGTTTTCCTTTGTCTTGGATCAATCTATGCAGATTCCTGTGCTGAATAAGTGATGGGCTGGCACAGCTGGGTGCTTGTCATATAGCCAGCACAATCAGCAACTTCCTTTGTCAAGACCCACCTGGCTTGATCAAGGTTCCTTATTCCCGTGAAAACGATTTTTATCCAAATTCTAGAGGAGCACCAGTGTGCCTCTGGGAGCTACACCCGGGCCTGCTGAACAGAGGCTCCGGAGTTTTCATTTTCTGACTAAAATTCAACAAGGAATTTCATGGATCTAAGGAAACCATGAATTTTGGACGTACTAGATTCTCACATCTTCATTGTCTAATGGAAGCTTAAGTTTCCCAGTCTGATCCGGCTGCCACTTCATTTCTGGCAATGACCATTCAATTGTGGACGTTCAGCCTTCTTCGGAATTCTCTTATACCGGCATGTCCCAGCGCCACATTAAGACCACTTGGTGCAGGTTTATGTGACTCAGGACAACTCTTTATTTCAGGAGTCTAGAACAAAGGGAATTCACAGTGGTTGGTGATCACTTATTAAAGTCCCGTTTGTCTATAAAGCCCACTGATGACACTTCTACATCTGAGGGCAAAGAGCTCGTGCAGCATAATATTCTCATTTCAGCCACCCCGCCTGCAGTTTCTTCCTTGCAGAAAAATATTTCCCTGTGTACTTCTGTAAAATGCTGCAAAATAGTGGGACAGAAGATTTTGGTTTAGGGTTCACTTTAAAGGGGCATAGGTACAGGCATGTGTGCATGTTTAGAGACAGTGTTAGAGTTCAGGTTAGAGTTAAGGCTGCTTGAGGATTCGGGTTATGGTAAGGTTGTGGATCAAATGTAGGGTGAGTGTGAGGTTGAAGGTAAGAGTAGGGTTTAGTGCTTAAGGATGAATGAACCTATTGTCTCATTTAGGCTTATGGTACACTTGACTGTTAAGGTATGGGTTGAGGTTAATATTTGTGTGAGGGTTAGAAAGTGTGCTAGGTAAAGAGTTGGGGTCAGGCTTGCTCCTTGTGTGTTACATCCGTTTTGGATGTGGATAAGTTTAGCTCTCTGTCTAGTTTCAGGGATTGGATTACATTAACGGTGATATGGAGGCTTGGATTGAAGGTGATGGATAGAGTTGTTAGGTTCAGGCAAAGGGTGACTGTTAGGATTAAGGTTAGTTGTAGGGGGAGCTGCATGTTCACATCAGATTTGGGGTTAGGATTAAGCTTAGCCTTAAGGTAGACATATGGTTAGGGTTAGAGCTTGGTTTAGGGTGAGCCTTAGGTTAGGGTTCAGTTTAAGCTTAGGAGTATACAGAATTAGACCTAGGCTTAGGGTTACACCTCTTTTAAGGTTTAGACTTAGGGCTAGGTTTTGACCTAGGTTAGGGTTAGGATTAAGGTTGGTTTTAGGATAGGATTAAGGTTTGAGGTTTCATTTAAGTGTTGGATTATTGGAAGTGCATCTGCTCTCCCTGGTTTTCCTTCACGATCACAATGTTTCTGAGATTCATGGTTTAAGGAAAATCTTGCTTCTTGCCGGTTTCAAGGCAAAAAGGCGCCACCGGCAGTTTGTTTTTCCGTCAAACTTACGCTCGCTCTTTGAGAATCTTGGGTCTTTGGGAAAGCCGTGAGTCCAGCAAGATTTTTCAGTTCAAGTGTGCCCCAAGCAGTGGGTTCTACCTCTGAGCAATACAGCCCATGGAATTCCTGAGAATCTGGAACCTGCTATGAAGTTCAGCCTGCGTTTTATTCACAGGGAAGAAGCTCCTTCGAGGTTCCCAAGCCTCTGTACACTGAAGCTTCCAGCAACGTCATGTATCACAGGTCAACAGTGCTTCTCTGTGTTTCACTGGTCTAGAGTAAAGGGTGAAGCGCCTGGGTTCCCGTGCTTCACTACTGTATGGCCTCAAGATGATATTTGTAGGCACAACGGCAAATCCATCGGTGGCAATTCTCTCATATTGTCATTGCGATGGGAAGATTCCTTATTCGCTAGGAAATGTTTTACTGTGGAAGACGGGTCACCACAGAGCAGACTCTTTGTGTTAAGACAAAGTTTGCTGAATTTACCTGCCAGCAGTTGCGTGTCCAACCTTTCTTTTAAGGTCGATGGAGACGCACGAGTGTAAGGAGAACGGTGAAAGGTGGCCGTTCATAACTCAGGATCATCAGAAACGGCAGAGTAAATTTTAGGGACATAGATGTAGCACAGCTGAGAAAACTTCAGGCAGGGACTTCAGTGAACTCTCCTTACAATGCTGAGGCCTGACACGCCTAGTGCCTGGGGGCAACCAGGCTCCTGCCCTAGGTAGTTTTGTTGAGCGTGCCTCCCTCAGGTGGTGCCTTTTCTCTCCCAGCAATATTGCTCCGTGAAATTCTGCCAATGATGAAAACTATTTGCCAGGGTTATGTAGTTTTACATCATTGGCCTCCTCTTAGAAGTACAAATGCTTTCCAACATGGGTGCTGCCTCCCTGAGTTTTCCTTTGTCTTGGATCAATCTATGCAGATTCCTGTGCTGAATAAGTGATGGGCTGGCACAGCTGGGTGCTTGTCATATAGCCAGCACAAGCAGCAATTTCCTTTGTCAAGACCCACCTGGCTTGATCAAGGTTCCTTATTCCCGTGAAAACGATTTTTATGCAAATTCTAGAGGAGCACCAGTGTGCCTCTGGGAGCTACATCCGGGCATGCTGAACAGAGGCTCCGGAGTTTTCATTTTCTGACTAAAATTCAACACGGAATTTCATGGACCTAAGGAAACAGTGATTTGTGGACGTACCAGATTCTCACATCTTTATTGTCTAAGGCAAGCTTAAGTTTCCCAGTGTGATCCGGCTGCCACTTCATTTCTGGCATGGCCATTCAATTGTGGAAGTTCAGCCTTCTTCGGAATTCTCTTATACCGGCATGTTCCCGCGCCACACTAAGACCACTCGGTGCAGGTTTATGTGACTCAGGACAACTCTTTATTTCAGGCGTCTACAACAAAGGGAATTCATAGAGGTTGATGATCACTTATTAAAGTCCCGTTTCTCTATAAAGCCCACTGATGACACTTCTACATCTGAGGGCAAAGA
Organism: Tenrec ecaudatus; assembly: GCF_050624435.1. NCBI lineage: Eukaryota > Metazoa > Chordata > Mammalia > Afrosoricida > Tenrecidae > Tenrec > Tenrec ecaudatus. The sequence goes on along the minus strand of NW_027457619.1, from coordinate 147,328 downwards.
GCTCGTGCAGCATGATATTCTCATTTCAGACACGCCGCCTGCAGTTTCTTCCTTGCAGAAAAATCTTGCCAGTGTACTTCTTTAAAATGCTTCAAAATAGTGGGACCGAAGATTTCGGTTTAGGGTTCACTTTAAAGGGGCATAGGTACAGGCATGTGGGCATGTTTAGAGACAGTGTTAGAGTTCAGGTTAGAGTTACGGCTGCGTGAGGATTCGGGTTCTGGTAAGGTTGTGGATCAAATGTAGGGTGAGTGTGAGGTTGAAGGTAAGAGTAGGGTTTAGTGCTTAAGGATGAATGAACCTATTGTCTCATTTAGGCTTATGGTAAACTTGACTGTTTAGGTATGGGTTGGGGTTAATATTTGTGTGAGGGTTAGAAAGTGTGCGAGGTTAAGAGTTGGGGTCAGGCTAGCGGCTTGTGTGTTACATCCGTTTTGGTTGTGGATAAGTTTCGCTCTCTGTCTAGTTTCAGGGATTGGATTACATTAACTGTGATATGGAGGCTTCGATTGAAGGTGATGGATAGAGTTAAGTTAGGTTCAGGCGAAGGGTGAAGGTTAGGAGTAAGGTTAGTTGTAGGGGGAGCTGCATGTTCACATCAGATTTGGCGTTAGGATTAGGCTTAGCCTTAGGGTAGACATAAGGTTAGGGTTAGGGCTTGGTTTAGGGTGAGCCTTAGGTTAGGGTTCAGTTTAAGCTTAGGAGTATACAAAATTAGACCTAGGCTTAGGGTTACACCTCTTTTTAGGTTTAGACCTAGGGCTAGATTTTGACCTAGGTTAGGGTTAGGATTAGGGTTGGTTTTAGGATAGGATTTAGGTTTGAGGTTTCATTTAAGTGTTGGATTATTGGAAGTACATCTGCTCTCCCTGGTTTTCCTTCAGGATCACAATGTTTCTAAGATTCATGGTTTAAGGAAAATCTTGCTTCTTCCCGGTTTCTAGGCAAAAAGGCGCCACCGGCAGTTTGTTTTCCCGTCAACCTTACTCTCGCTCTTTGAGAACCTTGGGTCTTTGGGAAAGCCGTGAGTCCAGCAAGATTTTTCAGTTCAAGTGTGCCCCAAGCAGTGGGTTCTACCTCTGGGCGATACAGCCCATGGAATTCCTGAGAATCTGGAACCTGCTATGAAGTTCAGCCTGCGTTTTATTCACACGGAAGAAGCTCCTTCGAGGTTCCCATGCCTCTGTACACTGATGCTTCCAGCAACATCATGTCTCACAGGTCAATAGTGCTTCTCTGAGTTTCACTGGTCTAGGGTAAAGGGTGAAGCGCCTGGGTTCCCGTGCTTCACTACTGTATGGCCTCAAGATGATGTTTGTAGGCACAGCGGCAAATCCATCGGTGGCAATCCTCTCATATTGTCATTGCGATGGGAAGATTTCTTATTCGCTAGGAAATGTTTTACCATGGAAGACGAGTCACCACAGAGCAGACTCTTTTGTGTTGAGACAAACTTTGCTGAATTTACTTGTCAGCAGTTGCGTGTCATACCTTTCTTTTAAGGTCGATGGAGACGCACGAGTGTAAGGAGAACGGTGAAAGGTGGCCGTTCATAACCCTGGATCATCAGAAACCGCAGAGTAAATTTTAGGAACGTAGACGTAGGACAGCGGAGAAAACTTCACTTAGGGAATTCAGTGAAACTCTCCTTACAATGCTGAGGCCTGACCAGTCTAGTGCCTGGGGGCAACCCGGCTCCTGCCCTAGGTAGGTTTGTTGAGAGTGCCTCCCTCAGGTGATGCCTTTTCTCTCCCAGCAATATTGCTCCGTGAAATTCTGCCGATGATGAAAACTATTTGCCATGGGTTTGTCCTTTCACCTCATTGGCCTCATCTTTGAAGTACAAATGCTTTTCTACACGGTTGCTGCCTCCCTGAGCTTTCCTTTGTCTTGGCTCAATCGACAGAGATTCCTGTGCTGAATACGCCATGGACTAGCACAGGTGGGTGCTTGTCAGTATACTGGGCACACAGCAACAATTTCGTTTGTCAAGACCCACCTGGCTTGATCAAGGTTCTTTATTCCAGTGAAAACGATTTTTATCCAAATTCTAGAGGAGCACCAGTGTGCCTCTGGGAGCTACACCCGGGGCCTGCTGAACAGAGGCTCCGGAGTTTTCATTTTCTGACTAAAATTCTCCACTTAATTTTTGGATCTAAGGAAACCGTGAATTGTGGACGTACCAGATTCTCACATCTTCATTGTCTAATGGAAGCTGTAGTTTCCCAGTCTGATCCGGCTGCCACTTCATTTCTGGCAATGACCATTCAATTGTGGACGTTCAGCCTTCTTCGGAATTCTCTTATACCGGCATGTTCCCGCGCCACATTAAGACCACTCGGTGGAGGTTCATGTGACTCAGGACAACTCTATATTTCAGGCGTCTAGAACAAAGGGAATTCACAGAGGTTGATGATAACTTATTAAAGTCCCGTTTCTCTATGATGCCCACTGATGACACTTCTACATCTGAGGGCAAAGAGCTCGTGCAGCATGATATTCTCATTTGAGCCACGCCGCCTGCAGTTTCTTCGTTGCAGAAAAATCTTTCCCAGTGTACTTCTTTAAAATGCTGCAAAATAGTGGGACAGAAGATTTCGGTTTAGTGTTAACTTTAAATGGGCATAGATACAGGCATGTGGGCATTTTAGAGACAATGTGTCACTGGTCTAGGGTAAAGGTTGAAGCGCCTGGGTTCCCGTGCTTCACTACTGTATGGCCTCAAGATGATGTTTGTAGGCACAGCGGCAAATCCATCGGTGGTAATTCTCTCATATTGTCATTGCGATGGGAAGATTCCTTATTCCCTAGGAAATGTTTTACCGTGGAAGACGGGTCACCACAGAGCTGTCTCTTTTTTATTGAGACAAAGTGTTCTGAATTTACCTGCCAGCAGTTGCCTGTCCTCCCTTTCTTTTAAGGTCGATGGAGACGCAGGAGTGTAAGGAGAACGGTGAATGGTGGCCGTTCATAACCCAGGATCATCAGAAACCGCAGAGTAAATTTTAGGAACGTAGACTTGGACAGCGGAGAAAACTTCACTCAGGGACTTCAGTGAACCCTCCTTACAATGCTGAGGCCTGACACGCCTAGTGCCTGGGGGCAACTCGGCTCCTGCCCTAGATAGTTTTGTTGAGCATGCCTCCCTCAGGTGGTGCCTTTTCTCTCCCAGCAATATTGCTCCGTGAAATTCTGCCAATGATGAAAACTATTTGCCATGGGTTTGTCCTTTCACCTCATTGGCCTCATCTTTGAAGTACAAATGCTTTTCTACACGGGTGCTTCCTCCCTGAGCTTTCCTTAGTCTTGGCTGAATCGATGCAGATTCCTGTGCTGAATACGCCATGGACTAGCACAGGTGGGTGCTTGTCAGTATACCGGGCACACGCAGCAATTTCGTTGGTCAAGACCCACCTGGCTTGATCAAGGTTCTTTATTCCAGTGAAAACGATTTTTATCCAAATTCTAGAGGAGCACCAGTGTGCCTCTGGGAGCTACACCCGGGCCTGCTGAACAGAGGCTCCGGAGTTTTCATTTTCGGACTAAAATTCTACACAGAATTTCATGGATCTAAGGAAACCGTGAATTATGGACGTACCAGATTCTCACATCTTCATTGTCTAATGGAAGCTGAAGTTTCCCAGTCTGATCCGGCTGCCACTTCATTTCTGGCAATGACCATTCAATTGTGGACGTTCAGCTTTCTTCGGAATTTTTTTATACGGGCATGTTCCCGCGCCACATTAAGACCACTCGGTGGAGGTTCATGTGACTCAGGACAACTCTTTATTTCAGGCGTCTAGAACAAAGGGAATTCACAGAGGTTGATGATCACTTATTAAAGTCCCGTTTCTCTATGATGCCCACTGATGACACTTCTACATCTGAGGGCAAAGAGCTCATGCAGCATGATATTCTCATTTGAGCCACGCCGCCTGCAGTTTCTTCCTTGCAGAAAAAACTTTCCCAGTGTACTCTTTAAAATGCTGCAAAAGAGTGGGACAGAAGATTTCGGTTTAGTGTTAACTTTAAACGGGCATAGATACAGGCATGTGGGCATTTTAGAGACAATGATTCACTGGTGTAGGGTAAAGGGTGAAGCGCCTGGGTTCCCGTGATTCACTACTGTATGGCCTCAAGATGATGTTTGTAGGCACAGCGGCAAATTCATCGGTGGCAATTCTCTCATATTGTCATTGCGATGGGAAGATTTCTTATTCGCTAGGAAATGTTTTACCGTGGAAGACAGGTCACCACAGAGCTGTCTCTATTTTGTTGAGACAAAGTGTGCTGAATTTACCTGCCAGCAGTTGCTTTTCCTCCCTTTCTTTTAAGGTCGATGGAGAGGCACGAGTGTAAGGAGAACGGTGAATGGTGGCCGTTCATAACCCAGGATCATCAGAAACCGCAGAGTAAATTTTAGGAACATAGACTTGGACAGCGGAGAAAACTTCACTCAGGGACTTCAGTGAACCCTCCTTACAATGCTGAGGCCTGACACGCCTAGTGCCTGGGGGCAACCCGGCTCCTGCCCTAGGTAGTTTTGTTGAGCGTGCCTCCCTCAGGTGGTGCCTTTTCTCTCCCAGCAATATTGCTCCGTGAAATTCTGCCGATGATGAAAACTATTTGCCATGGGTTTGTCCTTTCACCTCATTGGCCTCATCTTTGAAGTACAAATGCTTTTCTACACGGGTGCTGCCTCCCTGAGCTTTCCTTAGTCTTGGCTCAATCGATGCAGATTCCTGTGCTGAATACGCCATGGACTAGCACAGGTGGGTGCTTGTCAGTATACCGGGCACACGCAGCAATTTCGTTTGTCAAGACCCACCTGGCTTGATCATGGTTCTTTATTCCAGTGAAAACGATTTTTATCCAAATTCTAGAGGAGCACCAGTGTGCCTCTGGGAGCTACACCCGGGCCTGCTGAACAGAGGCTCCGGAGTTTTCATTTTCGGACTAAAATTCTACACGGAATTTCATGGATCTTAGGAAACCGTGAATTATGGACGTACCAGATTCTCACATCTTCATTGTCTAATGGAAGCTGAAGTTTCCCAGTCTGATCCGGCTGCCACTTCATTTCTGGCAATGACCATTCAATTGTGGACGTTCAGCTTTCTTCGGAATTCTCTTATACAGGCATGTTCCCGTGCCACATTAAGAACACTCGGTGGAGGTTCATGTGACTCAGGACAACTCTTTATTTCAGGCGTCTAGAACAAAGGGAATTCACAGAGGTTGATGATCACTTATTAAAGTCCCGTTTCTCTATGATGCATACTGATGACACTTCTACATCTGAGGGCAAAGAGCTCGTGCAGCATGATATTCTCATTTGAGCCACGCCGCCTGCAGTTTCTTCCTTGCAGAAAAATCTTTCCCAGTGTACTTCTTTAAAATGCTGCAAAATAGTGGGACAGAAGATTTCGGATTAGTGTTAACTTTAAACGGGCATAGATAAAGGCATGTGGGCATTTTAGAGACAATATTTCACTGGTGTAGGGTAAATGATGAAGCGCCTGGCTTCCCGTGCTTCACTACAGTATGGCCTCAAGATGATGTTTGTAGGCACAGCGGAAAATTCATCGGTGGCAATTCTCTCATATTGTCATTGCGATGGGAAGATTCCTTATTCGCTAGCAAATGTTTTACCGTGGAAGACGGGTCACCACAGAGCTGTCTCTTCTGTGTTTAGACAAAGTGTGCTGAATTTACCTGCCAGCAGTTGCCTGTCCTCCCTTTCTTTTAAGGTCGATGGAGACGCAAGAGTGTAAGGAGAACGGTGAATGGTGGCCGTTCATAACCCAGGAGCATCAGAAACCGCAGAATAAATTTTAGGAACGTAGACATAGGACTGCGGAGATAACTTCACTCAGGGACTTCAGTGAACCCTCCTTACAATGCTGAGGCCTGACAGGCCTAGTGCCTGGGGGCAACCCGGCTCCTGCCCTAGGTAGTTTTGTTGAGCATGCCTCCCTCAGGTGGTGCCTTTTCTCTCCCAGCAATATTGCTCCGTGAAATTCTGCCGATGATGAAAACTATTTGCCATGGGTTTGTCCTTTCACCTCATTGGCCTCATCTTTGAAGTACAAATGCTTTTCTACACGGGTGCTGCCTCCCTGAGCTTTCTTTTGTCTTGGCTCAATCGATGCAGATTCCTGTGCTGAATACGCCATGGACTAGCACAGGTGGGTGCTTGTCAGTATACCGGGCACACGCAGCAATTTCGTTTGTCAAGACCCACCTGGCTTGATCAAGGTTCTTTATTCTAGTGAAAACGTTTTTTATCCAAATTCTAGAGGAGCACCAGTGTGCCTCTGGGAGCTACACCCGGGCCTGCTGAACAGAGGCTCCGGAGTTTTCATTTTCTGACTAAAATTCTACACGGAATTTCATGGATCTAAGGAAACCGTGAATTGTGGACGTACCAGATTCTCACATCTTCATTGTCTAATGGAAGCTGAAGTTTCCCAGTCTGATCCGGCTGCCACTTCATTTCTGGCAATGACCATTCAATTGTGGACGTTCAGCTTTCTTCGGAATTCTCTTATACAGGCATGTTCGCGCCACATTAAGACCACACGGTGGAGGTTCATGTGACTCAGGACAACTCTTTATTTCAGGCGTCTAGAACAAAGGGAATTCACAGAGGTTGATGATCACTTATTAAAGTCCCGTTTCTCTATGATGCCCACTGATGACACTTCTACATCTGAGGGCAAAGAGCTCGTGCAGCATGATATTCTCATTTCAGCCACGCCGCCTGCAGTTTCTTCCTTGCAGAAAAATCTTTCCCAGTGTACTTCTTTAAAATGCTGCAAAATAGTGGGACACAAGATTTCAGTTTAGTGTTAACTTTAAACGGGCATAGATACAGGCATGTGGACATTTTAGAGACAATGTTTCACTGGTCTAGGGTAAAGGGTGAAGCGCCTGGGTTCCCGTGCTTCACTACTGTATGGCCTCAAGATGATGTTTGTAGGCACAGCGGCAAATCCATCGGTGGTAATTCTCTCATATTGTCATTGCGATGGGAAGATTCCTTATTCGCTAGGAAATGTTTTACAGTGGAAGACTGGTCACCACAAGCTGTCTCTTTTGTGTTGAGACAAAGTGTGCTGAATTTACCTGCCAGCAGTTGCCTGTCCTCCCTTTCTTTTAAGGTCGATGGAGACGCAAGAGTGTAAGGAGAACGGTGAATGGTGGCCGTTCATAACCCAGGATCATCAGAAACCGCAGAGTAAATTTTAGGAACGTAGACGTAGGACTGCGGAGATAACTTCACTCAGGGACTTCAGTGAACCCTCCTTACAATGCTGAGGCGTGACAGGCCTAGTGCCTTGGGCAACACGGCTCCTGCCCTAGGTCGATTTGTTGAGCATGCCTCCCTCTGGTGGTGCCTTTTCTCTCCCAGCAATATTGCTCCGTGAAATTCTGCCGATGATGAAAACTATTTGCCATGGGTTTGTCCTTTCACCTCATTGGCCTCATCTTTGAAGTACAAATGCTTTTCTACACGGGTGCTGCCTCCCTGAGCTTTCCTTAGTCTTGGCTCAATCGATGCAGATTCCTGTGCTGAATACGCCATGGACTAGCACAAGTGGGTGCTTGTCAGTATACCGGGCACACGCAGCAATTTCGTTTGTCAAGACCCACCTGGCTTGATCAAGGTTCTTCATTCCAGTGAAAACGATTTTTATCCAAATTCTAGAGGAGCACCAGTGTGCCTCTGGGAGCTACACCCGGGCCTGCTGAACAGAGGCTCCGGAGTTTTCATTTTCTGACTAAAATTCTACACGGAATTTCATGGATCTAAGGAAACCGTGAATTGTGGACGTACCAGATTCTCACATCTTCATTGTCTAATGGAAGCTGAAGTTTCCCAGTCTGATCCAGCTGCCACTTCATTTCTGGCAATGACCATTCAATTGTGGACGTTCAGCTTTCTTCGGAATTCTCTTATACCGGCATGTTCCTGTGCCACATTAAGACCACTCGGTGGAGGTTCATGTGACTCAGGACAAATCTTTATTACAGGCGTCTAGAACAAAGGGAATTCACAGAGGTTGATGATAACTTATTAAAGTCCCGTTTCTCTATGATGCCCACTGATGGCACTTCTACATCTGAGGGCAAAGAGCTCGTGCAGCATGATATTCTCATTTCAGCCACGCCGCCTGCAGTTTCTTCCTTGCAGAAAAATCTTTCCCAGTGTACTTCTTTAAAATGCTGCAAAATAGTGGTACAGAAGATTTCGGTTTAGCGTTAACTTTTAACGGGCATAGATACAGGCTTGTGGGCATTTTAGAGACAATGTTTCACTGGTCTAGGGTAAAGGGTGAAGCGCCTGGGTTCCCGTGCTTCACTACTGTATGGCCTCAAGATGATGTTTGTAGGCACAGCGGCAAATCCATCGGTGGCAATTCTCTCATATTGTCATTGCGATGGGAAGATTCCTTATTCGCTAGGAAATGTTTTACCGTGGAAGACGGGTCACCACAGAGCTGTCTCTATTTTGTTGAGACAAAGTGTGCTGAATTTACCTGCCAGCAGTTGCTTGTCCTCCCTTTCTTTTAAGGTCGATGCAGGGGCACGAGTGTAAGGAGAACGGTGAATGGGGGCCGTTCATAACCCAGGAGCATCAGAAACCGCAGAGTAAGTTTTAGGAACGTAGACATAGGACTGCGGAGATAACTTCACTCAGGGACTTCAGTGAACCCTCCTTACAATGCTGAGGCCTGACAGGCCTAGTGCCTTGGGCAACACGGCTCCTGGCCTAGGTAGATTTGTTGAGCATGCCTCCCTCTGGTGGTGCCTTTTCTCTCCCAGCAATATTGCTCCGTGAAATTCTGCCGATGATGAAAACTATTTGCCATGGGTTTGTCCTTTCACCTCATTGGCCTCATCTTTGAAGTACAAATGCTTTTCTACACGGGTGCTGCCTCCCTGAGCTTTCCTTAGTCTTGGCTCAATCGATGCAGATTCCTGTGCTGAATACGCCATGGACTAGCACAGGTGGGTGCTTGTCAGTATACCGGGCACACGCAGCAATTTCGTTTGTCAAGACCCTCCTGGCTTGATCAAGGTTCTTCATTCCAGTGAAAACGATTTTTATCCAAATTCTAGAGGAGCACCAGTGTGCCTCTGGGAGCTACACCCGGGCCTGCTGAACAGAGGCTCCGGAGTTTTCATTTTCTGACTAAAATTCTACAAGGAATTTCATGGATCTAAGGAAACCGTGAATTGTGGACGTACCAGATTCTCACATCTTCATTGTCTAATGGAAGCTGAAGTTTCTCAGTCTGATCCGGCTGCCACTTCATTTCTGGCAATGACCATTCAATTGTGGACGTTCAGCTTTCTTCGGAATTCTCTTATACAGGCATGTTCCCGCGCCACATTAAGACCACTCGGTGGAGGTTCATGTGACAGTCCCGTTTCTCTATGATGCCCACTGATGACATTTCTACATCTGAGGGCAAAGAGCTCGTGCAGCATGATATTCTCATTTCAGCCACGCCGCCTGCAGTTTCTTCCTTGCAGAAAAATCTTTCCCAGTGTACTTCTATAAAATGCTGCAAAAGAGTGGGACAGAAGATTTCGGTTTAGTGTTAACTTTAAACGGGCATAGATACAGGCATGTGGGCATTTTAGAGACAATGTTTCACTGGTCTAGGGTAAAGGGTGAAGCGCCTGGGTTCCCGTGCTTCACTACTGTATGGCCACAAGATGATGTTTGTAGGCACAGCGGCAAATCCATCGGTGGCAATTCTCTCATATTGTCATTGCGATGGGAAGATTCCTTATTCGCTAGGAAATGTTTTACCGTGGAAGACGGGTCACCACAGAGCTGTCTCTATTTTGTTGAGACAAAGTGTGCTGAATTTACCTGCCAGCAGTTGCTTGTCCTCCCTTTCTTTTAAGGTCGATGGAGAGGCACGAGTGTAAGGAGAACGGTGAATGGGGGCCGTTCATAACTCAGGATCATCAGAAAGCGCAGAGTAAATTTTAGGAACGTAGACTTGGACAGCGGAGAAAACTTCACTCAGGGACTTCAGTGAACCCTCCTTACAATGCTGAGGCCGGACATGCCTAGTGCCTGGGGGCAACCCGGCTCCTGCCCTAAGTAGTTTTGTTGAGCGTGCCTCCCTCAGGTGGTGCCTTTTCTCCCCTAGCAATATTGCTCTGTGAAATTCTGCCGATGATGAAAACTATTTGCCATGGGTTTGTCCTTTCACCTCATTGGTCTCATCTTTGAAGTACAAATGCTTTTCTACACGGGTGCTGCCTCCCTGAGCTTTTCTTAGTCTTGGCTCAATCGATGCAGATTCCGGTGCTGAATACGCCATGGACTAGCACAGGTGGGTGCTTGTCAGTATAGCGGGCACACGCAGCAATTTCGTTTGTCAAGACCCACCTGGCTTGATCAAGGTTCTTTATTCCAGTGAAAACGATTTTTATCCAAATTCTAGAGGAGCACCAGTGTGTCTCTGGGAGCTACACCCGGGCCTGCTGAACAGAGGCTCCGGAGTTTTCATTTTCGGACTAAAATTCTACACGGAATTTCATGGATCTTAGGAAACCGTGATTTGTGGACGTACCAGATTCTCACATCTTCATTGTCTAATGGAAGCTTAAGTTTCCCAGTCTGATCCGGCTGCCACTTCATTTCTGGCAATGACCATTCAATTGTGGACGTTCAGCCTTCTTCGGAATTCTCTTATACCGGCATGTTCCCGCGCCACATTACGACCACTCGGTGGAGGTTCATGTGACTCAGGAAAACTCTTTATTTCAGGCGTCTAGAACAAAGGGAATTCACAGAGGTTGATGATCACTTATTAAAGTCCCGTTTCTCTATGATGCCCACTGATGACACTTCTACATCTGAGGGCAAAGAGCTCGTGCAGCATGATATTCTCATTTCAGCCACGCCGCCTGCAGTTTCTTTCTTGCAGAAAAATCTTTCCCAGTGTACTTCTTTAAAATGCTGCAAAATAGTGGGACAGAAGATTTTGGTTTAGTGTTAACTTTAAACGGGCATAGATAGAGGCATGTGGGCATTTTAGAGACAATTTTTCACTGGTCTAGGGTAAAGGGTGAAGCGCCTGGGTTCCCGTGCTTCACTACTGTATGGCCTCAAGATGATGTTTATAGGCACAGCGGCAAATTCATCGGTGGCAATTCTCTCATATTGTCATTGCGATGGGAAGATTCCTTATTCGCTAGGAAATTTTTTACCGTGGAAGACGGGTCACCACAGAGCTGTCTCTATTTTGTTGAGACAAAGTGTGCTGAATTTACCTGCCAGCAGTTGCTTGTCCTCCCTTTCTTTTAAGGTCGAAGGAGAGGCACGAGTGTAAGGAGAACGGTGAATGGTGGCCGTTCATAACCCAGGATCATCAGAAACCGCAGAGTAAATTTTAGGAACGTAGACTTGGACATCGGAGAAAACTTCACTCAGGGACTTCAGTGAACCCTCCTTACAATGCTGAGGCCTGACACGCCTAGTGCCTGGGGGCAACCCGGCTCCTGCCCTAGGTAGTTTTGTTGAGCGTGTCTCCCTCAGGTGGTGCCTTTTCTCTCCCAGCAATATTGCTCCGTGAAATTCTGCCAATGATGAAAACTATTTGCCATGGGTTTGTCCTTTCACCTCATTGGCCTCATCTTTGAAGTACAAATGCTTTTCTACACGGGTGCTGCCTCCCTGAGCTTTCCTTTGTCTTGGCTCAATCGATGCAGATTCCTGTGCTGAATACACCATGGACTAGCACAGGTGGGTGCTTGTCAGTATACCGGGCACACGCAGCAATTTCGTTTGTCAAGACCCACCTGGCTTGATCAAGGTTCTTTATTCCAGTGAAAACGAGTTTTATCCAAATTCTAGAGGAGCACCAGTGTGCCTCTGGGAGCTACACCCGGGCCTGCTGAACAGAGGCTCCGGAGTTTTCATTTTCTGACTAAAATTCTACACGGAATTTCATGGATCTAAGGAAACCGTGAATTGTGGACGTACCAGATTCTCACATCTTCATGGTCTAATGGAACCTAAGTTTCCCAGTCTGATCCGGCTGCCACTTCATTTCTGGCAATGACCATTCAATTGTGGACGTTCAGCTTTCTTCGGAATTCTCTTATACCGGCATGTTCCCGCGCCACATTAAGACCACTCAGTGGAGGTTCATGTGACTCAGGACAACTCTTTATTTCAGGCGTCTAGAACAAAGGGAATTCACAGAGGTTGATGATCACTTATTAAAGTCCCGTTTCTCTATGATGCCCACTGATGACACTTCTACATCTGAGGGCAAAGAGCTCGTGCAGCATGATATTCTCATTTGAGCCACGCCGCCTGCAGTTTCTTCCTTGCAGAAAAATCTTTCCCAGTGTACTTCCTTAAAATGCTGCAAAATAGTGGGACAGAAGATTTCGGTTTAGCGTTAACTTTAAACGGGCATAGATACAGGTATGTGGGCATGTTTAGAGACAGTGTTTCACTGGTCTAGGGTAAAGGGTGAAGCGCCTGGGTTCCCGTGCTTCTCTACTGTATGGCCGCAAGATGATGTTTGTAGGCACAGCGGCAAATCCATCTGTGGCAATTCTCTCATATTGTCATTGCGATGTGAAGATTCCTTATTCGCTAGGAAATGTTTTACCGTGGAAGACGGGTCACCACAGAGCTGTCTCTTTTTTGTTGAGACAAAGTGTGCTGAATTTACCTGCCAGCAGTTGCCTGTCCTCTCTTTTTTTTAAGGTCGATGGAGACGCACGAGTGTAAGGAGAACGGTGAATGGTGGCCGTTCATAACCCAGGATCATCAGAAACCGCAGAGTAAATTTTAGGAACGTAGACTTGGACAGCGGAGAAAACTTCACTCAGGGACTTCAGTGAACCCTCCTTACAATGCTGAGGCCTGACACGCCTAGTGCCTGGGGGCAACACGGCTCCTGCCCTAGGTAGTTTTGTTGAGCTTGCCTCCCTCTGGTGGTGCCTTTTCTCTCCCAGCAATATTGCTCCGTGAAATTCTGCCGATGATGAAAACAATTTGCCATGGGTTTGTCCTTTCACCTCATTGGCCTCATCTTTGAAGTACAAATGCTTTTCTACACGGGTGCTGCCTCCCTGAGCTTTCCTTTGTCTTGGCTCAATCGATGCAGATTCCTGTGCTGAATACGATATGGACTAGCACAGGTGGGTGCTTGTCAGTATACAGGGCACACGCAGCAATTTCATATGTCAAGACCCTCCTGGCTTGATCAAGGTTCTTTATTCCAGTGAAAACGATTTTTATCCAAATTCAAGAGGAGCACCAGTGTGCCTCTGGGAGCTACACCCGGGCCTGCTGAACAGAGGCTCCGGAGTTTTCATTTTCTGACTAAAATTCTCCGCGGAATTTCATGGATATAAGGAAACCGTGAATTGTGGACGTACCAGATTCTTACATCTTCATTGTCTAATGGAAGCTTAAGTTTCCCAGTCTAATCCGGCTGCCATTTCATTTCTGGCAATGACCATTCAATTGTGGACGTTCAGCCTTCTTCGGAATTCTCTTATACCCGCATGTACCCGCGACACATTAAGACCACTCTTTGGAGGTTCATGTGACTCAGGACAACTCTTTATTTCAGGCGTCTAGAACAAAGGGAATTCACAGAGGTTGATGATCACTTATTAAAGTCCCGTTTCTCTATGATGCCCACTGATGACACTTCTACATCTGAGGGCAAAGAGCTCGTGCAGCATGATATTCTCATTTGTGCCACGCCGCCTGCAGTTTCTTCCTTGCAGAAAAATCTTTCCTAGTGTACTTCTTTAAAATGCTGCAAAATAGTGGGACAGAAGATTTCGGTTTAGTGTTAACTTTAAACGGGTATAGATACAGGCATGTGCGCATTTTAGAGACAATGTTTCACTGGTCTAGGGTAAAGGGTGAAGCGCCTGGGTTTCCGTGCTTCACTACTGTATGGCCTCAAGATGATGTTTGTAGGCACAGCGGCAAATCCATCGGTGGCAATTCTCTCATATTGTCATTGCGATGGGAAGATTCCTTATTCGCTAGGAAATGTTTTACAGTGGAAGACTGGTCACCACAAGCTGTCTCTTTTGTATTGAGACAAAGTGTGCTGAATTTACCTGCCAGCAGTTGCCTGTACTCCCTTTCTTTTAAGGTCGATGGAGACGCACGAGTGTAAGGAGAACGGTGAATGGTGGCCGTTCATAACCCAGGATCATCAGAAACCGCCGAGTAAATTTTAGGAACGTAGACGTAGGACTGCGGAGATAACTTCACTCAGGGACTTCAGTGAACCCTCCTTACAATGCTGAGGCCTGACAGGCCTAGTGCCTTGGGCAACACGGCTCCTGCCCTAGGTAGATTTGTTGAGCATGCCTCCCTCTGGTGGTGCCTTTTCTCTCCCAGCAATATTGCTCCGTGAAATTCTGCCGATGATGAAAACTATTTGCCATGGGTTTGTCCTTTCACCTCATTGGCCTCATCTTGGAAGTACAAATGCTTTTCTACACGGGTGCTGCCTCCCTGAGCTTTCCTTAGTCTTGGCTCAATCGATGCAGATTCCTGTGCTGAAAACGCCATGGACTAGCACAGGTGGGTGCTTGTCAGTATACCTGGCACACGCAGCAATTTCGTTTGTCAAGACCCACCTGGCTTGATCAAGGTTCTTCATTCCAGTGAAAACGATTTTTATCCAAATTCTAGAGGAGCACCAGTGTGCCTCTGGGAGCTACACCCGGGCCTGCTGAACAGAGGCTCCGGAGTTTTCATTTTCTGACTAAAATTCTCCACGGAATTTCATGGATCTAAGGAAACCGTGAATTGTGGACGTACCAGATTCTCACATCTTCATTGTCTAATGGAAGCTGAAGTTTCTCAGTCTGATCCGGCTGCCACTTCATTTCTGGCAATGACCATTCAATTGTGGACGTTCATCTTTCTTCGGAATTCTCTTATACAGGCATGTTCCCGCGGCACATTAAGACCACTCGGTGGAGGTTCATGTGACAGTCGCGTTTCTCTATGATGCCCACTGATGACATTTCTACATCTGAGGGCAAAGAGCTCGTGCAGCATGATATTCTCATTTCAGCCACGCCGCCTGCAGTTTCTTTCTTGCAGAAAAATCTTTCCCAGTGTACTTCTTTAAAATGCTGCAAAATAGTGGGACAGAAGATTTTGGTTTAGTGTTAACTTTAAACGGGCATAGATAGAGGCATGTGGGCATTTTAGAGACAATTTTTCACTGGTCTAGGGTAAAGGGTGAAGCGCCTGGGTTCCCGTGCTTCACTACTGTATGGCCTCAAGATGATGTTTGTAGGCACAGCGGCAAATTCATCGGTGGCAATTCTCTCATATTGTCATTGCGATGGGAAGATTCCTTATTCGCTAGGAAATGTTTTACCGTGGAAGACGGGTCACCACAGAGCTGTCTCTATTTTGTTGAGACAAAGTGTGCTGAATTTACCTGCCAGCAGTTGCTTGTCCTCCCTTTCTTTTAAGGTCGAAGGAGAGGCACGAGTGTAAGGAGAACGGTGAATGGTGGCTGTTCATAACCCAGGATCATCAGAAACCGCAGAGTAAATTTTAGGAACGTAGACTTGGACAGCGGAGAAAACTTCACTCAGTGACTTCAGTAAACCCTCCTTGCAATGCTGAGACCTGACAGGCCTAGTGCCTTGGGCAACACGGCTCCTTCCCTATGTAGATTTGTTGAGCGTGCCTCCCTCTGGCGGTGCCTTTTCTCTCCCAGCAATATTGCTCCGTGAAATTCTGCCGATGATGAAAACTATTTGCCATGGGTTTGTCCTTTCACTTCATTGGCCTCATCTTTGAAGTACAAATGCTTTTCTACACGGGTGCTTCCTCCCTGATCTTTCCTTTGTCTTGGCTTAATCGATGCAGATTCCTGTGCTGAATACGCCATGGACTAGCACAGGTGGGTGCTTGTCAGTATACCGGGCACACGCAGCAATTTCGTTTGTCAAGACCCACCTGGCTTGATCAAGGTTCTTTATTCCAGTGAAAACGATTTTTATCCAAATTCTAGAGGAGCACCAGTGTGCCTCTGGGAGCTACACCCGGGCCTGCTGAACAGAGGCTCCGGAGTTTTCATTTTCTCACTAAAATTCTCCACGGAATTTCATGGATCTAAGGAAACCGTGAATTGTGGACGTACCAGACTCTCACATCTTCATGGTCTAATGGAACCTAAGTTTTCCAGTCTGATCCGGCTGCCACTTCATTTCTGGCAATGATCATTCAATTGTGGACGTTCAGCTTTCTTCGGAATTCTCTTATACCGGCATGTTCCCGCGCCACATTAACACCACTCGGTGGAGGTTCATGTGACTCAGGACAACTCTTTATTTCAGGCGTCTAGAACAAAGGGAATTCACAGAGGTTGATGATCACTTATTAAAGTCCCGTTTCTCTATGATGCCCACTGATGACACTTCTACATCTGAGGGCAAAGAGCTCGTGCAGCATGATATTCTCATTTGAGCCACGCCGCCTGCAGTTTCTTCTTTGCAGAAAAATCTTTCCCAGTGTACTTCTTTAAAATGCTGCAAAATAGTGGGACAGAAGATTTCGGTTTAGTGTTAACTTTAAACGGGCATAGATACAGGTATGTGGGCATTGTAGAGACAATCTTTCACTGGTGTAGGGTAAAGGGTGAAGCGCCTGGGTTCCCGTGCATCACTACTGTATGCCCTCAAGATGATGTTTATAGGCACAGCGGCAAATCCATCGGTGGCAATTCTCTCATATTGTCATTGCGATGGGAAGATTCCTTATTCGCTAGGAAATGTTTTACCGTGGAAGACGGGTCACCACAGCTGTCTCTATTTTGTTGAGGCAAAGTGTGCTGAATTTACCTAGCAGCAGTTGCTTGTCCTCCCTTTCTTTTAAGGTCGAAGGAGACGCACGAGTGTAAGGAGAACGGTGAATGGTGGCCGTTCATAACCCAGGATCATCAGAAACCGCAGAGTAAATTTTAGGAACGTAGACTTGGACAGCGGAGAAAACTTCACTCAGGGACTTCAGTGAACCCTCCTTACAATGCTGAGGCCTGACATGCCTAGTGCCTGGGGGCAACCCGGCTCCTGCCCTAGGTAGTTTTGTTGAGTGTGCCTCCCTCAGATGGTGCCGTTTCTCTCCCAGCAATATTGCTCCGTGAAATTCTGCCGATGATGAAAACTATTTGCCATGGGTTTTTCCTTTCACCTCATTGGCCTCATCTTTGAAGTACAAATGCTTTTCTACACGGGTGCTTCCTCCCTGAGCTTTCCTTTGTCTTGGCTCAATCGATGCAGATTCCTGTGCTGAATAAGCCATGGACTAGCACATGTGGGTGCTTGTCAGTATACCGGGCACACGCAGCAATTTCGTTTGTCAAGACCCACCTGGCTTGATCAAGGTTCTTTATTCCAGTGAAAACGATTTTTATCCAAATTCTAGAGGAGCACCAGTGTGCCTCCGGGAGCTAAACCCGGGCCTGCTGAACAGAGGCTCCGGAGTTTTCATTTTCGGACTAAAATTCTACACGGAATTTCATGGATCTAAGGAAACCGTGAATTATGGACGTACCAGATTCTCACATCTTCATTGTCTAATGGAACCTTAAGTTTCCCAATCTGATACGGCTGCCACTTCATTTCTGGCAATGACCACTCAATTGTGGACGTTCAGCTTTCTTCGGAATTCTCTTATACCGGCATGTTCCCGCGCCACATTAAGACCACTCAGTGGAGGTTCATGTGACTCAGGACAACTCTTTATTTCAGGCGTCTAGAACAAAGGGAATTCACAGAGGTTGATGATCACTTATTAAAGTCCCGTTTCTCTATGATGCCCACTGATGACACTTCTACATCTGAGGGCAAAGAGCTCGTGCAGCATGATATTCTCATTTCAGCCACGCCGCCTGCAGTTTCTTCTTTGCAGAAAAATCTTTCCCAGTGTACTTCCTTAAAATGCTGCAAAATAGTGGGACAGAAGATTTCGGTTTAGCGTTAACTTTAAACGGGCATAGATACAGGCATGTGGGCATGTTTAGAGACAGTGTTTCACTGGTCTAGGGTAAAGGGTGAAGCGCCTGGGTTCCCGTGCTTCTCTACTGTATGGCCGCAAGATGATGTTTGTAGGAACAGCGGCAAATCCATCGGTGGCAATTCTCTCATATTGTCATTGCGATGTGAAGATTCCTTATTCGCTAGGAAATTTTTTACCGTGGAAGACGGGTCACCACAGAGCTGTCTCTTTTTTGTTGATACAAAGTGTGCTGAATTTACCTGCCAGCAGTTGCCTGTCCTCCCTTTCTTTTAAGGTCGATGGAGACGCACGAGTGTAAGGAGAACTGTGAATGGTGGCTGTTCATAACCCAGGATCATCAGAAACCACAGAGTAAATTTTAGGAACGTAGACTTGGACAGCGGAGAAAACTTCACTCAGGGACTTCAGTGAACCCTCCTTACAATGCTGAGGCCTGACACGCCTAGTGCCTGGGGGCAACACGGCTCCTGCCCTAGGTAGTTTTGTTGAGCTTGCCTCCCTCTGGTGGTGCCTTTTCTCTCCTAGCAATATTGCTCCGTGAAATTCTGCCGATGATGAAAACAATTTGCCATGGGTTTGTCCTTTCTTCTCATTGGCCTCATCTTTGAAGTACAAATGCTTTTCTACACGGGTGCTGCCTCCCTGAGCTTTCCTTTGTCTTGGCTCAATCGATGCAGATTCCTGTGCTGAATACGATATGGACTAGCACAGGTGGGTGCTTGTCAGTATACAGGGCACACGCAGCAATTTCATATGTCAAGACCCACCTGGCTTGATCAAGGTTCTTTATTCCAGTGAAAACGATTTTTATCCAAATTCAAGAGGAGCACCAGTGTGCCTCTGGGAGCTACACCCGGGCCTGCTGAACAGAGGCTCCGGAGTTTTCATTTTCTGACTAAAATTCTCCACGGAATTTCATGGATCTAAGGATACCGTGAATTGTGGACGTACCAGATTCTTACATCTTCATTGTCTAATGGAAGCTTAAGTTTCCCAGTCTAATCCGGCTGCCATTTCATTTCTGGCAATGACCATTCAATTGTGGACGTTCAGCCTTCTTCGGAATCCTCTTATACCCGCATGTACCCGCGCCACATTAAGACCACTCGGTGGGGGTTCATGTGACTCAGGACAACTCTTTATTTCAGGCGTCTAGAACAAAGGGAATTCACAGAGGTTGATGATCACTTATTAAAGTCCCGTTTCTCTATGATGCCCACTGATGACACTTCTACATCTGAGGGCAAAGAGCTCGTGCAGCATGATATTCTCATTTCAGCCACGCCGCCTGCATTTTCTTCTTTGCAGAAAAATCTTTCCCAGTGTACTTCTTTAAAATGCTGCAAAATAGTGGTACAGAAGATTTCGGTTTAGCGTTAACTTTTATCGGGCATAGATACAGGCATGTGGGCATTTTAGAGACAATGTTTCACTGGTCTAGGGTAAAGGGTGAAGCGCCTGGGTTCCCGTGCTTCACTACTGTATGGCCTCAAGATGATGTTTGTAGGCACAGCGGTAAATCCATCGGTGGCAATTCTCTCATATTGTCATTGCGACATGAAGATTCCTTATTCGCTAGGAAATGTTTTACCGTGGAAGACGGGTCACCACAGAGCTGTCTCTCTTGTGTTCAGACAAAGTGTGCTGAATTTACCTGCCAGCAGTTGCCTGTCCTCCCTTTCTTTTAAGGTCGATGGAGACGCAAGAATGTAAGGAGAACGGTGAATGGTGGCCGTTCATAACCCAGGATCATCAGAAACCGCAGAGTAAAATTTAGGAACGTAGACTTGGACAGCGGAGAAAACTTCACTCAGTGACTTCAGTAAACCCTCCTTGCAATGCTGAGACCTGACAGGCCTAGTGCCTTGGGCAACACGGCTCCTTCCCTAGGTAGATTTGTTGAGCGTGCCTCCCTCTGGCGGTGCCTTTTCTCTCCCAGCAATATTGCTCCGTGAAATTCTGCCGATGATGAAAACTATTTGCCATGGGTTTGTCCTTTCACTTCATTGGCCTCATCTTTGAAGTACAAATGCTTTTCTACACGGGTGCTTCCTCCCTGATCTTTCCTTTGTCTTGGCTTAATCGATGCAGATTCCTGTGCTGAATACGCCATGGACTAGCACAGGTGGGTGCTTGTCAGTATACCGGGCACACGCAGCAATTTCGTTTGTCAAGACCCACCTGGCTTGATCAAGGTTCTTTATTCCAGTGAAAACGATTTTTATCCAAATTCTAGAGGAGCACCAGTGTGCCTCTGGGAGCTACACCCGGGCCTGCTGAACAGAGGCTCCGGAGTTTTCATTTTCTGACTAAAATTCTCCACGGAATTTCATGGATCTAAGGAAACCGTGAATTGTGGACGTACCAGATTCTCACATCTTCATTGTCTAATGGAAGCTTAAGTTTCCCAGTCTGATCCGGCTGCCACTTCATTTCTGGCAATGACCATTCAATTGTGGACGTTCAGCCTTCTTCGGAATTCTCTTATACCGGCATGTTCCCGCGCCACATTAAGACCACTCGGTGGAGGTTCATGTGACAGTCCCGTTTCTCTATGATGCCCACTGATGACACTTCTAAATCTGAGGGCAAAGAGCTCGTGCAGCATGATATTCTCATTTCAGCCACGCCGCCTGCAGTTTCTTCCTTGCAGAAATATCTTTCCCAGTGTACTTCTTTAAAATGCTGCAAAATAGTGGGACAGAAGATTTCGGTTTAGTGTTAACTTTAAACGGGCATAGATACAGGCATGTGGGCATTGTAGAGACAATTATTCACTGGTCTAGGGTAAAGGGTGAAGCGCCTGGGTTCCCGTGCTTCACTACTGTATGGCCTCAAGATGATGTTTGTAGGCACAGCGGCAAATTCATCGGTGGCAATTCTCTCATATTGTCATTGCGATGGGAAGATTCCTTATTAGCTAGGAAATGTTTTACCGTGGAAGACGGGTCACCACAGAGCTGTCTCTATTTTGTTGAGACAAAGTGTGCTGAATTTACCTGCCAGCAGTTGCTTGTCCTCCCTTTCTTTTAAGGTCGATGGAGAGGCACGAGTGTAAGGAGAACGGTGAATGGTGGCCGTTCATAACCCAGGATCATCAGAAACCGCAGAGTAAATTTTAGGAAGGTAGACTTGGACAGCGGAGAAAACTTCACTCAGGGACTTCAGTGAACCCTGCTTACAATGCTGAGGCCTGATACGCCTAGTGCCTGGGGGCAACCTGGCTCCTGCCCTAGGTAGTTTTGTTGAGTGTGCCTCCCTCAGATGGTGCCTTTTCTCTCCTAGCAATATTGCTCCGTGAATTTCTGCCCATGATGAAAACTATTTGCCATGGGTTTGTCCTTTCACCTCATTGGCCTCATCTTTGAAGTACAAATGCTTTTCTACACGGGTGCTTCCTCCCTGAGCTTTCCTTTGTCTTGGCTCAATGGATGCAGATTCCTGTGCTGAATATGCCATGGACTAGCACAGGTGGGTGCTTGTCAGTATACCGGGCACACGCAGCAATTTCGTTTGTCAAGACCCACCTGGCTTGATCAAGGTTCTTTATTCCAGTGAAAACGATTTTTTTCCAAATTCTAGAGGAGCACCAGTGTGCCTCTGGAAGCTAAACCCGGGCCTGCTGAACAGAGGCTCCGGAGTTTTCATTTTCAGAAAAATTCAACACGGAATTTCATGGATCTAAGGAAACCGTGAATTATGGACGTACCAGATTCTCACATCTTCATTGTCTAATGGAACCTTAAGTTTCCCAATCTGATACGGCTGCCACTTCATTTCTGGCAATGACCATTCAATTGTGGACGTTCAGCTTTCTTCGGTATTCTCTTATACCGGCATGTTCCCGCGCCACATTAAGACCACTCAGTGGAGGTTCATGTGACTCAGGACAACTCTTTATTTCAGGCGTCTAGAACAAAGGGAATTCACAGAGGTTGATGATCACTTATTAAAGTCCCGTTTCTCAATGATGCCCACTGATGACACTTCTACATCTGAGGGCAAAGAGCTCGTGCAGCATGATATTCTCATTTCAGCCACGCCGCCTGCAGTTTCTTCCTTGCAGAAAAATCTTTCCCAGTGTACTTCCTTAAAATGCTGCAAAATAGTGGGACAGAAGATTTCGGTTTAGCGTTAACTTTAAACGGGCATAGATACAGGCATGTGGGCATGTTTAGAGACAGTGTTTCACTGGTCTAGGGTAAAGGGTGAAGCGCCTGGGTTCCCGTGCTTCTCTACTGTATGGCCGCAAGATGATGTTTGTAGGCACAGCGGCAAATCCATCGGTGGCAATTCTCTCATATTGTCATTGCGATGTGAAGATTCCTTATTCGCTAGGAAATGTTTTACCGTGGAAGACGGGTCACCACAGAGCTGTCTCTTTTTTGTTGAGACAAAGTGTGCTGAATTTACCTGCCAGCAGTTGCCTGTCCTCCCTTTCTTTTAAGGTCGATGGAGACGCACGAGTGTAAGGAGAACTGTGAATGGTGGCTGTTCATAACCCAGGATCATCAGAAACCACAGAGTAAATTTTAGGAACGTAGACTTGGACAGCGGAGAAAACTTCACTCAGGGACTTCAGTGAACCCTCCTTACAATGCTGAGGCCTGACACGCCTAGTGCCTGGGGGCAACACGGCTCCTGCCCTAGGTAGTTTTGTTGAGCTTGCCTCCCTCTGGTGGTGCCTTTTCTCTCCTAGCAATATTGCTCCGTGAAATTCTGCCGATGATGAAAACAATTTGCCATGGGTTTGTCCTTTCTTCTCATTGGCCTCATCTTTGAAGTACAAATGCTTTTCTACACGGGTGCTGCCTCCCTGAGCTTTCCTTTGTCTTGGCTCAATCGATGCAGATTCCTGTGCTGAATACGATATGGACTAGCACAGGTGGGTGCTTGTCAGTATACAGGGCACACGCAGCAATTTCATATGTCAAGACCCA
Organism: Tenrec ecaudatus; assembly: GCF_050624435.1. NCBI lineage: Eukaryota > Metazoa > Chordata > Mammalia > Afrosoricida > Tenrecidae > Tenrec > Tenrec ecaudatus. The sequence continues at coordinate 124,321 of NW_027457619.1, read as the reverse complement.
CCTGGCTTGATCAAGGTTCTTTATTCCAGTGAAAACGATTTTTATCCAAATTCAAGAGGAGCACCAGTGTGCCTCTGGGAGCTACACCCGGGCCTGCTGAACAGAGGCTCCGGAGTTTTCATTTTCTGACTAAAATTCTCCACGGAATTTCATGGATCTAAGGATACCGTGAATTGTGGACGTACCAGATTCTTACATCTTCATTGTCTAATGGAAGCTTAAGTTTCCCAGTCTAATCCGGCTGCCATTTCATTTCTGGCAATGACCATTCAATTGTGGACGTTCAGCCTTCTTCGGAATCCTCTTATACCCGCATGTACCCGCGCCACATTAAGACCACTCGGTGGGGGTTCATGTGACTCAGGCCAACTCTTTATTTCAGGCGTCTAGAACAAAGGGAATTCACAGAGGTTGATGATCACTTATTAAAGTCCCGTTTCTCTATGATGCCCACTGATGACACTTCTACATCTGAGGGCAAAGAGCTCGTGCAGCATGATATTCTCATTTCAGCCACGCCGCCTGCATTTTCTTCTTTGCAGAAAAATCTTTCCCAGTGTACTTCTTTAAAATGCTGCAAAATAGTGGTACAGAAGATTTCGGTTTAGCGTTAACTTTTAACGGGCATAGATACAGGCATGTGGGCATTTTAGAGACAATGTTTCACTGGTCTAGGGTAAAGGGTGAAGCGCCTGGGTTCCCGTGCTTCACTACTGTATGGCCTCAAGATGATGTTTGTAGGCACAGCGGTAAATCCATCGGTGGCAATTCTCTCATATTGTCATTGCGACGTGAAGATTCCTTATTCGCTAGGAAATGTTTTACCGTGGAAGACGGGTCACCACAGAGCTGTCTCTCTTGTGTTCAGACAAAGTGTGCTGAATTTACCTGCCAGCAGTTGCCTGTCCTCCCTTTCTTTTAAGGTCGATGGAGACGCAAGAATGTAAGGAGAACGGTGAATGGTGGCCGTTCATAACCCAGGATCATCAGAAACCGCAGCGTAAAATTTAGGAACGTAGACTTGGACAGCGGAGAAAACTTCACTCAGTGACTTCAGTAAACCCTCCTTGCAATGCTGAGACCTGACAGGCCTAGTGCCTTGGGCAACACGGCTCCTTCCCTAGGTAGATTTGTTGAGCGTGCCTCCCTCTGGCGGTGCCTTTTCTCTCCCAGCAATATTGCTCCGTGAAATTCTGCCGATGATGAAAACTATTTGCCATGGGTTTGTCCTTTCACTTCATTGGCCTCATCTTTGAAGTACAAATGCTTTTCTACACGGGTGCTTCCTCCCTGATCTTTCCTTTGTCTTGGCTTAATCGATGCAGATTCCTGTGCTGAATACGCCATGGACTAGCACAGGTGGGTGCTTGTCAGTATACCGGGCACACGCAGCAATTTCGTTTGTCAAGACCCACCTGGCTTGATCAAGGTTCTTTATTCCAGTGAAAACGATTTTTATCCAAATTCTAGAGGAGCACCAGTGTGCCTCTGGGAGCTACACCCGGGCCTGCTGAACAGAGGCTCCGGAGTTTTCATTTTCTGACTAAATTTCTCCACGGAATTTCATGGATCTAAGGAAACCGTGAATTGTGGACGTACCAGATTCTCACATCTTCATTGTCTAATGGAAGCTTAAGTTTCCCAGTCTGATCCGGCTGCCACTTCATTTCTGGCAATGACCATTCAATTGTGGACGTTCAGCCTTCTTCGGAATTCTCTTATACCGGCATGTTCCCGCGCCACATTAAGACCACTCGGTGGAGGTTCATGTGACAGTCCCGTTTCTCTATGATGCCCACTGATGACACTTCTAAATCTGAGGGCAAAGAGCTCGTGCAGCATGATATTCTCATTTCAGCCACGCCGCCTGCAGTTTCTTCCTTGCAGAAATATCTTTCCCAGTGTACTTCTTTAAAATGCTGCAAAATAGTGGGACAGAAGATTTCGGTTTAGTGTTAACTTTAAACGGGCATAGATACAGGCATGTGGGCATTGTAGAGACAATTATTCACTGGTCTAGGGTAAAAGGTGAAGCGCCTGGGTTCCCGTGCTTCACTACTGTATGGCCTCAAGATGATGTTTGTAGGCACAGCGGCAAATTCATCGGTGGCAATTCTCTCATATTGTCATTGTGATTTGAAGAATCCTTATTCGCTAGGAAATCTTTTACCGTGGAAGACGGGTCACCACAGAGCTGTCTCTTTTTTGTTGAGACAAAGTGTGCTGAATTTACCCGCCAGCAGTTGCCTGTCCTCCCTTTCTTTTAACGTTGATGGAGACGCACGAGTGTAAGGAGAACGGTGAATGGTGGCCATTCATAACCCAGGATCATCAGAAACCGCAGAGTAAATTTTAGGAACGTAGACTTGGACAGCAGAGAAAACTTCACTCAAGGACTTCAGTGAACCCTCCTTACAATGCTGAGGCCTGACACGCCTAGTGCCTGGGGGCAACCAGGCTCCTGCCCTAGGTAGTTTTGTTGAGCTTGCCTCCCTCTGGTGGTGCCTTTTCTCTCCCAGCAATATTGCTCCGTGAAATTCTGCTGATGATGAAAACTTTTTGCAATGGGTTTGTGCTTTCACCTCATTGGCCTCATCTTTGAAGTACAAATGCTTTTCTACACGGGTGCTGCCCCCCTGAGCTCTCCTTTGTCTTGGCTCAATCGATGCAGATTCCTGTGCTGAATACGCCATGGACTAGCACAGGTGGGTGCTTGTCAGTATACCGGGCACACGCAGCAATTTCGTTTGTCAAGACCCACCTGGCTTGATCAAGGTTCTTTATTCCAGTGAAAACGATTTTTATCCAAATTCAAGAGGAGCACCAGTGTGCCTCTGGGAGCTACACCCGGGCCTGATGAACAGAGGCTCCGGAGTTTTCATTTTCTGACTAAAATTCTCCACGGAATTTCATGCAACTAAGGAAACCGTGAATTGTGGACGTACCAGATTCTTACATCTTCATTGTCTAATGGAAGCTTAAGTTTCCCAGTCTAATCCTGCTGCCATTTCATTTCTGGCAATGACCATTCAATTGTGGACGTTCAGCCTTCTTTGGAATTCTCTTATACCCGCATGTTCCCGCGCCACATTAAGACCACTCGGTGGAGGTTCATGTGACAGTCCCGTTTCTCTATGATGCCCACTGATGACACTTCTACATCTGAGGGCAAAGAGCTCGTGCAGCATGATATTCTCATTTGAGCCACGCAGCCTGCAGTTTATTCGTTGCAGAAAAATCTTTCCCAGTGTACTTCTTTAAAATGCTGCAAAATAGTGGGACAGAAGATTTCGGTTTAGTGTTAACTTTAAATGGGCATAGATACAGGCATGTGGGCATTTTAGAGACAATGTGTCACTGGTCTAGGGTAAAGGGTGAAGCGCCTGGCTTCCCGTGCTTCACTACTGTATGGCCTCAAGAGGTTGTTTGTAGGCACAGCGGCAAATTCATTGGTGGCAATTCTCTCATATTGTCATTGCGATGGGAAGATTCCTTATTAGCTAGGAAATGTTTTACCGTGGAAGACGGGTCACCACAGAGCTGTCTCTATTTTGTTGAGACAAAGTGTGCTGAATTTACCTGCCAGCAGTTGCTTGTCCTCCCTTTCTTTTAAGGTCGATGGAGAGGCACGAGTGTAAGGAGAACGGTGAATGGTGGCCGTTCATAACCCAGGATCATCAGAAACCGCAGAGTAAATTTTAAGAACGTAGACTTGGACAGCGGAGAAAACTTCACTCAGGGACTTCAGTGAACCCTCCTTACAATGCTGAGGCCTGACACGCCTAGTGTCTGGGGGCAACCCGGCTCCTGCCCTAGGTAGTTTTGTTGAGCGTGCCTCCCTCAGGTGGTGCCTTTTCTCTCCCAGCAATATTGCTCCGTGAAATTCTGCCGATGATGAAAACTATTTGCCATGGGTTTGTCCTTTCACCTCATTGGCCTCATCTTTGAAGTACAAATACTTTTCTACACGGGTGCTTCCTCCCTGAGCTTTCTTTTGTCTTGGCTCAATCGATGCAGATTCCTGTGCTGAATAGGCCATGGACTACCACAGGTGGGTGCTTGTCAGTATACCGGGCACACGCAGCAATTTCGTTTGTCAAGACCCACCTGGCTTGATCAAGGTTCTTTATTCCAGTGAAAACGATTTTTATCCAAATTCAAGAGGAGCACCAGTGTGCCTCTGGGAGCTACACCCGGGCCTGATGAACAGAGTCTCCGGAGTTTTCATTTTCTGACTAAAATTCTCCACGGAATTTCATGCAACTAAGGAAACCGTGAATTGTGGACGTACCAGATTCTTACATCTTCATTGTCTAATGGAAGCTTAAGTTTCCCAGTCTAATCCTGCTGCCATTTCATTTCTGGCAATGACCATTCAATTGTGGACGTTCAGCCTTCTTTGGAATTCTCTTATACCCGCATGTTCCCGCGCCACATTAAGACCACTCGGTGGAGGTTCATGTGACAGTCCCGTTTCTCTATGATGCCCACTGATGACACTTCTACATCTGAGGGCAAAGAGCTCGTGCAGCATGATATTCTCATTTGAGCCACGCCGCCTGCAGTTTCTTCCTTGCAGAAAAATCTTTCCCAGTGTACTTCTTTAAAATGCTGCAAAATAGTGGAACAGAAGATTTCGGTTTAGGGTTAACGTTAAACGGGCATAAATACAGGCATGTGGGCATTTTAGAGACAGTGTTTCACTGGTCTAGGGTAAAGGGTGAAGCGGCTGGGTTGCCGTGCTTCACTACTGTATGGCCTCAAGATGATGTTTGTAGGCACAGCGGCATATCCATCGGTGGCAATTCTCCCATATTGTCATTGTGATGTGAAGATTCCTTATTCGCTAGGAAATGTTTTACCGTGGAAGACGTGTCACTACAGAGCTGTCTCTTTTTTGTTGAGACAAAGTGTGCTGAATTTACCTGCCAGCAGTTGCCTGTCCTCCCTTTCTTTTAAGGTCGATGGAGACGCACGAGTGTAAGGAGAACGGTGAATGGTGGCTGTTCATAACCCAGGTTCATCAGAAACTGCAGAGTAAATTTTAGGAACGTAGACGTAGGACAGCGGAGAAAACTTCACTCAGGGACTTCTGTGAACCTCCTTACAATGCTGAGGCCTGACACGCCTAGTGCCTTGGGCAACACGGCTCCTGCCCTAGGTAGATTTGTTGAGCGTGCCTCCCTCTGGTGGTGCCTTTTCTCTCCCAGCAATATTGCTCCGTGAAATTCTGCCGATGATGAAAACTATTTGCCATGGGTTTGTCCTTTCACCTCATTGGCCTCATCTTTGAAGCAAAAATGCTTTTCTACACGGGTGCTTCCTCCCTGAGCTTTCCTTTGTCTTGGCTCAATCGATGCAGATTCCTGTGCTGAATACGCCATGGACTAGCACAGGTGGGTGCTTCTCAGTATACCGGGCACACGCAGCAATTTCGTTTGTCAAGACCCACCTGGCTTGATCAAGGTTCTTTATTCCAGTGAAAACGATTTTTATCCAAATTCTAGAGGAGCACCAGTGTGCCTCTAGGAGCTACACCCGGGCCTGCTGAACAGAGGCTCCGGAGTTTTCATTTTCTGACTAAAATTCAACACGGAATTTCATGGATCTAAGGAAACCGTGAATTGTGGACGTACCAGATTCTCACATCTTCATTGTCTAATGGAAGCTTAAGTTTCACAGTCTGATCCGGCTGCCACTTCATTTCTGGCAATGATCATTCAATTGTGGACGTTCAGCCTTCTTCGGAATTCTCTTATACCGGCATGTTCACGCACCACATTAAGACCACTCGGTGGAGGTTCATGTGACTCAGGACAAATCTTTATTTCAGGCGTCTAGAACAAAGGGAATTCACAGAGGTTGATGATCACTTATTAAAGTCCCGTTTCTCTATGATGCCCACTGATGACACTTCTACATCTGAGGGCAAAGAGCTCGTGCAGCTTGAAATTCTCATTTGAGCCACGCCGCCTGCAGTTTCTTCCTTGCAGAAAAATCTTTCCCAGTGTACTTCTTTAAAATGCTGCAAAATAGTGGGACAGAAGATTTCGGTTTAGTGTTAACTTTAAATGGGCATAGATACAGGCATGTGGGCATTTTAGAGACAAAGTTTCACTGGTCTAGGGTAAAGGGTGAAGCGCCTGGATTCCCGTGCTTCACTACTGTATGGCCTCAAGATGATGTTTGTAGGAACAGCGGAAAAATTCTGGGGTGGCAATTCTCTCATATTGTCATTGCGATGGGAAGATTCCTTATTCGCTAGGGAATGTTTTACCGTGGAAGACGGGTCACCACAGAGCTGTCTCTATTTTGTTGAGACAAAGTGTGCTGAATTTACCTGCCAGCAGTTGCTTGTCCTCCCTTTCTTTTAAGGTCGATGGAGAGGCACGAGTGTAAGGAGAACGGTGAATGGTGGCCGTTCATAACCCAGGATCATCAGAAACCGCAGAGTAAATTTTAAGAACGTAGACTTGGACAGCGGAGAAAACTTCACTCAGGGACTTCAGTGAACCCTCCTTACAATGCTGAGGCCTGACACGCCTAGTGTCTGGGGGCAACCCGGCTCCTGCCCTAGGTAGTTTTGTTGAGCGTGCCTCCCTCAGGTGGTGCCTTTTCTCTCCCAGCAATATTGCTCCGTGAAATTCTGCTGATGATGAAAACTATTTGCCATGGGTTTGTCCTTTCACCTCATTGGCCTCATCTTTGAAGTACAAATGCTTTTCTACACGGGTGCTTCCTCCCTGAGCTTTCTTTTGTCTTGGCTCAATCGATGCAGATTCCTGTGCTGAATAGGCCATGGACTACCACAGGTGGGTGCTTGTCAGTATACCGGGCACACGCAGCAATTTCGTTTGTCAAGACCCACCTGGCTTGATCAAGGTTCTTTATTCCAGTGAAAACGATTTTTATCCAAATTCAAGAGGAGCACAAGTGTGCCTCTGGGAGCTACACCCGGGCCTGATGAACAGAGTCTCCGGAGTTTTCATTTTCTGACTAAAATTCTCCACGGAATTTCATGCAACTAAGGAAACCGTGAATTGTGGACGTACCAGATTCTTACATCTTCATTGTCTAATGGAAGCTTAAGTTTCCCAGTCTAATCCTGCTGCCATTTCATTTCTGGCAATGACCATTCAATTGTGGACGTTCAGCCTTCTTTGGAATTCTCTTATACCCGCATGTTCCCGCGCCACATTAAGACCACTCGGTGGAGGTTCATGTGACAGTCCCGTTTCTCTATGATGCCCACTGATGACACTTCTACATCTGAGGGCAAAGAGCTCGTGCAGCATGATATTCTCATTTGAGCCACGCCGCCTGCAGTTTCTTCCTTGCAGAAAAATCTTTCCCAGTGTACTTCTTTAAAATGCTGCAAAATAGTGGAACAGAAGATTTCGGTTTAGGGTTAACGTTAAACGGGCATAAATACAGGCATGTGGGCATTTTAGAGACAGTGTTTCACTGCTCTAGGGTAAAGGGTGAAGCGGCTGGGTTGCCGTGCTTCACTACTGTATGGCCTCAAGATGATGTTTGTAGGCACAGCGGCATATCCATCGGTGGCAATTCTCCCATATTGTCATTGTGATGTGAAGATTCCTTATTCGCTAGGAAATGTTTTACCGTGGAAGACGTGTCACTACAGAGCTGTCTCTTTTTTGTTGAGACAAAGTGTGCTGAATTTACCTGCCAGCAGTTGCCTGTCCTCCCTTTCTTTTAAGGTCGATGGAGACGCACGAGTGTAAGGAGAACGGTGAATGGTGGCTGTTCATAACCCAGGTTCATCAGAAACTGCAGAGTAAATTTTAGGAACGTAGACGTAGGACAGCGGAGAAAACTTCACTCAGGGACTTCTGTGAACCTCCTTACAATGCTGAGGCCTGACACGCCTAGTGCCTTGGGCAACACGGCTCCTGCCCTAGGTAGATTTGTTGAGCGTGCCTCCCTCTGGTGGTGCCTTTTCTCTCCCAGCAATATTGCTCCGTGAAATTCTGCCGATGATGAAAACTATTTGCCATGGGTTTGTCCTTTCACCTCATTGGCCTCATCTTTGAAGCAAAAATGCTTTTCTACACGGGTGCTTCCTCCCTGAGCTTTCCTTTGTCTTGGCTCAATCGATGCAGATTCCTGTGCTGAATACGCCATGGACTAGCACAGGTGGGTGCTTCTCAGTATACCGGGCACACGCAGCAATTTCGTTTGTCAAGACCCACCTGGCTTGATCAAGGTTCTTTATTCCAGTGAAAACGATTTTTATCCAAATTCTAGAGGAGCACCAGTGTGCCTCTAGGAGCTACACCCGGGCCTGCTGAACAGAGGCTCCGGAGTTTTCATTTTCTGACTAAAATTCAACACGGAATTTCATGGATCTAAGGAAACCGTGAATTGTGGACGTACCAGATTCTCACATCTTCATTGTCTAATGGAAGCTTAAGTTTCCCAGTCTGATCCGGCTGCCACTTCATTTCTGGCAATGACCATTCAATTGTGGACGTTCAGCCTTCTTCGGAATTCTCTTATACCGGCATGTTCCCGCGCCACATTAAGACCACTCGGTGGAGGTTCATGTGACAGTCCCGTTTCTCTATGATGCCCACTGATGACACTTCTAAATCTGAGGGCAAAGAGCTCGTGCAGCATGATATTCTCATTTCAGCCACGCCGCCTGCAGTTTCTTCCTTGCAGAAATATCTTTCCCAGTGTACTTCTTTAAAATGCTGCAAAATAGTGGGACAGAAGATTTCGGTTTAGTGTTAACTTTAAACGGGCATAGATACAGGCATGTGGGCATTGTAGAGACAATTATTCACTGGTCTAGGGTAAAAGGTGAAGCGCCTGGGTTCCCGTGCTTCACTACTGTATGGCCTCAAGATGATGTTTGTAGGCACAGCGGCAAATTCATCGGTGGCAATTCTCTCATATTGTCATTGTGATTTGAAGAATCCTTATTCGCTAGGAAATCTTTTACCGTGGAAGACGGGTCACCACAGAGCTGTCTCTTTTTTGTTGAGACAAAGTGTGCTGAATTTACCCGCCAGCAGTTGCCTGTCCTCCCTTTCTTTTAACGTTGATGGAGACGCACGAGTGTAAGGAGAACGGTGAATGGTGGCCATTCATAACCCAGGATCATCAGAAACCGCAGAGTAAATTTTAGGAACGTAGACTTGGACAGCAGAGAAAACTTCACTCAAGGACTTCAGTGAACCCTCCTTACAATGCTGAGGCCTGACACGCCTAGTGCCTGGGGGCAACCAGGCTCCTGCCCTAGGTAGTTTTGTTGAGCTTGCCTCCCTCTGGTGGTGCCTTTTCTCTCCCAGCAATATTGCTCCGTGAAATTCTGCTGATGATGAAAACTTTTTGCAATGGGTTTGTGCTTTCACCTCATTGGCCTCATCTTTGAAGTACAAATGCTTTTCTACACGGGTGCTGCCCCCCTGAGCTCTCCTTTGTCTTGGCTCAATCGATGCAGATTCCTGTGCTGAATACGCCATGGACTAGCACAGGTGGGTGCTTGTCAGTATACCGGGCACACGCAGCAATTTCGTTTGTCAAGACCCACCTGGCTTGATCAAGGTTCTTTATTCCAGTGAAAACGATTTTTATCCAAATTCAAGAGGAGCACCAGTGTGCCTCTGGGAGCTACACCCGGGCCTGATGAACAGAGGCTCCGGAGTTTTCATTTTCTGACTAAAATTCTCCACGGAATTTCATGCAACTAAGGAAACCGTGAATTGTGGACGTACCAGATTCTTACATCTTCATTGTCTAATGGAAGCTTAAGTTTCCCAGTCTAATCCTGCTGCCATTTCATTTCTGGCAATGACCATTCAATTGTGGACGTTCAGCCTTCTTTGGAATTCTCTTATACCCGCATGTTCCCGCGCCACATTAAGACCACTCGGTGGAGGTTCATGTGACAGTCCCGTTTCTCTATGATGCCCACTGATGACACTTCTACATCTGAGGGCAAAGAGCTCGTGCAGCATGATATTCTCATTTGAGCCACGCAGCCTGCAGTTTATTCGTTGCAGAAAAATCTTTCCCAGTGTACTTCTTTAAAATGCTGCAAAATAGTGGGACAGAAGATTTCGGTTTAGTGTTAACTTTAAATGGGCATAGATACAGGCATGTGGGCATTTTAGAGACAATGTGTCACTGGTCTAGGGTAAAGGGTGAAGCGCCTGGCTTCCCGTGCTTCACTACTGTATGGCCTCAAGAGGTTGTTTGTAGGCACAGCGGCAAATTCATTGGTGGCAATTCTCTCATATTGTCATTGCGATGGGAAGATTCCTTATTAGCTAGGAAATGTTTTACCGTGGAAGACGGGTCACCACAGAGCTGTCTCTATTTTGTTGAGACAAAGTGTGCTGAATTTACCTGCCAGCAGTTGCTTGTCCTCCCTTTCTTTTAAGGTCGATGGAGAGGCACGAGTGTAAGGAGAACGGTGAATGGTGGCCGTTCATAACCCAGGATCATCAGAAACCGCAGAGTAAATTTTAAGAACGTAGACTTGGACAGCGGAGAAAACTTCACTCAGGGACTTCAGTGAACCCTCCTTACAATGCTGAGGCCTGACACGCCTAGTGTCTGGGGGCAACCCGGCTCCTGCCCTAGGTAGTTTTGTTGAGCGTGCCTCCCTCAGGTGGTGCCTTTTCTCTCCCAGCAATATTGCTCCGTGAAATTCTGCCGATGATGAAAACTATTTGCCATGGGTTTGTCCTTTCACCTCATTGGCCTCATCTTTGAAGTACAAATACTTTTCTACACGGGTGCTTCCTCCCTGAGCTTTCTTTTGTCTTGGCTCAATCGATGCAGATTCCTGTGCTGAATAGGCCATGGACTACCACAGGTGGGTGCTTGTCAGTATACCGGGCACACGCAGCAATTTCGTTTGTCAAGACCCACCTGGCTTGATCAAGGTTCTTTATTCCAGTGAAAACGATTTTTATCCAAATTCAAGAGGAGCACCAGTGTGCCTCTGGGAGCTACACCCGGGCCTGATGAACAGAGTCTCCGGAGTTTTCATTTTCTGACTAAAATTCTCCACGGAATTTCATGCAACTAAGGAAACCGTGAATTGTGGACGTACCAGATTCTTACATCTTCATTGTCTAATGGAAGCTTAAGTTTCCCAGTCTAATCCTGCTGCCATTTCATTTCTGGCAATGACCATTCAATTGTGGACGTTCAGCCTTCTTTGGAATTCTCTTATACCCGCATGTTCCCGCGCCACATTAAGACCACTCGGTGGAGGTTCATGTGACAGTCCCGTTTCTCTATGATGCCCACTGATGACACTTCTACATCTGAGGGCAAAGAGCTCGTGCAGCATGATATTCTCATTTGAGCCACGCCGCCTGCAGTTTCTTCCTTGCAGAAAAATCTTTCCCAGTGTACTTCTTTAAAATGCTGCAAAATAGTGGAACAGAAGATTTCGGTTTAGGGTTAACGTTAAACGGGCATAAATACAGGCATGTGGGCATTTTAGAGACAGTGTTTCACTGGTCTAGGGTAAAGGGTGAAGCGGCTGGGTTGCCGTGCTTCACTACTGTATGGCCTCAAGATGATGTTTGTAGGCACAGCGGCATATCCATCGGTGGCAATTCTCCCATATTGTCATTGTGATGTGAAGATTCCTTATTCGCTAGGAAATGTTTTACCGTGGAAGACGTGTCACTACAGAGCTGTCTCTTTTTTGTTGAGACAAAGTGTGCTGAATTTACCTGCCAGCAGTTGCCTGTCCTCCCTTTCTTTTAAGGTCGATGGAGACGCACGAGTGTAAGGAGAACGGTGAATGGTGGCTGTTCATAACCCAGGTTCATCAGAAACTGCAGAGTAAATTTTAGGAACGTAGACGTAGGACAGCGGAGAAAACTTCACTCAGGGACTTCTGTGAACCTCCTTACAATGCTGAGGCCTGACACGCCTAGTGCCTTGGGCAACACGGCTCCTGCCCTAGGTAGATTTGTTGAGCGTGCCTCCCTCTGGTGGTGCCTTTTCTCTCCCAGCAATATTGCTCCGTGAAATTCTGCCGATGATGAAAACTATTTGCCATGGGTTTGTCCTTTCACCTCATTGGCCTCATCTTTGAAGCAAAAATGCTTTTCTACACGGGTGCTTCCTCCCTGAGCTTTCCTTTGTCTTGGCTCAATCGATGCAGATTCCTGTGCTGAATACGCCATGGACTAGCACAGGTGGGTGCTTCTCAGTATACCGGGCACACGCAGCAATTTCGTTTGTCAAGACCCACCTGGCTTGATCAAGGTTCTTTATTCCAGTGAAAACGATTTTTATCCAAATTCTAGAGGAGCACCAGTGTGCCTCTAGGAGCTACACCCGGGCCTGCTGAACAGAGGCTCCGGAGTTTTCATTTTCTGACTAAAATTCAACACGGAATTTCATGGATCTAAGGAAACCGTGAATTGTGGACGTACCAGATTCTCACATCTTCATTGTCTAATGGAAGCTTAAGTTTCACAGTCTGATCCGGCTGCCACTTCATTTCTGGCAATGATCATTCAATTGTGGACGTTCAGCCTTCTTCGGAATTCTCTTATACCGGCATGTTCACGCACCACATTAAGACCACTCGGTGGAGGTTCATGTGACTCAGGACAAATCTTTATTTCAGGCGTCTAGAACAAAGGGAATTCACAGAGGTTGATGATCACTTATTAAAGTCCCGTTTCTCTATGATGCCCACTGATGACACTTCTACATCTGAGGGCAAAGAGCTCGTGCAGCTTGAAATTCTCATTTGAGCCACGCCGCCTGCAGTTTCTTCCTTGCAGAAAAATCTTTCCCAGTGTACTTCTTTAAAATGCTGCAAAATAGTGGGACAGAAGATTTCGGTTTAGTGTTAACTTTAAATGGGCATAGATACAGGCATGTGGGCATTTTAGAGACAAAGTTTCACTGGTCTAGGGTAAAGGGTGAAGCGCCTGGATTCCCGTGCTTCACTACTGTATGGCCTCAAGATGATGTTTGTAGGAACAGCGGAAAAATTCTGGGGTGGCAATTCTCTCATATTGTCATTGCGATGGGAAGATTCCTTATTCGCTAGGGAATGTTTTACCGTGGAAGACGGGTCACCACAGAGCTGTCTCTATTTTGTTGAGACAAAGTGTGCTGAATTTACCTGCCAGCAGTTGCTTGTCCTCCCTTTCTTTTAAGGTCGATGGAGAGGCACGAGTGTAAGGAGAACGGTGAATGGTGGCCGTTCATAACCCAGGATCATCAGAAACCGCAGAGTAAATTTTAAGAACGTAGACTTGGACAGCGGAGAAAACTTCACTCAGGGACTTCAGTGAACCCTCCTTACAATGCTGAGGCCTGACACGCCTAGTGTCTGGGGGCAACCCGGCTCCTGCCCTAGGTAGTTTTGTTGAGCGTGCCTCCCTCAGGTGGTGCCTTTTCTCTCCCAGCAATATTGCTCCGTGAAATTCTGCTGATGATGAAAACTATTTGCCATGGGTTTGTCCTTTCACCTCATTGGCCTCATCTTTGAAGTACAAATGCTTTTCTACACGGGTGCTTCCTCCCTGAGCTTTCTTTTGTCTTGGCTCAATCGATGCAGATTCCTGTGCTGAATAGGCCATGGACTACCACAGGTGGGTGCTTGTCAGTATACCGGGCACACGCAGCAATTTCGTTTGTCAAGACCCACCTGGCTTGATCAAGGTTCTTTATTCCAGTGAAAACGATTTTTATCCAAATTCAAGAGGAGCACAAGTGTGCCTCTGGGAGCTACACCCGGGCCTGATGAACAGAGTCTCCGGAGTTTTCATTTTCTGACTAAAATTCTCCACGGAATTTCATGCAACTAAGGAAACCGTGAATTGTGGACGTACCAGATTCTTACATCTTCATTGTCTAATGGAAGCTTAAGTTTCCCAGTCTAATCCTGCTGCCATTTCATTTCTGGCAATGACCATTCAATTGTGGACGTTCAGCCTTCTTTGGAATTCTCTTATACCCGCATGTTCCCGCGCCACATTAAGACCACTCGGTGGAGGTTCATGTGACAGTCCCGTTTCTCTATGATGCCCACTGATGACACTTCTACATCTGAGGGCAAAGAGCTCGTGCAGCATGATATTCTCATTTGAGCCACGCCGCCTGCAGTTTCTTCCTTGCAGAAAAATCTTTCCCAGTGTACTTCTTTAAAATGCTGCAAAATAGTGGAACAGAAGATTTCGGTTTAGGGTTAACGTTAAACGGGCATAAATACAGGCATGTGGGCATTTTAGAGACAGTGTTTCACTGGTCTAGGGTAAAGGGTGAAGCGGCTGGGTTGCCGTGCTTCACTACTGTATGGCCTCAAGATGATGTTTGTAGGCACAGCGGCATATCCATCGGTGGCAATTCTCCCATATTGTCATTGTGATGTGAAGATTCCTTATTCGCTAGGAAATGTTTTACCGTGGAAGACGTGTCACTACAGAGCTGTCTCTTTTTTGTTGAGACAAAGTGTGCTGAATTTACCTGCCAGCAGTTGCCTGTCCTCCCTTTCTTTTAAGGTCGATGGAGACGCACGAGTGTAAGGAGAACGGTGAATGGTGGCTGTTCATAACCCAGGTTCATCAGAAACTGCAGAGTAAATTTTAGGAACGTAGACGTAGGACAGCGGAGAAAACTTCACTCAGGGACTTCTGTGAACCTCCTTACAATGCTGAGGCCTGACACGCCTAGTGCCTTGGGCAACACGGCTCCTGCCCTAGGTAGATTTGTTGAGCGTGCCTCCCTCTGGTGGTGCCTTTTCTCTCCCAGCAATATTGCTCCGTGAAATTCTGCCGATGATGAAAACTATTTGCCATGGGTTTGTCCTTTCACCTCATTGGCCTCATCTTTGAAGCAAAAATGCTTTTCTACACGGGTGCTTCCTCCCTGAGCTTTCCTTTGTCTTGGCTCAATCGATGCAGATTCCTGTGCTGAATACGCCATGGACTAGCACAGGTGGGTGCTTCTCAGTATACCGGGCACACGCAGCAATTTCGTTTGTCAAGACCCACCTGGCTTGATCAAGGTTCTTTATTCCAGTGAAAACGATTTTTATCCAAATTCTAGAGGAGCACCAGTGTGCCTCTAGGAGCTACACCCGGGCCTGCTGAACAGAGGCTCCGGAGTTTTCATTTTCTGACTAAAATTCAACACGGAATTTCATGGATCTAAGGAAACCGTGAATTGTGGACGTACCAGATTCTCACATCTTCATTGTCTAATGGAAGCTTAAGTTTCACAGTCTGATCCGGCTGCCACTTCATTTCTGGCAATGATCATTCAATTGTGGACGTTCAGCCTTCTTCGGAATTCTCTTATACCGGCATGTTCACGCACCACATTAAGACCACTCGGTGGAGGTTCATGTGACTCAGGACAACTCTTTATTTCAGGCGTCTAGAACAAAGGGAATTCACAGAGGTTGATGATCACTTATTAAAGTCCCGTTTCTCTATGATGCCCACTGATGACACTTCTACATCTGAGGGCAAAGAGCTCGTGCAGCTTGAAATTCTCATTTGAGCCACGCCGCCTGCAGTTTCTTCCTTGCAGAAAAATCTTTCCCAGTTTACTTCTTTAAAATGCTGCAAAATAGTGGGACAGAAGATTTCGGTTTAGTGTTAACTTTAAATGGGCATAGATACAGGCATGTGGGCATTTTAGAGACAAAGTTTCACTGGTCTAGGGTAAAGGGTGAAGCGCCTGGATTCCCGTGCTTCACTACTGTATGGCCTCAAGATGATGTTTGTAGGAACAGCGGAAAAATTCTGGGGTGGCAATTCTCTCATATTGTCATTGCAATGGGAAGATTCCTTATTCGCTAGGGAATGTTTTACCGTGGAAGACGGGTCACCGCAGAGCTGTCTCTATTTTGTTGAGACAAAGTGTGCTGAATTTACCTGCCAGCAGTTGCTTGTCCTCCCTTTCTTTTAAGGTCGATGGAGAGGCACGAGTGTAAGGAGAACGGTGAATGGTGGCCGTTCATAACCCAGGATCATCAGAAACCGCAGAGAAAATTTTAGGAACGTAGACTTGGACAGCGGAGAAAACTTCACTCAGGGACTTCAGTGAACCCTCCTTACAATGCTGAGGCCTGACACGCCTAGTGCCTGGGGGCAACCCGGCTCCTGCCCTAGGTAGTTTTGTTGAGCGTGCCTCCCACAGGTTGTGCCTTTTCTCTCCCAGCAATATTGCTCCGTGAAATTCTGCTGATGATGAAAACTATTTGCCATGGGTTTGTCCTTTCACCTCATTGGCCTCATCTTTGAAGTACAAATGCTTTTCTACACGGGTGCTTCCTCCCTGAGCTTTCTTTTGTCTTGGCTCAATCGATGCAGATTCCTGTGCTGAATACGCCATGGACTAGCACAGGTGGGTGCTTGTCAGTATACCGGGCACACGCAGCAATTTCGTTTGTCAAGACCCACCTACTTGATCAAGGTTCTTTATTCAAGTGAAAACGATTTTTATCCAAATTCTCGAGGAGCACCAGTGTGCCTCTGGGAGCTACACCCGGGCCTGCTGAACACGTCTCCGGAGTTTTCATTTTCTGACTAAAATTCTACACGGAATTTCATGGATCTAAGGAAACCGTGAATTGTGGACGTACCAGATTCTTACATCTTCATTGTCTAATGGAAGATGAAGTTTCCCAGTCTGATCCAGCTGCCACTTCATTTCTGGCAATGACCATTCAATTGTGGACGTTCAGCTTTCTTCGGAATTCTCTTATACCGGCATGTTCCTGCGCCACATTAAGACCACTCGGTGGAGGTTCATGTGACTCAGGACAACTCTTTATTTCAGGCGTCTAGAACAAAGGGAATTCACAGAAGTTGATGATCACTTATTAAAGTCCCGTTTCTCTATGATGCCCACTGATGACACTTCTACATCTGAGGGCAAAGAGCTCGTGCAGCATGATATTCTCATTTGAGCCACGCCGCCTGCAGTTTCTTCCTTGCAGAAAAATCTTTCCCAGTGTACTTCTTTAAAATGCTGCAAAATAGTGGGACAGAAGATTTCGGTTTAGCGTTAACGTTAAACGGGCATAGATACAGGCATGTGGGCATTTTAGAGACAGTGTTTCACTGGTCTAGGGTAAAGGGTGAAGCGGCTGGGTTGCCGTGCTTCACTACTGTATGGCCTCAAGATGATGTTTGTAGGCACAGCGGCATATCCATCGGTGGCAATTCTCTCATATTGTCATTGCGATGTGAAGATTCCTTATTCGCTAGGAAATGTTTTACCGTGGAAGACGTGTCACCACAGAGCTGTCTCTTTTTTGTTGAGACAAAGTGTGCTGAATTTACCTGCCAGCAGTTGCCTGTCCTCCCTTTCTTTTAAGGTCGATGGAGATGCACGAGTGTAAGGAGAACGGTGAATGGTGGCTGTTCATAACCCAGGTTCATCAGAAACTGCAGAGTAAATTTTAGGAACTTAGACGTAGGACAGCGGAGAAAACTTCACTCAGGGACTTCAGTGAACCTCCTTACAATGCTGAGGCCTGACACGCCTAGTGCCTTGGGCAACACGGCTCCTGCCCTAGGTAGATTTCTTGAGCGTGCCTCCCTCTGGTGGTGCCTTTTCTCTCCCAGCAATATTGCTCCGTGAAATTCTGCCGATGATGAAAACTATTTGCCATGGGTTTGTCCTTTCACCTCATTGGCCTCATCTTTGAAGCAAAAATGCTTTTCTACACGGGTGCTTCCTCCCTGAGCTTTCCTTTGTCTTGGCTCAATCGATGCAGATTCCTGTGCTGAATAGGCCATGGACTACCACAGGTGGGTGCTTCTCAGTATACCGGGCACACGCAGCAATTTCGTTTGTCAAGACCCACCTGGCTTGATCAAGGTTCTTTATTCCAGTGAAAACGATTTGTATCCAAATTCTAGAGGAGCACCAGTGTGCCTCTAGGAGCTACACCCGGGCCTGCTGAACAGAGGCTCCGGAGTTTTCATTTTCTGACTAAAATTCAACACGGAATTTCATGGATCTAAGGAAACCGTGAATTGTGGACGTACCAGATTCTCACATCTTCATTGTCTAATGGAAGCTTAAGTTTCACAGTCTGATCCGGCTGCCACTTCATTTCTGGCAATGACCATTCAATTGTGGACGTTCAGCTTTCTTCGGAATTCTCTTATACCGGCATGTTCCCGCACCACATTAAGACCACTCGGTGGAGGTTCATGTGACTCAGGACAACTCTTTATTTCAGGCGTCTAGAACAAAGGGAATTCACAGAGGTTGATGATCACTTATTAAAGTCCCGTTTCTCTATGATGCCCACTGATGACACTTCTACATCTGAGGGCAAAGAGCTCGTGCAGCATGATATTCTCATTTGAGCCACGCCGCCTGCAGTTTCTTCCTTGCAGAAAAATCTTTCCCAGTGTACTTCTTTAAAATGCTGCAAAATAGTGGGACAGAAGATTTCGGTTTAGTGTTAACTTTAAACGGGCATAGATACAGGCATGTGGGCATTTTAGAGACAGTGTTTCACTGGTCTAGAGTAAAGGGTGAAGCGGCTGGGTTGCCGTGCTTCACTACTGTATGGCCTCAAGATGATGTTTGTAGGCACAGCGGCATATCCATCGGTGGCATTCCTCTCATATTGTCATTGCGATGTGAAGATTCCTTATTCGCTAGGAAATGTTTTACCGTGGAAGACGGGTCACCACAGAGCTGTCTCTTTTTTGTTGAGAAAAAGTGTGCTGAATTTACCTGCCAGCAGTTGCCTGTACTCCCTTTCTTTTAAGGTCGATGGAGACGCACGAGTGTAAGGAGAACTTTGAATGGTGGCTTTTCATAACCCAGGTTCATCAGAAACTGCAGAGTAAATTTTAGGAACGTAGACGTAGGACAGCGGAGAAAACTTCACTCAGAGACTTCAGTGAACCTCCTTACAATGCTGAGGCCTGACACGCTTAGTGCCTTGGGCAACATGGCTCCTGTCCTAGGTAGATTTGTTGAGCGTGCCTCCCTCTGGTGGTGCCTTTTCTCTCCCAGCAATATTGCTCCGTGAAATTCTGCCGATGATGAAAACTATTTGCCATGGGTTTGTCCTTTCACCTCATTGGCCTCATCTTTGAAGCAAAAATGCTTTTCTACACGGGTGTTTCCTCCCTGAGCTTTCCTTTGTCTTGGCTCAATCGATGCAGATTCCTGTGCTGAATACGCCATGGACTAGCACAGGTGGGTGCTTCTCAGTATACCGGGCACACGCAGCAATTTCGTTTGTCAAGACCCACCTGGCTTGATCAAGGTTCTTTATTCCAGTGAAAACGATTTTTATCCAAATTCTAGAGGAGCACCAGTGTGCCTCTGGGAGCTACACCCGGGCCTGCTGAACAGAGGCTCCAGAGTTTTCATTTTCGGACTAAAATTCTCCACGGAATTTCATGGATCTAAGGAAAATGTGAATTGTGGACGTACCAGATTCTCACATCTTCATTGTCTAATGGAACCTGAAGATTCCCAGTCTGATCCGGCTGCCACTTCATTTCTGGCAATGACCATTCAATTGTGGACGTTCAGCTTTCTTCGGAATTCTCTTATACAGGCATGTTCCCGTGCCACATTAAGAACACTCGGTGGAGGTTCATGTGACTCAGGACAACTCTTTATTTCAGGCGTCTAGAACAAAGGGAATTCACAGAGGTTGATGATCACTTATTAAAGTCCCGTTTCTCTATGATGCCCACTGATGACACTTCTACATCTTAGGGCAAACAGCTCGTGCAGCATGATATTCTCGTTTTTGCCACGCCGCCTGCAGTTTCTTCCTTGCAGAAAAATCTTTCCCAGTGTACTTCTTTAAAATGCTGCAAAATAGTGGGACAGAAGATTTCTGTTTAGCGTTAACTTTAAACGGGCATAGATACAGGCATGTGGGCATTTTAGAGACAGTGTTTCACTGGTCTAGGGTAAAGGGTGAAGCGGCTGGGTTGCCGTGCTTCACTACTGTAGAGCCTCAAGATGATGTTTGTAGGCACAGCGGCATATCCATCGGTGGCAATTCTCTCATATTTTCATTGCGATGTGAAGATTCTTATTCGCTAGGAAATGTTTTACCGTGGAAGACGGGTCACCACAGAGCTGTCTCTTTTTTGTTGAGACAAAGTGTTCTGAATTTACCTGCCAGCAGTTGCCTGTCCTCCCTTTCTTTTAAGGTCGATGGAGACGCACGAGTGTAAGGAGAACGGTGAATGGTGGCCGTTCATAACCCAGGATCATCAGAAACCGCAGAGTAAATTTTAGGAACATAGACTTGGACAGCGGAGAAAACTTCACTCAGGGACTTCAGTGAACCCTCCTTACAATGCTGAGGCCTGACACGCCTAGTGCCTGGGGGCAACCTGGCTCCTGCCCTAGGTAGTTTTGTTGAGCGTGCCTCCCTCTTGTGGTGCCTTTTCTCTCCCAGCAATATTGCTCCGTGATATTCTGCTGATGATGAAAACTATTTGCCATGGGTTTGTCCTTTCACCTCATTGGCCTCATCTTTGAAGTACAAATGCTTTTCTACATGGGTGCTGCCTCCCTGAGCTTTCCTTTGTCTTGGCTCAATCGATGCAGATTCCTGTGCTGAATACGTCATGGACTAGCACAGGTGGGTGCTTGTCAGTATACCAGGCACACGCAGCAATTTCGTTTGTCAAGACCCACCTGGCTTGATCAAGGTTCTTTATTCCAGTGAAAACGATTTTTATCCAAATTCTAGAGGAGCACCAGTGTGCCTCTGGGAGCTACACCCGGGCCTGCTGAACAGAGGCTCCGGAGTTTTCACTTTCTGACTAAAATTCAACACGGAATTTCATGGATCTAAGGAAACCGTGAATTGTGGACGTACCAGATTCTCACATCTTCATTGTCTAATGGAAGCTTAAGTTTCCCAGTCTGATCCGGTTGCCACTTCATTTCTGGCAATGACCATTCAATTGTGGACGTTCAGCCTTCTTCGGAATTCTCTTATACCGGCATGTTCCCGCACCACATTAAGACCACTCGGTGGAGGTTCATGTGACTCAGGACAACTCTTTATTTCAGGCGTCTAGAACAAAGGGAATTCACAGAGGTTGATGATCACTTATTAAAGTCCCGTTTCTCTATGATGCCCACTGATGACACTTCTACATCTGAGTGCAAAGAGCTCGTGCAGCATGATATTCTCATTTCAGCCACGCCGCCTGCAGTTTCTTCGTTGCAGAAAAATCTTTCCCAGTGTACTTCTTTAAAATGCTTCAAAATAGTGGGACAGAAGATTTCGGTTTAGCGTTAACTTTAAACGGGCATATATACAGGCATGTGGGCATTTTAGAGACAGTGTTTCACTGGTCTAGGGTAAAGGGTGAAGCGGCTGGGTTGCCGTGCTTCACTACTGTATGGCCTCAAGATGATGTTTGTAGGCACAGCGGCATATCCATCGGTCGCAATTCTCTCATATTGTCATTGCGATGTGAAGATTCCTTATTCGCTAGGAAATGTTTTACCGTGGAAGACGGGTCACCACAGAGCTGTCTCTTTTTTGTTGAGACAAAGTGTGCTGAATTTACCTGCCAGCAGTTGCCTGTACTGCCTTTCTTTTAAGGTCGATGGAGACGCACGAGTGTAAGGAGAACGGTGAATGGTGGCCGTTCATAACCCAGGATCATCAGAAACCGCAGAGTAAATTTTAGGAACGTAGACGTAGGACAGCGGAGAAAACTTCACTCAGGGACTTCGGTGAACCCTCCTTACAATGCTGAGGCCTGACACGCCTAGTGCCTGGGGGCAACCTGGCTCCTGCCCTAGGTAGTTTTGTTGAGCGTGCCTCCCTCTTGTGGTGCCTTTTCTCTCCCAGCAATATTGCTCCGTGATATTCTGCTGATGATGAAAACTATTTGCCATGGGTTTGTCCTTTCACCTCATTGGCCTCATCTTTGAAGTACAAATGCTTTTCTACATGGGTGCTGCCTCCCTGAGCTTTCCTTTGTCTTGGCTCAATCGATGCAGATTCCTGTGCTGAATACGTCATGGACTAGCACAGGTGGGTGCTTGTCAGTATACCAGGCACACGCAGCAATTTCGTTTGTCAAGACCCACCTGGCTTGATCAAGGTTCTTTATTCCAGTGAAAACGATTTTTATCCAAATTCTAGAGGAGCACCAGTGTGCCTCTGGGAGCTACACCCGGGCCTGCTGAACAGAGGCTCCGGAGTTTTCATTTTCTGACTAAAATTCAACACGGAATTTCATGGATCTAAGGAAACCGTGAATTGTGGACGTTCCAGATTCTCACATCTTCATTGTCTAATGGAAGCTTAAGTTTCACAGTCTGATCCGGCTGCCACTTCATTTCTGGCAATGACCATTCAATTGTGGACGTTCAGCTTTCTTCGGAATTCTCTTATACCGGCATGTTCCTGCGCCACATTAAGACCACTCGGTGGAGGTTCATGTGACTCACGACAACTCTTTATTTCAGGCGTCTAGAACAAAGGGAATTCACAGAGGTTGATGATCACTTATTAAAGTCCCGTTTCTCTATGATGCCCACGGACGACACTTCTACATCTGAGGGCAAAGAGCTCGTGCAGCATGATATTCTCATTTCAGCCACGCCGCCTGCAGTTTCTTCCTTGCAGAAAAATCTTTCCCAGTGTACTTCTTTAAAATGCTGCAAAATAGTGGGACAGAAGATTTCGGTTTAGCGTTAACTTTAAACGGGCATAGACACAGGCATGTGGGCATTTTAGACACAGTGTTTCACTGGTCTAGGGTAAAGGGTGAAGCGCCTGGGTTCCCGTGCTTCACTACTGTATAGCCTCAAGATGATGTTTGTAGGCACAGGGGCAAATCCATCGGTGGCAATTCTCTCATATTTTCATTGCGATGTGAAGATTCTTATTCGCTAGGAAATGTTTTACCGTGGAAGACGGGTCACCACAGAGCTGTCTCTTTTTTGTTGAGACAAAGTGTGCTGAATTTACCTGCCAGCAGTTGCCTGTACTCCCTTTCTTTTAAGGTCGATGGAGACGCACGAGTGTAAGGAGAACGGTGAATGGTGGCCGTTCATAACCCAGGATCATCAGAAACCGCAGAGTAAATTTTAGGAACGTAGACTTGGACAGCGGAGAAAACTTCACTCAGGGACTTCAGTGAACCCTCCTTACAATGCTGAGGCCTGACACGCCTAGTGCCTGGGGGCAACCCGGCTCCTGCCCTAGGTAGTTTTGTTGAGCGTGCCTCCCTCAGGTGGTGCCTTTTCTCTCCCAGCAATATTGCTCCGTGAAATTCTGCCAATGATGAAAACTATTTGCCATGGGTTTGTCCTTTCACCTCATTGCCCTCATCTTTGAAGTACAAATGCTTTTCTACACGGGTGCTTCCTCCCTGAGCTTTCTTTTGTCTTGGCTCAATCGATGCAGATTCCTGTGCTGAATAGGCCATGGACTACCACAGGTGGGTGCTTGTCAGTATACCGGGCACACGCAGCAATTTCGTTTGTCAAGACCCACCTGGCTTGATCAAGGTTCTTTATTCAAGTGAAAACGATTTTTATCCAAATTCAAGAGGAGCACCAGTGTGCCTCTGGGAGCTACACCCGGGCCTGATGAACAGAGTCTCCGGAGTTTTCATTTTCTGACTAAAATTCTACACGGAATTTCATGGATCTAAGGAAACCGTGAATTGTGGACGTACCAGATTCTCACATCTTCATTGTCTAATGGAAGATGAAGTTTCCCAGTCTGATCCGGCTGCCACTTCATTTCTGGCAATGACCATTCAATTTTGGACGTTCAGCTTTCTTCGGAATTCTCTTATACCGGCATGTTCCTGCGCCACATTAAGACCACTCGGTGGAGGTTCATGTGACTCAGGACAACTCTTTATTTCAGGCGTCTAGAACAAAGGGAATTCACAGAGGTTGATGATCACTTATTAAAGTCCCGTTTCTCTATGATGCCCACTGATGACACTTCTACATCTGAGGGCAAAGAGCTCGTGCAGCATGATATTCTCATTTGAGCCACGCCGCCTGCAGTTTCTTCGTTGCAGAAAAATCTTTCCCAGTGTACTTCTTTAAAATGCTGCAAAATAGTGGAACAGAAGATTTCGGTTTAGCGTTAACGTTAAACGGGCATAAATACAGGCATGTGGGCATTTTAGAGACAGTGTTTCACTGGTCTAGGGTAAAGGGTGAAGCGGCTGGGTTGCCGTGCTTCACTACTGTATGGCCTCAAGATGATGTTTGTAGGCACAGCGGCATATCCATCGGTGGCAATTCTCTCATATTGTCATTGCGATGTGAAGATCCCTTATTCGCTAGGAAATGTTTTACCGTGGAAGACTTGTCACTACAGAGCTGTCTCTTTTTTGTTGAGACAAAGTGTGCTGAATTTACCTGCCAGCAGTTGCCTGTCCTCCCTTTCTTTTAAGGTCGATGGAGACGCACGAGTGTAAGGAGAACGGTGAATGGTGGCAGTTCATAACCCAGGTTCATCAGGAACTGCAGAGTAAATTTTAGGAACGTAGACGTAGGACAGCGGAGAAAACTTCAGTCAGGGACGTCAGTGAACCTCCTTACAATGCTGAGGCCTGACACGCCTAGTGCCTTGGGCAACACGGCTCCTGCCCTAGGTAGATTTGTTGAGCGTGCCTCCCTCTGGTGGTGCCTTTTCTCTCCCAGCAATATTGCTCCGTGAAATTCTGCCGATGATGAAAACTATTTGCCATGGGTTTGTCCTTTCACCTCATTGGCCTAATCTTTGAAGCAAAAATGCTTTTCTACACGGGTGCTTCCTCCCTGAGCTTCCCTTTGTCTTGGCTCAATCGATGCAGATTCCTGTGCTGAATACGCCATGGACTAGCACAGGTGGGTGCTTCTCAGTATACCGGGCACACGCAGCAATTTCGTTTGTCAAGACCCACCTGGCTTGATCAAGGTTCTTTATTCCAGTGAAAACGATTTTTATCCAAATTCTAGAGGAGCACCAGTGTGCCTCTAGGAGCTACACCCGGGCCTGCTGAACAGAGGCTCCGGAGTTTTCATTTTCTGACTAAAATTCAACACGGAATTTCATGGATCTAAGGAAACCGTGAATTGTGGACGTACCAGATTCTGACATCTTCATTGTCTAATGGAAGCTTAAGTTTCACAGTCTGATCCGGCTGCCACTTCATTTCTGGCAATGACCATTCAATTGTGGACGTTCAGCTTTCTTCGGAATTCTCTTATACCGGCATGTTCCTGCGCCACATTAAGACCACTCGGTGGAGGTTCATGTGACTCAGGACAACTCTTTATTTCAGGCGTCTAGAACAAAGGGAATTCACAGAGGTTGATGATCACTTATTAAAGTCCCGTTTCTCTATGATGCCCACTGATGACACTTCTACATCTGAGGGCAAACAGCTCGTGCAGCATGATATTCTCGTTTCAGCCACGCCGCCTGCAGTTTCTTCCTTGCAGAAAAATCTTTCCCAGTGTACTTCTTTAAAATGCTGCAAAATAGTGGGACAGAAGATTTCGGTTTAGCGTTAACTTTAAACGGGCATAGATACAGGCATGTGGGCATTTTAGAGACAGTGTTTCACTGGTCTAGGGTAAAGGGTGAAGCGGCTGGGTTGCCGTGCTTCACTACTGTATGGCCTCAAGATGATGTTTGTAGGCACAGCGGCATATCCATCGGTGGCAATTCTCTCATATTGTCATTGCGATGTGAAGATTCCTTATTCGCTAGGAAATGTTTTACCGTGGAAGACGGGTCACCACAGAGCTGTCTCTTTTTTGTTGAGACAAAGTGTGCTGAATTTACCTGCCAGCAGTTGCCTGTCCTCCCTTTCTTTTAAGGTCGATGGAGACGCACGAGTGTAAGGAGAACGGTGAATGGTGGCCGTTCATAACCCAGGATCATCAGACACCGCAGAGTAAATTTTAGGAACGTAGACTTGGACAGTGGAGAAAACTTCACTCAGGGACTTCAGTGAACCCTCCTTACAATGCTGAGGCCTGACACGCCTAGTGCCTGGGGGCAACCCGGCTCCTGCCCTAGGTAGTTTTGTTGAGCGTGCCTCCCTCAGGTGGTGCCTCTTCTCTCCCAGCAATATTGCTCCGTGAAATTCTGCCTATGATGAAAACTATTTGCCATGGGATTGTCATTTCACCTCATTGGCCTCATCTTTGAAATACAAATGCTTTTCTACACGGGTGCTTCCTCCCTGAGCTTTCTTTTGTCTTGGCTCAATCGATGCAGATTCCTGTGCTGAATACGCCATGGACTAGCACAGGTGGGTGCTTGTCAGTATACCGGGCACACGCAGCAATTTCGTTTGTCAAGACCCACCTACTTGATCAAGGTTCTTTATTCAAGTGAAAACGATTTTTATCCAAATTCTAGAGGAGCACCAGTGTGCCTCTGGGAGCTACACCCGGGCCTGCTGAACAGAGTCTCCGGAGTTTTCATTTTCTGACTAAAATTCTACACGGAATTTCATGGATCTAAGGAAACCGTGAATTGTGGACGTACCAGATTCTCACATCTTCATTGTCTAATGGAAGATGAAGTTTCCCAGTCTGATCCGGCTGCCACTTCATTTCTGGCAATGACCATTCAATTGTGGACGTTCAGCTTTCTTCGGAATTCTCTTATACCGGCATGTTCCTGCGCCACATTAAGACCACTCGGTGGAGGTTCATGTGACTCACGACAACTCTTTATTTCAGTCGTCTAGAACAAAGGGAATTCACAGAGGTTGATGATCACTTATTAAAGTCCCGTTTCTCTATGATGCCCACTGATGACACTTCTACATCTGAGGGCAAAGAGCTCGTGCAGCATGATATTCTCATTTGAGCCACGCCGCCTGCAGTTTCTTCGTTGCAGAAAAATCTTTCCCAGTGTACTTCTTTAAAATGTTGCAAAATAGTGGGACAGAAGATTTCGGTTTAGCGTTAACGTTAAACGGGCATAGATACAGGCATGTGGGCATTTTAGAGACAGTGTTTCACTGGTCTAGGGTAAAGGGTGAAGTGGCTGGGTTGCCGTGCTTCACTACTGTATGGCCTCAAGATGATGTTTGTAGGCACAACGGCATATCCATCGGTGGCAATTCTCTCATATTGTCATTGCGATGTGAAGATTCCTTATTCGCTAGGAAATGTTTTACCGTTGGAGACGTGTCACCACAGAGCTGTCTCTTTTTTGTTGAGACAAAGTGTGCTGAATTTACCTGCCAGCAGTTGCCTGTCCTCCCTTTCTTTTAAGGTCGATGGAGACGCACGAGTGTAAGGAGAACGGTGAATGGTGGCTGTTCATAACCCAGGTTCATCAGAAACTGCAGAGTAAATTTTAGGAACGTAGACGTAGGACAGCGGAGAAAACTTCACTCAGGGACTTCAGTGAACCTCCTTACAATGCTGAGGCCTGACACGCCTAGTGCCTTGGGCAACATGGCTCCTGCCCTAGGTAGATTTGTTGAGCGTGCCTCCCTCTGGTGGTGCCTTTTCTCTCCCAGCAATATTGCTCCGTGAAATTCTGCCGATGATGAAAACTATTTGCCATGGGTTTGTCCTTTCACCTCATTGGCCTCATCTTTGAAGCAAAAATGCTTTTCTACACGGGTGCTTCCCCCCTGAGCTTTCTTTTGTCTTGGCTCAATCGATGCACATTCCTGTGCTGAATACGCCATGGACTAGCACAGGTGGGTGCTTCTCAGTATACCGGGCACACGCAGCAATTTCGTTTGTCAAGACCCACCTGGCTTGATCAAGGTTCTTTATTCCAGTGAAAACGATTTTTATCCAAATTCTAGAGGAGCACCAGTGTGCCTCTAGGAGCTACACCCGGGCCTGCTGAACAGAGGCTCCGGAGTTTTCATTTTCTGACTAAAATTCAACACGGAATTTCATGGATCTAAGGAAACCGTGAATTGTGGACGTACCAGATTCTCACATCTTCCTTGTCTAATGGAAGCTTAAGTTTCACAGTCTGATCCGGCTGCCACTTCATTTCTGGCAATGACCATTCAATTGTGGACGTTCAGCCTTCTTCGGACTTCTCTTATACCGGCATGTTCCCGCACCACATTAAGACCACTCGGTGGAGGTTCATGTGACTCAGGACAACTCTTTATTTCAGGCGTCTAGAACAAAGGGAATTCACAGAGGTTGATGATCACTTATTAAAGTCCCGTTTCTCTATGATGCCCACTGATGACACTTCTACATCTTAGGGCAAACAGCTCGTGCAGCATGATATTCTCGTTTTTGCCACGCCGCCTGCAGTTTCTTCCTTGCAGAAAAATCTTTCCCAGTGTACTTCTTTAAAATGCTGCAAAATAGTGGGACAGAAGATTTCTGTTTAGCGTTAACTTTAAACGGGCATAGATACAGGCATGTGGGCATTTTAGAGACAGTGTTTCACTGGTCTAGGGTAAAGGGTGAAGCGGCTGGGTTGCCGTGCTTCACTACTGTAGAGCCTCAAGATGATGTTTGTAGGCACAGCGGCATATCCATCGGTCGCAATTCTCTCATATTGTCATTGCGATGTGAAGATTCCTTATTCGCTAGGAAATGTTTTACCGTGGAAGACGGGTCACCACAGAGCTGTCTCTTTTTTGTTGAGACAAAGTGTGCTGAATTTACCTGCCAGCAGTTGCCTGTCCTCCCTTTCTTTTAAGGTCGATGGAGACGCACGAGTGTAAGGAGAACGGTGAATGGTGGCCGTTCATAACCCAGGATCATCAGAAACCGCAGAGTAAATTTTAGGAACGTAGACTTGGACAGTGGAGAAAACTTCACTCAGGGACTTCAGTGAACCCTCCTTACAATGCTGAGGCCTGATACGCCTAGTGCCTGGGGGCAACCCGGCTCCTGCCCTAGGTAGTTTTGTTGAGCGTGCCTCCCTCAGGTGGTGCCTCTTCTCTCCCAGCAATATTGCTCCGTGAAATTCGGCCGATGATGAAAACTATTTGCCATGGGTTTGTCCTTTCACCTCATTGGCCTCATCTTTGAAGCAAAAATGCTTTTCTACACGGGTGCTTCCTCCTGAGCTTTCTTTTGTCTTGGCTCAATCGATGCAGATTCCTGTGCTGAATACGCCATGGACTAGCACAGGTGGGTGCTTGTCAGTATACCGGGCACACGCAGCAATTTCGTTTGTCAAGACCCACCTACTTGATCAAGGTTCTTTATTCAAGTGAAAACGATTTTTATCCAAATTGTAGAGGAGCACCAGTGTGCCTCTGGGAGCTACACCCGGGCCTGCTGAACAGAGGCTCCGGAGTTTTCATTTTCTGACTAAAATTCAACACGGAATTTCATGGATCTAAGGAAACCGTGAATTGTGGACGTACCAGATTCTCACATCTTCATTGTCTAATGGAAGCTTAAGTTTCACAGTCTGATCCGGCTGCCACTTCATTTCTGGCAATGACCATTCAATTGTGGACGTTCAGCTTTCTTCGGAATTCTCTTATACCGGCATGTTCCTGCGCCACATTAAGACCACTCGGTGGAGGTTCATGTGACTCAGGACAACTCTTTATTTCAGGCGTCTAGAACAAAGGGAATTCACAGAGGTTGATGATCACTTATTAAAGTCCCGTTTCTCTATGATGCCCACGGACGACACTTCTACATCTGAGGGCAAAGAGCTCGTGCAGCATGATATTCTCATTTCAGCCACGCTGCCTGCAGTTTTTTCCTTGCAGAAAAATCTTTCCCAGTGTACTTCTTTAAAATGCTGCAAAATAGTGGAACAGAAGATTTCGGTTTAGCGTTAACTTTAAACGGGCATAGATACAGGCATGTGGGCATTTTAGAGACAAAGTTTCACTGGTCTAGGGTAAAGGGTGAAGCGCCTGGATTCCCGTGCTTCACTACTGTATGGCCTCAAGATGATGTTTGTAGGAACAGCGGCAAATTCTTCGGTGGCAATTCTCTCATATTGTCATTGCGATGGGAAGATTCCTTATTCGCTAGGGAATGTTTTACCGTGGAAGACGGGTCACCACAGAGCTGTCTCTTTTTTGTTGAGACAAAGTGTGCTGAATTTACCTGCCAGCAGTTGCCTGTCCTCCCTTTCTTTTAAGGTCGATGGAGACGCACGAGTGTAAGGAGAACGGTGAATGGTGGCTGTTCATAACCCAGGTTCATCAGAAACTGCAGAGTAAATTTTAGGAACGTAGACGTAGGACAGCGGAGAAAACTTCACTCAGGGTCTTCAGTGAACCCTCCTTACAATGCTGAGGCCTGACACGCCTAGTGCCTGGGGGCAACCATGCTCCTGCCCTAGGTAGATTTGTTGAGCGTGCCTCCCTCAGGTGGTGCCTTTTCTCTCCCAGCAATATTGCTCCGTGAAATTCTGCCGATGATGAAAACTATTTGCCATGGGTTTGTCCTTTCACCTCATTGGCCTCATCTTTGAGGTACAAATGCTTTTCTATACGGGTGCTTCTTCCCTGAGCTTTCCTTTGTCTTGGTTCAATCGATGCAGATTCCTGTGATGAATAGGCCATGGACTAGCACAGTTGGGTGCTTGTCAGTATACAGGGCACACGCAGCAATTTCGTTTGTCAAGACCCACCTGGCTTGATCAAGGTTCATTATTCCAGTGAAAACGTTTTTTTTCCAAATTCTAGAGGAGCACCAGTGTGCCTCTGGGAGCTACACCCGGGCCTGCTGAACAGAGGCTCCGGAGTTTTCACTTTCTGACTAAAATTCAACACGGAATTTCATGGATCTAAGGAAACCGTGAATTGTGGACGTACCAGATTCTCACATCTTCATTGTCTAATGGAAGCTTAAGTTTCCCAGTCTGATCCGGTTGCCACTTCATTTCTGGCAATGACCATTCAATTGTGGACGTTCAGCCTTCTTTGGAATTCTCTTATACCGGCATGTTCCCGCGCCACATTAAGACCACTCGGTGGAGGTTCATGTGACTCAGGACAACTCTTTATTTCAGGCGTCTAGAACAAAGGGAATTCACAGAGGTTGATGATCACTTATTAAAGTCCCGTTTCTCTATGATGCCCACTGATGACACTTCTACATCTGAGTGCAAAGAGCTCGTGCAGCATGATATTCTCATTTCAGCCACGCCGCCTGCAGTTTCTTCGTTGCAGAAAAATCTTTCCCAGTGTACTTCTTTAAAATGCTTCAAAATAGTGGGACAGAAGATTTCGGTTTAGCGTTAACTTTAAACGGGCATATATACAGGCATGTGGGCATTTTAGAGACAGTGTTTCACTGGTCTAGGGTAAAGGGTGAAGCGGCTGGGTTGCCGTGCTTCACTACTGTATGGCCTCAAGATGATGTTTGTAGGCACAGCGGCATATCCATCGGTCGCAATTCTCTCATATTGTCATTGCGATGTGAAGATTCCTTATTCGCTAGGAAATGTTTTACCGTGGAAGACGGGTCACCACAGAGCTGTCTCTTTTTTGTTGAGACAAAGTGTGCTGAATTTACCTGCCAGCAGTTGCCTGTACTGCCTTTCTTTTAAGGTCGATGGAGACGCACGAGTGTAAGGAGAACGGTGAATGGTGGCCGTTCATAACCCAGGATCATCAGAAACCGCAGAGTAAATTTTAGGAACGTAGACGTAGGACAGCGGAGAAAACTTCACTCAGGGACTTCGGTGAACCCACCTTACAATGCTGAGGCCTGACACGCCTAGTGCCTGGGGGCAACCTGGCTCCTGCCCTAGGTAGTTTTGTTGAGCGTGCCTCCCTCTTGTGGTGCCTTTTCTCTCCCAGCAATATTGCTCCGTGATATTCTGCTGATGATGAAAACTATTTGCCATGGGTTTGTCCTTTCACCTCATTGGCCTCATCTTTGAAGTACAAATGCTTTTCTACATGGGTGCTGCCTCCCTGAGCTTTCCTTTGTCTTGGCTCAATCGATGCAGATTCCTGTGCTGAATACGTCATGGACTAGCACAGGTGGGTGCTTGTCAGTATACCAGGCACACGCAGCAATTTCGTTTGTCAAGACCCACCTGGCTTGATCAAGGTTCTTTATTCCAGTGAAAACGATTTTTATCCAAATTCTAGAGGAGCACCAGTGTGCCTCTGGGAGCTACACCCGGGCCTGCTGAACAGAGGCTCCGGAGTTTTCATTTTCTGACTAAAATTCAACACGGAATTTCATGGATCTAAGGAAACCGTGAATTGTGGACGTTCCAGATTCTCACATCTTCATTGTCTAATGGAAGCTTAAGTTTCACAGTCTGATCTGGCTGCCACTTCATTTCTGGCAATGACCATTCAATTGTGGACGTTCAGCTTTCTTCGGAATTCTCTTATACCGGCATGTTCCTGCGCCACATTAAGACCACTCGGTGGAGGTTCATGTGACTCAGGACAACTCTTTATTTCAGGCGTCTAGAACAAAGGGAATTCACAGAGGTTGATGATCACTTATTAAAGTCCCGTTTCTCTATGATGCCCACGGACGACACTTCTACATCTGAGGGCAAAGAGCTCGTGCAGCATGATATTCTCATTTCAGCCACGCCGCCTGCAGTTTCTTCCTTGCAGAAAAATCTTTCCCAGTGTACTTCTTTAAAATGCTGCAAAATAGTGGGACAGAAGATTTCGGTTTAGCGTTAACTTTAAACGGGCATAGACACAGGCATGTGGGCATTTTAGACACAGTGTTTCACTGGTCTAGGGTAAAGGGTGAAGCGCCTGGGTTCCCGTGCTTCACTACTGTATGGCCTCAAGATGATGTTTGTAGGCACAGCGGCAAATCCATCGGTGGCAATTCTCTCATATTTTCATTGCGATGTGAATATTCTTATTCGCTAGGAAATGTTTTACCGTGGAAGACGGGTCACCACAGAGCTGTCTCTTTTTTGTTGAGACAAAGTGTGCTGAATTTACCTGCCAGCAGTTGCCTGTACTCCCTTTCTTTTAAGGTCGATGGAGACGCACGAGTGTAAGGAGAACGGTGAATGGTGGCCGTTCATAACCCAGGATCATCAGAAACCGCAGAGTAAATTTTAGGAACGTAGACTTGGACAGCGGAGAAAACTTCACTCAGGGACTTCAGTGAACCCTCCTTACAATGCTGAGGCCTGACACGCCTAGTGCCTGGGGGCAACCCGGCTCCTGCCCTAGGTAGTTTTGTTGAGCGTGTCTCCCTCAGGTGGTGCCTTTTCTCTCCCAGCAATATTGCTCCGTGAAATTCTGCCAATGATGAAAACTATTTGCCATGGGTTTGTCCTTTCACCTCATTGCCCTCATCTTTGAAGTACAAATGCTTTTCTACACGGGTGCTTCCTCCCTGAGCTTTCTTTTGTCTTGGCTCAATCGATGCAGATTCCTGTGCTGAATAGGCCATGGACTACCACAGGTGGGTGCTTGTCAGTATACCGGGCACACGCAGCAATTTCGTTTGTCAAGACCCACCTGGCTTGATCAAGGTTCTTTATTCAAGTGAAAACGATTTTTATCCAAATTCAAGAGGAGCACCAGTGTGCCTCTGGGAGCTACACCCGGGCCTGATGAACAGAGTCTCCGGAGTTTTCATTTTCTGACTAAAATTCTACACGGAATTTCATGGATCTAAGGAAACCGTGAATTGTGGACGTACCAGATTCTCACATCTTCATTGTCTAATGGAAGATGAAGTTTCCCAGTCTGATCCGGCTGCCACTTCATTTCTGGCAATGACCATTCAATTTTGGACGTTCAGCTTTCTTCGGAATTCTCTTATACCGGCATGTTCCTGCGCCACATTAAGACCACTCGGTGGAGGTTCATGTGACTCAGGACAACTCTTTATTTCAGGCGTCTAGAACAAAGGGAATTCACAGAGGTTGATGATCACTTATTAAAGTCCCGTTTCTCTATGATGCCCACTGATGACACTTCTACATCTGAGGGCAAAGAGCTCGTGCAGCATGATATTCTCATTTGAGCCACGCCGCCTGCAGTTTCTTCGTTGCAGAAAAATCTTTCCCAGTGTACTTCTTTAAAATGCTGCAAAATAGTGGAACAGAAGATTTCGGTTTAGCGTTAACGTTAAACGGGCATAAATACAGGCATGTGGGCATTTTAGAGACAGTGTTTCACTGGTCTAGGGTAAAGGGTGAAGCGGCTGGGTTGCCGTGCTTCACTACTGTATGGCCTCAAGATGATGTTTGTAGGCACAGCGGCATATCCATCGGTGGCAATTCTCTCATATTGTCATTGCGATGTGAAGATCCCTTATTCGCTAGGAAATGTTTTACCGTGGAAGACGTGTCACTACAGAGCTGTCTCTTTTTTGTTGAGACAAAGTGTCCTGAATTTACCTGCCAGCAGTTGCCTGTCCTCCCTTTCTTTTAAGGTCGATGGAGACGCACGAGTGTAAGGAGAACGGTGAATGGTGGCAGTTCATAACCCAGGTTCATCAGAAACTGCAGAGTAAATTTTAGGAACGTAGACGTAGGACAGCGGAGAAAACTTCAGTCAGGGACGTCAGTGAACCTCCTTACAATGCTGAGGCCTGACACGCCTAGTGCCTTGGGCAACACGGCTCCTGCCCTAGGTAGATTTGTTGAGCGTGCCTCCCTCTGGTGGTGCCTTTTCTCTCCCAGCAATATTGCTCCGTGAAATTCTGCCGATGATGAAAACTATTTGCCATGGGTTTGTCCTTTCACCTCATTGACCTAATCTTTGAAGCAAAAATGATTTTCTACACGGGTGCTTCCTCCCTGAGCTTTCCTTTGTCTTGGCTCAATCGATGCAGATTCCTGTGCTGAATACGCCATGGACTAGCACAGGTGGGTGCTTCTCAGTATACCGGGCACACGCAGCAATTTCGTTTGTCAAGACCCACCTGGCTTGATCAAGGTTCTTTATTCCAGTGAAAACGATTTTTATCCAAATTCTAGAGGAGCACCAGTGTGCCTCTAGGAGCTACACCCGGGCCTGCTGAACAGAGGCTCCGGAGTTTTCATTTTCTGACTAAAATTCAACACGGAATTTCATGGATCTAAGGAAACCGTGAATTGTGGACGTACCAGATTCTGACATCTTCATTGTCTAATGGAAGCTTAAGTTTCACAGTCTGATCCGGCTGCCACTTCATTTCTGGCAATGACCATTCAATTGTGGACGTTCAGCTTTCTTCGGAATTCTCTTATACCGGCATGTTCCTGCGCCACATTAAGACCACTCGGTGGAGGTTCATGTGACTCAGGACAACTCTTTATTTCAGGCGTCTAGAACAAAGGGAATTCACAGAGGTTGATGATCACTTATTAAAGTCCCGTTTCTCTATGATGCCCACTGATGACACTTCTACATCTGCGGGCAAAGAGCTCGTGCAGCATGATATTCTCATTTCAGCCACGCCGCCTGCAGTTTCTTCCTTGCAGAAAAATCTTTCCCAGTGTACTTCTTTAAAATGCTGCAAAATAGTGGGACAGAAGATTTCGGTTTAGCGTTAACTTTAAATGGGCATAGATACAGGCATGTGGGCATGTTTAGAGACAGTGTTAGAGTTCATGTTAGAGTTACGGCTGCGTGAGGATTCGGGTTATGAACCTATTGTCTCATTTAGGCTTATGGTAAACTTGACTGTTTATGTATGGTTTGGGGTTAATATTTGTGTGAGTGTTAGAAAGTGTGCGAGGTTAAGAGTTGGGGTCAGGCTTGCGGCTTGTGTGTTACATCCATTTTGGTTGTGGATAAGTTTAGCTCTCTGTCTAGTTAAAGGGATTGGATTGCATTAACGGTGATATGGAGGCTTGGATTGAAGGTGATGGATAGAGTTAAGTTAGGTTCAGGCGAAGGGTGACGGTTAGGAGTAAGGTTAGTTGTAGGGGGAGCTGCATGTTCACATCAGATTTGGGGTTAGGATTATGCTTAGCCTTAGGGTAGACATACGGTAAGGGTTAGGGCTGGGTTTAGGGTGAGCCTTAGATTAGGGTTCAGTTTAAGCTTAGGAGTCTACAGAATTACACCTAGGCTTAGGGTTACACCTCTTTTTAGGTTTAGACCTAGGGCTAGGTTTTGACCTAGGTTAGGGTTAGGATTAGGGTTGGTTTTAGGATAGGATTCAGGTTTGAGGTTTCATTTAAGTGTAGGATTATTGGAAGTACATCTGCTCTCCCTGGTTTTCCTTCACGATCACAATGTTTCTGAGATTCATGGTTTAAGAAAAATCTTGCTCCTTGCCGGTTTCAAGGCAAAAAGGCGCCACCGGCAGTTTTTTTTCCGTCAAACTTATGCTCGGTCTTTGAGAACCTTGTGTCTTTGGGAAAGCCGTGAGTCCAGGAAGATTTTTCAGTTCAAGTGTGCCCCATGCAGTGTGTTCTACCTCTGAGCAATACAGCCCGTGGAATTCCTGAGAATCTGGAACCTTCCATGAAGCTCACACTGCGTTTTATAAACACGGAAGAAGCTCCTTCGAAGTTCCCATGCCTCTGTACACTGATGCTTCCAGCAACGCCATGTCTCACATGTCAATAGTGCTTCTCGGAGTTTCACTGGTCTAGGGTAAAGGGTGAAGCGCCTGGGTTCCCGTGCTTCACTACTGTTTGGCCTCAAGATGATGTTTGTAGGAACAGCGGCAAGTTAGCGTTAGGGTTAGCGTTAACGTTAGGGTTAGGGTTTGGGTTAGCGTTAGCATTAGGGTTAGGGTTAGGGTTAGCGTTAGGGTTAGGGTTAGGGTTAGCGTTAGGGTTAGGGTTAGGGTTAGGGTTAGGGTTAGGGTTTGGGTTAGGGTTAGCGTTAGGGTTAGGGTTAGCGTTAGCGTTAGGGTTAGGGTTAGAGTTAGGGTTAGGGTTAGGGTTAGGGTTAGAGTTAGGTTTAGGGTTAGGGTTAGGGTTAGGTTTAGGGTTA